>NC_064845.1:17920000-18545000 GCF_024166365.1 Elephas maximus indicus | reverse complement strand
TTTCTTGCCATAGATGAGTGAGCATCTCGAGTTCTGCATCCATTTGTTGAAACATTTCAATGGATATTCCATCAATTCCTGGAGCCTTGTTTTTCACCAGTGCCTTCAGAGCAGGTTGGACTTCTTCCTTCAGTACCATCGGTTCCTGATCATATTCTACCTCTTAAAATGGTTGAATATCAACTAATTCTTTTTGGTATAATGACTCTGTGTATTCCTTCCATCTTCTTTTGATGCTTCCTGTGTTGTTTAATATTTTCCCCATAGAACCTTTCGCTATTGCAACTCGAGGCTTGAATTTTTTCTTCAGTTCTTTCATCTTGAGAAATGCAGAGCGTGTTCTTCTCTTTTGGTTCTCTATTTCCAGCTCTTTGCACTTGTCATTATAACACTTTACTTTGTCTTCTCGAGCCGCCCTTTGGCATCTTCTGTTCAGTTCTTTTACTTCATCATTTCTTCCTTTTGCTTTAGCTGCTCAACATTGGTGAGCAAGTTTCAGAGTCTCCTCTGACATCTATCTTGGTCTTTTCTTTCTTTCCTGTCTTTTCAATGACCTCTTGCTTTCTTCATGTTTGATGTCCTTGATGTCATTCCACAACTTGTCTGGTCTTCAGTCACTAGTGTTCCATGTGTCATATCTATTCTTCAGATAGTCTCTAAATTCAGGTGGGATATACTCAAGGTCATATTTTGGCTCTTGTGGACTTGCTCTGATTTTTTTCAGTTTCAGCTTGAACTTGGATATGAGCAATTGATGATCTGTTCCTTAGTTGGTCTCTGGCCTTGTTCTGACTGATGATACTGAGCTTTTCCATCGTCTGTTTCCACAGATGTAGTCATTATGATTCCTGTGTGTTCCATCTGGCAAGGTCCATGTGTATAGTCACCGTTTACGTTGGTGGAAGAAGGTATTTGCAATGAAGAAGTCATTGGTCTTGCAGAATTCTATCATTTGATCTCTGGCATTGTTTCTATCACCAAAGCAACATTTTCCAACTACTGATCCTTCTTTGTTTCCAACTTTCTCGTTCCAATCTCCAGTAATTATCAATGCATCTTGATTGCATGTTCCATCAATTTCAGATGGCAGCAACTGATAAAATCTTCTATGTCTTCATCTTTGGCCTTAAATTTGAATAATAGTGTGTAAATTTGAATAATAATCGTATTAACTGGTCTTCCTTGTAGGCGTATGGATATTATCCTATCACTGACAGCCTTGTACTTCAGGATAGATCTTGAAATGTTCTATTTGACGATGAATGCAACACCATTCCTCTTCGAGTTGTCATTCCCAGCATAGTAGACTATATGATTGTCCAATTCAAAATGGCCAATACCAGTCCATTTCAGCTCACTAATGCCTAGGATATCAATGTTTATGCGTTCTATTTCATTTTTGACGATTTCCAATTTTCCTAGATTCATACTTCGTACATTCCATGTTCCAATTATTAATGGATGTTTGCAGTTGTTTCTTCTCATTCTGAGTTGTGCCACATCAGCAAATGAAGGTCCTGAAAGCGTGACCCCATCCATGTCATTAAGGTCAACTCTACTTTGAGGAGGAAGCTCTTCCCCAGTCATCTTTTGAGTGTCTTCCAACCTGTGGTGCTCGTCTTCCAGCAGTACATCAGACAATATTCTGTTGTAATTCATAAGGTTTTCACTGGCTAATGCTTTCAGAAGTAGACTGCCAGGTCCTTCTTCCTAGTCTGTCTTAGTCTGGAAAAGCAGCTGAAACTTGTCCTCCATGGGTGGCCCTGGTGGTATCTGAATACTGGAGGCATAGCTTCCAGCATCACAGCAAAATGCAAGCCCCCACAGTACAACAAACTGACAGACACATGGGGGATTATAGTCATTATAGTCCCATTACAGTTTTGATTCACATTTCTCTAATTATAGTCACTAGAGAAATGCGAATCAAAACTATAATGGGATACCATCTCACACCGGCAATAGCAGCACTGGTCAAAATAAACAGAAAGGTGTGGGGGGAGGGTATTGGAACTCTTATACCTGCTGGTAAGACTGTAAAATAGTAAAACCACCATGGAAAATGGTATTGTGTTTCTTTAAAAAGCTGGAAATAAAAATATTGTATGATCCAGCAAGGCCACTCCTAAGTATACACGCTAGAGCAATAAAAGCTGTGACACAAATAGACATATGCACACCCATGTTCATTACAGCATTATTTACAATAGTGAAAAGAAGGAAACAACCTAAATGTCCATCAGTGGATTTAGGAAGAAACAAACTGTGGTATATACACACAATGAATACTGCCCAAAGAAAAAAGAACAGTGATAAATCTGTGAAACATCCCATAATATGGATGAATCTGGAGGACATTATGCTGAGTGAAATAGGTTAATCACAAAAGGACAAATATTGTACGAGACCACTATGAGAAAACGTTGAGATTAGGTTTACACAAAGAAAGGAACATTTTTTTTTTTATAATTTTTATTGTGCTTTAAGTGAGTTTACAAATCAAGTCAGCCTCTCACACAAAAACTTATATACACCTTGCTACGTACTCCCAGTTACTCTCCCCCTAATGAGACAGGCTGCTCTCTCCTTCCACTCTGTCTTGTCGTGTCCGTTTGGCCAGCTTCTAACCCCCTCCACCCTCTCATCTCCCCTCCAGGCAGGAGATGCCAATATAGTCTCAAGTGTCCACCTGATCCAAGAAACTCACTCCTCACCAGCATCCCTCTCCAACCGATTGTCCAGTCCCATCCATGTCTGAAGAGTTGGCTTCGTGAATGGTTCCTGTCCTGGGCCAACAGAGGGTCTGGGGGCCATGACCACCAGGGTCCTTCTAGTCTCAGTCAGACCATTAAGTCTGGTCTTTTTATAATTTGGGGTCTGCATGAAAGGAACATTTTTTTTTTTTAATAATTTTCATTGTGCTTTAAGTGAAAGTTAAAAAATCAAGTCAGTCTCTCACACAAAAACCCATATACACCTTGTTACACACTCCCAATTACTCTCTCCCTCCACTCTCTCTTTTCGTGTCCATTTTGCCAGCTTCTAAACCCCACCACCCTCTCATCTCCCCTCCAAGTAGGAGATGCCAACATAGTCTCAAGTGTCCACCTGATCCAAGAAGCTCACTCCTCACCGGCATCCCTCTCCAACCCATTGTCCAGTCCAATCTATGTCTGAAGAGTTGGCTTCAGGAATGGTTCCTGTCCTGGGCTAACAGAAGGTCTGGGGGCCATGACCAGTGGGGTCCTTCTAGTCTTAGTCAGACCATTAAGTCTGGTCTTATGAGAATTTGGGGTCTGCATTCCACTGCTCTCCTGCTCCCTCAGGGGTTCTCTGTTGTGTGAAAGGAACATTTTTTGATGGTTAACAGAGATGGGTAAGGGGAGGGAGAATCACAAAATAGATGGAAGGCATGTGTTAATTCTGATGAAGGAAAAGGCAATACACAATATGGGGGAAGTCAGCACAAAGTGACAAAGGCAAAGGAAGATGCTGAGAGGTACAAAAGAATAAAGGGCAACTGCAGTAAGTACTATAACATATAGAATCCTACAACAGTAAACAGTAAGAAACAATAATTTATAATCGGATGTATAGGTAGATACCAAAAAAAAAAAAAAAAAAAAAAAACCCAGTGCTGTCGAGTCGATTCTGACTCATAGGGACCCTATAGGACACCGTAGAACTGCCCCAATAGAGTTTCCAAGGAGCGCCTGGTGGATTCCAACTGCTGACCCTTTGGTTAGCAGCTGTAGCACTTAACCACTACACCACCAAGGGATATGTATGCTAAATAGGCGTGGGAGGTCATATGAGAGTACCTTGGCATGCATATGTTGGGAGGTCATATGAGAGTACATTGACATGCATATATAAGTATGGTTGAGGATATTGCTATATGTTTGTATGTGCTGCATGT
The DNA here is from genome assembly GCF_024166365.1 of Elephas maximus indicus. NCBI lineage: Eukaryota > Metazoa > Chordata > Mammalia > Proboscidea > Elephantidae > Elephas > Elephas maximus. Next base: position 18,541,081 of record NC_064845.1, on the reverse strand, counting down.
ATATTCATATATATATATATGTAATAGAGCACATAGGGGGCACACATATGGAAACTTCTTTGACATATCCAACCACTTGTAAGACTGAACTACTGGGCTTGAAGTCTAAAGACCATATTTTCAGGGGATACCTAGGTCAATTGGCAAAACACAGTTCATAAAGATAATGTTCTACATCCTAGGTTGGTGAAGGGATCGAGCGTCTTAAAAGTTGCAGGTGGCCAACTAAGATACAACAATTGGTCTTTTCTCATCTGGAGCAAAGGAGAGTGAAGAAAACCAAAGACTTAAGAAAGCAATCAGTCCAAAGGATTAATGACTCACAGGAAACACAGTCTCCTCTAGCCTGAGAACAGAAGAACTAGATGGTGCCCAGCTACCGCTACCAAGAGCTCTGACCAGGAACAGAATAGAAGTTTGCAGGTGGAATAGTTGAAAAAATGTAGAACAAAATTGAAATTCATAAAAAAAGACCAGCCCGACTGCATTGATAGAGACTGGAAGAACCCCTGAGACTATTATTCTAACACCCTTCCAACCTGGAAATGAAACCACTCCCAGAGGCCACAGTTCAGCTAAATAATAGACTGGCCTATAAAATAAACTATAACATTCATAAAGAATGTGCTTCATAGAACAATCAACCATACAAGACCAAAAAGGCAACATTTGCCAAAAAAGAAAGACGAGAAGGCAGAGAGGGGCAAGGAAACCAGATGAATGGAAACAGGGAACTCAGGGTGGAAACGGAGAGAGTGATGACACATTGCAGGGATGGGATTGCAACCAATGTCACAGAGTAATTTGTGCATGGATTAAAAAAAATTGAAGGAAAAACTAATTTCCTGTGTAAATTTTCACCTAAAGTAAAATCAAGTGTTCAAATAAATATTCTTTAACAAAACAAAACAAAACAAAAACACAGGAAAGAAAGAAAAGAACAAAGTGAATGTCAGAAGACTCTCTGAATCTTGCTCTTGAACATACAGTAGCTAAAGTGAACAGAAGAAACTATAAAGTAAAAAAGCTGAACAGAAGATTTCAAAGGGCAGCTTGAGGAGACAAAGTAAATAATACAGTGAAATGTGCAAAGAACTAGAGTTAAAAAACCAAAAGGGAAAACTATGCTGTGCATTTCTCAAGTTGAAAGAATTGAAGAAAAAAATCATGCCTTGAGTTGCAATATTGAAGGATTCTACAGGCAAAATGTTGAAAGACTTAAGAAGCATCAAAAGAAGATGGAAGGAATACACAGAGTCACTGTACCAAAAAGAACTGGTTGACATGCAACCATTTCGAGAGGTAACATATGATCAGGAACCGATGGTACTGAAAGAAGAAGTGCAAACTGCACTGAAGATAATTCAAAAAGGATTGCAGCGGTACTTCCACAGGGAGCTGCCAGAGATTCAAGCTGGATTCAGAAGAGGGCATGGAATGAGGAATATCATGGCTGATGTTAGACGAATTATGGCTAAAAGCAGAGAATACCTAAAAGATATTTACCTACATTTTATTGGCTATGCAAAGGCATTCAACGCTGTTGCATTATGGATAAAATAGTGAAGAGTGGGAATTCCAGAACACTTAATTGCACTCATGAGGAACCTGTACATAGACCAAGAGGCAGTCATTTGAACAGAAAAAGGGGATCCTGTGTGGTTTAAAATCAGGAAAGGTATGCATCAGGGTTGTATCCTTTCACCGTAGTTATTCGATCCGTGCTGAGCAAATATTCCAAGAAGCCAGACTATATGAAGAAGAACGTAGCATCAGGATTGGAGGAAGATTCATTAACAACCTGCAACATGCAGATGACACAACCTTACTTGAAGAGGACTTAAAGCATTTGCTGATGCATGTCAGTGACTACAGCCTTCAGTATGGACTGCACCTCAACATAAAGAAAACAAAAATCCTCACAACTGGAGTGTTAAAAAGATGTTGCCTTGAGAACAAAGGTGCACCTGACCCACGGTTATAAAGATGGACTCAAATATTGCCATAATTGTGAGGATGGGGCAGGACTAGGCATAGGATCGCTATAAGTCAGAACTGACTTGATGGCACCTAACAACACTGTGGTTAAAATTTCAATCAGTGAAAAGATGTATAAACTATGGACCGTACTATTTTTGTTTATTTGCTGCTGATTTTGGTTCATACCAGAAAGATTTTGCTCCATTTGAATAGTATCCTTAAGTTGAGATTTTTAAATTGTTAATTTTATTTTGACAGTATAACTAGCCTTTTGTACCCTCTGTTGGTCAGTTGGGGGTCCCTGGGTGGTATAACTGGTAAACATCCTCAGCTACTAAGTGAAAGGTTGAAAGTTCCAATCTACCCAGAAGTACCTTGGAAGAAATGCCTGGCAATCTATTTCTGGAAAATCAGTCACTTGAAAACCCTATGGAACACAGTTCTACACTGATTCACCTGGGGCCACTGGGAGATAGAGTTCACTCAAAAGCAACTTCTTTTTTTTTTTTTTTTTTTGGTTATCAGTCAGTTATTGGTTGCGGGCTGGGAGGGTAAGGAATCTTCATTAGCAGAGGATAATGTCGCAGAGAGGGAGCAGCTTTGAGCAGTTAGCACCCAACATTCACCATTGACTGCAGCAGAAGATGGTGAGCTTGCCCTGGTTGAGGAGATCCAAGTGGGAAAATGATAGAATGTGCTTCATGATCAAATTTTCCTTCTCATTCATTCTACTAAAGAATTCTCTAATTATTTGTTAAGAAGACACTATGGCAAGATGAAAATGACCTCACAAAAGGTACCTATTTCCTAATATCTAATAACTATGAATGTTACCTTATATGGAAAGGGGGGAGGCATGTCTTTGCAGGAGTGGCTAAATTAAAAACCTTGAGATCCAAGACACAACAATTGGTCTCTATTTACCTGGAGCAACAGAAGAAGAAGGAGAGTCAGGAGTAGGAGGAGGATATGCAATGTTGGCTAATTGCCTCCATAAACAACTACCTCCTTTGCCATGAGCCCAGAAGTACTGGATGGCTCAGCTACCATAGCTGAACATTTCGATCAAAGATTGTATAGAAGAAGCCTGATCAAAAGAGGGAAAAATGCAGAAAAGAATTTCAAATTCTCATGAACTCCAGACTTTCTGGAGCCATGGGGGCTGGATGAACCACGAAAACTGACATAATCTTTAAACCAAAAATATTCCCTGAAGCCTTCTTAAAACCAAACAATAGTCTAGTTTAACTAGTAAAAAATGTCTGCTTTGAGCATTATGCTCTTTTAAGAACATTTATAGGGGATCAAAGTGACAATAACAACTCAAAAGACTAGATAGGAACCATAGGGGGCAGTGAGTTTGTTAATGGAGGGGGAACAACTCAGAAAGGGAGGGTGAGAATGGCTGCACAACTCAAAGAATGTAATCAATGTCACTGAACTATACATGTAGAAATAGTTGGTGTGTTTTGCTGTGTATACTCTCAACAACAACAACAAAATAATTTATTTAAAAAAAAGGAGAAAACAAAAATTTTTGACATGGGGAGATTATCCTGGATTATATAAAAAAAAAAAAAAAGATTATATAGTTAGGACTAAATGCAATTCTAAACCAAAAAACCAAACCCATTCCTGTGGAGTCCATTCCAACTCTTAACAACCCTGTAGGACAGAGTAGAACTGCCCCCATGAGATTTCCAAGAAGTTGCTGGTGGATTCGAACTGCCGATCTTTTTGGTTAGCAGCTGAACTCTCAAGAGATTTTACATACAGACACTCCTAGAAGAAGGTGATGTGATCACTGAGGCTGATACTGGAGTCATCCCTCCACTAATGAAGAAATGTGGGCGGCCACCAGAAGCTGGAAGAAGCAAGGAATGAATTCTCCTGTAGAGCCTCCTGAGGGAGCACGGCCCTGGCGGTTCCTTGATTTCTGACTTCCAGAATTGTAAGAGAATATATTTCTGTGGTTTTAACCCACCAAGTTTATCGGAACTTGTCACAATAGCCATAGGAAGCTAATGCAACTGATACAACAGATTCACAGGTTAGCAAACCTGAATTTGGCTGACTTCTTCATTTAAAAGGGTACCTTGACTAACAAACCTTTGTCCAACGTTCAGGGATTTTTCCCTTAGCAAGTCTTTTTGGTATATATGGTTGTGGCAAGTGAATCTTGCCATGCGTGTATTGCTTTTCATGAATTGTTTCCTGTGTTTTTATTCCCTTTTATTTATTAGTCCAGAAGGTCCTCTTGAGCAGAGACTACTTCGATAAAGGTGGAAAGAAAAGAAGTTTTGAAATGAACTAGTCCTGGATCTGAATTCCAGGCAGTAGGCAAGTTACTTAAAGTATCAAAGCCTCAGGTTTGTCGTGTATGAAAAGAGGGTAATACCTACGGAATAAGGGCTAATTGTAGGGATTAAATAAGATACTGCATGCAGAGCACCTGGCTCGGAGTAGGACTCAGACATCAGAGGAAGTTAAGTCCCCTCTCACTTTCCTGTCCTCTGGTGCCATAGCAGCCTTTGGACAAATGCTTAGTTGGACACACTTATAACTGACTTTGAGTTGATGTTTGTTTTTGCAATTAGTATTTGCAAAACAAGTACATACATTTTTAACACACAGAAGTTACTCACATTGGAGTAAAAGGTGATTGGGGACACAGTTAGGACTATGAGGGCTGAATAGTTTTATCGCTGTATTATAAATCATTTCTGTGTGATGAAATTGCCAAAATCAGCTATTACTATTGTTCTCTAACCAGTACTTTCTTCGAAATCTGAACACAACCTGGGTATTTGAAAAAAGCTATCAGTGGTACCTGGCCCCTTTGAATATACTCAGATGTGTAACATCTGTTGGTGTGCTCTAGATGCCACCGCCTGTTGCCATACATGTTAGCATGTCTAGATGTTCAAGACTTAATAAATCCTAGAAATGCAAGTGGCTTTTCCAGGAAAGAACTCTGTTTCCAGGCCTTGGATTGAGCCACGCTGGTGATAGAAAAGGTACAGAAAGTGAAAGTTAATCAGCTCAAAAGAAAGGGGACCCCAAAAGGAATTGAAATGATTAGCAAGATGGAAACACTTGATAGACTTATGATGACCCAGTGAGTCCAGGATAGACTGGGCAGGTAGAGAAACCAAAAGGATTTCTTTCTTTTTTTTCTTTTAAACTGAATAAATGTATAGCTTAGGGTATACCCTGTGCTGCCAGGTCAAACTGGTATTCGGGGTATATCTTGGGCTTTGTTAACAAATCCAATTTGCTGCTAGATCCACTGTGAGTTCTCAATGTAGCCCTCCTAATGAGGTTCTTGCCTTGTCCCTGTTTGTGAATTCCAGCCAACAGCAGATACGTGACTCTGCGCGCACAGGTGAAATATTTGTTATATGCATATATGTGCTTATGACGTAACTTCTATAAACAGAAATTGGCCTATACCAGGGTTGCTATAAATAATTTGTTGAAAAGTTAGTAAGAGAAAGCTTTAAGTTTTTTAAAGCTATTAAAATAACGAACATATACATGTATATGTATACATATATGCGATATGTATGTGTATACAGATATAAATGTATATACACACATACACATGAGATGACAGAGTAAAAGAGTTATTTCTTATACATGATCTTACTGTGTTCCTCCCAAACCCTAACCCAAAAAACCAAACCCATTGCTGTCGGGTCAATTCCGACTCATAGTAATTAATTTAAAAAAATTAGCAACCCTATAATCTGGAAGCCATTGTTTATTTCTGATGTGTTCTAGATTTCAAAAGCATTAGGACTTCTCCTAATGTCGTGAATCTAGTCAATATAAGCTTCGTGGCTCAAATCCAGAAAGTCCCCATACTCTTTTCAATTCTTGACATTTTTCTCAGAAAGAATCTCAGGACCTTCCTTACAGGAGGGAAGTCAGAAATTCATGTGCCCTTCCGAAGCATCTTCACAGCTTTCTGGAAGGTGACTATGGGCCTGGAGCGAAGCACTACTCTGGAGCTGGGGCAACACCAAGGCAAAAGTTGCTGAAATTTCTCAGGTTCCTGAAACCCATTCAGTGCTCTCAGAGGGTTCTTGAAGGAGCCAACAGACACAACACAGGCAAAGTTATTTCCAGAGGGGACCTTGATGCTGAAGAGCTGTTCTTTGTGCCCGAAAGAACAGCCAAAACCACCAGAATCAAAAATCCTCTTTTCTCACCCAAAACCCCAGAGAGCACTCTGAGTTATGAAGCCTGTCTTTTATTCTACTTAGCATTCCATTGTTCCTCCCACTCCCAGCCATCCCCCAAGCCCACTCTGGGATTATGCTATTTTGAAAAAACAAACAGGGGCTCTCTCATGCCATTTTTCTCTGTTCGACAATGATTTGTTGTTCTATCTATCCATCCTTTTCTGATTTCTTCTGATTTTTCACCTATTTCCCATCGTTTCACCTTTTGAAAAAATTCATGGTTGCAACTTTCCACTTTAACTGATGTCTAGGTCCAAAGTGGGTTGATTAATGAATTCTAGAACTCCTTCTTTGAAGAGGTTGAGAAGATGAGGAAAAAATATGATTGACAGTATCAATCACACATCTGGTAAGCGTTCCCCTTGCCAACTTGCCATCTAATTCTAAAACAGAGAAATGTGTTTGATGTGATGTCTAAAAGGACTGTGGTCACCGTGTGGATGCAAAATGATACAACTCTACCCAGTCATTTGGTCAACATTTTTAGATCTACTCTATTTCTAGCAAAGTGTCTGATGATGGGCCATGTACTAGGATAGTGTTGCAGAAACAGTGATGATATCATCACATGTATAATTAGAATTTAGAGAAAATAATCCTGCTTTCAATACCTTCAGAAGGTGGTAGTGATGACCAAGTGTCTGCCTTGACCTTCATCATTTATAGAATCATTTCGTTTACATTATCATAAACCGTCTACATAATGCTATGGGTTGGCTACTCATTTTGTCTTTATTTTAAATCATAGCCTTAGTAAGGGTAAGTTACTCAAAATTTGTCTTTAGAAAATGGGATGTCTAGTGCTCAAATATAGATCCGCTAGTTTTAAATGTCATATTCTTCCCAATCTTAGAAAATTCTGTGTTTACCTTATGTCCAAATTTTCCTTACTGAAGGGAAGAGAAATAAGAACTTAAAAATGACAGGGAATAGGAAATGAAAAACAAGCATTCAGTGAATACAGTTATTTACCTTCTGAAAAACTCTCTTTAGAATCCATTTACATCTTGCCAAAGCATCTACTCTCTAGATCTCAGGAGCAACTCTGAAATACCTGCTTTCAATTAAAAAAAAAAAAAAAAACACTTGCTGGTCTAACAAACAAGCAGAGAAGCAGAGTGTTGGAAAATAAACAGATGCTGTCCTCAGAATTAAGAGAGTGAAAGGAACTTTGCCAAAGAACTCGAGGCTTAGACTACAGACATTTGCAGCTCCAACTCGCAGGTTGTTCTTGTCTTCCAAAGGGAGAAATCCCTTCTAGCAAGGGGTAAAGTGCCATCTTTTTTTGCCTTTCCTTTCATTACTACTTAATGAATAGTCGAATGGAATGATTTTATATTTTAAAACTAAAGTATCTTAACTTTTATGAACACTTCAGGTATTTATTTATTTGGGGCCTCTCTCCTTTCCATATAAAGTGGGAGATTAGTTTTTCCATTTCATTAAAGATTGTTGTTGGGGTTTGGATCAGGATTGCATTATATCTACAGATTGCTTTGGGTAGTATTAATATTTTCACATTGTTACGTCCTCCAATCCACAAGCATGGAATGTTTTTCCATTTATGTGGGTCTCTTTTGGTTTCTTGCAATAGTGGTTTATAGTTTTATTTGCCTAAGTCTTTTACATCCCTGATTAGATCTATTCCTAGGTATTTTTTCCTTTTGTGGGCTCTTTTATATATATATATATTGTAAATGGTATAGTTTTCTTAATTATGAACACCTAATATTTTTTTTTTAATATTTAGACTGTACATGTTGACTATTCATATTTATTCCTTTTGTCCACAAAGAATAAACACATGCCAGGAAAAATAAATTTCCTCAGATTTTCAAGGGTCTTGTATATCATTCAATTTGGAATTAATTTCATACATACAGAGGAGATAGGATTTTTTTTTTTTTTTTAAGAAAAGAGAATGGTTTGATCATCTGTATATGAGTTGGTAGGAGAATATACTCAAGGATAGATTAGCGCTATCAAGGGTAGGAGAAAAGATAGATGGTTGATGTTGTTTGTAAGACACTGGAGAGAGGTGTAAAAAGAAAAATCCAGTCTTTAATAATAATTTGTGAGTTTATTTGAGCATAGAAAGATTCTTGAATCGGGCAGCAAACCAAACCAGAAGTGACTGGGAGCTCACTGAAAAAGTGGAGAAATGAGGCTTTCACCAGGCAAATGTGGAAGTAAAGATAGCTACAATCTGATTGGTTGGAACTAAATATTTGGCCTTATTTGAACTCCATTGTGATCTTAAATTTCATTTTACTTACTTATGGGGTCTGGTTCTGGAGTTCTGCCAGACCTAATAGTCTCTTTAAATTTCTTTGTCATAGCTTAGCCTGTTAGAAGGCAAGAGCTTGGACAAGCCTGAACTGAGGCAGCAGTAGTGATGAGCCAGGGATTTTTCACAAGAGGAAATAAAAGGATCTGAACACAGATTAAATATGGGGCATAAAAGAAGAGCAATCAAAGGTGTGGATTTATATGTATTATGAATTTATTTAACCTTCACTAGCAACCTATTAGGAAGATACTATTATATCAGCTTTTTATATGTGAGGAAACTGAGGCAGTGAGAGGCAAAGTAACTTAACTGAAGTCATAAAAAGTAGAAGTCAGACCTATGCTCTCTGGCTTTTACTATACCTTAGCACATCCCAGGATTCTGGTTTGGGTAACTGGGCACTTGGTGATAAATTAACTGAGATGGGGACTGTAAGAGAAAGATTTGCAGGAGGGATTGATAAGTGATAATTCTAGTTTGGGACTGTATCTCCTATGTCCAGAATCAGTGCAAGGGCAGATACTGATGAGATAGTTGGAAACATGAGTCTAGTGCTCAAAAGCATTCGATTACAGAGTAAAGGCTTTCTGAGCACTCGTTCAACTATAGGTGTGGCTAAAGGAGTTTATACGGTCGCTATGAGTCGGAGGAGTTTAAAATACGGTTATTATATAGTCCCTGCCTCTGCTGTCTGTCGACATGTTGTTGTTGTTGTCAGGTGGCATTGAGTCGGCTCTACCTCATAAAGAAGGAAACAAAGCCCAGGCCTGTGTCAATCTCACAATTGTTGCTATCTTTCAGCCCATTGTTGCAGTCTCTGTATCAATCCATCTCACTAAGGATCTTCCCTTTTGTGGCTGACCCTTTGTCTTACCAAGCATGATGTCCTTCTCCAGGGACTGGTCTCTCTTGATAACATGTTCAAAGTAAATGAGATGAAGTCTCACCATCCTCCCTTCCAAGGAGCATTCTGACTGCACTTCTTCCAAAACAAATTTGTTCGTTCTTCTGGAAGTCCATAGTACATTCAATATTTTGTGCTAACAGTATAATTCAAGTGCATCAATTCCTCTTTGGTCTTTCTTATTCATTATCCAGCTTTCCCACACATATGAGGTGATTGAAACATCATGGCTTGTATCAGATGCACCTTAGTCCTCAAAGTGACATTGTTGCTTTTCAATACTTTCAAGCGGTCTTCTACAACAGATTTGACCAATGCAATATATTGTTTAATTTCTTGACTGCTGCTTTCACGGGTGTTGATTGTGGATCTAAGTAACATGAAGTCCTTGACAACTTCAAGCTTTTCTCCAATTATCATTATGTTGCTTATTGACCCAGTTGTGGGAATTTTCTTTATGTTGAGGTACAGTCTATACTGAAGGCTGTAGTCTTTGATCTTCGTCGGTAAGTGTTTCAAGTTTTCTTAGCTTTCAGCAAGCAAGGTTGTCTCATCTGCATATCACAGGTTGTTAATGAGTCTTCCACCAATCCTGGTGCTACATTCTTCTTAGTAGAGTCTTGTTTCTTGGATTATTTGCTCAGCATAGAGACTGAATAAGTATGATGAAAGAATACAACCCTTACACACACCTTTCCTGACTTGAAACCACGCAGTCTCCCTTTGTTCTGTTGGAACTACTGCCTCTAGGTCTATGTACAAGTTCTGCATGAGCACAATTAGGTGTTCTGAAATTCCCATTCTTCGCAATCTTATCCATAATTTGTAATGATCCACATAGTCCAATGCCTTTGCATAGTCAGTAAAACACAGAAAAACATCTTTCTGGTATTCTCTGCTTTCAGCCAAGATTCAGGTGACATCAGCAATGATATCCCTGATTCCATGTCCTCTTCTGAATCCAGCTTGAATGTCTGGCAATTCCCTATCAATGTACTGCTGCAATTGCTTTTTGAAAGATCTTCAGCAAAATTTTACTTGCTTGTGATTTCGATGATATTGTTTGACAATTTTCACATTGTGTTGGATCACCTTTCTTTGGAATAGACCTAAATATGGACCTCTCCCAGTTGGTTGGCCAGGTAACTGTCTTCCAAATTTCCTGGCATAGACAAGTGAGCACTTCCAGCACTGCAGCCATTTGTTGAAACATTTCAATTGGTATTCCGTTAATTCCTGGAACCTCTTTTTTTTCTTTTGCCAATTTCTTCAGTGAAGCTAGAACTTCTTCCTTCAATGCCGTCAGGTTTTTTTTTTTTTTTTTTTTCTTTTCTTTTGATTATTGTACTTTAGATGAAGGTTTACAGAACAAACTATCTTCTCATTAAAGAATTAGTACACATATTCTTTTGTGACATTGGTTACCAACCCCATAATATGTCAACATTCTCCTTTCTCCATCTTGGGTTCCCCAGTACCAGCTTTCCTGTCCCTTCTTGCCCTTCTAGTCTTTGCCCCTGGGCTGATGTGTCCCTTTAGTCTCATTTTGTCTTATGGACCCGTCTAATCTTTGGCTGAAGGTTGAAACTCGGGAGTGACTTCATTACTGAGCTAAAAGGGTGTCCAGGGGCCATATTCTCTGGATTTCTCCAGTCTCTGTCAGGCTAGTAAGTTTAGTCTTTTTTGTGAGTTAGAATTTTGTTCTACATTCTTCTCCAGCTCTATCCCGGAACCTCTATTATGATCCCTGTCAGAGCAGTTGGTAGTGGTAGCCAGGCATCATCTAGTTGTGCTGGACTCAGTCTTTTGGAGGCTGTGGTAGTTGTGGTCCCTTAGTCCTTTGTACTAATCTTTTCCCTTGTGTCTTCAGTTTTCTGCATTTGGTTGCTCCCAAAAGGGTAAGACCAGTGAAGTGTATCTTAAATGGCCATTTACAAGCTTTAAAGACCCCAGATGTTACTCACCAAAGTAGAATGTAGACATTTATTTATAAACTACATGATGCCAATTGAGCTAGACTATTGGTTCTTGATCACATGCTAACTGCTGAAATGACTGGACACTGGCCAATTCATTTTGATACAGTGACTCTGTATACTCTTCCCATCTTCTTTTGATACTTCCTACGTCATTTGATATTTTGCCCATGAAATCCTTCAATATCGCAACTTGAGGCTTGAGTTTTTTTCTTCAGTTTTTTCAACTTGAGAGATTCCAAGAGTGTTCTTCCCTTTTGGCTTCCTAACTGTAAGTCTCTGCACATTTCACTGTAATACTTTATCTTTTTGAGCCATCTTTTGAAATATTCTGGTCATCTCTTTTACTTCATCATTTCCTCCATTTGTTTTAGCTACTCTACATTCAAGAGTAAATTTTAGAGTCTCTTCTGACAACTGTTTTCATATTTTCTTTCTTTTATGTCTTTTTAATGACCTCTTGCTTTCTTCCTGTATCATGTCCTTGATATTATCCCACAACTCATCTAGTCTTTGGTCATTAGTGTTCAATGCATCGAATCTATTATTGAAATGGTCTCTAAATTCATATTGGATATACTGAAGCTCATACTTTGGCTCTCGTGGACTTGTTTTAATTTTCTTCAGTTTCAACTTGAACTTGCATATGAGCACTTAATGGTCTTTTCCTCAGTAGGCCCCTGGCCTTGTTCTGACTGATGATACTGAACTTCTCCCTTGTCTCTTTCCACAGATGTAGTTGATTTAATTCCTGTGTAGTCCATCTGGCAAAGTTTACATGTATAAATTAGTCACTGTTTATGTTTTTGCAAAAAGGCGTTTCCAACAAATAGTTAGTTGGTCTTGCAAAATCTATCACACCACCTCAGGCATCATGTCATCACCAAGGCCATATTTTCCAATTACAAATCTGTCTTCTTTCTTTCTGACTTTTGTGTTCTAATCACTAGTAATTATCAATGAATCTTGATTGCATGTTTGCTCAATTTCAGACTAGAGTAGTTGGTAAAAACCTTCCATTTCTTCATCTTTGGCATTAGTGGTTGGTGCCTAATATGAGTAATAGTCATTGTTATTGATTGAATTGTGTCACCCCAAAATGTGTGCGCTTTTGGTTAGGCCATGATTCCCCCTAGTATTGTGTGATTGTCCACCATTTTGTCAACTGATATGCTTTTCCTATGTGTTGTAATTTCTACCTTTATGATGTTAGTGAGGCAGGATTAGAGGCAGTTATGCTGATGAGTCAGGACTCACCCTACAAGATTAGGTTGTGTCTTAAATCCATCTCTTTTGAGGCATAAAAGAAAGAAGCAAGCAAAGAGACAGGGGAATTTCATACCACCAAGAAAGAAGAGCAAGAAGAATAGCGGGTCCTTTGTACCTCAGGTCCCTGTGCTGAGAAGCTCCTTAACTGGGGAAGATTGATGATAAGGACCTCCTCCACAGCCCACAGAGAGAGAAAGCCTTACCCTGGAGCTGGCACCCTGAATTCAGACTTCTAGCCTCTTAAACTTTGAGAGAAAAAATTTCTCTTCGTTAAAGCCAGCCACTTGTGGTATTTCTGTTATAGATAACTAAGACGGTCATATTAAGTGGTCTTCCTTGTAGGCGTATGGATGTTATCCTATCACTGATAGCAATGTACTTATAGGATAGATCTTGAAATGTTCTTTTGGACAGTGAATTCGATGCCATTCCTGTTCAACTTGTCATTCCTGGCATAGCAGACCATATCATTGTCTGATCCCTAATGATCGATACCTGTTTATTTCAACTCACTAAGCCTAAGGTATTGATCCTTATGCATCCATTTCATTTTTGATGAGTTCAAATTTTCCTAGATTCATATTTTGTACATTTCAATTATTAATATATGTTTACAGCTATTTCTTCTCATTTTGAGTCATGTCACATCAGCAAATGAAGGTTCTGAAAGCTTTATTCTATCCTTATCATTAAAATGACTCACTTTGAGGATGAAGCTCTTCCTCAGCCATATTTTGAGTTTCTTCAGATCTGAAGGTTCTCATCTTCTAACACTATATCTGCTGCTATCCATAATGTTTTCATTGGCCAATTTTTTTTTCAGAAGCAAATTGCCAGGTCCCTCTTCCCAGTCCATCTTAGTCTGGAAGCTCCACTGAAATCTGTCCACCATGGGTGATGTGGCTCTGCTGGTATTTGAAATACTGGTGGCACAGCAACACATAAGCCACCACAGAACAACGAACTGACAGAGGAGTAGTGGGCTGTCTCCATAGAGGTATATAAAGGAATGAACTTGACCATAATCTAATGAAGGGTGGTCATGGTAGTTGTACAGTGGTGTTTATTCCTGGAGGAATGTGGGTTTTGACCAGATCTCCTTTCTTTATTTCTGCCAATTTTACTGTAATTTATATGAACTCTTTTTAATAACTTCTCGCCAAATGTTTATATAGAAATGAGAAGTGGAGCTTTGCAGTACAAGACTTGAGTTTTCTAAGCAGTAGACTAGTTTAAGGCTAACTATATTTTTAGACTAATTTAGGACTAAATATATTTATAGACTGCAACCAAGGCAAACCACTATCCTATCTTCACTACTGTCTTGCATGTGAACAAGTTCTTGCATTTGAGTCATTTTTTCCCTATATAAAACAGGCATTTTAATACCAGTTTCATAAAGTTTTTGTGATGAATTTTAAGGATAAGGTGTTTTTACATGGCAATTTTTATTTATTTATTTATCAGTGAAAACACATAAATCTTATATCATCACTCCAGTGAATTTCTGTATTCTGATCCAGTAATTTTTTAAACTCACAAGCTTATCTCTGGATTCTGTGTAAAAAACATGAAGACAAGTCACATTTTTAAAATCATTTTTCAATCTTCATAAATCATACATAAAGTTAATAAAAGCAAAGAGCACACAGCCTTGGGAAAATTCAATAGGTGGGAAAATTCAATAGGTCGGGAGCTACTTATAATTTGACAATTTATGAGAATAAATGTCTCCATTACATAAATAATTCCCTTGCATTTTGTATGCTTACACATCATTATTTCTACAAGTTTGTCACAGGAAGAGTGGTGATCTATTTATATTCTTAGCTGGCACAATGGATAAATACGAGTACAATAGATTCTTTCAGTCCTGCTTTCTAGGAAGGTAATATTAATCTTTTATATTACAAAGATATACCTACATTTTAGCCAAAGGCCAATGATCCACAGAGACATAAAAAGCCCCATGAGCTATTTGGCCTTGAGCTTTTTTCTGCGTGCTCTAGTGATCATTTGGTTGTTTCCACCTGAGTCGATTTTTTTGAATGGAAGTATGAACTATTCTTAGACATTATTTACCCCTTATTTTCTCTCAACAGCATAAGAATAAGAGCATTATAATTACTTCTGGGCATATTTGGCAGCCTGTGTGGAGGTGGAAAGGGCCCTCCATGCATTGAGCACCAGGAACCATGTTCTAGTCATGACCTCCCATTGGGCGATCTTGTGCCGATCACTTATAGAGCACCCTAAGCCTCAAATTCATGTATAAAATAAGAAGGTTAGACCATGTGACCATTCTGTTTTGTCTACTTTGCTAAGCGGAAAACTAGCTTTCTCCCAGTCACTTTCTCTGTGTGGGTCCAGAATAGAGTTGGTCAAGAAAGGAACTTGCACAAGATTTGAAGACAGAAATGAAGCTAGAGCCATTACTCTTGGAAGGGACTTGGCAAGCAAACACTAGGATAGCGGGTCAGAGGTGTTCAGTGAACTCATTTGTCTTAATTATCCTTCCACACTGAGTCTATCTTTTTGTTGGTCCTAATTGCTAATCCTGTGAACCAACAGCGGTCCCAAGCCCACCATCTGGCACTTAACTACAAGCCCAGGGAGCTGGTGGCTATATATATAGGCACCAACTTTCTCAGAAGGGGCAGTTATCACAGACCTCCCATCAAGTTCTCCCTCCATGGGCCCACTTACAGGTCCAGAGGTGCATTGCCTCTAAAATTTTCCTGAAAGCTCTAACTTGTCCACATGCACTAGTCCTTCAGGCTAATACAATTAGTGACTATTTTTCTGATCCTCCCCCTTTTCCGTCCTAAACCTTTCCTTCTCCATCTCCTCACACATTCATGTAAGATGTAATTCATCTCATAAATCTCTTGTTCACATAATACTACCCTGCAGATTCTACCCGGACTGAAACAGACTAGGATTCACAAGGTTCCTTCTAGTCAAGACATGAAATGAGTCTATAATTTCTTTCACAGGTGCAATCATTGATCTATGAGTGATGATTTTTTTTTTCATTTAAACATTTTAATAAGCCTATGAAGTTGCCATTATTAATAGGCCCATTTTAGAGATGGGGGAATACATTTTAGGAATATTATCCAATTTGAATTATACAACTTAATGTGACCATAATTTAAACTTAAAATGCTTCACTCCAAAATACAAGCCCTAGGATATACAAATGCCTAGAGATCATATAAGTGACTCAGAGTACCTGTGAACACTTGTAAAGTGTGTGTTTGCATTTAGGCAGTTTTTTAGGAATAAGGGGTGCATAGTTTTCAACACATTCATAAATAATTCCATAAACTCAAGCAGATTAAAATCAGTGCTTTACAGCCGTGCTGTTTAATATAGTCGCCAATGGCCAAATGTGGCTACTCAAGTTTCAATTAAACTAAATTAAAAATTCACTTTCTTAATCATACTAGTCATAGTTCAAGTGCTCAGTAGACACATGTGTCTACCATATTGTACAGTGTGGGTAGAAAATATTCCCATTATTGCATAAAGTTCTATTGGACAATGCTACTTTAGAAGATAAAAACCAAAAAAATCAAACCCACTGCTGTCAAGTCAATTCAGACTCACAGTGATCCTGTAGGACAAAGTAGAACTGCCCCATTGGGTTTCCAAGGCTGTAAATCTTTATGGAAGCAGACTGCCACATCTTTCTCCCATGGAGCTACTGGTGGTTCGAACCGCTGACCTTTCAGTTAGCAGCCAATCACTTAACCATTATACCACCAGGGCTCCTTTCATTAGAGGATAGTCAGCACTTTATGTAAATACAGGAAGTCCATTGCTTTATATATGTATTAGAAGAGCCAAACTTCTTTTTTGCCATTCTCCTGCCCTCCTTATATCTCCCCAAGACACAAAGCCCCCATTTAAGGAGAACATCAAAATCACTGAACAGCTAAATATAAGCTCTATATTTCCCTTTATAAAGGTCACTGCTTTTTTGTGCAGCATGATTGCATACAGAGTTGAAAAACAGATCCAATTCACCTACAGAGCCACATAAATATTTTAAGACTGTGTTTTATAAACTGTAAACTTTATTATAGGCTTTGGTTTCAGAGTAGGTGAAGTCTATATATCATCAAGTCCCACCACTCATGGTTATTGTTTGAGTAGCATGCTTCTTCACTTGTACCATATACTACCCAGTGGATTGGATTAACAGCTCTCCAGGGCCCCCTTCTACCCTCCAGGAGAAATACTGATTGAACCAGAAGCAAATTCCTTGTAGTCTGACTTATGCACATAAAAGAAAAAACCTAGGATTTACCAACAGCACAATAGACTACCAACGGGAAACTGATCACCCTCTTCAGGGAAAGCACTAAAGAGTTTATCATCCATTCAGGCCAGAAAGGTTTTGAATGGGGAACATAGGCCTTAACAGCTGCAACAGTCTTCTTTGCATTTTCAGGAGCACCATAATAGCATACCCAATTAGGAACTAATTAGGAAAATGAGTAACTGTTCTAGAATTTTTGGCAGCTATCCCTCATAACTTGAAAGCAATCAAAACACTTCAAATTCACCTGCTTAAAGAAGAACTGGAGTGGGTACCAACATCAGCTCTGTCAAGAGTGGAAATATAGCCAGTTACTTGCCTTAAAGTGCTCTAGCCTTTTTTCCATGCAGTATTTTTAAAGAAGTAGATTCTCTGCTTCTACATAGTAATCAATCAAAAAGCGAGAAATGTGGTTGCAATATGGGGACTGGATGTGTTTTAGTGAACTGTTTCATAAACAGAGGTGTATGTAGAACCAGGGTTTGAAAGCACTTAGAAATCTGTGAGATCTATGAGAATGTTAATTTTTTATCTTAGTCCTGATTAAAACACAAATTTATTTTAATTTGATTATTTGGAATATTATATATTTTGGAAATACGCCTACTCCTCACTTGTCAACTATCTCGTTACCCAACATTTCACATTTATAATAGCAAAAAATGTGCTGTCCGACTATTTTGCACATTAACGACACATGTCTGGCAGTAATAAATGCCGAGGTGCAAGACAAGAGTAATGCTGGCTGTGATGGTTATGGTTATGTGTCAACTTGGCTGGGCGATGATACTCTGTGGTTTGACAGTTATATAACAATGTCATTTGGCAGTTATGTAATGATGTAATCATCCTCAGTTTTGTGATCTGATGTGGTCATCCATTTTTATGTAACACCCATTTTTGCATAATGACCTGGTCTTCAGAACCTAACCATGTTGATAAGTGAGGAGAAGGTTTATCTTACCAGTTATAGATAAACTTTTCTTTTGCAATCATAATTTGCAATTGAAAAATATCTTTATAGAATTCAACATTCCTTCTCAAGTCAATGTTTTCAAACTAGCATAGGTGGATCCCTTAAGATGTATTTTTAAAGATTCTCAAGAATGTTTCTCATCAAGGTGATTTCTTCTGTTCGAGCCCCTGAGTATTATAAATGGTTAACTCACTCAGCTGCTACCCAGTTGGAGGTTCAAGTTCACCCATGCATCTCAGAAGAAAGGCCTTGTGATCTACTTCTAAAATATCTGCCATTGAAAACCTTATGAAGCACAGTTCTGCCCTGACACTTAGGGTTGCCATGAGTCAGAACTGACTCTATATATAGCAACTGGGTTTTTTTTTTTTTTTTAACGTGACATTTGTTAGCCCCTTGCCTCAATGTCTTTACTTTGCCAGATAGGAACAAGGAAACCTTTCCTACTGATCAGAGAACTTAAAAGTTTCTCAGAATTGTAAAACAGTGAAATTAGTACCTAGCTAACTTTTTTTTTTAACTTCTAGTGAGGAGAAACTGAGACAAAGCATAGACGTTATCTAGTATTGTGCCTATTATGCAGTAGACTCTTGAATAAATACTGACTCCCTTTTTATCTTTTGTCTCATTTGGGAGTGTATGACTCTAGACATGTGCCCAGGAGAAGGTTCTTTCTCCCATTTTATAAAAGTAGGAGCCCTCTGTTACTGCTATTTGCTCTGCGATTATGCCTACCTGCTCAAGCCTAGATGTGACATGATCGTGAAGAATTCCAAGATGAGGGTTTGACGGTAGAAATGCAGAGGGAATAGAGAACTAGGAACCAAGTTGCACTTTGATTACCTTCTGATGGCTCCTTATACAGAGCAAGTATTTCAGGTCACTTGCAAGATAACACCTTGATCAATCTATGGACAGCAAATATCATGGCACATACCCAGTGGCTTCTCTGCCAAGCAAACAAGAGAATACACATGTAAGTGTGAAGGAGAAACTTGATTGTGGTACTACATGCAGTAATATCCTGCAATTTTATGAGGATGAGGAGTTGAGTCTTTCTTAATTTTGTGTTTTAGTACCATGCCTGACCCTGAGTATGCAATCAATCAGTGTTTGCAGAACTGAGTAGCAAACAATGTATTATTAGTTAGGTACCTCAGATCTGTGCAGAAAATGGTAATGTCAGCAATGGTGTTGATCAAGTTTATTTGGCTTGTGCATAGCCACAATGCAAAATAATAGAGACATATGATTTGTTGCTAATGAGAAAGTTGATACATGGGAATTGCAAACAGATAATTTGGAGGCCTAGGCAAGTGTACAAAACATTAATCTCTTTTTGTAATTGAGAAATCATCATAACCTGTGACAGTGTGCTCTCTTTGGGAAAAACAAGTCCACAAGAGCCAAAGTATGATGATTATATCACACATTAATTTACAGACCATTCGAAGAGCTGATTTGACGCATTGAACACTAATGACAAAAGACCATGCAAGATGTGATATGACATCAAGGACAACATATATGAAGAAAGCAAGAGGTCATTAAAAAGACGAGAAAGAAAGAAAAATGGATGTCAGAAAAGACTCTGAAACTTGCTCTTGGAGTAAGTTAAGCAAATAGAAGAAATGATGACTTAAAACGTGAACAGAAGATTGCAAAGGGCAGCTCGAAAAGGAAAGTCAAGTATTATAATGAAATGTGCAAAGACCTGGAGTTAGAAAACCAAAAGGGAAGAACATGCTTGATTTTCTCAAGTTGAAAGGAATGAAGAAAAATTCAAGCCTTGAGTGGCAATAGTGAAGGATTCTATGGGCAAAATTCTGAATGATGCAAGAAGCATCAAAACGAGATGGAAGGATACACACAGTCACTGTAACAACAACAACAATAAAAAATTGGTCGGGAGGCGGGGCCAAGATGGCGGACTAGGTGGACGCTACCGCGGATCCCTCTGGCAACAAAGACTGGGAAAAACAAGTGAGTCGATCACATACACAACAATCTATGAACTCTGAACAACAAACACAGATTTAGAGACGGAGAACGAACAAATACAGGGAGACAGCGATTGTTTTCAGAGCCAGGAGCCAGCGTACCAGTCAGGTGACCTTCAGAGCCCGATTTGGGGCAGAGCCCAGGGGGGCAGATGGCACACACAAGGGGACCAGCCCTAGCCCCCGAACTCATCCCGGGAGGGAGCCCAGCCGCTTCATGCACGCGGCGTGGCGGCGCAGCTGGTGGGAGAAGTCCCCGGGAGGCAGTGACTGGTCTTGGAGCAGGGAGAGCAGCATCCCAGCCGGGGAGCCGTCCCGCCGGGATTTTGGCAGGAAGCGGGCGTGGTGAGAGTGCAGGAAGCAGCTACACTCCCCTGAATTGACCCCGGGGGGGGGGCCCCAGCCGTTCGCGTGGGCAGCGTGGTGGCGCAGCCGGTGGAAGAAGTCCCCGGCAGGCAGCGACTGATTTTGGAGTCGGAAGTGCACCGTCCCAGTAGGGGAGCCTTAACCTTGGGAGTGGGGCTGACAGTGGAGGACCTGACCGTGATGCCAGCGGGCCAGACCCCCCGGGGGGCAATCTCGACACAGCCAGTACATATAGGCGATGTGCCCAGCGGAAATCTCAGATATAATAGTCATTCCAAGTAAGACAAGCAACTCGGGCTATATTCTGAGGTGTTTTACTCTCCTAGCTCTCTGATCCCTCCCCTACCCTCCTCAGGCAGCTCCATTAACATCCGAATAGCCTGAGCCAGAGGGAGAACTCTGATAGGGATCTGACTGCATTTTTTTTTTTTAGCGGATTTTCTGGAAAAACTAGTTTCCCAGTGATGGCTCGGAGACAGCAGTCGATATAAAACCACATAAAGAAGCAGACCATGACAGCTTCTCCAAACTCCCAAACAAAAGAATCAAAATCTTTCCCAAATGAAGATACAATCCTGGAATTATCAGATACAGAATATAAAAAACTAATTTACAGAATGCTTAAAGACATCACAAATGAAATTAGGCAAACTGCAGAAAAAGCCAAGGAACACACTGATAAAACTGTTGAAGAACTCAAAAAGATTATTCAAGAACATAGTGGAAAAATTAATAAGTTGCAAGAATCCATAGAGAGACAGCATGTAGAAATCCAAAAGATTAACAATAAAATTACAGAATTAGACAGTGCACTAGGAAGTCAGAGGAGCAGACTCGAGCAATTAGAATGCAGACTGGGACATCTGGAGGACCAGGGAATCAACACCAACATAGCTGAAAAAAAATCAGATAAAAGAATTAAAAAAAATGAAGAAACCCTAAGAATCATGTGGGACTCTATCAAGAAGGATAACTTGCGTGTGATTGGAGTCCCAGAACAGGGAGGGGGGACAGAAAACACAGAGAAAATAGTTGAAGATCTGCTGACACAAAACTTCCCTGACATCATGAAAGACGAAAGGATATCTATCCAGGATGCTCATCGAACCCCATTTAAGATTGATCCAAAAAGAAAAACACCAAGACATATTATCATCAAACTCGCCAAAACCAAAGATAAACAGAAAATTTTAAAAGCAGCCAGGGAGAAAAGAAAGGTTTCCTTCAAGGGAGAATCAATAAGAATAAGTTCAGACTACTCAGCAGAAACCACGCAGGCAAGAAGGGAATGGGATGACATATACAGAACACTGAAGGAGAAAAACTGCCAACCAAGGATCTTATATCCAGCAAAACTCTCTCTGAAATATGAAGGCGAAATTAAGATATTTACAGGTAAACACAAGTTTAGAGAATTTGCAAAACCAAACCTAGGCTACAAGAAATGCTAAAGGAGATTGTTTGGTCAGATGACCAATAATATCAGGTACCAGCACAATACAAGGTCACAAAACAGAATGTCCTGATATGAATTCAAATAGGGAAAGCACAAAAACAAACAAATTAAGATTAATTCTAAAAAATAAATGAATAAATAAAATAATACACATAACAGGGAATCATGGAAGTCATAGGTAAAAGATCACAATAATCAAAAAGAGGGACTAAATACAGGAGGCATTGAACTGCCAGATGGAGAGTGATACAAGGTGATATAGATGGATACAAGTTAGGTTTTTACTTAGAAAAATAGCGGTAAATAATAAGGTAACCACAAAAAGGAATATCAACTCCATAACTCAAGATAAAAGCCAAGAAAAACGTAACGACTCAACTAACATAAAGTTAAACATTATGAAAACGAGGATCTCACAATTTCCTAAGAAAAACGTCTCAGCACAAAAAAGTATGTGGAAAAATGAAATGGCCAACAACACACATGAAAAGGCATCAAAATGACAGCACTAAAAACTTACTTACCTATAATTACGCTGAATGTAAATGGACTAAATGCACCAATAAAGAGACAGAGTCATGGACTGGATAAAGAAACACGATCCATGTATATGCTGCCTACAAGAGACACACCTTAGACTTAGAGACACAAACAAACTAAAACTCAAAGGATGGAAAAAAATATATCAAGCAAACAATAAGCAAAAAAGAAGAGGAGTAGCAATATTAATTTCTGACAAAATAGACTTTAGACTTAAATCCACCACAAAGGATAAAGAAGGACACTATATAATGATAAAAGGGACAATTGATCAGGAAGACATAACCATATTAAATATTTATGCACCCAATGACAGGGCTGCAAGATACATAAATCAAATTTTAACAGAATTCAAAAGTGAGATAGACACCTCCACAATTATAGTAGGAGACTTCAACACACCACTTTCAGAGAAGGACAGGACATCCAGTAAGAAGCTCAATAGAGACACGGAAGACCTACTTACAACAATCTACCAACTTGAGCTCATTGACTTATACAGAACTCTCCACCCAACTGCTGCAAAATATACTTTTTTTTCTAGTGCACATGGAACATTCTCTAGAATAGACCACATATTAGGTTATAAAACAAACCTTTGCAGAGTCCAAAACATTGAAATATTACAAAGCATCTTCTCAGACCACAAGGCAATGAAACTTGAAATCAATAACAGAAAAACCAGGGAAAAGAAATCAAATACTTGGAAACTGAACAATACCCTCCTGAAAAAAGACTGGGTTATAGAAGACATCAAGGAGGGAATAAGGAAATACATAGAATGCAACGAGAATGAAAATACTTCCTATCAAAACCTCTGGGACACAGCAAAAGCAGTGCTCAGAGGCCAATTTATATCGATAAATGCACCCATACAAAAAGAAGAAAGAACCAAAATCAGAGAACTGTCCCAACAACTTGAACAAATAGAAAGTGAGCAACAAAAGAACCCATCAGGCACCAGAAGAAAACAAATAATAAAAATTAGAGCTGAACTAAATGAATTAGAGAACAGAAAAACAATTGAAAGAATTAACAAAGCCAAAAGCTGGTTCGTTGAAAAAATTAACAAAATTGATAAACCATTGGCTAGACTGACTAAAGAAATACAGGAAAGGAAACAAATAACCCGAATAAGAAACGAGAAGGACCACATCACAACAGAACCAACTGAAATTAAAAGAATCATTTCAGATTACTACGAAAAATTGTACTCTAACAAATTTGAAAACCTAGAAGAAATGGATGAATTCCTGGAAAAACACTACCTACCTAAACTAACACATTCAGAAGTAGAACAACTAAATAGACCCATAACAAAAAAAAGATTTAGATGGTAATCAAAAAACTTCCAACAAAAAAAAGTCCTGGCCCGGACGGCTTCACTGCAGAGTTCTACCAAATCTTCAGAGAAGACTTAACACCACTACTACTAAAGGTATTTCAAAGCATAGAAAATGACGGAATACTACCCAACTCATTCTATGAAGCCACCATCTCCCTGATACCAAAACCAGGTAAGGACATTACAAAAAAAGAAAATTATAGACCTATATCCCTCATGAACATAGATGCAAAAATCCTCAACAAAATTCTAGCCAATAGAATCCAACAACACATCAAAAAAATAATTCACCCTGATCCAGTGGGATTTATACCAGGTATGCAAGGCTGGTTTAATATCAGAAAAACCATTAATGTAATCTATCACATAAATAAAACAAAAGATAAAAACCACATGATCTTATCAATTGATGCAAAAAGGCATTTGACAAAGTTCAACACCCATTTATGATAAAAACTCTCACCAAAATAGGAATTGAAGGAAAATTCCTCTACGTAATAAAGTTTTTTATGCAAAACCAACAGCCAATATCACTCTAAATGGAGAGAACCTGAAAGCATTTCCCTTGAGAATGGGAACCAGACAAGGATGCCCTTTATCACCGCTCTTATTCAACATCGTACTTGAAGTCCTAGCCAGGGCAATTAGGCTAGACAAAGAAATAAAGCGTATCCGGATTGGCAAGGAGGAAGTAAAGCTATCACTATTTGCAGATGACATGATTGTATTCACAGAAAACCCTAAGGAATCCTCCAGAAAACTACTGAAACTAATAGAAGAGTTTGGCAGAGTCTCAGGTTATAAAATAAACATACAAAAATCACTTGGATTCCTCTACATCAACAAAAAGAACAATAAAGAGGAAATAACCAAATCAGTACCATTCACAGTAGCCCCCAAGAAGATAAAATACTTAGGAATAAATCTTACCAAGGATGTAAAAGACCTATACAAAGAAAACTACAAAGCTCTACTACAAGAAATTCAAAAGGACATACTTAAGTGGAAAAACATACCCTGCTCATGGATAGGAAGACTTAACATAGTAAAAATGTCTATTCTACCAAAAGCCATCTATACATATAACGCACTTCCGATCCAAATTCCAATGTCATATTTTAAGGGGATAGAGAAACAAATCACCAATTTCATATGGAAGGGAAAGAACCCCCAGATAAGCAAAGCATTACTGAAAAAGAAGAAGAAAGTGGGAGGCCTCACTCTACCTGATTTCAGAACCTATTATACAGCCACAGTAGTCAAAACAGCCTGGTACTGGTACAACAACGGGCACATAGACCAATGGAACAGAATTGAGAATCCAGATATAAATCCATCCATGTTTGAGCAGCTGATATTTGACAAAGGACCAGTGTCAGTTAATTGGGGAAAAGAAAGTCTTTTTAACAAATGGTGCTGGCATAACTGGATATCCATTTGCAAAAGAATGAAACAGGACCCATACCTCACACCATGCACAAAAACTAACTCCAAGTGGATCAAAGACCTAAACATAAAGACTAAAACGATAAAGATCATGGAAGAAAAAATAGGGACAACCCTAGGAGCCCTAATACAAGGCATAAACAGAACACAAAACATTACCAAAAATGACAAAGAGAAACACGATAACTGGGAGCTCCTAAAAATCAAACAACTATGCTCATCCAAAGACTTCACCAAAAGAGTAAAAAGACCACCTACAGACTGGGAAAGAATTTTCACTTATGACATCTCCGACCAGCGCCTGATCTCTAAAATCTACATGATTCTGTCAAAACTCAACCACAAAAAGACAAACAACCCAATCAAGAACTGGGCAAAGGATATGAACACACACTTCACTAAAGAAGATATTCAGGCAGCCAACAGATACATGAGAAAATGCTCCCGATCATTAGCCATTAGAGAAATGCAAATTAAAACTACGATGAGATTCCATCTCACTCCAACAAGGCTGGCATTAATCCAAAAAACACAAAATAATAAATGTTGGAGAGGCTGGGGAGAGACTGGAACTCTCATACACTGCTGGTGGGAATGTAAAATGGTACAACCACTTTGGAAATCCATCTGGCGTTATCTTAAACGGTTAGAAATAGAACTACCATACAACCCAGAAATCCCACTCCTCGGAATATACCCTAGAGATACAAGAGCCTTCACACAAACAGGTATATGCACACCCATGTTTATTGCAGCTCTGTTTACAATAGCAAAAAGCTGGAAGCAACCAAGGTGTCCGTCAACGGATGAATGGTTAAATAAATTGTGGTATATTCACACAATGGAATACTACGCATCGATAAAGAACAGTGACGAATCTCTGAAACATTTCATAACATGGAGGAACCTGGAAGGCATTATGCTGAGCGAAATGAGTCAGAGGCAAAAGGACAAATATTGTATAAGACCACTATTATAAAATCTTGAGAAATAGTAAAAACTGAGAAGAACACATACTTTTGTGGTTACGAAGGGGGGAGGGAGGGAGAGGGTTTTTTATTGATCAATCAGTAGATAAGAACTGCTTTGGGTGAAGGGAAAGACAACACTCAATACATGGAAGGTCAGCCCAATTGGACTGGACTAAAAGCAAAGAGGTTTCCAGGATAAAATGAATGCTTCAAAGGTCAGCGGAGCAGGGGCGGGGGTCCGGGGAACATGGTTTGAGGGGACTTCTAAGTCAATTGGCAAAATAATTCTATCATGAATACATTCTGCATCCCACTTTGAAATGTGGCATCTGGCGTCTTAAATGCTAACAAGCGGCCATCTAAGATGCATCAATTGGTCTCAACCCAGCTGGAACAAAGGAGAATGAAGAACACCAAGGTCACACGACAACTAAGAGCCCAAGAGACAGAAAGGGCCACATGAACCAGAGACCTACATCATCCTGAGACCAGAAGAACTAGTCGGTGCCCGGCCACAATCGATGACTGCCCTGTCAGGGAGCACAACAGAGAACTCCTGAGGGAACAGGAGATCAGTGGGATGCAGACCCCAAATTCTCATAAAAAGACCAAACTTAATGGTCTGACTGAGACTAGAGGACTCCTGGCGGCAATGCTCCCCAGACCTTCTGTTGGCACAGGACAGGAACCATCCCCGAAGACAACTCATCAGACATGAAAGGGACTGGTCAGCGGGGGGGAGAGAGATGCTGATGAAGAGGAAGCTAATTAAATCAGGTGGACACTTGAGAGTGTGTTGGCAACTCTTGACTGGAGGGGGGATGGGAAGATAGATAGAGAGGGAAGCTGGCAAAATTGTCACGAAACGAGAGACTGAAAGGGCTGACTCAATAGGGGGAGAGCAAGTGGGAGAAGGGAGTAAGATGTATGTAAACTTACATGTGACAGACTGATTGGATTTGTAAACGTTCACTTGAAGCTTAAGAAAAGTTAATTAAAAAAAAAAATTGGTCAATGTTCAACCATCTCAGGAGATAGAATATGATCAAGAATGGGTGGTATGGAAGGAAGAAGTCCAAGCTGCCCTGAAGGCATTGACAAAAAACAAGGCTCCAGGAATTGATGGAATACTAATTAAGATGTTTCAACAAACAGATGCAGCACTGGAGGAGCTTGCTAGTCTGTGCCAAGAAACTTAAAAGACAGCGACCTGGCCAAGAGATCTATATTTGTGCCCATTCCAAAGAAAGGTGATCCAAAGGAATGCAGAAATTATCAAACAATATCATTAATATCACCCACAAGTAAAATATTGCTGAAGATAATTCAGAAAGGTTGCAGCACTATATTGACAGGGAAGTGCCAGAAACTCAAGCCAGATTCAGAAAAGGATGTGGAATGAGGGACACCATTGCTGAGGTCAAATGGCTCTTCACTGAAAGCAGAGAATACCAGAAAGTTGTTTATCTGTGCTTTATTGACCATGCAGAGACTTTTGACTGTGTGGATCATAACGAATTGTGGATAACATTGCAAAGGATGGTAATTCCTGAACACTTAATTGTGCTGAGCAAATAATCTGAGAAGCTGGACTTTTTGAAGAAGAAGGAGGCATCAGGATTGGTAGAAGACTCATTAGCAACCTGCAATGTGCAGATGATACAACCTTGCTTTCTGAAAGAGGATTTGAGGCATCTAAAAAAAAAAAAAAAAATTTTTTTTTTTTTTTTTTTTACTAATGAAGGTCAAAGACCACTGCCTTTGGTATGGATTACAGATCAACATAAAAGAAAAAAAAATTCTAACAACTGGATGAATAAACGACAACAGGATAAATGGAGAAAAGATTGAAGTTGTCAAGGATTTCTTTTCACTTGGATCCAAAATTCACACCCATGGAAACAGCTGTCAAGAAATCAGACAGTGTATTGCATTGGGGAAACCTGCTGCAAAAGACCTCTTTAAAGTGTTGAAAAGCAAAGATGTCTCTTCGAGGATGTCTTAGTTTTCTAGTGCTGCTATTACAGAAGTCCCGCAAGTGGGTGGCTTTAACAAAGAGAAATTTATTCTCTCACAGTCTAGGAGGCTAAAAGTCTGAATTCAGGGTGCTAGCTCCAAGGGAAGGCTTTCTCTCTCTGTTGGCTCTGGGTGAAGGTCCTTGTTATCAGTCTTCCCTGGTGGAGGAGCTTTTCAGCACAGGGACCTCGGTTCCAAAGGATGCACTATCCTCCTGGCTCTTCTTTCTTTGTGGTATGAGGTCCCACTGTCTCTCTGCTGACTTCTCTCTTTTATATCTCAAAAGAGATTTTTTTTTTTTTACATTAGTAAGACTTTTCAGATTTTCCCCTTGAATTCTTTTTTTTTTAATTTTTTTTAAACTTTTATTGAGCTTCAAGTGAACGTTTACAAATCAAGTCAGTCTGTCACATATACGTTTGTATACACCTTACTCCATACTCCCACTTGCTCTCCCCCTAATGAGTCAGCCCTTCCAGTCTCTCCTTTCGTGACAATTTGGCCAGCTTCCAACTCTCTCTACCCTCCCATCCCCCCTCCAGACAGGAGATGCCAACACAGTCTCAAGTGTCCACCTGATACAAATAGCTCACTCTTCATCAGCATCTCTGTCCTACCTACTGTCCAGTCCCTTCCATGTCTGATGAGTTGTCTTTGGGAATGGTTCCTGTCCTGGGCCAACAGAAGGTTTGGGGACCATGACCACGGGGATTCCTCTAGTCTCAGTCAGATCATTAAGTATGGTCTTTTTATGAGAATTTGGGGTCTGCATCCCACTGATCTCCTGCTCCCTCAGGGGTTCTCTGTTGTGCTCCCTGTCAGGGCAGTCAGCGGTTGTGGCCGGGCACCAACTAGTTCTTCTGGTCTCAGGATGATGTAGGTCTCTGGTTCATGTGGCCCTTTCTGTCTGTTGGGCTCATAGTTATCGTGTGATCTTGGTGTTCTTCATTCTCCTTTGATCCAGGTGGGTTGAGACCAATTGATGCTTCTTAGACGGCTGCTTGTTACCATTTAAGACCCCAGACGCCACATTTCAAAGTGGGATGCAGAATGTATTCATGATAGAATTATTTTGCCAATTGACTTAGAAGTCCCCTTAAACCATGGTCCCTAAACCCCCGCCCTTGCTCCGCTGACCTTCGAAGCATTCAGTTTATCCCGGAAACTTCTTTGCTTTTGGTCCAGTCCAGTTGAGCTGACCTTCCATGTATTGAGTATTGTCCTTCCCTTAAGTAAAAAACCCTCTCCCTCCCTCCCTCCCCTCCTCGTAACCACAAAAGTATGTGTTCTTCTCAGTTTATACTATTACTCAAGATCTTATAATAGTGGTCTTATACAGTATTTGTCCTTTTGCCTCTGACTAATTTCGCTCAGCATAATGCCTTCCAGTTTCCTCCATGTTATGAAATGTTTCACAGATTCGTCACTGTTCTTTATCGATGAGTAGTATTCAATTGTGTGAATATACCATAATTTATTTACCAATTCATCCTTTGATGGACACCTTGGTTGCTTCCAGCTTTTTGCTATTGTAAACAGAGCTGCAATAAACATGGGTGTGCATATATTTGTTTGTGTGAAGGCTCTTATTTCTCTAGGATATATTCCGAAGAGTGGGATTTCTGGGTTGTATGGTAGTTCTAACTTTTTAAGGTAACGCCAAATAGATTTCCAAAGTGGTTGTACCATTTTACATTCCCACCAGCAGTGTATAAGAGTTCCAGTCTCTCCGCAGCCTCTCCAACATTTATTATTTTCTGTTTTTTGGATTAATAGCAGCCTTGCTGGAGTGAGACGGAATCTCATTGTAGTTTTAATTTGCATTTCCCTAATGGCTAATGATCGAGAGCATTTTCTCATGTATCTGTTAGCTGCCTGAATATTTTCTTTAGTGAAGTGCATGTTCATATCCTTTGCCCACTTCTTGACTGGTTTGTTTGTCTTTTTGCAGTTGAGTTTTGACAGAATCATATAGATTTTAGAGATCAGGCGCTGGTCGGAGATGACATAGCTGAAAATTCTTTCCCTGTCTGTAGGTGGTCTTTTTACTCTTTTGGTGAAGTCTTTAGGTGAGCATAGGTGTTTGATTTTTAGGAGCTCCCAGTTATCTGGTTTCTCTTCGTCGTTTTTGGTAATGTTTTGTATTCTGTTTATGCCTTGTATTAGGGCTTCTAATGTTGTCCCTATTTTTTCTTCCATGATCTTTATCGTTTTAGTCTTTATGTTTAGGTCTTTGATCCACTTGGAGTTAGTTTTTGTGCATGGTGTGAGGTATGCGTCCTGTTTCATTTTTTTGCAAATGGATATCCAGTTATGCCAGCACCATCAAAAGAGATTTTTTAAGACACAACGTAATCTTGTAGATTGACTCCTGCCTCATTAACATAACTGCCCCTAATTCTGCCTCATTAACGTCATAAAAGTAGGATTTACAACACATAGGAAAATCTTATCAGATGACAAAATGGTGAACAATCACACACTAGTAGCCAAATTGACACGCACTTTGGGGGACAATATTCAGTCCATAACAGAAGACTAAGGTTCACCAGACTCACACCATGGTATTTTCAGTTGCCTCAAGTGCATGCAAAAGCTGGACAATGAATAAGAAAGACAGAAGAAGAATTGACGCCTTTGAATTATGGTGTTGTCAAAGAATAGTGAATATACCATGGACTGCCAGAAGAACAAACAAGACTGTCTTAGAGGAAGTACAGCCAAAGTGCTCCTTGAACGTAAGGACGGCAAATACTTTGGACTTTTTATCGGGAAGGACCAGTCTCTGCAGAAGGACATCATGCTTGGTAATGCAGTGGGTCAGGGAAAAAGAGGAAGACCCTCAGCAAGATGGAATGACACTGTGGCTGCAACAATGCGCTCAAACGTACAAGCATTGTGAGGATGACCCAGGACCAGTGTTTAGTTCTGTTGTACATAGGGTTGCTATGATTTAGAATCAACTCCATGAACCTAATAACACCAGCGATTACTAATGAGGAGTCCCTTGGTGGCAAAAACAGTTAAAAGATCAACTTTTAGATTAAAGGTTGTGCCAGTTCGACCTCTTGCAGAAGTGCCTCAGAAGACAGGCCTGGAAAACTGCTTTGAAAAGGTCACAGCCTTGAAAACCCTGTGGAGCAGTTCTACTCTCACAGAGTTGCCAATGAATCAGAATCGTGACTTGCTGGGAACAAACAAAAACAACAACAATGGCTAATGCTGTTGAACATCTTTTCATCTGGCTTTTTTTTTTTTTTTTTAATGTTCTACAGGAAAATTTTCTAATTGGATTTTTTTTTTTACAGTTGAGTTTTGAGAGTTCTTTACATGTTGTAGTCCTTTGTCAAATATATAGTTTACAAATATTTTCTTCTGATTAATAGGTTGTCTTTTTGTTTCAACAACAGAGTCTTTAACAAAGCCATTTTTTAAAAAAATTGATGAAGTCTAATTTATCAATTTTTCCTTGTACGGATTGTGTTTTTGATATGAGGTCTCAGAACTCTTTGCCTAGTTGTAGATTCCAAAGATTTGTCCTATGATTTTTTTCTAAAAGTTTCATAGTTTTACATTTAAGCCTAAGATTAATTTTGAAATGATTTTTGTATTTAGATATAACTTACTGAGACAGGTCTAAATTCCTTTTCCTGTGAATGTCCAGTTGCTACAGCACCATTAACCTTCCCTGTTGAAAAGGAATTCCATTGCCTTTGTACCTCTGAAAAAAATTAGTTGAGTATTTTTGCGTGGGTCTATTTCTGAATTTTTTCTGCCTTATTCTATTTTCTCTATTCTTTTACCAATACCACACTCTATTGATTACTGTAGCTATGCAGTGGGCCTTAATATCAGGTACAGTGATTCCTCCCACTTTATTCTTCTTTTCAAGATTATTTTAGCAAAGGTCTGTGCCTTTCTAAGTGAATTTTAGATTAAGCTTGTCTGTTTCTGCAAAAACCTTGCTGGAATTTTGATAGAAATTACATTAAACCTACAAATGAACTTGGGGAGAATTGGCATATTTGTTATGTTGAGTGTTCCAATGTATAAACACAGTGTATCTTTACATTTATTTAGTAATTATTTTATTTCTTTTGTCAAATTTTATAGTTTATGTTTTATAATTTTTCATAAATATTTGTAATTTTTTGTATACAGAACCTGTACATGTTTTCCTAAGCATACACATATTTCATTTTCTTTGGAGCCATAGCAGATAGTATTATGTGGGTTTTTCTCCCAACATGTTCATTGTTAAATGCTATTTATTTTGGGGTATTGATCTTTTATCATGTGACCTTGCTGAAAACACTTAATAGTTCTAGGACTTTTGTTTTTGGTAGATTCCTCAGGATTTTCAACACAGATATTCATGTCATTTCTAAATAGTGACAGTTCCATTACTTTCTATTCAGTCCGTATGTGTTTTGTTTATTTTTTCTGGCCTTATTGCAGTGGGAAGAATTTCCGGTATTTTGTTCAATAAGAGTGATGAGAGCAGGCATTCTTGCCTTTTTCCCAATCTTAGAAGGTGTGTTAGGCTGGGCTGTCTAAAGAAGCAAAACCAGTAAAGCATATAAATATATATAGAGAGAAATTTATATCAAGGAAATGGCTCATATGATTGTAGAGGCTGGAACATCCAAGTTCGTAGATCAGGATAGAAACTTCTCCTGATTCACATAGCCAGAGGGGCTGGCAAACCCAAGATCAGCAAGTCAGAGAGCAGGGCTCTTGTTCACAGGCGGCGAAGTTCAATGAATCCCAAGAATGGCAGGCAAGACCACAAGACTTTTCCTGATTCACATAGCTGCAGGGGCTGGTGAACCCAAGATCAACAGGTCAGAGAGCAGGGCTCTTGCATACAGGCTGTGAAGATCAACAAATCTCAATATCAGCAGCTATGGTGTGTTTATGGTGCTAGCTCAAGTCCAAAGAACCAGAGGTCAGACGAACAGGAGGCAGCTGCAGAATCCACAGAGGGCAAAAGCCAGAACATCCAATTATATTTGGATGTAGTCCACACGCCCATGGAAACTCCTTCTCGACTAATTGGCTACTCACAGCAGATCCCATCATGGGAGTAATCACATATAAACACTGAGGATCATACCCTAGCCAAGTTGACACATAATCTTAACCATCACTGAAGAAAACCATCAAGTCTCTCAGTTTTAAGTATGATGTCAGCTGTATGATTATTTATTTATTTATTTATTGTACTTTGGAGGAAGGTTTACAGAAGAAATTAAACAATTTTTCATTAAACAATACACATCTTGTTTTGTGACATTCATTGCCAACCCCATAACATGTTAACACTCTCCCCTTCTTGACCTTGTTTCCCTGTTGCCAGCTTTCCTGTCCCGTCCTGCCTTCTTGTACTTGCCCCTGGGCTGCTGTGCCCACTTAGTCTCATTTTGTTTTATGGGCCTGTCTAATCTTTGGCCGAAGGGTGTATGTCAAGGGTGACTTCAGTATTGAGTTAAAAGGGTATCTGGGGGCTATATTCTGAAGGTTTCTGTCAGACCGGCAAGTCTGGTCTTTTTTTGTAAGTTAGAATTTTGTTTTACATGTGTCTCCAGTTCAGTCCAGGACCCTCTATTTTGATCCCTGTCAGAGCAGTTGTTGGCAGTAGCCAGGCACCATCTAGTTGTGCTGAACTCAGTCTGGTGGAGTCTATGGTAATTGTGGCTTATTAGTCCTTTGGGCTAGTTTTTCCCTTGTGTCTTTGGTTTTCCTCATTCTCCCTTGCTCCAGGTGGGGTGGGACCAGTGGACTGTCTTAGGTGGCTAATCACAAAGTTTTAAGACCCCAGGCACTACTGATCAAAGTAGGATGTAGAACATTTTATTTATAAATTATGTTATGCTAATTGAGCTAGACATTCCACTAGACCATGGTTCTCATCCCTCAGCCCAGTAATTCAGTCCCTCAGAGAGTTTGGATGTGTCTATGAAGCTTCCATGACCTTGCTTTGGTCAAGTTGTGGTGACTTCCCCAGTATTGCATACTGTCTTACCTTTACCAAAGTTACCACTTATCTATTGCCTATTTAGTATTTTTCCTTCCCTACCCCTCCCCTTCCTCTTGTTGTTGTTGTTAAGAGCCATTAAGTTGGCTCCAGCTCATAACAACCCTATGTACAACAAAACAAAACACTGTCCTGCCCTGTGCTATCTTCACAGTCATTGTTAGACTTGAGCCCATTGCTGCAGCCACTGAGTCAATCTACCTCATTAAGGGGCTTCCTCTTTTTCACTGACCATCTTCTTTACCATGCATGATGTCTTTCTCCAGGGACTGGTCCCTCCTGATAACATGACCAAAGTATGTGAGACAAAGTTCGCAGTCCTTGGTTCTAAGGAGCATTCTGGTCGTTCTTCCAAGGCAGATTTTTTTTTTTTTTTTTAGTAGTCCATGGTATATTCAATATTCTTTGCCAAAACCATAATTCAAAGGCATCAATTTTTCTTCAGCCTTCCTTATTCATTGTACAACTTTCACATGCATTCAAGGCAATTGAAAAGTGCACTTTAGGCTTCAAGGTGATACCTTTGCCTTTTAACACTTTAAAGAGATCTCTTGCAGCAGATTTGCCCGATGCAACGAATCTTTTGATTTTTTGACTGCCGCTTCCGTGGGTGTTGATTGTGGATCCAAGTAAAATGAAATCCTTGACAACTTCAACCTTTTCTCCTTTTATCATGATATTGCTTATAGGTCCAGTTGTGAGGATTTTTGTTTTCTTTGCATTGAGGTGAAATCCTTACTGAAGGCTGTAGTCTTTGACATTCATCAATAAGTGCGTCAAGTCCTCCTTGCTTTCAGCAAGCAAGGTTGTGTCATATGCATATTGCTGGTTATTGAGTCCTCTTCCAATCCTGATGCCACATTCTTCTTCATAAAGCCCAGCTTCTCAGGTTATTTGCTCAGCATACAGATTGAATAATTATGGTGAAAGGATACAACCCTGACACACACCTTTCCTGACTTTACATCATACAGTACCCCATTGTTTTGTTTGAACGACTGCCTCTTTATCTATATACCAGTTCCTCATAAGCACAATTCAGTGTTCTAGAATTTCCATTTTTCACAATGTTATCCATAATTTGTTATGACCCACACAGTGTGGAAAGCCTTTGCATAGTCAATAAAGCAGAAACATCTTTCTGGAATTCTCTGCTTTCAGCCAGGATCCATCTGACACCTGCAGCGATATCCCTTGTTCCATGTCCTTTTCTGAATCCGGCTTGAATTTCTGGCAATTCGCTGTGGAAGTACTGCTGCAGCTGCTTTTGAACGATCTTCAGCAAAACTTTACTTGTGTGTGCTATTAACGAAATTGATAATTTCCCACATTCCAATGGATAATCTTTCTTGGGAATAGGCATAAATATGGATCTCTTCCAGTGGGTTGGTCAGGTAGCTGTCTTCCAAATTACTTGGCATAGACAAGTGAACATTTCCACTGTTGTATCTGTTTGTTGAAACATCTCATTTGGTATTCTGTCACTTCCTGGAACCTTGTCTCTAATGCCTTCAGTGCAGGTTGGACCTCTTCCTCAGTACCAACGTTTCCTGAAAGGTTGAATGTCGACCAATTCTTTTTGGTAAGTGACTCTGTGTATTCTTTCCATCTTCTTTTGATGCTTCCTGTGTCCTTTAATGTTACCACTATAGAATCCTTCAGTATCTTAAATCGAGTCTTGAATTTGTTCTTCATTTGTTTCAGCTCGAGAAATGCCAAGCGTGTTCTTCCCTTTTGGTTTTCTAACTCCAGGTCTTTGCATATTTCATTATAATACTTTACTTTGTCTTCTTGAGCTGCCAGTTGAAATCCCCTGTTCAGCTCTTTTACTTCATCATTTCTTCTGTTCACTTTTGCTACTCTATGTTCAAGCGCAAGTTTCAGAGTCTCTTCTGACATCCACTTTGATCTTTCTTTCTTGTCTTTTTAATAACCTTTTGCTTTCTTCATGTATGTCTTTGATGTCATCCCACAACTTGTCTATTCTTCATTCATTAGTGTTCAATATGTCAAAGCTATTCGCTATGAGTAGGAATCTACTCGACGGCCCTGGGTTTTTTGTTTGTTTTTATTCTTGAGATGGTCTCTAAATTTGGGTGGGATATTATACTCAGGGTAGCACTTTGGCTCTCGTAGGCTAGTTCTAATTTTCTTCAGCTTCAACTTGAACTTACATACGAGCAATTTATGGTCTGTTCTGCAGTTGGCCCCTGGTTTTGTTCTGACTGAGGATATTAAGTTTTCCACTATCTCTTTCCACAGATGTAGTTAATTTGATTCCTGTGTATTCCATCTGGCAAGGTCCAAGTTTATAGATGCCATTTATTTTGGTGAAAAAAGGTATTCGCAGTGAAGAAGTCGGTGGTCTTGCAAAATTCTGTCATGCAAACTCTGTCACTGTTTTTATCAACAAGGTCATTTTTTCCACTATTGATCCTTCTTCTTTGTTCCCAACTTTCGCATTCCCATCACCAGTAATTATCAATCCATTCTGTTTGCTTATTTGATCAAATTCAGACTGCAGAAGTTGGTAAAAGTCTTTAATTGCTTAATCTTCGGCCTTGGTGGGTGCTGTGTAAATTTGAGTAATAGTCGTATGTCATGGATTGAATTGTGTCCCCCCAAAACATGCATGTGTAACAATTTGGCTAGGCCATGATTCCCAGTATTGTGTGATTGTCCACCATTTTATCATCTGATGTGATTTTCCTATGTATTGTAAATCCTACCTCTATAATGTTAAAGAGGTGGGATAGGTGGCAGTTGTGTTAGTGAGGCAGGACTCAATCTACAAGATTGAATTGTGTCTTGAATCAATCTCTTTTGAGACATAAAACAGAGAAGCGAGCAGAGAGACAGGGGGATGTCATACCACCAAGAAAGCTTAGGAGCAGAGCGCATCCTTTGGACAAAGATTCCTGCCCTGAGAAGCTCCTAGTCCAGGGAAAGATTGATAACAAGGACCTTCCTCCAGAGCTGATAGAGAGAGAAAGACTTCCCTGGAGCTGGTGCCCTAAATTTGAACTTGTAGCCTGCTAGCCTCTGAGAAAATAAACTTCTCTTTGTTAAAGCCATCCACTTGTGGTATTTCTGTTACAGTAGTGCTGGATGACTAAGGCATCATATTAACTTGTCTTCCTTGTAGGCGTAGGGGTATTATCACTGACAGCCTCATACTTCAGGATAGATCTTGAAATGTTCTTTCTGACAGTGAATGCAAAGCCATTCCTCTTCAAGTTGTCATTTCTGGCATAGGCATAGTAGATCATATGATTGTCTGATTCAAAATGACCAAGTGGTTAAAAGTTCAGCTGCTAACCAAAAGGCCAGCAGTTCAAATCCACCAGCCACTTCTTGGAAACCCTATGGGGCAGTTCTCTGTTCTATAGGGTTGATATGAGTTGGAAGGGACTCGATGACAGTAGATTTCTTTATTCTAAAGCCCAGGATATTGATGTTTATGTATAACATTTCATTTTTGACAATTTCCAATTTTCCTATATTCATACTTCATATAGTCCATGTTCCAATTATTATTGGATGTTTGCAGCTGTTTCTTCTCATTTTGAGTAGTGCCACACCAGCAAAAAAAAAAAAAAAAAAAAATCAAAAACTTGACTCTATTCACATCATTAAGGTTGGCTCCACTTTGAGGATGCAGCTTTTCCTCAGATTGTTTTTGAGTACATTCCAACCTGAAGGGCTCATCTCCTGGCACTGTATCAGACAATGTTCCCCCACTATTCATGAGGTTTTCACTGGCTAATTCTTTTCAGAAGTAAACCAGTGGTCCTTATTTCTAGTCTGTCTTAATCCAGAAGCTCAGGTGAAATCTGTCTGCCATGGGAGACCCTGCCAGTATTTGAATACCAGTGGCATAGTGTCCAGCATCACAGCAACACGCAAGCATCCACAGTACAATGAACTGACAGATGTGTGGGGCTCCCCTCCCTTGTTTCAAAGATTGTTTCTTTCTGTGTGTAAACCTTTTCATGGGTTTTTATAATAGTGGTCTTATAGAGTATTTGTTCTTTTGTGATTGACTTATTTCACTCAGCATAATTCCCTCCAGATTAATCCATGTTGTGAGATGTTTCACAGATTCATCATTGTTCTTTATCATTGTGTAGTATTCCACTGTGTGTATGTGCCATAGTTTGTTTGTCCATTCATCTGTTGAGAGGCTCTTAGGTTGTTTCCATCTTTTTGCTATTGTGAATAATGCTGCAATGAACATGGGTGTACATCTCTATTTGTGTGATGGCTCTTATTTCTCTAGGATATATTCCTGGAAGTGAGATTGGTGAGTCATATGGTATTTTTATTTCTAGCTCTTTAAGGAAGAGCCATATCATTTTCCAAAATGGTTGTATCATTTTACATTCCCACCAGCAGTGCATAAGAGTTCCAAGCTCCCAGCCGCCTTTCCAACATTTGTTATTTTTTGTTTTTTTGGGATTTGTGCCAGTAATTTTGGGGTGAGACAGTATCTCATTGTAGTTTTCTCTAAGGGCTAGTGATAGCAAGCATTTCCTCATGTGTCTATTAGCCACCTGAATGTCTTCACTGGTGAGTTGTCTGTTCATACCCTTTACCGATTTTTAAGTTGGATTCTTTGTCTTTTTGTTGTACAGGTGTTGGAGTTTCCTATAGATTTAGAGATTAAGCATTATAAGATTTGTCAGAGACAAAATTTCTCCCAATTACTAGTTTCTCTTTTAACTCTTTTGGTGAAGACTTTTGATAAGCATAAGTGTTTAATTTTTAGAAGATCCCAGTTATCTAGCTTTTCTTCTCTTGTCTGTATATTGTTATAGTTTGCATACTATTTATGCCCTGTATTAGAGCCTCTAGTGTTGACTCTATTTTTTCTTCCATGACCTTTATAGTTTTTGGCTTTATATTTAGGTCTTTGATCCATTTTGAGTTAGTTTTTGTGTATGGTGTGAGGTATGGGTTCTGTTTCTTTCTTTTTTTTTTTTTTTTTTGCAGATGGGCATCCAGTTTTGCCAGCACCATTTGTTAAAAAGACTGTCTCTTCCATTTAATGGACTTTGGGCCTTTGTCAAAGATCAGGTGACCTTAGGTGAATGGATTTACACTGGGGTTCTGGATTCTGTTCCATTGGTCAATGTGTCTGTCATTGTACCTGTACCAGGCTATTTTGACTACTGTGGCTGTATGGTAGCTTCTGAGGTCAGATAGTGGGAGTCCTCCTACTTTACTCTTCTTCTTCAATAGTACTTTACTTATCCAGGGCCTCTTTCCTTTCCATGTAAAGTTACTGATTAGTTCTTCCATCTCTTTAAAGAAGGCTATTGGTATTTGGATCAGGATTGCATTGTATTTGTAGAGTGCTTTGGGTAGGATTGACATTTTCACAATGTTGAGTCTGCCTATCTATGAGCATGGTATGTTTTTCCATTTATGTAGGTCTTCTTGGGTTTCTTGCAGTAGTGTTTTGTAGTGTTCTTTGTATAGGTCTCTTATGTCTCTGGTTAGATTTATTCTTAGGTATTTTATTTTTTTTAGGGGATACTATAAATGGTATTGCTTTCCTGATTTCTTTTTCATAGCTCTCTCTTTCAGTATGCAAGAATCCAACTGACTTTTGTATGTTTTCTTGTATCCTGCTACTCTGCTGAGTCTATTAGTGCAGTAGTTTTCTTGTGGAGTCCTCTGGTTTCTTTATATATATATCTTTATATATAGTATCATATCATCTGCATCTTTGATTTCTTCTATTACCCAGTGATTTTAAAGCAAGGTGTTATTCAGTTTCCATGTATTTGACTTTTGTTTCTTGTTCTTCCTGTTATTAATTTCTACTTTTCTATTATCTGAATGTTTTGGATTTTGTTGATGGTTGCTTTGTGCCCTAAGGTGTGGTCTATTCTTGAGTATGTTCCATGTGCATTGGAAAAGAATGTGTACTTTGCTGCTGTTGGATGGAGTGTTTGATATATGTGTATGAGATCAAGTTAGTTGATTATGGTCTTTCAATCTTCTGTATCTTTGTAGGATTTCTTTCTAGATGTTCTGTCCTTTACCGAGAGTGGTGTGTTGAAGTCTCCTACTATTATTGCGGAACTGTCAATTTCTCTTTTCATTGCTGTGAGAGTTTGTTTTATGTATCTTGGATCCCTGTCATTGGGTATGTGGATATTTATTATGGTTATGTCCTCGTGATGGACTGTTCCTCTATTCATTATATAATGTCCTTGTCTTTTATTGTGGATTTGGTTTTAAAGTCTGTTTTATCTGAGATTAGTATTGCCACTGCTGCTTTTTTTTGGTTGCTGTTTGCTTGATGTATTTTTCCGTCCTTTGATTTTTAATATATTTATGTCTTTGTTTCTAAGGTGTGTCTCTTGTAGACGGTATATTGATGGGTCCTGTTGTTTTTAATCCATCCTGTCACTCTCTGTCTCTTTATGGGTGCATTTAAGCCATTTATAGTTCAGTGTAATTATCAATAGGTGTGAGTTTATTGCCATCATTTTCTAGTGCTTTTTTTTTGTGGTGCTGGCATTTTCTTTGTTCTTCTTACTCTCCTGTGTTTAATTTTTTTTGTGTGTGGATTTTTAAAATTTTTTTCTTTCATTTTTGTAGATTTTGTATTTACTGAAGGTTTATGTTTTTCTTCTTTATTTTGATGATTAACTTTCTTTGTGGTTACCTTGAAATTTACCTCTATCTTCCTAAGTTTCAATAAGTCTTTTATTACTTGATATCACCTTGACTTCCTCTCCATTTGAAAGTTCTATACCTAGACTGTTTATTCACTCTTATATTGTTGTGACATTTTGTCATTTACAGATTGACATCTCTAGTTCTGTGTTGTAAATCTTTTAGTTTTGTTTTATCCTTGAGACTTCTTTACCTAGGTTGGTTTCTGGCAGATGCTATCTTGTGTCCTAGATTCAGGTTGTTGTCTGATATTATCGCTTCTCTAACTGAAAGGCTTCCTTTAATAATTCTTGTAAGTCTGATTTGGTTTTTACATGTTCCCTTAATTTCTGTTTAACTGGAAATGTCCTAAATTTGCCATCAAAT
The DNA here is from genome assembly GCF_024166365.1 of Elephas maximus indicus. NCBI lineage: Eukaryota > Metazoa > Chordata > Mammalia > Proboscidea > Elephantidae > Elephas > Elephas maximus. Next base: position 18,499,879 of record NC_064845.1, on the reverse strand, counting down.
TTGAGTGAGAGTTTTGTAGGATATATTATCCTTGGTTGGCAGTTTTTTTTCTTTCAAGGTTTTATATATGTCATCCCATTTCTTGATTGCATGTTTTCTGTGAAGTAATAAGATCTTACTCTTATTTTTTTCTCAGGCTGCTCTCAGGATCTTTTCTTTGTATTTGGTGTTAGGAAGTGTGATTATGATATGTCGTTTGATTTTCTTTTGGAGTCTATTATATATGGGGTTTGTTGAGCTTCTTGGGTGGTCAGCTTTTTGTCTTTCAAGATATTAGGGAAGCTTTTTTGTCAGCAAATCTTCAATAATCCCCTCTGCATTTTCTGTTTTCTCCCACTGTTCTGGAACTCCAATTACACACACATTTTTACTTTTGATTGTATCCCACATCATTCTCAAGGTTTCTTCATTTTTCTTCATTCTTTTCTCTGATTTTTCCTCAAACAAAGTAATATCCAAGGATTTGTCTTCAATTTCGCTGATCTTGTCTTCCATTTTTCAGATTTGCTCCTAAAACCTTCTATTGCACTGTCCATTTCTGAAACCTTGTTGTTTATCTTTTGAGTTTCTAATTGCTGTTTTTATATGGTTTCTAGTCATTTTATTTATTTTGACATTTTGTTCCTGCATTATTTTCCTGAATTCTTCTGTTACCTTGTCTGTGTTTTCTATGATTTTGTCTATTTTTTTCCTTATTTTCATCTGCATTTTTCTTCATCTCTTGGAGAGCACTATTAGAGTTTTGAATTCCTTATGAGGTAGTTTTAGTGCCTTTTCTTCTACTGGAAGGTCAACTGATGTTTTATTTTGGTTGCTTTCTAGACACATCCTGTCCTGCTTTTTTATATGTTTTGATATTGTCTGCTGTCTCCAGGACATTCAGTAGTTATTTTCTTTATTTATTGACTGTAGATTTGATTGTTTCATTCTTCTTTTTTGTTTTATTTGCTTATGTCAGAGCAGGTGGTCTAGGCATGTTTTGTTACTTGCTCACCTGTGGGCATGATACTTCTCACCACTTTGTCCAGTGGTCAGGGCTGGTCTCTCAGGTATGGTGCAACAGGGTGGGTTCAGCAGTTGTGGAGGGGCTGAAATGGGTAGCCTACGGCATTAACTTGGACTAACAGGGCAGGGCTGGGGGCAGTGCAGGGCAGGGTCCAGGGGACTGTGTCAGTGCTGCTTGGGGGCATGGCACTTAGTGCATAGTGCAGATAGGTAGGGAGGAAAGGATAGGATATGATGTGTGGAGCTAAGTGGGTAAGTGAAACAAGAGACAGAAACAGAAGCAAAAAAAATCAAAGAAAAAATGAAGGATAAAAAAAGGGAAAAAAGTAAATACAATGGTGGCACAGTAGGATTTGATGGATGGGTGAAGCTGTGTACTCTCTAGCCTAGCAGTGCAGCTCGGCCTGTTAAGAAGGGGCATGGGCAGCACACAAGGCTAGGTGGGCATAGGAAAGGAAAGGAAAGAGGAGAAAGAGAGAGAAGAAACCAACAAACAAAAAGAAAAAATAATAAAAAAGTAAAATAAATAAAAACAAGAACACTACCACCACCAACAACAACAAAAATATGGCGGTAGGGGAGCCAGCTATTGGGTGTAGAGCAGAATTGGAGTGGTGGTGAGCTGATGTCTTTCTCTCCAGGTGGCAGAGCATAGCCTGTCAGGAAGTGGTAGAAGCCACACAGGGCCTAGGTGGGATGGAGAAGGAAAAAGGAGAAAGGGAAAAGATAAAGAAAAATAAAAAAAAATATGGTGCTGATGGAGCTATCCTGTGGGGGTGGCCCAGACCCAGGGAGGCCATGTGCTGAGGTCCTCCAGTGGAGTGGTACAGCACAGCCCACCAAGAAAAGGGGCAGTGGTGCATGGAGCTAGGTGAGTGGGATAAAGGAAAGGAAATAAGGGAGAACTAAAGAAGAAACAATAGAAACAACAACAACAAAAAGAAAACAAACAAAAATAAATAAATAAATAAAATGGTACTGAGGGAGCTGCTCTGTGATGGTGGCACAGACCCAGGGAGGTCACACATAGTGGCCCTCCAGCTGAGCAGTGCAGGACTGCCCCTTGAGGATAGATGGGAGAGGTGCACAGGATTGAGTGCACAGGAGAAAGGAAAGGAAGGAAAGGAAAGAGAGAGAAGAAACAGAAAAAAGGAAAAAGAACAAAGCAAACAAAACAAAAAAATCACAGTCTATCAAGAATGGGAGGGGACAGCACACAGGGCTAGCTGTGGGGGGAAAAAGGAAAGGATAAAAGGAGGAGAGAGAGAAGCAATAAAAAAAAGCCACAAAACAAGCAAAAATGGCACTGAAGGGACTGGCTAGTGGGGCAAGGTGGACCCAGGAGGCAGTGAGCTGGTGATGTCTCTCTGGCTAAGTGACCATGGCCCGTTGGAAAGCCACATACAGGAAAGAAGGGTGGAAGGTAGGAAAGTGTGTATCCCTAGTTACCGGGTGCTCTGTCTCCTGTTGGGAGCTCCATGAAGTTGCCTTCCTGTACTCCCTGCCTGCATTCCTTGGTGGCTGTAGTCCAAGATGGTGAATCCATGCCTTGTTAGCTGATACAGAACCTCCACCCTGTAGCTGTCCTCGTTCACTGTTCTCTGTCAGTCACTTATTCCATTCGGTGCTTGATCAAGTTCTTTATTCCTTTATTTGATGCCTAGGATTCCAGGTTTGATGTTTGTATCTGTTTTACTTAGTTTTTTGGGTTTTTGCTGCAAAGGGATAGCATGGTGCTTCTATCTATAGTGCCATGTTGGCTCTGCCTTCCAGCTGTATGATTTTTATAGAAGCTCTTTATCAAGTTGAGAAGATTTCTCTGTGTTGCTAGTTTGCTGGGAGTTTTTATCATGAATGGCTGTTGGGCTTCATTAAATGCATCAATTAGTATGATCATATAATTTTTCTCCTTTCATTCCTTAATATGGCAGATTACATTGATTGACGCTGAATGTTGAACCAGCATTGCATATCTGGGATAAATCCCACTTGGTCATCATAATCATTTTTACGCATTGCTGGATATGTTGGTTATGTTTTCCTATATCTTGCTGAGGGTTTTTGTGTCTAAGTTCATGAGAGGTTTTAACTTTATTGTTATTTCTTTTGTATTGCCTTTATATGATTTTGGCATCAGGGCAATAATATCCATATAAAATAAGTAGAAAAGTGTTCTCTTCTATTTTGGGAAGATATTGTGTAAGAGAAAAAAAAGTTGTTTTTTTTGTCTTAAAGTCAGTATTAATTCTTTTTTATAATCTCTAGTGAAATCATCTGGGTCTGAGATTTTGTTTTTCAGGAACTTTTAAAATTAACAATTTAAAATTCTTTAATCCAGATAGCATTGCTCACATAGTCAGTTTTATTTTGGTTGAGTTTTTATATATTGTCATTTTCAAGGGATTGATTCATCACTTCTAAGTTGCTGAATTTATTAACAAGTGTAAAGTTGTTTATATTATTCCCTTATTACCCTTTAATGGCAGCAGGAGCTGTAGTGATATCCTCTGTCACATTCCAGAAATTAATAATTTGTGCCTTTTCCCTTTTTATCTTTGTCAGTATTAATAGAGGTTTATCAATTTTATTGAAATTTTTAAAGGACCATTTTTTTTGTCATTAATATTCTCTATATATTCCTATTTTCAATTCCATTGCTTTTTAAAATCTTTATTATTTTTTCCTACTGCACAATTTTGATTTATTTTAACTTCTCTTTCTAGTTTCTTCTGGTGAAATGTTTTATTATTTATTTGAGACTTTTCTCCATTGGTAATGTAAGCATTTAGTGCTATTAATTTCCCTTGAAACACCATTTTAGCTATATTCCACATATTTCGATGTCATATTTTCATTTTTTAAATATATTTGTGTATACATACAAAAATTTTTTTTTGTACATAAGTATGTGTATATATAAATGCACATGTGGTGTGTGCGTGTGTGTGTGTATGTTTTGAGCCTCCCTCTTTGATCCATGTATTATTTAGAATGTGTTGCTTGATTTCCACATGTGTAGATATTTTCTGGTGGTTTCTGTTATTGACTTCTAGTTTGATTTAATTATGGTTAGAGAACACACTCTGTATGATTTGAACTATTTAATTTTGTTAAGGTTTTTCTAAGGCACAAAATGTGGTCTAACTTGGTAACCGTTCTGTGGGTATCAGGGAAAAAAATGTGTATTATGCTGTTGTTAAAGTGTTCTATATATGTCAATCAGATCCAGTTGGCTGATGGTCCTGCTGAGCTGTTATATCCATCACTGAGAAGGAGGTGCTGAAGCCTCCAACTATAGTTGTGGGTTTTTTATTTCTCCTTTCAGCTCTATCACTTTTTGCTTCGTATATTTTGAGGCTCTGTTGTTTTGATATATATACATTTAAGATTGTTTTGTGTTCCTGGTGGACTATCTTTTTATTATTATTATTATTATGTAGCATCCCTCTTTTTCTCTAGTTATTTTTCTGCTCTGAAATGTACTTTATCTGATAATATAGCCACTCCCATTTTTCTTTAATGTTTGAATGGTATTTCTTTTTTTCACCCTTTGACTTTCAACCTATTTAGGATCGAAGTGAGTTTCTTGTAGAGGACATATTTTTTTTTTTTTTTTTTTAAATTCACTCTGCCAATCTTTGTCTTTTAATTGGTGTATTTACACCATTTACGTTTAAGTTAATTATTGATACTTTAGGGCTTAACTCTGCCATGTGATATTTGTTTCTTCTGTTTCTCAGTCCTCTGTTTTTCTTTTTTTACCTTCTTGTGGATTATTTGAACTTTTTTTTGAGAATTCCATGTCTATTTATTTATAGTGTTTTCAAGCATATCACTTTGTATAGATTTCTTACTGGTTGCTTTACATGTTACAAAGTACATATTAACTTACCATAAACTTATCATAATCACTTCTAATTCCAGTGGTGTAGAAATGTACCTTCACTTAGGCCTCTTAATAATTTTTATTTCAATTATCAAATGTGATTTAAAAATTTATGGGAAGTAGGATAACTTTTATTCAAAAAAAATATGCCCCTATATTTACCCATTTTCATTATCTTTTTCCTTTCTGAAGTTCCAAGTCTTCTGTTATCATTTTCTTTTGTTAAGTGAACTTCCTTTAGCTAGTCTTTAAGGGTGTATTTGCTAGCAACAAATTTTCTTAATTTTCCTTCACCTGACAATGTCTTTCTTTTCCTTTCATTCCTTAAGGGTATTTTCATGATGCATAAAATTCAGTTTTCAGTTCTTTCTTTCAGTACTTAAAGCATGTTATGCCACTTCCCTTTGGCCTCCATGATTTCAGATGAGTAATCTACTATCATTCAACTTGGTGTACCTCTGTAATTAATGTGTTGTTTGTATTTGGCTACTTTTTTATTATTATTAATTTTCAGAAATTTAATTGTAATGTATCTTGACCTGGATTTCTTTGATTTTATACTATCTGGGGTTTACTCTGCTTCTTGAATCTGTAGGTTTATATCTTTTGTGAAATTTGGGAAGTTTACTAATTTTTTTTCTTTGAATACTTTTATACAAATTCTCTTTCCGGGACTTTCATGATATGAAAAATTAAAGCTTTTGTTATTGTCTCACAGGTTACTGAGACTGTTTTCTCTCTTTTTCCAGTTTCTTTGATGTTCATATTGGGTAAATTCTATTGACTTGTTCTCATGTTCACTGATTCTATCCTCTCATATCCATCTAACCAGTTTTTATTCAGTGATCATATTTTTCAATTAATTTCTATTTGGCTCTTACTTTTTAAATAATTCTTTTCTAAAATTCTCTATTTTTTTCATTTGTTTCAAGATAATTTTTAATTTGTTGTTGAAGCAATTTATGATGACCTTTTTCAAATCCTTATCAGATATTTCCAACATCTCATTTATATTGCTGTTGACATCTATTGATTGTCTTTGCTCATTCATTTTACGATATTCCTGGACATTTTGGATATTATTCTATGAAACTTTGCATGTTATTTAGCCTTTCTTTCTTTCTTTCTTTTTTTCTCTTTCTCTCCTTCCTTCCTTCCTTCCTTCCTTCCTTCCTTCCTTCCTTCCTTCCTTCCTTCCTTCCTTCCTTCCTTCCTTCCTTCCTCCCTCCCTCCCTCCCTCCCTCCCTCCCTCCCTCCCTCCCTCCCTCCCTTCCTTCCTTCCTTCCTTCCTTCCTTCCTTCCTTCCTTCTTTCCTCCCTCCCTCCCTCCCTCCCTCCCTTCTTTCTTTCTTCTTTTCCTCCCTCCCTCCCTCCCTCCTTTCCTTCCTTCCTTCCTCCCTTCCTTCTTTTCCTCCCTCCCTCCTTTCCTTCCTTCCTTCCTTCCTTCCTTCCTTCCTTCCTTCCTTCCTTCCTTCCTTCCTTCCTTCCTTCCTTCCTTCCTTCCTCCCTCCCTCCCTCCCTCCCTTCCTTCCTTCCTTCCTTCCTTCCTTCTTTCCTCCCTCCCTCCCTCCCTCCCTCCCTTCTTTCTTTCTTCTTTTCCTCCCTCCCTCCCTCCCTCCTTTCCTTCCTTCCTTCCTCCCTTCCTTCTTTTCCTCCCTCCCTCCTTTCCTTCCTTCCTTCCTTCCTTCCTTCCTTCCTTCCTTCCTTCCTTCCTTCCTTCCTTCCTTCCTTCCTTCCTTCCTTCCTTCCTTCCTTCCTTCCTTCCTTCCTTCCTTCCTTCCTTCCTTCCTTCCTTCCTTCCTTCCTTCCTTCCTTCCTTCCTTCCTTCCTTCCTTCCTTCCTTCCTTTTCTTTCACTTGCAGCCCTCCTGTTGATGTGTCACACAAGGGCTGGGTATATATTCAGCTTCTCACTGGACCCTGCTGACATCACTCCAGGAAAAGTAATTTACCTACACTACCTCATTGATGAAAGGTGGGGTGGAAGTTTTAGCTTCCTTTGATCACACTCTCATCTTCCCAGCAAACCTGGGGCATGAAACAACACCTCACTCTGTCTCATTGATGCCGGAGAGGTTGGAGGCTAAGCTATTCAACAGGCTTCATAGATATCAGGGGAAAGAATCAGGAGTTCTGAATAGCGCTGCTTCATACTACTTCCTTAATTCACATTGCTACTGGGTGAGTATGGAGGTTCAGCAACATGAGAGGTGACACAAAGGGTGACACAATTGACACAGGAGTGGTGAGAAAGTGGAATAATTAGTAGTCTTAAATTTCATCACATTGTCTTGTTGGTACTGGGTGGGGAATAGATGCTCAGTCTCCCACTGGTCCCTGCTGATACCAGGTGGTGGGTGAAGCCTAGTGTTGATTAGACTGTGTTTCACCCTGCTTCATTAATTCCCATTGCTGCTGGATGAGGCTGAAGATTCAGCTTGCTGCTGGACTCCACTGACACTACACTTGTGGGAGAATTGGAGCACCTCCTGATTCATGCAAGCAGGAAAATCAGATCCCTGCTGATGCTATGCAGACAGAGCGATCAGAGCACCTCCTGGTTCCATCTGGCAGGCAGTAAAAGTTCAACTGCCCACCTAGTTCTGCTAATACCACCAGGTGGGGGGAATAAGAGTACACCACTTTCTATCATGGAACTCCGTGCAGAGGGAGTATCAACTTGGGGATCAAGTCTCCGCTTGGTCTATTGAAACTGTGTGGGATAGGGTGGTGCATTTTTTTCCATTAGTGTTTGGCTGGAGTAGGGCAATTATTGCCAAAAACATTTTTTGTTGTTAGGCTACCCTTTCCTTGGTCTGGGGTCAACAGGCTTTCCTTAGAGTTTTGTTTCTCTCTGTCTTTTGGCAGTTTCAAGTTGGAGGCTTCTGCAGCACCTTGTTCAAGATATTTTCTAGGCAAGGAAACCCAGGGAACTCACCACTATGTCGTTCCTTCAGTCCTGAGGGCCCTAGACTGTCACTTAATTCTCTCCAAACTTCAGAGCTTTGGCATGCTTGTTTGTTATGTTATGTCCAGTGTTTCTCAGTTGTAAGAGGATTTGGGAGGAATGAGGCCATTCCACCTTGGCAGAACCCAAAAGCAGATAATTTTTAAGTATAGAAGAGAAACTAAAAAACCAGAGCCCTCTCAGGGGATATATGTGGTTGCACAAGGACCATTTAGTTAAATGCAAATCTCCAAAAATGGAAAAAGGAAAATGCTTGTGTTAAAATTACAGAATGTCTTTTGAGCAACTGTCTGCTGCACTAGGCTATGTGCTCTGTGGGAACAAGGATGGTGCCTTATTCACCCTTGTGATTCTGGTGGCATTCATTCTTCCATTTATCCAGTAATAATATTCTCATTGATGAATGTTAGTTATTATATTTGTTGTTAGGTATAAACAGTAAACAAAAACAACCCAGCCCCTGCTTTCATGTAGGTTCTAGTCTAGTGAACATATAAGCCCCCTAAAAAAACTCATTGCTGTTGAGTCAAATCCGACTCATAACAACCCTATAAGACAAAGTAGAACTGCCCACAAGGTTTCCAAGGCTGTAATTTTTACGGAAGCAGACTGCCACATCTTTCTCCCATGAAGTGGCTGATGGGTTTGAATGGCCTACCTTTTGGTTAGTGGCCAAAAGGTTAGTTAACCTCTGTACCACCAGGGCCCCAGTAAACGTATAAGCAGACACTCACTACACAACATGATAAGCACTCAGAAAATGTTGATTGCAGGGTACTAGGAGAAAATAAAGGGGGGGCTTGCAATCCAATATGAGGTGAACTCGCACAATAAATGCTTGGTATCTTTGCTGAACAGAACAGAAAAGAGACTATACTTTTAGCAATTATACCGGAAGTGATCAGCAATCATATAAAGTTATATGTTTTTGCTAGTTACTGTCAAACCAATTCCAGCTCATGGTGACTCCGGATATGCAGGGTAGAACTACTCCATGGAGTTTTCAAGGCTGTGACCTTTTAGAAGCATATCACCAGGCCTATCTTCCAAGGGTGGGTTCAAACCACCAACCCTCCAGCTAGTAGTCAATCACTTAAACATTTGCTCCACCCAGGGACCCCTATAACATAACATAGAAAAAACAAAAACCAAACCTACTGCTACAGAGTTGGTTCTGACTCATAGAGACCCTAAAGGACAGAATAGAATAGCCCCGTATGGTTTCCAAGGCTGTGATCGTTACAGAAGCAGATTACTATATTTTTCTCCTTGGAGCAGTTGGTGGGTTTGAGCCACCCATCTTTCAATTAGCCGCTGAGTGCTTTAACCACTGTGCCACCAGGCTTCCTTTAAAGTAATATAATGCAGCTAAAATGTGCCATGAACCTGTCAACATTCAATAAAAGCTATCAGCAAAAATTGATGCTTCTTCCAATATTATTATCAGAAGGAGGTCTCTACTGGTCTCCCCAGTTCCCCAAGTCTTCATCCTTCTAGAATGAGCTCTCCATTTCGACACTAGGACAGAACAGGAAGAGCTTGATCAATAGTGTGGCAGCTGTGGGACATTTGCAATGGATGACTTTAGGGGATAAGAGGTGGCCAACACTTGATTTGTCATGTGCCTCCAGCTTCGTATTCAAGAGCTCTCTTACTTTAGATATGACATTTCAGGTGTGAAGGGCAGAGACAGCAAATTTCCTTAATGAATATTCAAAAATGATGCTGGAAAGATTCTAGGGAGGGAGGGAGATGTGGAAGCAAAAGGCAGGTACTGACAGGAAAATGGACAAAAGAAGTCTTGGTCAAGGGAAACGGAAGAGCATCCAGAATTTTGATACAGATGGCCACTGTCTGAGGACACTTAGGCTTATCTCTGGTGCAGAAAGGAATCCATTCTTTGTTTCCCAACTTTCCCAAAATGCCTCAGAAACAAATGAGATGTTAGAAAAATACTTTTCTTAAAATATAATATGAGCATTGTTTGGATAGTCACAGGGTGTTGTTTAAAAAGTGATATCCTCTCTGATTTTGAGAGAAAAATTTATAAAACTCAGAGGAAGGGACAAGGTCTTTAACTCCAAAGTGGAGCTGACAAGTTCATTTTGTCATCTTCCTCAGCATTCCTTCCACTTCCAAGACCCCTTTTACACATCTTAAGATGGATATTTTACAACTATCAATTTATGACCCCTAAAGCACTGGAATCAAATGCATTACAGTAGGGACTGTGGCTGGAAGACAAATGAGCCTACAGGCCTTAAAGTAATGAGCTTTTAGTGGTGGAATTTTCTGGTACTGATTCAGGTCATAGAGGAGCTACTTCAGGTGTGAGGGTGATTTTTGAAAGTCCTGGAATCCTGGCATGTTGGCACAACTCCACTACTACATCACTAGTTTGTCTTGCAAGATGTAGAAAGGAAGAATCGGTGGATTCTAGATGCAGACCCTATACATCACAACAGAATATTTTCTGATATAATGCTGAAAGAAGAGCCCTCTAGATTGGAACCCACTCAAAATACACAGTGGCTGCAACAATGGACTCAAGCTTACCAACAATCATGAAGATGATACAGGAATGGGCAATATTTTGGTCTGTTGTACATGGAGGTGTCATGAGTTGGAGCTGACTCAACAGAGACTAACAACAATATTATGCTCCAAATGTACAAATCCTAGAGACAGCCCTCAACTTTGTGGCACTGTATACCTGATAAGTTCAAATATTTATCCAATATTTAAAGCCCTGCTCATTCAGGTCCAGTTTTTGTTTTCAGATTGATATCCTACCCTGTCTACTTCTGTTACCTCTTATCAATCCCCTGAATCCTACCTATCCACCAAAGCTCGTACCTGGACCTTTGTTTCCTGGAAGTCTTCACTGACCACCTTAACCTTCAAGTCCCTCTCTCCACTTATCCCCTCTAAGTTCTTTCATCTTATATATTTTTGGCATTTAGCATATGCCCTTTTGAATTCGCACTTTCAAGAATGTATTTTATTGCTTCATCTAGATTTTAAGTTCCTGGAAAGCATAAGCCATGACTCATACCATTTTCCCTCTTTGTGATTTTATTGATGGATTGGTCCCATGGTTCTCTGTTTGGACTGATTATGTTCGGCCCAGCTCGATGAAGATACAATGCACATCTACTACGTGTTTAAGAACGAAGTTGCAGAGGTGGATAAAATAAGATCCCTGCCCTTATGAATATAACGGACTAGTGGAGAAAAAACAAAGAGCTTGGTTTCCAGCAGCTATGATCCTTTCCAATAAAGCACAATAGATTGTGAGGTACTTGAAAAAGAGACTGTGAGTATTCATGTTGGTGTCTTCAGCACATAACACAGTCATCCCTGACTTCACTCCTGGGTTCCAGACTCATATATCTAATGGCCTGTATAGTATTTTCACTCTAAAAGGCCTCTCATATTTAACATGGCCAAAGAGAACTATTGATTCCATTCTTTATTCTCCCCTCCATTTCTTTTATAAAGAATCTTAGTTGCACAGTGGTTAAGCACTAGGCTGCTAACCAAAATATCAGTGGTTCAAACCCACCAGCTGAGCCATGGAAGAAAAATGTGGGGGTCTGCTCCTGTAAAGGTTACAGCTTTGGAAACCCATGGGACAGTTCTACTGTGCCCTATAGGGAATCGACTGGAATCGACTCGACAGCAGTGTTTTTGTTTTTTTGATTTATTGCCTTTACACATGAAGCCTCCTCCTCCTATTAGCAAAGGACAGTAAGCACCTTCTACCTACCTTCTGCAACTAAGAGTTACCCTTCCCTCACATCAGCCAATCACACTGATTTTAGATCTGCAAAATATCCCCAAATCTCGTCATCTCTCTTGCTATAGTTGAAGGCAGCAAATGTTTCTTCGTAATTACTGTAATTGCCTCCTAATTCGTCTCCCTGGTTACACACTCGCCTCTTTTCTGTTTGTTTTGTTACACACAATGCTTATTTCCACCTCAGGCCTTTGCTGTTAGCCTTGCCTGGAATTCTCTTCCTTTTGAGGCAAGAATTTTGTCTTGTTTACTACTGAATCTCTAGCACATGAAAGACTCCCTGATACAAAAGAAGCACTCAATATTTATCAAAGGACTGAGCGAATTTTTGCCTCTTGTTGACTAGACAGAGAAATGAGTGAATAACTTGAATACCCACTTGTTTGTGTGGCGAGGAGCCGACAGACTCTGACCTCAAGAGGACTATAGCTTAAAAAATATATATATATATTTAATTACATTGCCTACCTGTGTAAATAAATGAGTAATCCTCTGCTAAATGGGTATTTGGAATAGTATGTCCTGGACAAGCTCAGGAAGCCAATGGTGGACAACCACAAACAATGGTCTTTATCCTCAATGCCTGTTTCTATGTTAATAGAATCTTACTCTTAGCCAAATGGGGTTTCTTTTGGCCTTTCGGTGTTGGAAAAGTCCCCAAGTGAGGAAGCATCGATTTCAGCATTTATCTTAACTGACTAAATATACCAGTAATTTCCTACAAGCTGGAAAATTTGAAGAAAGGGTTGAATTCACTCTATTGCCACAGGTTTTATCCTCCTGAATTTTTTTTTAGACTCTTCTGGCTCTCAGGTTTTTAATTTTCATCTGAAAATTGGGGATAATAACAGTAACTGCTGAAGAAATATTCGTGTGGGTTTAGTGAAATAATGTATGTAAATTAGTTAGGACAGTAGCTGATGATACTAGGTCTTCAAAAATGACAGTTAATGATGATGATAATGATAGTAATATATTAAAACATTTTTAAGCTGTGAAGCTCTTTGTGAATATAATGAAGAAGGAGTCAAGGCCTCAAAAATGGAAAGTCTGTCTTTTGTTTCCTGCACAGAGTTTAGATCACTCTGTATCTTGCATGCTATTTATTACTTAACCAGGGACATAACAGGTGCTCAATTAAAAAAAAATATATATATATACATATATATATATAAAATATGTTCAGGGCCAAAGAACAGAGGAGTCAAATAATTCAGGAAAATTTCCCATTTTTTCTTGAAAATAATTGTCATATCCTATTTCAATTGTTCAGATTATAACCAACTTTGGGAGGGGGATCTAAATATTCTTTGAAGTAATTGAAGTAATTTTGACATACTCTGCAAGAACACACACTTCAAAGTCTAATTTTTGTTGTAACCAGGTTTCAGTTTTATTCGTGGTCTTCTTTAAAGAGCAAATTTAAGTCATAGACCAGGTTTCTCAGTCAAAAATTGGGAAAAAGAGGTTTCGCTCAGCTAATGTCTTTTGAACAAATTAATACTTGTGTTCAGGAACAATATGTATAAGCTTCATGCGACCTCAGAGAGAGATGAGTGGATGGTGACCAAGTCCTTTAGTCCCTTTTGAGAGAGATCAGTCATCATGGCTGATAGTGTCTATGGTATGGCCTTTTCATCTTCTTTTGAAGCCCCTGCTTCCAAAGAGCTGCCACTTCTTAAGCTTCTGGCCCCTCCACCTGCTCTACACCATTTGCTCCATTTCCCAGAGTTATACCACAGGCTACTTGTCTAGAAGCCGCTTTTATTGAAGCCCCAATTGTAGGCTTCCCATTGATGAAAGGAAACCCTGGCAACATAGTGGTTAAGAGCTACGACTGCTAACAGAAAGGTCGGCAGTTCAAATCCACCAGGTGCTTCTTAGAAACTGCGTGGGACAGTTCTACTCTTTCCCTGAGCCTGTGGTGACTTCCTTTCAGCTCTCTATTATGGATGTCTCTGGTCCTCTGCTACCTCATTCACCCTCACAGACCTGTTCAGGAGGGCCTAGTCTTTTAGGCCTGTAGATAAAACCTGTAGATAGGGGGTTCTAAATCACCTTCAAGGCTGTGAGAGTAAGCCAGCCGAGTGCTTGAGTGCCACTCCAGTGACTGCCGACCTGATAGACTGTCTGGCCTTGCGGATGCACAGGGCCTCCCTCTGACTTAAGCAGACAGCTTTATTAAACGTGATGCCCTTTTCATATACAGCACTGTTCTTCAGAAGCACTTCCTCTTATGCTTACCAGAATTCCCTGTGAAAATATCCAACTAAATTCTCCAAGTTTGTAGAGTAGGCCTCGAAATTAGTTGTGAAAACTGACAGTACTTGCCCAAAAACCTAGGGAGAAAGGTACAAATGTTCCCCCTTTGATTCCTGCTCAACAAAATGTAAAACCGGGATTTGTGAGAAAAAATAAAGATATACTTCTGAAATGGGTCAGGAAATGGGTCCCCTGCTCCAAATGTATTTACCAACATTGAAACTGGGGATTGATGACCGTCCCTTAATCTAGTCCTTAGCCAGAGCTTTCATTATAATGTTGTGGAAAGAGTCATCTAGATGACTGTATCTGTCAGTTCTTGCTTGCACTGGCTATTTGTGTGACTCAGGGACAGTGAGATAACTGGGGGAACTTCCATACCCTGCAGTGGGATTTCAAAAGAGTCTGTTGTCCATACACAGTGGGCCCTAAGTGTAAAATAAAGATCAGATTTACAGCCTCCTTATTTAAATTTCACTCAGTGTGAAGGGTCAGCTTTTGCCATGGTTCACCTACCCTCTTCAATTTCCCCTCAGGGCTGTACCTGAATTCAAGCATAATCACATGAAATCTTCTATTCCTTGCCTTTTGTTTTGCTTTTCCTGTTTCTTCCCCTGTCCTGGAATTTGGACCATGCTTTGCTATCTCTCGCCTCAACTCAGATAATCACCTCTCTCATAAGACTTCGACATTTAATCTGATTGTAAGAAGCACCACAACCAGTATGCCTAAAACCCTAAGAAAGAGACCCTGAATTAGACTCAAGTTAATTATGTCATCTCTTCTGTGGCTGTTTCAGCTTCTGACCTCTCCATCTGCTCTACCCTAACTGCTAGAGACAGATTCCAAGACTTTGCTTGGCTTGGACAGGATGTGAAAGAGAATAAAACCAGGAATTAGATTCTACTGGTAAAGACACAGACTCCTGGCTTGAGTGGTCCCAGAAGAGATGATAAGAATTCTAAGTAAACCTAAAGTAATTCAATTTTCCTGATTTCAGGGAATGAGGATGATTTTGTTTCCTCTATTTTGCCTCTATGAGTCATTTATGCAAAAATAAGCTCTTTTGAAAAAGGGAATGTGGCCAGAGAGAGCCTTTCACATTTAGACCTGCCTTGCACTGGGCTGTGAGCCTCCATGTTGCTGATGAAGACAAGGTACCTCTCTCCCTAGGGGCTGGTTAGAACTCCACATATGAGAGCCAAGGAATGTCTCTTCCTCCATGTCTCTGGCAATAAACACCCCATCATGAGGAAAGGTACAATTTGACTTTATAGTTTATTGAGTTCGGGTCACTGAATCCATCTGGTTAGAATAAAACCAGAGGAAAGGGGAAAGGATGAAAAAGAAAGTTTTTTTTTTTCCTTTCTCAGTTGAATGAAGAATTTTTAGGCTGCTTGATTCCCATGGTTTCAAAGCTGTTTTGAATGAAAACCAACCTTCCAGCTAACTCTTATGGGTGCAATATCCATCAAATAAAAGAGTTCATGAAATTGTTGGTTGGAGGTTAAGTGAACAGAAAATGACAAGTTTCCCACAGATATCCCCTCCAATGGGTAATGGATGGGCGTTCCTTGAGAAGCCACATGACATTGAAGGGGACCTCTGAAGCGATGCCCACCTGCCCAAGGAGTTCACGAGACTGTCTCCATTAGCCAGGGGCCTCTTGTTGTGGGTATGAAAGGTTTTTGATCACGTTGTTTTAATTTGTTCCACAGAGTATGCCTCAGAGAGGGAGAGGGAGAGAGAGCGAGAAGTATTTACATCATGGAAACTAGCATTAGCACAAATCTGATTTTGTCTTTAATTTTTTCTTCTTTCTTTTTTTGCTTTACATATATATATATATATATATATATATATATATATATATATATATATTTTAACCAGCCATGGCTCCTGAAGCTTTATTCTTGCTCTCACCAATGTGTCTTCTGTATCACAGCAGGAAACAAAATAAAGTTGGTTGCAGAAAGAAGGAAACTGAAAATAATAATGTATTGCCTTGTAGGAAGTCATACTTTCAAGTCTTTTTTATTACTTCTGGACTCAGGACTACACATTCTGATTCATCTACTGCAAGTTGAATATGCTGGAGGGGTGAGGAACTCGCCTGTACATCAGGGTGGGTTGAATGGGAGAAGCTACTAGACCGAATCACAGGAGTATTTTGTAGGGCCGTTAACAAAGAGAAGGCAAGCTCAGAGCTCTGATGCTTCCTGTAAAATTGATTTGTCAGCAATTTCCCTCTGACAGATAAGAAGCCTAATTGGTCTCTCTGTCTGAGCAAATGGTGATTTGTGGTTCTGAATAAATTTAATTGTTTAGCAACAAGGGAACTTTGAACTAAGAAGTTAAAATAATTTGATTGAGAGGTGTTTTAAGAAGTAACATAATCATTATTGCAAAGAAATATTTTGGTTCCCTACAATTGGTATTAAGCAGGTCGATGGCAGTGGGTTTTTTTTTTTTTTTTAGGGCAATAATATATATATGTATATTTTGTCTCTTTTAAAAATAAGGAATCTAAAATGGAAAACACTGATTCTGAGTATTGCAACAAAGTGCTAGGAGAAGACATATAAAAACCAACAAACTGCTAAATATTTAAATTATGCATAATCACCAGGAGAAGCCAATTTAAGCTCCTAAATTTAGGAGCCAATTTAAGCTACTAATTTTTTTTATTTTTTATTCCATTCTCTCTTTGCCAAATTTGGTCTCCACTGCCTACCAGCTGTGTGATCTTGGGAAAGTTACTGAGCCCCTCTATATCTCAGGAGGCTTCTCTGTAAAAGCAGCATACAATAGCTCCTACATCACTGGGTTGTTAAATGTGTTCAATGAGATGCTGTGGCAGGTACAGCGTAAGCTGCAGATGCAATCACCTGGTGAAATATATGGCTTTAAAATAATTCTGGGAAATATTAGCTTTATACATGCCAGGCACAATTCTAACTCTTTCATATAGATTAGCTGATGTAATTATTCCAAAGATCCTGCTTCTTGTTACTCCATTTTTTTAGACGAAGACCATGAGATGCAGAAAGACTTGAAAAAAAAATTTTTTTTAAGACTTAGGAAACTACAAATTCACAGTTAGCAAAGGGCGGTGCCAGAGTTCAAATCCGGTCAATCTAGGTACCTCTTGGTGAAACAGCACCCTACAAGTTTACCTACTTCCACTATTGTCCGCCCCTCCACTCCCCACTTCTTCTTCTGTTTTTCTCCACAGCAATGCTAGAGTGAGCTTCCTTAAAAGAAAACCTGTCCCCATTGTTCATTTGTTTGGAATCTTCCAAAGACTTTCCATCACCTGAATATAGTTGACAAGACCCTTCACTATTCCATTCATGTCTAACTCTCCAGTCCCATTTGCCAAAGCTCTGACCTTGTGGTGTTTTATACCTCTGTATATAAGTTCTTATAGTATGCCCAACACCCAGTACACAAATTCATCCCTGTATTTATTTGTACATATCCACTCTGTCTGCAATGCTTCACCTAACCTCCTTTCTAGCTTTGAAACTTTTGTTGACTGTTCAAAACTTGACTCAGCTGTTGCCTTACCTGTGATGCCACCTCTTCCCAAACCACTTAAATTCTTCCATACCCTTCAGTATTCGTGGCATATTTATTTTCCATAGATGACTACAACAATATCTCCCACCATATGCTCTTCTGCATTTGGACATTGCCATTACTACTCTCCCTTCATGAGGTAGAATCTATTCCTCACCCCCTTGAATCTGCTCAGATCCTGTGACTACTCTGACCAAGAGAATACAGCAGAAATGATGCTGTCACATTTAGGGGCACAGCCCTTAACTGGCCTGGCAGACCTACTCACTGTCTCTTGCAACTTTGAACTGCCATGGAAAAAGCCCAAGATACTTTTGTGGACAGAGACGAAGTAGACAGCAGCACTGAGGTACCAGCCATGGGAGTGAGGAAGACATCTTCGACATCGAGCGCAGTTGAGCCTTCAAAAGACTCCAGTGCCAACCGTTATCTGACTGCAGCCACAGGGAAGACTGCAAGCAAGAACTTCCCGGCTGCACCTGATCAAACAATGGAACCATGAGAGATAGTAAACTGCTTAAAGCCACTTAGTTTTGAGAAGTTTTATTACACAGCAATAGATGCCAAAACTAAACCCACTGTTGTTGAGTCAATCTCAACTCAAAGGGACCCTGTAGGGCAGGGTAGAACTGCCGCATAGGGTTCCCAAGGCTGTAAATCTTTACAGAAGCAGACGGCAACATCTTTCTCATGCAGAGCGGCTGGTAGGTTTGAACCACTGACCTTTCAGTTAGCAGCTGAGCGCTTAAACACCGAGCCACCAAGGTTACTAGCAATAGATAACTCAAATACTATTTCCCCGATTTCAAAGGGTCTTTATTCTTGTACATGTATGAATACTCTATTGTATCCATTTGTTTGTATGTTTGTCCCCCTTACCAGACTATGAATACCTTGAAGATATGGACCTTGTTTTATAGGTTTGTAATATCTGTTTCAAATTACTGTAGGCTCTCAATAAATGTTTGGTGAACTGAATCTTGTGTTCAGGGAGGATTTGTTTGTTTAACTTGGTGGGAGATAAAAAAACATAATTTTGTTATAAAAGAGAGAGATTATTTAAACTACATACTAAATAGGCCCCTTCCCTAATTGTTCTCCCCACTCTAAGGGGAATGAGAAGACAGGATCAGACTCATGTATGAACATGAAGCAAAAGCAGGGTAAATTCTTAAGGGAGCAAAGATAGCCTTCTGCACTGAAAAAGATATGGAGAACTACGTGCAACTGATACAATCGCTGCCTCCAGGGAGGAGATAGAAGTCGGTGGGGGGCAGACACAGGTGGTGAATAAGGATGTTCACTTTGTACCCCGTGTACTTCTGGAGTGCTTGAGTTGTATGTGTGTGTTTATGTACATATTTTATTTTTAAATTTAGAAGAATGAAAATAAAAGGAAGAAAAACAGGAGGTAGGCATAATTCAAGAATGACCTCACACCCAGGATAGTACGGTCTATGAGGTCTGATGATGGTTCATCAGTATGCACTTGGGCTCCAGTGTCTGGCCGACCAGAGTTGGAATCCTGACCCTATTCCGGGAGACTTGTACCAAGTACTTTGCCTCTCTAAGCTTCAGTTTACCAAAAGAAAAAAAAAAAAAGTTGCCATCGAGTTGATTCCGACTCATAGCAACCCTATAGGACATAGCAGAACTGCCTCATGGGGTTTTCAAGGAGCAGCTGGTAGATTTGAACTGCCCACTTTTTGGTTAGCAGCCAAACACTTAACCATTGCACTACCAGGGCTTCAAGCTTATTTACTCATCTAAAAATCAGACATAAAAATAACCACCTAAAATTAATATGTTATTATCAATTCAATAGGTGATATATGCAAAGTGTTAAACACAGTGCCTGGTATATGGTAAATGCTCAATCATTGGAGTGAAGTAAGAAAAGGGGAAGGAGCAGGAGATGAGGAAGAAGAGATACACTGGCGGCAATGGCCCACTTTCATGATAACAAAGGTGGGCTTTTTACTGCATTCGTTCTTTGCATCCTGTTACGACTTTAGTCCAGGCCCTCATTACTACACACTTGAATTATTGACATTTCCTTCTACTTTGTCTCCCCGTCTTGAGTCTTTTTCTTTCCTCTAATCCCCACTGAGCACTGTCCAGGTTAATCTGATCCCATTCCCACTGGTTTCTGATTAAGAATCAGCATGGCTCTCCAATGGCTACCCCATCAATTTTCATCTCCTACGAAATTCCTTAGGAACAGAAACCAGAGCTTAGAAAGTTCCCCAAAGAAAGTTCTGCCCTGGTAGCACTAGCCTTCCTGCTGTCATTGGCACAAATAATACTGACTCCAACCTTCACACTTTGGTTCATGTTGTTATGTACAACTGTTCTGCCTTTCTCCTCTCTTTGGCAGTTCTTAGCCTGCCTGTGGTTTAATACTCAGCTCAGTTATCGTTTCCTCCCTTCTGATGTCCTTTAATTCCTCAAGTACTCCAGGAGTCACAGTTTAACTATGATTGATGATAGAATCTACTTGTTTTCACTGAGTAATATGGAACCTTGTATTCTGATATAATAGTGACTTGTTAATTGTTTTATGTTGCTGTGCAGTAAATTACTTAATATGGCCCTTCTAGCCATAACCTGTAACTCCCACCAAATGACTGGGTAGGATTATGCAATTGAGGTGCTTGGGACCCATCAAGATGGTTGGATAGCTTTCTAATAATGTAAATGAGGTACATGGCACACCTGTGGGGGTGGGACCATGAGGGTGAGGTATATGGAACCCTAACAAGGGGATTGGTCAGTTTTGCCATCCCACTAGGCTTAAAAGGGAGCCAATTTCAGAGCAGAGAGGGGACCTGACTACCACCAAGAAGAGACAGGAGCAGAACGTGTCTCTTGGACCTGGGATACCTGAGCTGAGATCCTCCTAGACCCAGGAGAGAGAGAGGACTGTAAAACTGAAGATGGCAAGAAGCAGAGAAACAGAGGCAGCAGAGACAGCAGCTAAGTGCCTTCAGGCAGGAGACTTGCTGGTTGACTAGGGTGCCTCCGGGCACTTGGTGAAGCTAGGTTTGCTGTCTCACAGAGCTAGAGCTGAGCGCCTTTGGGCCGAGGTTTACTGGCAAAGTGGTGTGCCTCTGGGCAGTAACAGAGCTACCCAAGCAGGGCTGAGGCATGGCTGGTCCAAGAGGCCCCTCAGGAGCCAAAGGCCAGTGAGAGGCCCCCTGTAACACAGCTGAGAAGAAGCTGTCCTGGTCGAAGAACTGTATCCTGAGCTTTCCTGAACCGGGAACAAAACCTGCTATTTCCCTAATAAACCCCATAACTGTCAATATGGCCTGTGAATTCTGTGTGTGGCCATTGCAACAAACTATCAAACCCAACAGAGGAGTGGAGAGGGTTGTGGGAGTGGCAGTTGGTGTCAGAATTGGTAAAAAGATTGGAGGGTACAGGCATGTCTACTTCAGCCTCATAGGAATCACACTTGGGCTATCGATCTTGATTCTTCTTCCTCCTTATGAAGTTAGAGGAGGTCAGATGCCCTCGCCACACCATTTTTACATATGTGTAAATCATGACTCTAACTGCTAGGTTGCTATCTAAATCTTTTATTGCTTTTATAAGACGTTGTAGCAAATATCCTGCTAAATGTGTAGAAGGCATTCACTTTAGCTGCTTAAAACAAAAGATTGACTTTGAAAATTATATTTTCAGGAAAGAAGCCAGCATGTTAGATTGCTGTAGGCTTATTTTAGGACAAATGGATATTATGAGGGGAAAAAAAAATTCACAGACTCAAACTATACTAGGTAGACATCCAATCCATTATTTCTGATACTATGTTAAAAATGGATAGAGTAACACACAACCATAAAATTTGGAGAGTCCCAACTATAGACATTTGTGTGTTTCCCCTGCTTAAAACCTTGTTCGAGGAACCTCAAATATGAAATGAGCCAAGCACTCAGCCAATTAGATGCCCACATGTAGCTCAGCCATTGTTTTAGATGTGAGTCATGTACATTTGGTACAAGGTGAAACATCATATGTCAAAGCATATGCCTGCTGCTGAAGCCAAACGCAGATAACATATGCTTGGAAGTAAAATATTTGTAAGTCATATTGTTTATCAAAAATTAATGAGAGCAACTGTGTGTTTACACTATTTTGGGTATATAAACAGATCAACAGGGTTAATTGTAGAAACTCTTTGTTTTTGTAAAACAGTCAATCATAGCTTTTTCAAGCTGTGATGTTTTCTTTCCAATACATATGGACGCCATGAGTCTGAAACATATTCACACCCACTCATACTCACACACACCAACACATAAATTTACAGTGGGGGCGGGTAGATATTGAAAGCCCCAATAATAGATCCTTTTGATCAGAGTTCCTTTTCCCCACAGTGTAGGAGGTTACACATCAAAAGTTTACTTCTGGAAATTCTCACATTCCCACTGAAAAACAATCTGCATGTAAAATTGAAATAGAAGTGATCAGAAATGCACTATATGCGTACTTACATGAATAGCAGTGGAACACTGTCTGGTATAGTGCCAGAATATGACCCCTCGGGTTGGAAGGCACTCAAAATACAACTGGGGAAGAGCTGTCTCCTCAAAGTAGAGTCAGCCTTAATGACATGAATGGAGTCAAGTTTTTGGGACCTTTGCTGACGTGGCACAACTTAAAATGAGAAGAAACAGCTGCAAACATTCACTAATAATTGGAAGATGGAATGTACAAAGTATGAATCTAGGAATATTGGAAATCGTCAAAAATAAAATGGAACACATAAGCATCGATATCCTAGACATTAGTGAGCTGAAATGAACTGGTATTGGCCATTTCGATTCAGACAATCATATGGTCTACTATGCCAGGAATGACAACATGAACAGGAATGGTGTTGCATTCATCATCAAAAAGAAGGTTTAAAAGATCTATCCTGAAGTACAATGCTGTCAGTGATAGGATAACATCTATATGCCAACAAGGAAGAGAGATTCATATGACTATTATTGAAATTTACCCACCAATCACTAATGCCAAAGATGAAGAAATTGAAGATTTTTATGAACTTCTGCAGTCTGAACTTCATCAAACATGCAATCAGGATGCATTGATAATTACTAGAGATTAGAATGCAAAAGATAGAAACAAAGAAGAAGGATCGGTAGTTGGAAACTATGGCCTTGATGATACAAACAATGCCAGAGATTACATGATAGAATTTTGCAAGACCAATGACTTCTTCATTGCAAATACCTTTTTCACCAACATAAACAGCAGCTATACACATGTACATTGCCAGATGGAATATACATGAATCAAATTGACTATATTTGTGGAAAGAGACTATGGGAAAACTCTATGTCATCAGTCAGAACAAGGCCAGGGGCTGACTTCAGAACAGGTCATCAATTGCTCACATGCAAGTTCAGGTTGAAACTGAAGAAAATTAGAACAAGTCCATGAGAGCCAAAGTATGACCTTGAGCATACCCCACCTGAATTTTGAGACCATCTGAAGGATTTGATGTGTTGAACACTAATGATCGAGACCAGACCAGTTGTGGAATGACATCAAGGACATTATACATAAAGAAAGCAAGAAGTTCTTAAAAAGACAGGAAAGAAAGAAAAGGCCAAAATAGATATCAGAAGAGACTCTGAAACTTGATCTGGCATGTTGAATAGCTAAAGCAAAAGGAAGAAATTATGAAGTAAAAGAGCTGAGCAGATTTCAAGGGGTGGCTCGAGAAGACAAATTATTGTGAGAACATGTGCAAAGTCCTAGAGATAGAAAACCAAAAGGGAAGAAAACACTTGGCATTTCTCAAGCTGAAAGAAATGAAGAAAAAATCCCAGCCTCAAGTTCAGATAGTGAAAGATTCTATGGGAAAAATAATAAACAACCCAAGAAGCATCAATCTAAAGAAAATGGAAGAAATACACAGAGTCATTATACCAAAAAGAATTGGTCAACGTTCAACCATTTCAGGAGATAACATATGATCAGGAAATAATGGTGGTGAAGGAAGACGTCCAAGCTGCACTGAAAAAAATTAACTGAAGGCACTGGCAAAAAAAAAAAAAAAAAAAAGGCTCCAGGAGCTGATGGAATATCAATTGAGATGTTTCAACAAACGTATGCACTGCTGGAAGTACTCACTCATCTCTGCCAAGAAATTTGGACAACAGCTACCTGGTCAACCGACTGGAAGAAATTCATATGCATACCTATTCCCCAAAAAGGCGATCCCACCAAATGCAGAAATTATCAAAAAATATCAAACACAAGTAAAATTTTGTTGAAGATCATTCAAAAGCGGCTGCAGCAGTACATCAACAGGGAACTTCCAGAAATTCAAGCCAGATTCAGAAGAGGAGATGGAACAAGGGATATCATTGCTGATGTCAGATAGATCCTGGCTGAAAGCATATAACGCCAGAAAGACGTTTACCTGTATTTTTTTTTTTAACTTACAAAACTCAAATTTATTTTATAAAAATTAGTTGCAAATAAATTTCTGTAAGTTATTAGTTGAAATTTTGGATATAGTCTGTAAATTCAATTATATTATTTATTTATTTTTTTATTAACTTTTATTGAGCTTCTAGTGAACATTTACAAATCATGTCAGACTGTCACATATAAGTTTATATACCTCATACTCCGTACACCCACTTGCTCTCCCCCTAATGAGTCAGCCCTTCCAGTCTCTCCTTTCGTGACATTTTTGCCAGCTTCCAACTCTCTCTATCCTGCCATCCCCCCTCCAGACAGGAGATGCCAACACAGTCTCAAGTGTCCGCCTGATATAATTAGCTCGCTCTTCATCAGCATCTCTCTCCTACCCACTGTCCAGTCCCTTTCATGTCTGATGAGTTGTCTTCAGGGATGGTTCCTGTTCTGGGCCAACAGAAGGTTTGGGGACCGTGACTGCCGGGATTCCTCTAGTATCAGTCAGACCATTAAGTATGGTCTTTTTGTGAGAATTTGGGGTCTGCATCCCACTGATCTCCTGCTCCCTCAGGGGTTCTCTGTTGTGCTCCCTGTCAGGGCAGTCATCGATTGTGGCCGGGCACCAACTAGTTCTTCTGGTCTCAGGATGATGTAGGTCTCTGGTTCATGTGGCCCTTTCTGTCTCTTGGGCTCTTAGTTGTCGTATGACCTTGGTGTTCTTCATTCTCCTTTGCTCCAGGTGGGTTGAGACCAATTGATGCATCTTAGATGGCCACTTGTCAGCATTTAAGACCCCAGACGCCACATTTCAAAGTGGGATGCAGAATGTTTTCATAATAGAATTATTTTGCCAATTGACTTAGAAGTCCCCTTAAACCATGGTCCCAAAACCCCCGCCCTTGCTCCACTGACCTTTGAAGCATTCATTTTATCCCAGAAACTTCTTTGCTTTTGGTCCAGTTCTATTGAGCTGACCTTCCATGTATTGGGTGTTACCCTTCCCTTCACCTAAAGCAGTTCTTATCTACTAATTCATCAGTAAAAAACCCTCTCCCTCCCTCCCTCCCGCCCCCCCTCGTAACCACAAAAGTATGTGTTCTTCTCAGTTTATAATATTTCTCAAGATCTTATAATCGTGGTATTATATAATATTTGTCCTTTTGCCTCTGACTAATTTCGCTCAGCATAATGCCTTCCAGGTTCCTCCACGTTAGGAAATGTTTCACAGATTCGTCACTGTTCTTTATCGATGTGTAGTATTCCATTGTGTGAATATATCACAATTTATTTACCCATTCATCCGTTGATAGACACCTTGGTTTCTTCCAGCTTTTTGCTATTGTAAACAGAGCTGCAATAAACATGGGTGTGCATATATCTGTTTGTGTGAAGGCTCTTGTTTCTCTAGGGTATATTCCGAGGAGTGGGATTTCTGGGTTGTATGGTAGCTCTATTTCTAACTGTTTAAGATACGGCCAGATAGATTTCCAAAGTGGTTGTACCATTTTACATTCCCACCAGCAGTGTATGAGAGTTCCAATCTCTCCGCAGCCTCTCCAACATTTATTATTTTGTATTTTCTGGAGTAATGCCAGCCTTGTTGGAGTGAGATGGAATCTCATCGTAGTTTTAATTTGCATTTCTCTAATGGCTAATGATCGGGAGCATTTTCTCATGTATCTGTTAGCTGCCTGAACATCTTCTTTAGTGAAGTGTGTGTTCATATCCTTTGCCTACTTCTTGATTGCGTTGTTTTTTTGTGGTTGAGTTTTGACAGAATCATATAGATTTTAGAGATCAGGCGCTGGTCGGAGATGTCATAGCTGAAAATTCTTTCCCAGTCTGTAGGTGGTCTTTTTACTCTTTTGGTGAAGTCTTTAGATGAGCATAGGTGTTTGATTTTTAGGAGCTCCCAGTTATCTGGTTTCTCTTCGTCATTTTTGGTAATGTTTTGTATTCTGTTTATGCCTTGTATTAGGGCTCCTAAGGTTGTCCCTATTTTTTCTTCCATGATCTTTATCGTTTTAGTCTTTATGTTTAGGTCTTTGATCCACTTGGAGTTAGTTTTTGTGCTTGGTGTGAGGTATGGGTCCTGTTTCATTTTTTTTGCAAATGGATATCCAGTTATGCCAGCACCATTTGTTAAAAAGACTATCTTTTCCCCAATTAACTGACACTGGGTCTTTGTCAAATATCAGCTGCTCATATGTGGATGGATTTATATCTGGGTTCTCAATTCTGTTCCACTGGTCTATGTGCCTGTTGTTGTACCAGTACCAGGCTGTTTTGACTACTGTGGCTGTATAATAGGTTCTGAAATCAGGTAGAGTGAGGCCTCCCACTTTCTTCTTTTTTTTCAGTAATGCTTTGCTTATCCGAGGCTTCTTTCCCTTCCATATGAAGTTGGTGATTTGTTTCTCTATCCCCTTAAAAAATGACATTGGAATTTGGATCGGAAGTGCATTGTATGTATAGATGGCTTTTGGTAGAATAGACATTTTTACTATGTTAAGTCTTCCTATCCATGAGCAAGGTATGTTTTTCCACTTAAGTATGTCCTTTTGAATTTCTTGCACTAGTACTTTGTAGTTTTCTTTGTATAGTTCTTTTACATCCTTGGTAAGATTTATTCCTAAGTATTTTATCTTCTTGGGGGCTACTGTGAATGGTATTGATTTGGTGATTTCCTCTTTGTTGTTCTTTTTGTTGATGTAGAGGAATCCAAGTGATTTTTGTATGTTTATCTTATAACCTGAGACTCTGCCAAACTCTTCTATTAGTTTCAGTAGTTTTCTGGAGGATTCGTTAGGGTTTTCCATGTATAAGATCATGTCATCTGCAAATAGAGATAATTTTACTTCTTCCTCGCCAATCCGGATGCCCTTTATTTCTTTGTGTAGCCTAATTGCTCTGGCTAGGACTTCTAGCACAATGTTGAATAAGAGCGGTGATAGGGAAATGCTTTCAGGTTCTCTCCATTTAGAGTGATGTTGGCTGTTGGCTTTGCATAGATGCCCTTTATTATGTTGAGGAATTTTCCTTCAATTCCTATTTTGCTGAGAGTTTTTATCATGAATGGGTGTTGGACTTTGTCAAATGCCTTTTCTGCATCAATTGATAAGATCATGTGGTTTTTGTCTTCCGTTTTATTTATGTGGTGGATTACATTAATGGTTTTTCCAATATTAAACCAGCCTTGCATACCTGGTATAAATCGCACTTGATCGTGGTGAATTATTTTTTTGATGTGTTGTTGGATTCTATTGGCTAGAATTTTGCTGAGGATTTTTGCATCAATGTTCATGAGGGATATAGGTCTGTAATTTTCTTTTTTTGTAATGTCTTTTTTTACCTGGTTTTGGTATCAGGGAGATGGTGGCTTCAGAGAATGAGTTGGGTAGTATTCTGTCATTTTCTATGCTTTGGAATACCTTCAGAAGTAGTGGTGTTAACTCTTCTCTGAAAGTTTGGTAGAACTCTGCACTGAAGCCGTCCGGGCCAGGGCTTTTTTTTTGTTGGAAGTTTTTTGATTACCGTTTCAATCTCTTTTTTTGTTATGGATGTATTTAGTTGTTCTACTTCTGAATGTGTTAGTTTAGGTAGGTTGTGTTTTTCCAGGAATTCATCCATTTCTTCTAGGTTTGCAAATTTGTTAGAGTACAATTTTTCGTAATAATCTGTTATGGTTCTTTTAATTTCAGTTGGGTCTGTTGTGATGTGGTCCTTCTCGTTTCTGATTCGGGTTATTTGTTTCCTTTCCTGTATTTCTTTAGTCAGTCTGGCCAATGGTTTATCAATTTTGTTAATTTTTTCAAAGAACCAGCTTTTGGCTTTGTTAATTCTTTCAATTGTTTTTCTGTTCTCTAATTCATTTAGTTCAGCTCTAATTTTTATTATCTGTTTTCTTCTAGTGCCTGATGGATTCTTTTGTTGCTCACTTTCTATTTGTTCAAGTTGTCGGGACAGTTCTCTGCTTTTGGCTCTTTCTTCTTTTTGTATGTGTGCATTTATCAATATAAATTGGCCTCTGAGCACTGCTTTTGCTGTGTCCCAGAGGTTTTGATAGGAAGTATTTTCATTCTCGTTGCATTCTATGAATTTCCTTATTCCCTCCTTGATGTCTTCTATAACCCAGTCTTTTTTCAGGAGGGTATTGTTCAGTTTCCAAGTATTTGATTTCTTTTCCCTAGTTTTTCTGTTATTGATTTCTAGTTTTATTGCCTTGTGGTCTGAGAAGATGCTTTGTAATATTTCGATGTTTTGGATTCTGCAAAGGTTTGTTTTATGACCTAATATGTGGTCTATTCTAGAGAATGTTGCATGTGCGCTAGAAAAAAAGTATACTTTGCAGCAGTTGGGTGGAGAGTTCTGTATAAGTCAATGAGGTCAAGTTGGTTGATTGTTGTAATTAGGTCTTCCGTGTCTCTATTGAGCTTCTTACTGGATGTCCTGTCCTTCTGCGAAAGTGGTGTGTTGAAGTCTCCTACTATAATTGTGGAGGTGTCTATCTCACTTTTCAGTTCTGTTAAAATTTGATTTATGTATCTTGCAGCCCTGTCATTGTGTGCATAAATATTTAATGTGGTTATGTCTTCCTGATCAGTTGTCCCTTTTATCATTATGTAGTGTCCTTCTTTATCCTTTGTGGTGGATTTAAGTCGAAAGTCTATTTTGTCAGAAATTAATATTGCTACTCCTCTTCTTTTTTGCTTATTGTTTGCTTGATATATTTTTTTCCATCCTTTGAGTTTTAGTTTGTTTGTGTCTCTAAGTCTAAGGTGTGTCTCTTGTAGGCAGCATATAGATGGATCGTGTTTCTTTATCCAGTCCGAGACTCTCTGTCTCTTTATTGGTGCATTTAGTCCATTTACATTCAGCATAATTATAAATAAGTGTTTAGTGTTGTCATTTTGATGCCTTTTTATGTGTGTTGTTGACCATTTCATTTTTCCACATACTTTTTTGTGCTGAGACTTTTTCTTAGTAAATTGTGAGATCCTCATTTTCGTACTGTTTGACTTTATGTTTGTTGAGTCGTTACGTTTTTCTTGGCTTTTATCTTGAGTTCTGGAGTTGTTATACCTCTTTGTGGTTACCTTAATATTTCCCCCTTTTTGTCTAAGTAAAAACCTAACTTGTATTGTTCTATATCGCCTTGTATCACTCTCCATATGGCAGTTCTATGCCACCTGTATTTAGTCCCTCTTTTTGAGTATTGTGATCTTTTACCTATTGATTTCCATGATTCCCTGTTATGTGTATTTTTTTTTTAATTAATCTTAATTTGTTTTTGTGATTTCCCTATTTGAATTGATATCAGGATGTTCTGTTTTGTGACCTTGTGTTGTGCTGGTATCTGATATTATTGGTTTTCTGACCAAACAATATCCTTTAGTATTTCTTGTAGCTTTGGTTTGGTTTTTGCAAATTCTCTAAGCTTGTGTTTATCTATAAATATCTTAATTTCGCCTTCATATTTCAGAGAGAGTTTTGCTGGATATATGATCTTTGGCTGGCAGTTTTTCTCCTTCAGTGCTCTGTATATGTCATCCCACTGCCTTCTTGCCTGCATGGTTTCTGCTGAGTAGTCTGAACTTATTGATTCTCCCTTGAAGGAGACTTTTCTTTTCTCCCTGGCTGCTTTTAAAATTTTCTCTTTATCTTTGGTTTTGGCAAGTTTGATGATAATATGTCTTGGTGTTTTTCTTTTTGGATCAATCTTAAATGGGGTTCCATGAGCACCTTGGATAGATATCCTTTCATCTTTCATGATGTCAGGGAAGTTTTCTGTCAGCAGATCTTCAACTATTTTTTCTGTGTTTTCTGTCCTCCCTCCCTGTTCTGGGACTCCAATCACCCGCAAGTTATCCTTCTTGATAGAGTCCCACATGATTCTTAGGGTTTCTTCATTTTTTTAAATTCTTTTATC
Source organism: Elephas maximus indicus (assembly GCF_024166365.1). Taxonomy (NCBI): domain Eukaryota; kingdom Metazoa; phylum Chordata; class Mammalia; order Proboscidea; family Elephantidae; genus Elephas; species Elephas maximus. The sequence continues at coordinate 18,470,006 of NC_064845.1, read as the reverse complement.
TGATTTTTTTTCAGCTATGTTGGTGTTAATCCCCTGGTCCTCCAGATGTCCCAGTCTGCATTCTAATTGCTCGAGTCTGCTCCTCTGACTTCCTATCGCGTTGTTTAATTCTGTAATTTTATTGTTAATCTTTCGGATTTCTACATGCTGTCTCTCTATGGATTCTTGCAACTTATTAATTTTTCCACTATGTTCTTGAATAATCTTTTTGAGTTCTTCAACAGTTTTATCAGTGTGTTCCTTGGCTTTTTCTGCAGTTTGCCTTATTTCATTTCTGATGTCTTGAAGCATTCTGTAAATTAGTTTTTTGTATTCTGTATCTGATAATTCCAGGATTGTATCTTCATTTGGGAAAGATTTTGATTCTTTAGTTTGGGGGGTTGTAGAAGCTGTCATGGTCTGCTTCTTTATGTGGTTTTATATCGACTGCTGTCTCCGAGCCATCACTAAGATATTGTAGTGATTTATTCTATATTTGCTCACTGAGTCTTATCTTGTTTTGTTTTCTTTCAATACACATGGATGGACTACTAGATTGTGCTGTCTTGTTTGTTGTAGCCCTTGACTTCCTTATGACCTATGACCAGCTGTTTTGGGCTGTTGCCAGATGTATATGCTTGAGTCTTTTCACTATTCTTGAGTAGAATCTGATTTTGGGCCATCAAGTGTGTGCTGCACCCTAACACTATCCACCTTGAGAAGTAGTGGTGATAGTTGTGTGCACCAGATTCTATTAGCAGCTGGGGTTCACCCTCCGGGGGGGCAGGATGCTGACAGGGTTCCCCCAAGTGTCAGTGAGGTAGGTGTGTCTCTATTCCTATGGCACCTTGGTGGGAGGGCACTGCAGCTGTACCTTAGGCCCCCATTGCAAGTACCTCTACTGATTGGTGGGTGTCACCCTCCTTAGACCCCTAAGGCAAGAGGCTAGGTGGTCTGGGGGGTGCTTCAGCCCTCAGTTCCCTGTTGTGGGTCAGTTAGGGCTCTGTTGAATAAGCAGAGATATCAGACCTGGGAAACTTGTTTTTCCAGAAAATCCGCTAAAAAAAAAAATGCAGTCAGATCCCTATCAGAACTGTCTTTGGATTATAACCGCCACCTTGTTCCCTGTACCGATGAAAGTCCGAGATTTGGATCATATATGCTTGGCTGTAGCTGGTTCTGTGTTTTAAGTCTAATTAGGGATGGATTTTTGGTCCCTGGTTTTTTTTTTGTTGTTGTTGTTGTTCCTTCTCTCAGGTCGGAAGAATGGGTTAGGAAAAGACCAAAAGAAAAAAAAAAAAGGGAAAAGCAAAGCTGCCGTGGAGCCGGAGCCGTTCTCCCTCTGGCTCAGGAAATTCCAATGTTAATGAAGCCGCCTGGGAAGTGTGGGGGAGGGTTCAGAGAAATAGGAGAGTAGCACCTCGGAATATAGCCAAAGTTGCTTTTCTTGCTTGGAATGACTATTTTACCTGAGATTCCCGAGGGGCGTGTCGCCTATGTGTGGTGGCTGTGTGGAGATTGCCCCCGAGGGTCTGGCCCGCTGAAGCCGCGGTCAGATCCTCCGCTGTCAGTCCAACGCCCATCATCAAGGTTCCCTTGCTGGGAGGCTGCACTCCTGGCTCCAAAATCAGTCGCTGTCTCCCGGGGACTTCTCATCCCACCAGCTGTGTTGCCCCGCCGCCCCCGTGGACCAGCTGGGCCCCCTCCCAGGGTTAGTTCAGGGGAGTAGGGCTGCGCCCCGTGCTTGCGCCGTGACAGTGCCCAGTCAAAAGCCTGGCGCCAAGGTTCCCCGGCTGGGATGCTGCACTCCCAGCTACAAAACCAGTCACTGCCTTCCAGGGACTTCTCCCACTGGCCGCATCACCACGCCGCCCACGCGGACCGGCTGGGTCCCCTCCCGGGGTGAGTTCAGGGGGGTAGGGCTGCGCCCCTTGTTTGCGCTGTCAGCTCCCCTGGGCCCAGACCTAAGCCAGGCACCAAGGTTACCTGACTGCGACGCTGGCTCCAGGCTCCGAAAACAGTCGCTGCCTCCCCATATTTGTTCGTTCTCCGTCTCTAAATCTGTGTTTGTTGTTCAGGGTTCGTAGATTGTTATGTATGTGATCGATTCACTTGTTTTTCTGAGTCTTTGTTGGAAGAGGGATCCGAGGTAGCGTCTACCTAGTCCACCATCTTGGCCCTACCTTCCTACCTGTGTTTTATTGACTATGCAAAGGCACTCGACTGTGTGGATCATAACAAATTATGGGTAAATTGCGAAGAATGGGAATCCCAGAACACTTGAATTGTGCCCTTGACAAACCTATACAGAGATCAAGAGGCAGTCATTCAAACAGAACGGAGGGATACTGAGTGCTTTAAAGTCAGGAAAGGTGTTCATCAGGGCTGTATCCTTTCACCATGCCTATTCAACCTATATGCTGAGCAAATAATCCTAGAAACTGGACTGTATGAAGAAGAAAGGGGTATCAGGATTGGAGGAAGACTCATTAACAACCTGCGTTATGCAGATGACACAACCTTGCTTGCTGAAAGTGAAGAGGACTTGAAGTACTTGCTGATGAAGGTCAAAAACCGTACATAGCCTTTAATATGGATTACACCACAACATAAAGAAAACAAAAATCCTCACAACTGGACCAATAAGCAATATCATGATAAACGGAGAAAGACTGAAGTTGTCAAGGATTTCATTTTACTTGGATCCACAATCAACATCCATGGAGGCAGCAGTCAAGAAATCAAAGGATGCATTGCATTGGACAAATCTGTTGCAAAAGATCTCTTCAAAGTGTTGAAAAGCAAAGATGTCACCTTGAAGACTAAGGTGAGCCTTACCCAAGCCATCGTATTTTCAGTCACCTCATATGCGTGTGAAATGTGGACAAGGAATAAGGAAGACTGAAGAAGAATTGACTCCTTTGAATTGTGGTCTTGGAGAAGAATATTGAATATACCATGGACTGCCAAAAGAAGGAACAAATCTGTCTTGGAAGAAGTACCATCAGAGTACTCCTTAGATGGAAGAATGGTAAGACTATGTCTCACATACTTTGGACATGTAATCAGGAGGGATCAGTCCCTGGAGAAGGACTTCATGCTTGGTAAAGTAAAGGGTCGGCGAAAAGGAGGAAGACCCTCAATGAGATGGGTTGACACAGTGGCTGCAATAATGGGCTTATGCATAACAACGATTGTAAGGATAGTGCAGGACCAGGCAGTGTTTCATTCTGTTGTATATAGGGTTGCTATGAGTTGGAACCTATTGGACGGTACCCAATCAATTCAGACACATGACTGACACCAACGACACCACGTATTACAGAGTAGAACTGCTCCATAGAGTTTTCTTGGCTGTGCATAAAGCATCATTACATATAAAATACATTAACTTACATGACTGTCTTCGTTACCCAGTGTTGCCATAACAGAAATACCACAAGTGGGTGGCCTTAATGAGCAGAAATTTGATCTCGCAGTTAGGAAGCTAGAAGTCCTGAATTCAGAATGCCTGCTCTCGGGGAAGTTTCTTTCTGCCCACTATGGGGGAAAATCCTTGTCACAACCTCTCCTGTGTTCTTCTCAACCTTCTTTATTGATCTCCACGTGATAGATATCTTCCCCACTTGTGCTAGTTTGCTTCTGTGCCAATCTGCTCCTTTTCTATCTTTTAAGTGATTGACAAAACGCTCTCTACACTGAAATACCCTCATTAACATAACAAAGAAAACACTATTTCCTGATGGGATTACAACCACATTTATATGGGTTAGGATTCCAACACATATTTTAGGAAGGCGCAATTCAATCCATAATAATGACCTGGTGAAATTTTAGCTAACCCAGTGACAGTTATGTTAAACTTTATTTTATGAGTGAAAGATTTGAGGTTTTGCTGGGCAAAGTCATTTTCATAGTTGGTTTCGTAGAGTTAGGGAAGACGAGTCCTGGTGGTACAGCGGGTAAGTGCGTTCTGCTTCTGTAAAGATTTATAGCCTTGGAAACCCTATGGGGCAGTGTTGCTGTGCCCTGTAGTGTCGCTATGAATCTGACTGAATGGCAACCTTTCTTATAATTTAGGCCTTCAACCCTTATCTGCTGCTTCTACCTCCAGGATCCTTTCCGCTGCGCTGTAGCTATTAAGGATCATTAGAGAGTGACAACATATCAGAAACCAGCTCGTGTTCAAATTAAATGCTTGATTGGTAGTGAGAGTTGGAATAGCTGTGCCAAACATGGGGCTACCACTAGACCTGCTGCTCTTTGTGGTTTTCAGGAGAATGAGTTGGGATAAGGATGTTTGGCTGTGCCATCTTCCACTATTTTTCCACCTCCCTGAATACTAGGGCACACAGTGATGTCTCTGGTCGTTGGCAAACCAGAAATATAAGTAAACTCATTTTCAAAGATGATGGTATTTCCTCTTTATCAATAAACTTATCATAAATCATAGTGCCAAACCTGACTCCACAGTCTTCTTCACAGCTAGTAGGTGGTGTGGCTTCCCCTAAAAACACCCATTTAATCTTATTCAAATCCTGATAATTCTATTCCCATAATATAAATTATATCACCCTCTTCTCTCTATCCCAAGAACATCACCTTCACTCAAGCCTTTATCACCTCTCTCCCAGACTGATTTCCTTCAGCATCTCCTCGCGGAAGTCCATCTGGGTGGCACAAATGATTTGCTCTAAACTACTTAAAGGAAACCCTGGTAGCATAGTGGTTAAGTACTACGGCTGCTAAACAAAGAGTCAGCAGTTCAAATCCACCAGGCGCTCCTTGGAAACTCTGTGGGGCAGTTCTACTCTGTCCTATAGGGTCGTTATGAGTCGGAATCGACTCGACGGCACTGGGTTTGGTTTGTTTTTTTTTTGGTTTACTAACTTAAAAGTTGGTGGTTTGAAGGCACTCAGCAGTGCCTCCAAAGAAAGGCCTGGAAATCTGCTTGCATAAAGATAACAGCCAAGAAAACCTTATGGAGCAGTTCCACTCTGCACACATGAGGTTGCCGTGAGTCGGAATTGACTCAACAGCTACTGGTTTATTTAAGTATCTGCTCTCATCATTCAACTCTAAAATTCAAGCTCTTTGAGGGAGAAACTGTCAGTTTTCTTCCCTAGTACAATACTTGGCACATAATAGATGTTCAGTAAACATTTTTGAAGAAATGCTTGAATGGAGACATGTGGTTAGGTGGAGACATAGATTATTTCCCTAGCATCCATTACTGTCTTTGATTTTTCAATCTGATATATTTTCAATGTAAATTGCTCATCACATTGTAGTCCATCCTAGCTTCTTGGACATACACATGGATTGTGAAAGGAAATATTCAGTCCAAATTATTTTCTCAGAGTTCCTGTCCACAGTAATCAATGGAGAGACTGTAGAAAAGGCCAATTCAGGATTTACTACTTCCTGAATAACTGTGTCTCCCAACATGTGATTCATGGTTTTCATTAACATTGTCAATGACTGCCATGAAATTTTATTTACTTCTGCAGCTTCCACAATGCCCAAAACCTAGTAGGTGTCACATGACTATATGATGACTGAAATAGTAAGTGAATACATAATGAATGAAGATTTCTATTTTAAGGTATAATAGTTGGGTGTAATTTTTGCTCAAGAATCATTTTCTTAAGGAAGGAATACCAACATCAATCTGAGAAAGCAGGTCACTGGGTTTGGGAGTTACTGGCAATTGCTCCATGAAAGCATGAGAGAGCTGGGCTTGTGCAATTACCCTGAAAAACCAATGGTTCTTTGTAAATGTTCATGAACTCAGCAAACTATTCAGTCTCTAAGCTTGGATGCTTAAGCCAAATAATTAAATTAACAAGGAGAAAAGATTGTGTGAAAGAGTTCCAATATTTATTCTATTTTTTTTACTTGATTTTGGACTTCCAGCAGACACAATTAACCATTCCTTAACATGTCTGTCTTTCCACAACACCATAAAATGTGGAATTGGAAAGGGGCCTTAAAAATCCCCTTTTGAACCCCCCCTCACTCAACCCCACAACTTCATTTTGTAGATAGGTAAACTGGAGTTCAGAAAAGCCAGGCAACAATCCCAAAGCTACAAAGTTCTTGTGACTCTATTGAGAGTCCAAGTTGAGTGTTCATAAACAAAATAAGAGCAATATCTATCCTATATTGAGAACTTACTATGTATTTGAAAGCAGCTAAATATTTTAGCATCTGAGCCTCCTTTCAACAAATGTAATTATTCATATGAAGACTGACTTTAAAATAAATTTCTGCCAAGATGTATTGGCATACACCAGGTGGATGCTGAACACCACTATTAGCTATGAGATTGAAGTGAAAAGGGTAAATTAAAAATAGTGTGTAAAACAAGCTGCTGGAGCTACCTGGTCTCCTTATCCTTAGAATTCCAAATTATAGTGACACGTCTCCTAATGATTCTATTTTGCTTTTTCCCTGAGTGCTAGCTGCAGGGAAAGAAAAAAGACATTGATGGAAACTTCAAAACCACGCATTGGCTTTGGAAGGCAATCTGAAAGAGTGTGCAAGTGGTGACCTTAGGACACTAAGTTTGCAGATGAGTGTACTGCCAAACCGTGCACCATGAAGTGGTTGCATGTCTTCCAGCTCTTTTTATTTCTGTCCAATTTTTCTGTAGGGACTAGTGCATGGTATCTACCGTTGACCCCAACAGTGCTTCTCCAGATGCTGTGCTGTCAGCCGGGCAGCCACAACATTGCAGTGAAGTCAAGAATAAATGTGTTTGTTAGCATCCTCATTCGCTGCCATCCAAAGCCTTCATGTGAAAATGCCTACCTTATTCCTGCCCTCCGGAATGGTGTGTGAAAACTCTCTTTCTCTTAGACATCTGGGTGATACAAACAGTATGTTAAGCTGCTAACAGAAAGGTTCACAGTTCAAGTCTACCCTGAGGTACCTCAGAAGAAGGGCCTAGCAATCTGCTTTGAAAAATCAGCCATTTGAAAACCCTATGAAGCATGGTTCTACTCGAACACACATGAGATCACCATGAGTCAGAAACGTCTTGAAAACCAGTAGTTTTGGAGTCCCTGGGTGACGCAATTAATTTTCTCAGCTGCTGACCAAACGGTTGGAGGTTCAAGTCTACCCAGATGCTCCTCAGAAGAAAGGCCTGGCAAACTATTTCCAATAAATCAGTCACTGAAAACCCTGTGGATCACAGTTCTACGTTGACATGCCTGAGGTCGTCATGAGTAGAAGCCAACTCAACCGAAACTGATACTGGTACCCTCAGGTAGCATTCTGTGTAAAGATGCTGCTGGCTCTTGAGTTGGACAGCCAGTTCCAGGCAGGGTTAAAAGATAGACCCTGTTCATGTAGCCAGGCTTCTATGGCAGAGCTACGCAGTCCTGAACTCCACGAAAGGTGAACGGATCTCCTAATGAAGTGCAGCTGATGGTACTAACGCACGAAACAGCTACCCCAAGCCTCTTCCAGCCTGCAGTCACACAGGGCTCAAATCCAGCACAGGCTGGATGTCTTAAATTCACCCACTGTGATTATGGTGGATTGGAAGAAGATGCAAAGCACTCTCTCTTTTTCAGAGAAGCCTTGGAGGCCACTGAAGGTCACAACCATTTCAAAAAAATAGTAAACCTGGGCAAATCCTACTGAGGACTAGCTGTGGGGCTTACCCTTGGCGTAGGAGCTCATATATTTGTGTAAAACCCTCAGGTCTCAAACACTTCACCTACTGATAAACAGAAACAGTTCATGGATTGGCAATCGTTTATGAGCCAAAATTTGAGTAATTACAGAGGACAATAGCCAAAACGGTATGTGTTGTCCACTTAAATACTGTCTTCTAAGAAAAATAGAAAAATATTTTAATTAGAAATAATATCTTCTAGGAAAAATAGGCCAGTACCTAATACTTGGCCACATTGATGAACTGGGCATACTTCTATTTGTTCATGCAAGGCTTCTTGGGATTCAGGAATGTTCGAAATACATAAATTTCCCCTTTATCAATAAAAACTTGAATATAACAGCTCTTGAATATAGCAGTCTCTTTAGTTCTAAATTACACAGACTTGAAATTAGCAAACTTCTCATTTGTTTTTTCATGAATTCATGACTGTACTCTGGAGCCACTAAAAAAAAAAAAAAAAAAAGTCTCAGAAAAAGAGAACAATGAAAATGTCTTCAATCAGATTATACAGACCCAAAGACAGATGCATGTAAAAACAAACAGAAGATAACTTCTACCCTTCTCCCTAAATAACTCAACCTATGTCTTTTCTAATGGTTTTGTCTAGCTACAAGATTGGTAAGTTGAAATGATCGATTTGATGCTGTTAAATTCAACAAATATTTATTAAGCATCAGTTATGTTCCTTCGCAATTATATGTAAGACCGGAGTCAAAAAGTTTCTCAGATTATTGAATAACTTTAAATGCATTTGAAATAGTTATAAAACAAGATGAGACAGGTTGTAAGTGGTTAAGACAAGAACTGCAAAAAGCCAGAAGGTAAAAAAAAAAAAACAGAGAAAGGGCCAGACCGATTGAAAGGGCTTTATGTAGAAAGGGAATAGGTCTGGGATCTCGAAGAATGAGTGAACTTTCACTAAGTGGAGAAAGAGAGGACAAGATTCAGCGAACAAAACGGAATATTATCAAATAAAAATGACCCTGGGCTGGGTAGAGAACAGTGAACTGCAGAGAACATCACTGTGTTAGTAAGTCCTGGAGAGCTGGGTTGATGACGTGGTCCTGTTAACAGGGAGTCAATGGGGAGTTTTTAAGCAGCCGAATGTGAAAAACTGTTATTTTGGAAAATTACTCTAGAATTGTATTGCAATTGCTATTAATAATTACCCTGGTGGCACAGTGGTTAAGTGCTCGGCTGCTAACCCAAAAGTCAGCATTTCAAACCAACCCATCACTTCATGGGAGAAAGATGTGGCAGTCTGCTTTTGAAAACCTTTAAAGCCTTGGAAACCCTATGGGGCAGTTCTGCTCTGCCCTATAGGATTGCTAAGAGTTGGAATAGACGTGATGGCAACAGGTCTGTTTGTTTTTTGCATTACCATATTCAAATTAGGGCCACATGGAAACCTCAACGATGCTCAGCTATTCTATTGGATTAAAACACTTTTTCCAGAAGACTTCAGTTTAAATGCAAACATCTTCCTTCATTCAATAAACATTTAATAGATAGCTTCTTTGAGCTTTGTGCTATGCCAGAAGAGATAAAGCATTAATCACTAGCAACTAACCATTCTTGCTAGTTACCATGGAAGCAGCCCCCGACTCGTGGCTACCTCCTGCACAATGAAATGAAATGCTGCCCAGTCCTGGGCCATTCCCATGATAGTTTGCAAATTGGACCATTATGATTCATAGGGTTTTCTCTGGCTGATTTTTTAAAAGTAGATCACCAGGCCTTTCTTATTAGTCCCTCTTCACCTGGAAGCTCTGCTGAAACCTGTACGAGCCTCCACTGACAGTGTATTAGCTAGGTATCGAACGCGGGTCTTCCACATGGAAGGCGAGAATTCTACCAATGAACCACCACTGCCCTTCAGCAATGCCTCACACCTAGTTATTTCCCTGAGAGCATTAATCACAGTAGCCCATAGGCAGACATTACCCTCATGAAACAGGACTTGAAGTCTGTAGGTGTGATTTCTAAGTGATTGATAAAGGTCCCCGGCCAAGATGCTACTAGCCAGGGATCAATTGGAGAATTGGTGGTAGAGTTCCACATGGCACAGCCTGGGGTAATTGGAGCTGGAGAGAAAGGACTCCTAAGGAAATTATTCATAGTTCTGTGTTTAGTCTGTGGCGGATTTTGTTCCCTGCACCACAAGGGAATGATACATTGCGTCTTACATCTGGTTCAAGGCAGAACTCCAGAGGGCAGACACATATATCCTGAACATCCTGGAAGACCTTATCTGCCAGTAGGACCTGTAAATGTGACATATTTAAAGAGTAGGGGGCCCTGGAAGTACATGCAGCTGGCAGGAAAGTTGGGAGCACAGCTTCTCTCTGTGGTCAGGACAGTCTACTCTTCCCTGGGAGAATAAACATTAGGCAAAAGGGAGTATGAGAGAAGGGGAAGGAAAAACTCTCCTTCCTTTCTGGGTTTTCATTGCCAAAGACGGGACTGTCCAAATAATTTCATGTGGTTGATGAATGGTGAAATACCACAGACAGGGAGCTGCACAGCTCAAAGAGAATTAATTTTATAGTCTCCTGCCAATTTTTTTCTGTCCCACCTCTCCCCCACGGAAAGGCTTATGTCTTAGTCACATATTGAATGAATAAAATGAACACATAGCCTGCTGTTCAGAGCTAGGGTTGTGGTCATCTTCTCCTTTGGAAGACAGTCAAGGACTAATTCGCCATGTGTCTCTCCCAATCAAGTTTTGACAACCTTGAAGTTTAATGGCAGCACAAGGAGAAACCTGCTGACAGAGGTTCTGGGGTAGCCATGCCTGTTTTTGAGGTCCAGAGCCTTACAAATTAGCCATCTGGAATCTTTTGCCATATTGCTTGCTTCCTGGATCTCCTACTTCAGAACTAGTAAAACATGCCTATTGATCAGATTTGTTGGGAAAACTCTCAAAATCTGGGTTTTCAAACTCCACCCCACACTTTGTGAATAAGAATTTCTCATGGTGGATATCAATCATTTATATTAGAATCCAGGTAATTCTAATGAACAGCTGAAGTTTGCATCCCCAATCTGAGATGATAAGTTTTAATGGGAAGGGAACTCCTACTCAAGAGTGGAGCCATGGGAGAGGGAATACCTCTCTGCTGCTCCATACTTACCTGACAGGATCTAGAACAGATTAGAAAGTTAGGCCTCCATCTATTTTCTTGAGAATGTCAGTGAGCCAGCCACACAGTTCTGGAAAGAACTATTGGCAGTTGCTTTGGTTATAGTAGGGTTTGTTGGTCCTCCCTTTGCCAACAAACCCTATTATGGCTTGTCAGCCTCCATCTGACACCACAGTTAAAAGAAAACACCTTTCCCTAGAAACGCTGGAATTGGTGGACTGTTCTGTGTACAAGTGGAGATGTCATTCTGTCAACTTTGACAAAGACAGCTCATGGGGACGCTGGAGCACACCATTGCAGGGGAAGAAGCCCACCAGCCCTTGGCATTGAAGTCCAAACTGCACCCGTGTTTGACGGCAGAACGATGCTCATAGTTCTACAGTGAAGATTCCTATATCATGTTTAACAACTAGCCTGTACAGCTGGGAGCAGGAAATAGGATCTGATGCTTGTGGTTACACATACAAGGAAGAGTACATCATATCAGAGAGCAAGAGGACCCTTCCTCAGGCAGATACCTCAGTGACACGCAGCTTATAATGTAAATCTGATTTGCATTTTGTTACTATAAAACAAAAATGAGATATGATATAAAGGGGTTTTTTTCCTTTGTTTTGAGGTGTCTTATGCTTTCACTTTATTTTTCTTTATTTCATTTCTTGATACTTCAGAAAAATAAAATAAGTTATATAAAACAGTGGTAAGTTTTTTTTTTTTTTAAGCATAATAGTTTCAACTGCATTATTTTTGTTAGGTCGTGCACCCTTTTTGCATTTCTCCCACTTTCTTTTTCTTAATATCAGGCCTCCTTGGGCATATATCATAATGACAGTAACAATAACTAACATTACGTGAATGCTTACTAAGTGCTAGAAGCAAGGCACAAACTACACACACATTATTTTTGTTAATCTTAACAAAAACTCTATGAGGTAGGACTAATTATTCCCATTTTATAATAGAGGCTTCAAAGAGGTTAAGTAGCTTGCCCAAGATCATATAACATCAGGATTTAAACAACCAAGGGTCTGATTCCAAAGAGACAGTGATCTTGATCAGTATGTGACAATGTTTTTACTTAAGTGAGCCATCCCAAAGTTTTATCTCATTGTTTCTAATACTATCGCTCGGTTACTTCTTAGTTCTTAAATTTATTGCTCATTCTCTTTTCTCTGTCTTTGCTCATGTAGTTCTTTATCCTTTAACCCTTTATCTCCTTGCATTAAAAAAAAAAAAAACATTAGCCTACTTAAATCATTACTTTCTTTGAGAAATGAACTTGGACATTGCTGGAAGAACACACAAGATTCCTGAATCAGCAACAAAGGGCAATTTATCCCTCATCATGTTAGGAGTAGTCAGAGTGTCAGCATTTTTGCATCAGTTCCCTGAGCCCCAGTGTGATGCAAAGAAGGCCAGGTGACACCCACATACATAGTGGGTTGTATTACAGAAGAACCTTGAGTTTAGGGGACCCAAATTTTTTATAATGAGCAATAAGTATGCCTTTGCTTCAAAAGAAAACAGTATTTTTAATACTAAAAACCCATGGCTGTCGAGTCAATTCCAACTCATAGTGACTCTATAGGACAGAGTCAAACTGCCACCATAGAATTTCCTAGGCTGTAAATTTACAGAAGCAGACTATAACATCTTTCTCCTGCAGAGTGGCTGGTGAGTTCAAACCCCTGACCTTTTGGTTAGCAGCCAAGTGCTTAACCATACACCACCAGGGCTCCTGATTTATGCTTTTTTTTTTTTTTTTAATCTATGTATATACTGGTACATACAGTAATTATGACTACCCTTTTACTGTAAGGGAAGACACTATTTCAGTCTTCCAAGAATGCTCATTATACAAACATCCTTAAAAAGATTGGTATGAAAGGCTGACAGTACCTAGCTCATGAGACATGTAGAAATGTGAGGGACCCCTGGAGAATTGTTTACCCCCCAAAATGTCTGAGGTTATTTCAGCCAACACTACCTTGTTATTTTCTGTATTCCCACTGCACACATAATTAGTGTCCCATATCTAAATCTTTAGAATCTAATTATTTATGTATTCTGACCTCATCTCTTTAGTTAGGCTCATTGGAATGATCCCATGTGAACATCTTACATAGAAAGTGATTTTAGTACTCAATTCTAGTTTAAAATTAGACTCTAATATGTCATTTAATTATGACAACAAAAAATAAATCTATTCACATCTATTAAAGCGTAGAGTAAGGTCTAATGATCTTATAGTCAGAATGGTGCGAGCCTGTATACTACGTTATCTTTCATTTTGCGTTTTCCTTTGGATTAACTCAATGAATGCCAAATTTTACTCTACATTAAGGATATGTATATAAAACACATACACTACATTCCTTGGAATTCTGAGAGATATTTCAAAAGTAATTTTAACTGTGTTTAATTATAAACCCAAAAGTAGATATTAGAACCCAATCCTGTCATAATATGCTACCCAACATTTTTACTTCCGTAACATGGGGTTTCAGATATCTTTATCATATTCTTCAGCACATTAAAAAAAAAAAAAAAAAGCTCCTCAAAGACATGTTGATTTATCGACATTTCATTTACCGAGCCTCTGAGTAATTGACCTCATCTTCTATAGATGAAATGTCCTGGGAGAACACAAAATATTGAGTATACCTGTTTGTTCAAATGTGTACACATGTGATGGAAGGAGGGAATAGATAGCTCTAATACCTTTTTTGTTTTGGTCCATTTTTACACGGAAGAAAATATATTCAGCATCTATTTAGCATATGTAATAAACTTCAGGGAATGATGGAGGCACCAGTGTTATTTAAGCAAGTGTCTAGGACTCAGTTTCCTCACATGTAAGTGAGAAACTGCTCTAGATATTTTAAGATTATACTCCAAACCTGGTTTCAGCACTCTGTGCTTCTGCTAATCCAAGGCATGACTGAGTCAGAACAGAAGACCAAGGGCTAACTGCCATTTACCAAGATGAGAGAATCACCATAGCTGGAGCCACTCTGATTGCGAAGTTCTCTTGCATTCATATCATTGTAAAGATTTGATTTAGAGTGTCTTCGGAGCTCTGGTGGTATCGTGGTTAAGCACTTGGCTACTAACTGAAAGATCAGGAGGTTCAAACGCACTAGCTGCTTGCATTTAAATTACGGTGTTGGCAAATAATATTGAATATACCATGGATGGAAACCCTGGTGACCTTTGGTCAACTACAGCTGCTGACCAAAAGGCTGGAGGTTTGAATACACCAGGCGCTGCTTGGAAACCCTATGAGGCAGTTCTACTCTGTCCTATAGGGTCGTTATGAGTTGGAATGAACTCGATGGCAATGGGTTTTTTTTTAATACCATGGACAGCCAGAAGAATGAAATAAATCTGTCTTGGAAGAAGAACAGCCAGAATGCGCTTTAGAAGCAAGAGTGGTGAGACTTTGTCTCACTTACTTTGGACACATTATTGGGACAGACCAATCCTCAGAGAAGGACATCATGCTTAGCAAAGCATAGGGTCAAGAAAAAAGGGGAAGACTCTTAATGAGACGGATTGACAGGATGGCTGCAATGAGCTCAAACATGCCCACTATGTGAAGATAGTACAGGAATGGGCAACATTTCGTTCTGTTATACCATATTTGCATGCAAATAACACACGTCTTCTAAGTTTGCCAATCACTTTCTCCTGCTTGAGGTATTTTCGTAAGTACTGCTATGCCAATTTTTTTTTTTTTTTTTTTTTTTTACATGTTGGTTACTATAAAGATCATGGAAGAAAAAATAGTGACAATCCTAAGGGCCCTGATACATGGCATAAATAGAATACCAAACATAACTAAAAATGCACAAAAAGCAGATGAATTAGATAAATGGGATCTCCTAAAATTAAACACGTATGTATATCAAAATAATTTTACAAAAGAGTAAAAAGAGAACCTACAGACTGGGAAAAATTTTTGGCTTTGACATATTTGACAAGAGTCTAATCTCTAAAATCCGTAGAAAAAGTTAACATCTCAACATCAAAAAGACAAGCAACCAGTTAAGAAACGGGCAAAGGATATGAACAGACTCTTCACCAAAGAAAACGTTCAGATAGCTAACAAGCACATGAAGAAATGCTGAAGATCACTAGCCATTACAGAGATGCAAATTAAAACTACAATGAGATATATCTCACCCTGGCATTACTAGCACTAATCAAAAAAAAAAAAAAAAAAAAGTGAAAGAAAATAACAAGTTTTAGAAAGGTTGTGGAGAGATTGGAACTCTTATACACTGCTGGTGGGAATGTAAAATGGTACAGCCACTTTTGAAAATGGTGTGGTACCTCCTTAAAAAGCCAGAAATAGAAATACCATAAGACCCAGCAATCCCATTCCTATGCATATACCCTAAAGAAATAAGAGCCATGACACAAATAGACATAGGCATACCTATGTTCATTGCAGCATTATTCGCAATAGCAAAAAGACTGAAATAATTTAATGCCCATCAACAGATGTATGGATTAACAAATTGTGGTACATACACACAATAGAATACTATGCAACAATAATAATAATTTTGTAGGACACTATGCTGAATGAAATAAGCCAATCGCAATAGGACAAATATTTTATGAGACCACTATTACAAAGAAACAAGAAAAGGTTTACACGTGGAAAAAAACAAAACAAAACTTTATTTGATGGTTACCAGGAGTGGGGAGAGGAGGTAGGGAAAATTACCAAATAGAAGGCACATTTTAATACTGGTGGAGGGAAAGGCAATAAACAATATGGGGGAAACAAAACACGACCAAGGCATGGGAGAACACTGAGAGGAATGCAAGTACAAAGGGCAACAATAATAATTACTATAGCACAGACAATCCAGCAACAATAGTATTAACAAGCACTAATTTACGAATGTCAAAAAGTATGGGAGGGTATAAGGGAACACACCCACCTGCAGATACAGGTTTGGTGGTAGATATTTCCACATTCTTACCTGTAGGAGTTGCTTATATATTAATATAGACAACAGAGTGCACAAGGACCACAGTCATGCAACTTCTTGGACATAACCAAATACGTCATGGGACGAAGTTCCTAGGCTAAAAAGGTAAAGGACCGTAGACTCAGGGGATATCTATATCAATTCATACAATGTAGCTCATAAAGACAAATCTCTGCATCTTATTTTGGTGAGTAGAGTCTGGGGTCTTAGAAGCTTGCAAGCTGGCATCTAAGATACAGCTATTGGTCTCTGACTGCCTAAAGCAAAGGAGAATTAAGAAAACCAAAGACCCAAGGGAGCAATTAGTCCAAAGGACAAGTGGACCACATGAACCACAGCCTACACAGCCCCGAGACCGGGAGAACTAGATGGTGCCTGGCTACCTCTACTACCGCTCAGACTGAGAGCACAACAGAGGGTCCTGAATAGAGTGGGAGAAAAACTGCAGAATAAAAACTCAAATTCACTAGAAAAGACCAGATTTACTGGTCTGACAGAGACTGGAGGAACCCCCAAAACTATGGCCTTAAGTTTCTGAACCAGAACTGAAGCCATTCCCAGAGACCACCCTTCAGCCAAACCACACATGGGCCCATAAAATAAACAAAAACACCCAAGAGTAATGTGCCCCTTAGAACGAGAAATTATATGAGATCAAAAGGGCAACATTTGCCCAAAAGCAAAGATGAGAAGGCAGAACGGGGTAGCAATTCAGGATGAAAAGAAACCAGGAACCCAAGGAGTGCTGGTACATTGTGGGGAATAAAATCAATGTCATGAAATGCTTTATGTACAAACTACCAAAAGGGAAACTAATTTGCTCTGTAAACTTTCACCTAATTAACAATAAAATATTTTTAAAAATGAAAGACCAAAGTGTCAACTGCTACTTTTTTTTTTTCCTAATTGGTATTTTATTGGTTGTTCCGAGGACCAGAGACATTATGAACAATTTATACACAATTCTTAATGTTCACACCAAAAATCTAAAAAGCCATACATATTATAGTTCTTTGCTAAATTCCAGCTTTAAATTTGGAGGCAAATTTTCCATAAGAGGATATCAAGTACCAATTATCTTCCATTGTTGATAAGCTCTACCATGCTAAGAAAGGCCCACTAATTCACAATTTAATATCACACACACCACACACTCCAATGTTCAACATTTCTTAGCACATAACAAAGTTATTAGAAAAATTGGACCACCACGACCAAAGATGTTATAGAACGCACAGTGCTGACAGGGAGAGCCAGGACGAGGGAGCCATTTTCTTGAAGAAACAATTCTACTAAAAAACAACATGGAAATAGAATTAAAAATGTTCAAGACATATAAATACATGACTGTGACTCCAAAATGCCCTAAGTATGCTTTGTATTATGGGATATAAAAACTGCTCCCCACCCCCCACCTGCGGAATGTTCCATTGACACCCAAGACCATAGAAGCATCCCACAATTCAACATTCTGCTATTTTCTGGTTGCACCAAAAAGTGAACAACCAGCAAATGATATTGCCTCTTAAAAAAAAAGAATTTACATTTAAAAACTGGAATTTCCTCCTTCTTAAAAATGTTTCTAGAGATATTAAAAAACTTATGTTTATAAAATAGGTGATAAAAATATTTCTCTGGATTGTACAATAAGGGAGATACAGGGACCACTGATAAGACAGGGTAGACAAACATTGATCAACTTGGCTTCTTCCTCTCCTGTTTCATCCGAGGCTGGACTCTTCTAGTTTTTAATTTCTCCATTTTCTGCAGGTAAATCTTTAGAGCCTTGGTTAGCCACTTCAGCGTGTTTTCCTTTTGCTCCCCTTTTCCCTTTTCTTTGCACATCCTTGACTGAAGATTTTTCCTTTTGCTGCTGGCTTTTTGGGTAGGTGTCCACTTTTTCAGGAGCAGGTTTAGCTGACCACCTCACCAGCCTCCTCTTGGGCTCCTCCTTCACCACCGCTTCTGCTGAGCTGACCTTCCTCTTGGGCATCTTGGTGGTGAGGAGGGTGCTTCACGGGTGACTGTTGGGTGCAGCTCACCTAGAACCTTCTAGAAGCTGGGCTGCCTGGCTGCTGCCACTCTGCCTCTGCGCAAGCTGCCCGGACCCACCTTCACAGCTATTTTAAAGCATAGATGAGAAGGTTGGGGGACAGGGAGTTTCAGTAAATGGAAGTGAAAAAACTGGAACAGAAATATCCAGAATGTTGACACAATGTGAAGAATGTAACCAATGTCACTGATCATTATGTCTACCCAAATATAACCACAAAATGGGAGCAGGTTTTGCTGTGTATATTTTCACCAAAAATAAAGTTAAATACACATTTAAAAAAAAATCAGTGTACAAGATTAAATGCAGGAATAACACCTGAAACTGGTTCTGATTCTAATTTTCCAGATATTTAATGTCTTGTCTGGGAAAATTAGAGAATTTTCTACTCCTCAGTTTTATTTCTGTATAAAGAAGGGAGTTGAATTTTTGAAGTTCAAGGATTACTAGTTCTACCCCTTGAATGGGGATTATTAAGAAACCTGGACTTAACCTAATTCTACGATATAGGTTTTGCATAGTATATATAACTATGTATATATATATATATATATATATGATTGTTGTTGTCGTTGTGAGGTGCCGTCGAGTCGGTTCCGACTCATAGCGACCCTGTGCACAACAGAATGAAACACTGCCCGGTCCTGTGCCATCCTTACAATCGTTGTTATGCTTGAGCTTATTGTTGTAGCCACTGTGTCAATCCACCTCATTGAGGGTCTTCCTCTTTTCCGCTGACCCTGCACTCTGCCAAGCATGATGTCCTTCTCCAGGGACTCATCCCTCCTGACAACATGTCCAAAGTATGTAAGACGCAGTCTCACCACCCTTGCTCTAAGGAGCATTCAGGCCGCACTTCTTCCAAGACAGATTGTTTGTTTCTTTTGGCAGTCCATGGTGTATTCAATATTCTTCGCCAACACCACAGTTCAAAGGCATCAACTCTTCTTCAATCTGCCTTATTCATTGTCCAGCTTTCACATGCACAAGATGTGATTGAAAATACCATGGCTTGGGTCAGGCGCACCTTAGTCTGATGCCTTTGCTCTTCAACATTTTGAAGAGGTCCTTTGCAGCAGATTTGCCCAATGCAGTGCATCTTTTGATTTCTTGACTGCTGCTTCCATGGCTGTTGATTGTGGATCCAAGTAAAAGGAAATCCTTGACAACTTCAATCTTTTCTCCGTTTATCATGATGTTGCTCATTGGTCCAGTTGTGAGGATTTTTGTTTTCTTTATGTTGAGGTGTAATCCATACTGAAGGCTGTGATCTTTGACCTTCATTAGTAAGTGCTTCAAGTCCTCTTCACTTTCAGCAAGCAAGGTTGTGTCATCTGTATAACGCAGGTTGTTAATGAGTCTTCCTCCAATCCTGATGCCCTGTTCTTCTTCACATAGTCCAACTTCTCAGATTATTTGTTCAGCATACAGATTAAATACGTATGGTGAAAGAATAAAACCCTGACGCACATCTTTCCTGACTTTAAACCAATCAGTATCCACTTGTTCTGTCCAAACAACTGCCTCTTGATCCATGTAAAGGTTCCTTATGAGCACAATTAAGTGTTCTGGAATTCCCACTCTTCGCAGTGTTATCCATAGTTTATGATCCACATAGTTGAATTGCCTTTACATAGTCAATAAAACACAGATAAACATCCTTCTAGTATTTTCTGCTTCCAGCCAGGATCCATCTGACATCAGCAATGATATCCCTGGTTCCATGTCCTCTTCTGAAACCGGCCTGAATTCCTGGCAGTTTCTTGTCGATATACTGCTGCAGCCGTTTTTGAATGATCTTCAGCAAAATTTTGCTTGTGTGTGATATTAATGATATTGTTCTATAATTTCCACATTCGGTTGGATCACCTTTCTTGGGAATAGGCATAAATATGGATCTCTTCCAGTCAGTTGGCCAGGAAGCTGTCTTCCACATTTCTTGGCATAGACGAGTGAGCACCTCCAGCACTGCATCTGTTTGTTGAAACATCTCAATTGATATTCCATCAGTTCCTGGAGCCTTGTTTTTCGCCAATGCCTTCAGAGTAGCTTGAACTTCTTCCTTCAGTGCCATCGGTTCCTGATCATATACCACCTCTTGAAATGGATGAATATCGACTAATTCTTTTTGGTATAATGACTCTGTGTATTCCTTCCATCTTCTTTTGATGCTTCCTGCGTTGTTTAATATTTTCCCCATGGAATCCTTCACTATTGCAACTCGAGGCTTGAATTTTTTCTTCAGTTCTTTCAGATTGAGAAACGCCGAGCGTGTTCTTCCCTTTTGGTTTTCCATATCCAGCTCTTTGCACATGTCATTATAATACTTTACTTTGTCTTCTCGAGACACCCTTTGAAATCTTCAGTTCTTTTACTTCATCAATTCTTCCTTTTGCTTTAGTTGCTGGACACGCAAGAGCAAGTTTCAGAGTCTTCTCTGACATCCACCTTGGTCTTTTCTTTCTGTCCTGTCTTTTCAGTGACCTCATGCTTTCTTCATGGATGATGTCCTTGATGTCATTCCACAACTCATCTGGTCTGTGGTCACTAGTGTTCAATGTGTCAAATCTATTCTTGAGATGGTCTCCAAATTCAGGGGGGATATACTCAAGGTCATATTTTGGCTCTTGTGGACTTGCTCTGATTTTCTTCAGTTTCAGCTTGAACTTGCATATGAGCAATTGATGGTCTGTTCCACAGTCGGCCCCTGGCCTTGTTCTGACTGATGATATTGAGCTTTTCCATCGTCTTTTTCCACAGATGTAGTCAATTTGATTTCTGTGTGTTCCATCTGGCTAGGTCCATGTGTATAGTCACCATTTATATTGGTGAAAGAAGGTATTTGCAATGAAGAAGTCGTTGGTCTTGCAAAGTTCTATCATTTGATCTCTGGCATTGTTTCTATCACCAAGGCCATATTTTCCAACTACTGACCCTTCTTCTTTGTTTCCAACTTTTGCATTTCAATACCAATCACCAGTAATTATCAATGCATCTTGATTGCATGTTTGATCAATTTCAGACTGCAGCAGCTGATAAAAATCTTCTATTTCTTCATCTTTGGCCCTAGTGTTGGTGGCAAAATTTGAATAATAGTTGTATTAACTGGTCTTCCTTGTAGGCGTATGGATATTTTCCTATCACTGACAGCGTTGTACTTCAGAATAGATCTTGAAATGTTCTTTCGGATGACGAAGGCAACACCATTCCTCTTCGAGTTGTCATTCCCAGCATAGTAGACTATATGACTGTCCAATTGGAAATGGCCAATACCAGTCCATTTCAGATCACTAATGCCTAGGATATCGATGTTTATGCATTCCATTTCATTTTTGACGATTTCCAATTTTCCTAGATTCATACTTTGTACTTTCCAGGTTCTGATTATTAATGGATGTTTGCAGCTGTTTCTTCTCATTTTGAGTCATGCCACATCAGCAAATGAAGGTCCTGAAAGCTTTCCTCCATGCACATTATTAAGGTCGACTCTACTTTGAGGAGGCAGCTCTTCCCCAGTCATCTTTTGAGTGCCTTCCAACCTGGAGGGCTCATCTTCCAGCACTGTATCAGACAATGTTCCACTGCTATTCATAAGGTTTTCACTGGTTAATGCTTTTCAGAAGTAGACTAGTCTGTCTTAATCTGGAAGCTCAGCTGAAACCTGTGTTTGTCAGTTTGTTGTACTGTGGGAGCTTGTGTGTTGCTGTGATGCTGGAAGCTATGCCAAAGGTATTCAGATACCAGCAGGGTCACCCATGAAGGTATATATGATTAAAAAAAATTTTTTTTTTTTTTTACTATATAACAAATAATTATTATGCAATGTTACTATAGAATAAATATTTATAATTATATATGCATTAATAATATTGACATTTCTGTTTAATATTGGTCCCATTAATAAGAAGTACTATATGTTTTATTTCTTCTTAAGTTCCTAGATTTAAAAAACAAACAGGTGTATTTTGATTCTGGCATCTACTCTCGTTAGAGACATCGAAAGCCTCCCAGAATATTTTCTGCTAGCTCCCCAGTTAGGAGAGAAAAAAACACTTCATCACCTCGTTGTGTGTAACAAGACCAAGCAGTTTCAAAATCAATTCTCTAGTTCCCATCTTAGAAACAATTACTTTAATTAGGGTTTGCCATGTCACTGCTTCTGCTTGTTAGTCCATTATTCAGCCTAAGTTTCAAAGAAGAGACTAATCCACTAGGTCTTTTAATGATTTTTTCCAGAATTATCTGAGATGAAGATAATTCTCTGAGGTTAAATAACTGAAATAGTGATTGACCCCTATCATCTTCTCAAATTCTGGTCTAATTAATTCCTCAGCTGCTTCTGCCTAGGTTGCTCTATGGAGATTCATGTATTTCTGACTTGGTCCAGACTTTATCTCTTTTTGCATTAATTGACTAGAAAAGTTGCCCACGTAGGGAACACTATCACCCCAAGTGAGGCTGATTAGTATAAGCTTACATTGCAAACTTTCCACCAAATAGATTGGAGTAAGTGTAAGGTTACATGTATGAAGGAAATTACCTTTGCTATCTACAGAGTATGTTTTTCTTTAACTTTTTAAATATATAATTTGATTATTTGAAACACTTTACCAGTTTTTTGTTTGTTTGTTTATATTTTATCTACAGCTACAATTTTCAAGTTTTTATGTTTGTTTTTAAGTTGCTTTATTATGGTCTTATGTATTAAAAAGTAGACATAGATTATACAAGTTTTTTTTTTTAATCTGAAAATGAGGTAATTATTCTTCCACAATTTCTACAAACATAGAATTCTTAATTAAAACAGCTGGCCACTAAATAGAAACTGTGAAAGAAAAACGTATTGAAAGAAAATTGCTTATTTTTTGTGTTTCAATTATGGCTTTAGAAAGAAAAACTTAAATGAATAAAATCACAACACAGAATAGTTAGAAAGTCGTGATTAAAATAAATCTACACACAACTGAATACCTTGCCATTACCAAGGTTATCAGTTTAAAATGAATTGCCATAATGTTTTGTCACAAGTGTGTATTTTATATAAATGGCTGTAAAACTGTATGCAAAATTTTACCTTGGATTTTTCTTCCTAGTCTAACAATGATATTTTTGGGATTATGTATTTTTAAAGCCATAATTTTAATAATTGTATTATGTCCCAAGGGATGAAGTACCGTTATTAATTTAATTACTCTCTCACAATTGATCATTTATATTGTTTTTAGTTTTTCACTATTACAAACATTACGACATTATTAAAACTTAGAAATCAAATTTTTGTGTGCTGACTTTTTTCTATATTTTG
This sequence comes from Elephas maximus indicus, assembly GCF_024166365.1. NCBI lineage: Eukaryota > Metazoa > Chordata > Mammalia > Proboscidea > Elephantidae > Elephas > Elephas maximus. Next base: position 18,446,830 of record NC_064845.1, on the reverse strand, counting down.
AAGTATTTTCTTAGAAGAGAATTCACAAGTGTTAGTACAGTTCTAGAAGATCTGTAGTACATCTAGAGATATAGTACATCTAGAAGATGTACACAGTTTTTCCCCTAGAGCCTCCAGAGAGAAGACAACCCTGCCAACTCCTTGATTTTGAACTTCTAATTTCCAGAACTGTGAAACAATAAATTTCTGTTGTTTAAATTCTCCAAGTTTGTGATACTTTGTTATGGCAGCCCTGGAAAACAAATAAGGAAGCCATTTTGTGTAGCTCTGAGAAGGAAGGAGCATTGTGTTCCAAGTAACTAACAGGGATGGTGGAATTGTGAAACAGTGAGGAAGGAGGCCCAGTATGGGGATCCAATCACCAGAAAAGGAAACTGTGAAAGGAAACTCAAATTAATTCAGTAAATATAAATTGAAATTGAGCACCTACTGAGGTCTCTCTGTGACTTGGGAACTGTCAGCCTTTCCAGCTTTACCTATTGTTGTCCACCACGTCATACCCTACACACCAGTCACATCAACTCTCTGGAAGCCCCCCACCAGGATATTTCAGGTTTCCATGAATTGGCTTATGTTGTTCCTTCCTCCTGGAGTGCTCTCCCTCATCCCTGTCTCAATTGCACAGCTTTTTTTTTTTTTTTTAATTGTGCTTTAGGTGAAAGTTTACAACTCAAGTTAATTTCTTATTCAAAAATTTATACACATATTGTTTTCTGACATTGGATGAAATCCCTGCAATGTGACAGCACGCTTCCCTTTTCCACTCCAGGTTCCCTGTGTCCATTTATCCAGTGCCTATCGATTCCTGCCTTTTCGTCCTGCTCTGGGACAGCAGCTGCCCATTTGGTCTCATATATTTGATTGAACCTTCCTCACATGTATTATTTTTTGTTTTATACACCTGTCCAGGTGTACATATTTTTATGACTCTTGCTACACATTGTCAAATTCTTAACAGAAAGGGCTATAGATCATTGTAATATCATAAGCAAGGTCATTCCAATTTCCAATGCCACCATGATTCCTAATACGCAGAAGGAAGTATTAATATTATCATTGTTATTTTTACTTAACAAAAATGTATAATTGTTTTCATCTGTTTCTTTATCAATAGATTTTCTATTATTTTTCATACACTGTTTTAATAGTTACTAGTATTTACTCTTTAATACTTACCAATTCTTTTCCTTGTATTTCATCTATTAAGGGCTTAATGCTTTTCTTATTAGTTTTACAGAAATTTTACTTAATAAAGATATTGTCTTCTGCTTGACCTATTTATGGTAAATAATTGTTTTCAATGTGGTTTTGCCTTTTTATTTCCTTTGTGGGTGTGATTAAGAGAATTACAGAAGCTTTTAACTTCTTTGAACTAAAGTATGTCTATATTTTCTCTTTTATTTTGTGTATAGTTTCTATAAATAGACCGTCACCCCTTTTTCCTCTATAAACATGCCTACAAAGTTAAATTTTCCTGTGCTGAGATTTCTTCTGTCAAATTATGTTTTTAAATGTTTGACTCTCCATCTATGATATATTTTAATTTCAAATGAGAGATAAGTGTCAACATTTTTCAAAACAAATAAACCTTATCTCACTTTTTCATATTTGTGCCTATTCCAGAGAAAGGTGATTCAACAGAATACAGAAATTATCGAACAATATCATTAATACCACACACAAGCAAAACTTTGCTGAAGATCATTTAAAAATGGCTGCAGCAGTACATCAACAGGGAACTGCCAGAAATTCGAGCCAGATTCAGGACATGGAACGAGGGATATTATTGCTGATGTCTGATGAATTCTGGCTAAAAGCAGAGAATACCAGAAAAATGTTTACCTGTGTTTTATTGACCATTCAAAAGCATTCGACTGTGTGAATCCTATAAAATTATGGGTAACATTGGAAAGAATGGGAATTCCAGAACAGTTCATTGTGCTCATAAGGAAGCTATACATAGATCAAGAGGCATTTGTTCGAACAGAACAAGGTGATACAGTGTGGTTTAAAATCAGGAAAGGTGTGCATACTTATTCAATCTGTATGCTGAGCAAATAATCCAAGAAGAAAAAAGAGGCATCAGGATTGGAAAAAGACTTATTAACAACCTGTGATATGCAAATAGCACAAGCTCCTTTGCTGAAAGTGAAGAGGGCTTGAATCATCTACTGATGAAGATCAAAGTCTACTGCCTTCAGTATGGATTATACCTCAACATAAAACTGAAATTCTCAAACTGGACCAAATATTGAACTGTCAAGGATTTCATTTGACTTGGCTTCACAATCAACACCATGGAAGCAGCAGTTAAGAAATCAAAAGATGTATTGCATTGGGCAAATCTGCAGCAATAGAATTCTTGAAAGTGTTAAAAAGCCAAGATGTCACTTTGAGGACTAAAGTTCACCTAATCCAAGCCATAGTATTTCTACTCACCTCATATGCATGCAAAAGCTGGACAATGAACAAGGAAGACTGAAGAATTGATGCCTTTGAACGATGGTCTTGGCAAAAAATATTGAATATACCATGGACTTCTAGAAGAATGAATAAATCTGTCTTGGAAAAAGTACAGCCAGAATACTCCTTAGAAGGAAGGATGGTGAGACTTTGTCTCATGTACTTTGAACATATTATCAGGAAAGACCAGTCCCTGGAGAAGGGCATCATGCTTGATGGAGAGTCAACGAAAAAGAGGAAGACCCTCAGTGAGATGGAGTGATACAGTGTCTGCAACAATTGGCTCAAACATAGCAACCATTGTGAGAATGGTGCAGAACTGGGTAGTGTTTCATTCTATTGTACATGGGGTCACTATGAGTAGCAGCTAACTCAATGACACCTAACAACATTAACAACATCTCACTATTTTAGGAGCCCTGATGGAGCAATGGTTAAGCACTCAGCTGCTAAAGAAAAGGTCTGTGGTTCGAACCCACTAGCCTCTCCATGGGAGAAAAGATTTGGTGATCTGTTCCAGTAAAGATTACAAGGAAACCCTATGGGGCACTCCACTCTGTCATATAGGATTGCTATGAATCGGAATCGACTTGATAACACACAACTACAATATCTCACTATTTAGACCAATTTTTTTTCTTTTTTAGTTCACCAAATTTAATAACCTTCTATAATAAAGTTCTTGGATGAAGCAAATTGTGCTCAGTTTCTAACTGAAAGGCTGACAGTTTAAATTCACCCAGTTGTGCTACAGAAGAAAGGCCTGGTGATCTATTTCCATAAAGAGTACAGCCATCAAAAACCCTATCAAGTGCAGTTCTACTTTGTAACACATGATGTTGCCATGAGTCTGGGTATAATATATTAAGTTTTCTACATATTAGGCCAATTTTCAGGTATTTATTTTAGTCATTTGTTTTATGATTTTGCCTTTAATCAAATATTTATTTTTGAATATGTGATAGAAAAATGAACTATCACATATTGAGGGTGACCTATAGCCAGATGTCTTAAAAAATATATGTTGTATTTAATCGCAATAAGAAACTACTGAAGAAAACATGATTACTGTCATTTTACAAGCAAAGAAGCTGAAGCTTACTGTTTTAATAATTCCCTCTTGATTAATCAGCTCATAAGTGGATAAGTGTCCATATGAACTCAAGTCTACAGAATTCCAAAACGCTTGTTCTTTCCATTAGTTTCTCCTTCATGTTCTTTCAGAATATCTTTCAATGTTCTTCAGAATATCTCCTGCTTAATTTTGCATAAATGTGGTTTTTATTTGCTTATATTATAAGAAATTTCCAATAAGCCTAAATTTTTGCTCAGGACTCCTGTTGCAAACATGTTTATGACAGTAAACATTATACCTACTTTTCCTTCTGGATAAATTCAACAAGGTCAATGAAGAAAAATCCCCCCAAAACTCTATTTTCAGTGAAACTAGGAGCATATACAATGTATATGAAGGCTAAAAAAAAAAAAAAAAAAAAAAAAACCCAACTAAGAAAGCAGCCAACAGTACAAAAATGAATGAAAAAACAAAGCACAGTCATGGCAAGAGGACCAACCAAATAGATCTCAGAAAGTACCAGAAAAAAAAAAAAAATTTGCTTTTGGAGAAAGCTTGTTTTGAAACATAAATGCCATATTATTTATTTGTGAAAATGGATGCAAAGAATCAAACAGAAAAACCATATTTGCAGGAAGCAGTCTGAAATTTTGGTGGCAAAGTAGAAGAAAGAGTTTCAGTTTTGTGTGTCAGGAAAATTATCGTGGGAGCCACCTGGACTCCTCTCCAGAAAAATTAACCTAATTCAATAATTGGCAATTAAAAGGTAATTGGCAAAAAAAAAAAAAAAGAATTGACACAGCATCTACACAAAGAACTTTTTAAAAATGTAGAGAAGACCCTCATACTGACATTAATGAAGAATGCTATCCAGAAAAAATATCACCATGAATCAATTAAAATTGATACCAAATATCACAGAACATAGTTTGGAAAAATCCAACTCATCCAAAGTTTGGTATTAAAAAGGGTACTGACCACAGTATCAATGCAAAATCCCTTATACCTACGGAGTTTTCAGAACATTTCACCAGGAAAATATCACCATAGAACAGATTTTTTTTTTTTCCAAGAAGGCATTGTGTTTACGAAAAAGGTAAAATAGGAATAACTCATAAAAAAAAAAAACTCATACCATAGATAAATGGCTAATCTCCTTAATATATAAAGAATTCCCGAAAATGTAGGAAGACCAACAACCTATAAAATAGGCTAATGACATGAACAGACATTTGATAGAAAAAGAAACCCAAAATGCTGCTAAACATATGAAAAGATGCTCAAATTCCTCTGACTCATTAATAATAAGAGAAATACAAATGAAAATCACTTTGGGCTCTAGCTACATAAACAACGGGATTATCATCTATAAAATTAAAAAAGAGGAACTTTTTCCTGTGTTTATACAAAAAGAAATTAAAGATATATTGTCCAGTAATCAAAACACAGTAACAAGGGAGCTGGAGCATTTACACTTCTGTGCCCATTTATAGGAAGCCCTGGTGGCGGAGTGGTTAAGTACTATGGCTGCTAACCAAAGGGCATTTATGGTCTCTCATAGCACTTGGTTAACAAGCAACAAGAATTAGGCAATTAATACCAACGTTCTGTTTCCCTCCCTTCTTACTAGAGTTCTTACAAGGTCTGTCTGACATCCAAGTTATCGTAGTTGACAGTTTTACCAAAAGGTTTGTCCTTGAAATAACAAGATTGTAGCTTTCCAGCTTGCAACCTTTGAGTCCTTACTGTCATCCAAATAAGACAAAGCCATTTATTTTATGTTCTCTTGCAGTAGCACTTCTAAATATCAAAATTGTATTAGTTATGGTAGAAGATCAGAGGCTGAAATAAAGGCCAAATGAATGAAGATTTTAACAGATGGGAAAGTGGATTTGTCTTAATCTAACACAGTCTAATATTTTTTTAAAAAAATAACTTTAAATTAAGGAACATAAAAGCAAGATGCAATTTATGGTCCTGGATTGCTTACTGGTTTTGACAATCTGTAAAGGGTATTTTGAGGATAACTGAGCACACTTAAATATGATCTGTTTATTAGATTAGATTGAAATTTTCTGAAGTAAAGGGGTGGAGATAATTGATGAAACTAGATCAAAGGGTAGATATGTAAATTAAAGAAATCTAGAAATAGATGAACCTAGACTTTAGCAGTGGTGATCCCAGTTGTGAGACGATTTTTTCTATTATTTTTTTTTTGATTGCCTGAATGTCCTAATTTCCTACAGTATGTTTGTGTTGTTTATGAAATGAGTTGTTTTTTTAAGAAGGTAATTTTTTTCTTTGTCATTTATAGACAAATGCAAAATTTTGAAAAGCCATAAATTTGACAAACAGCTACTGTATTTATTATTTAAAAAGTATTTGAAAACCAACATGAAAAATAATGGCAATTTTTAAATGGATAATTAAAAACATGCAAATAGCCTAACCCAAAGAATATTTAACCTCACTCTGAAAAAAGAATACATATATATATAAATACACACATATATATATTAGGTGTTGTAGAGTCAGTTCTGACTCATAGTGGCCAAATGTACAACAGGACAAAACACTGCCCAGTCCTGTGCCATCCTCACAGTCATTGCTGTGTTTGAGCCCATTGTTGCAGTCACCGTGTCAATCTATCTTGTCAAGGCTTTTCCTCTTTTTAGATGATCCTCTAACTTACCAAGCATGATGTCCTTCTTCAAGGACTGGTGCCTCCGGATAATATGGTCTAAAGTACACGAGATGAAGTCTCACCATCTTCACTTCCAAGGAGCATTCTGGCTATACTTCTTCCAAGACAGACTTGTTAGTTCTTCTGGTAGTTCATGGTATATTCACTATTCTTCGCTAACACCATAATTCAAAGGCATCAATTCTGCTTCGGTCTTCCTTATTCATTGTCTAGCTTTTGCATGCGTATGAGGAAATTGAAAATATCATGGCTTGGGTCAGGCACACCTTAGTCCTCAAAATGACATCTTTGCTTTTTAATACTTTCAAGAGGTCTTTTGCAGCAGATTTGCCCAATGCAATAGGTTGTTTGATTTCTTAACTGCTGCTTCCACGGGCATTGATCATGGATCCAGGTAAAATGAAATTCTTGACAACTTCAATCTTTCCTCCTTTTATCATGATGTTGCTTATTGGTCCAGTTGTGAGGATTTTATTTTCTGTATGTTGAAGTATAATCCATACTGAAGGTTGTAATCTTTGATCTTCATCAGCAAGTGCTTCAAGTTCTCCTCACTTTCGGCAAACAAGGTTGTGTCACCTGCACATCACAGGTTGTTAATGAGTCTCCCTCTAATCCTGATGCTGTGTTCTTCATATAGTCCAGCTTCTCAGATTATTTACTCAACATACAGACTGAGTAAATATGGTGAAAGGATGCAATACTGATGCACACCCTTCCTGATTTTAAAGCACAGTTTCCCCTTGTTCTGTTTGAATGACTGCCTGTTGATCTCTGTACAGGCTCCTCACAAGCAAAATTAAGTGTCCTGGGATTCCCACTCTTCACAATGTTGTCCACAATTTGTTATGATTCACTCAGTTGAATGTCTTTGCATAGTCAATAAAGCACAGAGAAACTTTTTTTCGGATATTCTCTGCTTTTAGCCAAGCTGTATCTGACATCCCAATAATATCCCTCATTCCATGTCAACTTCTAAATCTGGCTTGAATTTCTGGCAGTTTCCTGTGGATGCTCTGCTGCAACTGTTTTTTGATTACCTTTGGCAAAATTTTACTTTTGTGTTGTATTAATGATAAAAAAAAAAAACAGAATGCAGAAATTATTGAATGATACTGTTCAATAATTTCTGCATTCCGTTGGATCACTTTCTTTGGAATGGACACAAATATGGATCTCTTCCAGTTGGTTGGCCAGTTAGCTCTTTTTCATTTTCTTGGCATAGTCGAGTAAACACCTCCAGCACTGCATCCATTTATTGAAATATCTCAGTTGGTATTCCATCAATTCCTGGAGTCATGTTTTTCGCCAATGCCTTCACTGCAGCTCGGACTTATTCCTTCAATACCATTGGTTCTGGATCATATACTACTTTCTGCAATGGTGGAATGTTGACCAATTCTTTTTGGTACAGTGACTGTGTGTTTTCCTCCCATATTCTTTTGATGCTTCCTGCATCATTTAATGTTTTGTCCATAGAATCCTTCAATATTGCAACTCAAGGCTTGAATTTTTTCTTTAGTTCTTTCAGCTTGAGAAACGCCGAGCATATTCTTCCCTTTTGGTTTTCTAACTCCAGGTCTTCACACATTTCATTATAATACTTTACTTTGTCTTCTCGAGCTTCCCTTTGACATCCTCTCTTCAGCCCTTTTACTTCACCATTTCTTCTATTTGCTTTAGTGACTCTACATTCAAAGAGCGAGTTTCAGAGCCTCTTGTTACATTCATTTTGGTCTTTCTTTCCTTTTTAATGACCTTTTGCTTTTTCATATATGATATTGTTGATGTCATTCCACAGCTTACCTGGTCTTCACTCATTAGTATTCAGTGAGTCAAATCTATTCTTGAGATGGTCTCAAAATTTAGCCAGGATGTACTCAAGGTTGTAATTTGTCTCTCGTGGACTTGCTTTAATTTTCTTCAGCTTCAACTTGACCTTGTGTATGAGCAATTGAAGCTCTGTTCTGCATCAGCCTCTGGTCTTGTTCTGATTGATGAAATTGAGCTTTTCCATTGTCTGCACTAATCTCATTGGTTTGACCCCTGTGTTTTCCACTTGGTGAGGTCTACATGCATAGTCACCATTTATATTTTTGAAAAAAGGTATTTACAATGAATAAGTCTTTAGTCTTGCAACATTCTATTATGCAACCTCTGAAGTCATTTCTGTCATCAAAGGCATATTTTCCATCTACATATCCTTCTTTGTTTCCAACTTTCTCATTCCAATCTCCAGTAATTACCAATGTGTCTTGATTGCATGTTTGATCCATTTTAGACTGCAGAAGTTGGTAGGAATTCTCAATTTCCTCATCTTTGGCATTACTGGAAACCCTGGTGGCATAGTGGTTAAGTGCTACAGCTAATAACCAAAGGGTCGGCAGCTTGAATCCACCAGGCGCTCCTTGGAAACTTATGGGGCAGTTCTACTCTGTCCTACAGGGTCACTATGAGTCAGAATCAACTCGATGGCACTGGGTTTGGTTTGTTTTTTTTGGTTTTGGCATTACTGGCTGGTGCATAAATTTGAACAGCAGTTTTATTAACTAGTCTTCCTTGTAGGCGTATGAATGTTATCCTATCACTAACAACATTGTACTTCAGGGTAGTACATTCTTTTCAAAGATGACTGTGACACCAATCCTCTTCAATTTGTCATTCCCAGCATAGTAGACCATATTTCTGTCTGATTCAAAACAGCCAATACCAGTCAATTTTAACTCACTAATACCTAGGATATCAATCTTTACGTGTTCCATTTCATTTTTGATGACTTTGAATTTTCCTAGAGTCATACTTTGTACATTTTGTGTTCTGATTATTAATAGATATTTGCAGCAGTTTTTTTTTTTTTTTTTCTCATTTTGACTCAAGCCATATCAGCAAATGAAGGATCTGAAAGTTTTACTCCATTGACGTCATTAAAGTCAACTCCACTTTCAGGAAACAGCACTTCCTCAGTCGTATTTTGAGTGTCTTCCATTCTGAGGGGCTCATCTTTTGGCCCTGTATCAGCCAATGTTCTGTTACTGTTCATAAGTTTTTAATGGCCAATTTTTTCTGAAGTAGACTGCCAGGTCCTTCTTCCTAGTCTGTCTTAGTCTGGAAGCTCCACTGAAACCTGTCTACCATGGGTGACTTTGCTGGTATTTGAAATACTGTTGGCATAGCTTCCAGCATCACAGCAACACGCAAGCCAACGGAGCAAGACAAACTGACAAACACGTGGTGGTGTATATATACATACATATATATATATTTCTTTTTTTATATATATATTTATATATATATATATACATACACATTATGGAGACTTAAAAATGTTCATATCCTTTGACACTAATCTCATTTTTGGAATTTTTTTAATTAAGTAATCTAAGGTATACTGGAAAATTTCTACATAAGAATGTTCATGGCAGTGTTGATTACAATCACATAAAATTGGTTATAACCTTATTTTCTAGTATTTAGACTTCATTAGATAAATATATCAACACATCATGCAATCATTTTTTGACAGAATAACTTTTGTTTTAATTTACACCATAAAAGTTTATAGCCCCAAAAACATGTAATACTTCGGAAAACTTCTCACCAGTCCCCATCCCCCATTAATCCAGATCCCAAATGCCCCCACCACACCCAACCTACAGATATACCTATCATTGAGAATTTTTTATCCCGTATTCAAACATGTAAGTATAGATTCCTATTTTTCTCCTTTTTATACACAATACATGGTATACTATTCACACCATTTTACTCTGTGCTTTTATTACTGAGCAATGTATCTTTAATTCCTCTTCACACAAATACAAAAAAAGGTTCCTCTTAATTTATTTTACAGATCATAATTCCATTGTTTATTTAATCAGAACTCTATTGTTTATAATGATAAAAATAGTCAATGACTGTATCTAAGCAGTTTCTTTAATTTTCTTGTTCAATGCTTATAACAACCTAGGGAGTATGTACTGTTATTATTCCTATTTTACAGATGAGAATATTAAAACAGAAATGCTAAGTAACAACTAGGAATGGAATCCAAGCTATCAGAATTCTGGACTTTTAACCATCACTTTCTATCCTTCTGCAACATCAAGTGTGTACCGAGGACTTGCATGAGAAGCCTCAATCTGAGAGAATGGAAAGACAGATGTGTCCAGATTATATAAAAGACATTAAAACCAAACCATACCCATTGCTGTTGAGTCAATTATAAATCATAGTGACCCCATAGGACAGAGTAGAACTGCCTCATATGGTTTCCAAGGACCAGCTAGTAGATTCAAACCACCAACCCCTTGGTTAGGAGCTAAGCTCTTAACCACTGTGCCACCAGGGCACCACCGTGCTAACAGATGTTTGCAAAGGTTATTAAGAGATATCTCAAAACTACAATGAGATTTCATCTCACTCCAACAAGGCTGGCATTAACCAAAAAAAACACAAAATAATAAATGTTGGAGAGGCTGTGGAGAGATTGGAACACTTCTACACTCCTGGTGGGAATGTAAAATGGTACAACCACTTTGGAAATCAATTTGGCACTTCTTTAAAAAGCTAGAAATAGAACTACCATATGATCCAGGAATCCCACTCCTTGGAATATATCCTAGAGAAATAAGAGCCTTTATACAAACAGATATATTCACACCCATGTTTACTGCAGCACTGTTTACAATAGCAAAAAGATGGAAGCAACCAAGGTGCCCATCAACAGATGAATGGATAAATAAATTATGGTATAGTTACACGATGGAATACTATGCATCGATAAAGGACAGTGAGGAATCTGTGAAACATTTCATAACATGGAGGAACCTGGAAGGCATTATGCTGAGTGAAATTAGTCAGTTGCAAAAGGACAAATATTGTATGAGACCACTATTATAAGAACTTGAGAAATAGTTTAAACTGAGAAGAAAACATTCTTTTGTGGTTACAAGAGGGGGGAGGGAGGGAGAGTGGGAGAGAGGCATTCACTAATTAGATAGTGGATAAGAACTACTTTAGGTGAAGGGAAAGACAACGCAAAATACAGGGGAGGTCAGCACAATTGGACTAAACCAAAAGCAAAGAAGTTTCCTGAATAAACTGAATGCTTCGAAAGCCAGTGTAGAAGGGGCAGGGGTCTGGGGACCAAGGTTTCAGGGAACATCTAAGTCAATTGGTATAATAAAATCTATTAAGAAAACATTTTGCATCTCACTTTGAAGAGTGGCATCTGGGGTCTTAAACGCTAGCAAGCAGCTATCTAAAATGCATCAATTGGTCTCAACCCACCTGAATCAAAGGAGAATGAAGAACACCAAGGACACAAGGTGATTACGAGCCCAAGAGACAGAAAGGGCCACATGAACCAGCAACTACATCATCCTGAGACCAGAAGAACTATATGGTGCCTGGCTACAACCGATAACTGCCCTGACAGAAAAAACAACAGAGAACCCCTGAGGGAGCAGGAGAGCAGTGGGATGTAGGCCCCAAATTCTCATAAGACCAGACTTAATGGTCTGACTGAGACTAGAAGGACCCCTGTGGTCATGGCCCCCAGACCTTCTGTTGACCCAGGACAGGAACCATTCCTGAAGCCAACTCTTCAGACAAGGATTGGACTGGACAATGGGTTGGAGGGGGATGCTGGTAAGGAGTGAGCTTGTTGGATCAGGTGGACACTTGAGACTATGTTGGCATCTCTTGCCTGGAGGGGAGAAGAGAGGGTAGAGGGGGTTAGAAGCTGGCGAAATGGACACGAAAACAGAGAGTGGAGGGAGAGAGCCGGCTATCTCATTAGGGGGAGAGTAATTGGGAGTGTGTAGGAAGGTGTATATGGGTTTTTGTGTGAGAGACTGAATTGATTTGTAAACTTTCACTTAAAGCACAATAAAAATTATAAAAAAAAATAAAAAGAGGTATCTCAAAACTCATGTTTGCAGCCTGAGAGTATAAATATCCACATTTGTTTGGAAAATCCCATGTTTACAGGTGAATTAAACAGAGTAAGTATGGAAATACATAAATCAATTATTTTTCATTAGGTTGATTTTTAAGGTAATTTTTTGTGGTTTTGGTTCTGAAAAGACGGTAAACAAAATCTGAAGACCTCACTAAAAACAAAGTTTGCTTCTGTTATTCCTCATCATGTGAATTATCTCTGTAATATACTTTTTGTCCATACTTCGTGTCTCTAGCCTTTTACATGGAAAGACACCTACCCCAGCACACGGCTGACCATTGCCAGGACTGAGTGCAAAGTAGGTTACTTGAAGGCCAGTGATGATCCATTTTAGAATCAACATGAGCATCTGAAAGAAAGACTAAGATAACTACTCATGAGGAATAGAGGTAAGCAAAGCACATGGAATTTTCTTTATCCTGAGAGAGGAAATGTCGTCATTATTCAAAAAAATATTGTAAAAAGTAGCCAAAAACAAAATTCTGAGCAAAGATGAAGATATGAGTATACATTAAAAACAAATGTTTTTCAACTGACTGAAATGTCAAAATGTACATTAATTTTCTAGGAATCACTCTGATGATGTCCACTGTTAATTCACTTGTCAGACAACAATAGTCAGCAGCCCCCATAAGGAAGCCATCAAATGTATAACAGATGGTTAAACTTGGCAAGCAAGCAGGAAGACACTGGCCAAGCCAATACTAAACTACTTAAGGAAATGTAAAACTTCACACTGTCCGGAGTAAGTCCTGGAACTCAAGACCTGGCAGATTCAGGCCCCAGGGAGAAAAGTATACATTTACTTACACATGCATGAGTGTGACTCTTTGGAAGGTGACTTAAATCGGTGCAGGTTTATATGCTTGACAATACTGCTTTTCCTCACATACAACCTTTTATTTAATAGTAGAAAATGCTCTGATTCTAGTTTACAACATACATCACAAAGAACTCTAGAAATATACTCTTTCCTTCTTACTCAGTGCACATTATTTTAGTCTGAAGATCCGTGCCTAAATAAAACACACCTGTAAAGGACTATTTAACTGTTTCATCACCCCCACTGCATGCAACCACCACTTACTTTTTCAGACTCTGGGGTTTATTGGGAAATGGCTTTCCCACTGATTGTGAGTGCTGTCACAAAGCGGAGGCCTTTTTAACTGTTTGAAACTGAAGAAACGGGCATGTGGTGCAAATTATTGTCTTACAGGGTATTGTGTGAGGTGATGCTGAATTGAAATTTTTTAGGTAAGATGTGGATTTTGAAAATGTTTAAGTGGTACACATATGTACCTCTGGACTCTGGGGTTAGAATTAGGAGTACATATGTGTACCACTATACTCTGAGGGTAGGGCTGTGGGAGGGGGCAAGAAGAAAAATCCATACTACCTACTAAAATTATTCAACTTGCTTCCATGAATTAAAACACACGGTATCAGCAAAAAATTCAAAGCAAAAAATAATTGGGTACGGGAAGGACTTTAATTCCTCAAGTTGTTTGGGCAAGTGGATACAGACTTGCATATTTCAGGGGATAAGATTTAGCCCATTCAGAATCAGTGTCAGTTGTATGACTCCAGGGAGTTAATTTCTCATTTCCCGGCTCTTAGAGAAACCCAGGTATATCTGGCTTCAGTGCTGTTGTTACCGTTGTGTGCTGTCAAGCCAATTCCAACTCATATATGACAGAGCAGAACTGACTCATGGGGTTTCCTAGGCTGTAATCATTATAGCAGCAGATTGCCCGGTCTTTTCTCCCTCAGAGTTGCTGAGTGGGTTTCAACCACCAACTTTTTGGTGAGTAGTCGAATGCTTCATCACTGCACCAACAGGGTTCCTTGCTTCAGTGTCAGGACATGTGAAATGGCAGTTGTACAATCTCCCCTTTCTTAGAAGGTAAGGAAGGCTGAGTTTACGAAGGCTCTGATTCGAATATCTGCGGATAAGGTGGTGGTGGTGGTAGTTGCTGCCCAGTCAATTCTGACTCATGGCAACCCCGTGTGTACAGGGTAGAACTGCTCCATTTTAGAAGCAGATCACCAGACTTGTCTTCTGAAATGCTTCCGGGTGGGTTCAAACCACCAGCCTTTGGCTAGTAGTTCAACTGCATAACCATTTGTGCCACCCAGGAACTCCTAGATAGGTAATGCTCCCTAAAGTAATTCCCAAATAGCTTTTCTGAATATACTTCGTGTCTTAGCTTACTAGAGCTGTCATAACAAAAATGCCGCAGAGTAGGTGACTTTAAAGAACAGAAACTTATTTTCTCATAGTTCTGGAGGCTAGAAGTCCGAATCAGGATCTCACTGTATCAGTTCCTCCTGGGGTTTTGAGAGGGGAACTATTCCACACAGCTGTATTAGACAGAGTCCCTGGGTTATGTAAACAGTTAACGCTCTTGGCTGTCTAACTGAAAGACTAGAGGTTTGGGTTCACCCAGAGGTGCCTCAGAAGGAAGGTCGTCTGGTGATCTACTTCCAAAAAATCAGCCATTGAAAACCCTACGGAGCACACAACAGCTCTCCTCTGACACACATGGGGTCGCCATGAGTCAGAATCAACTCAATAACAGTTGGTTACTGTATTGGACGCTGTAGCCTAGAAGGTCAGAAAACCTTCCAGCAGCAACAGCAGAAATGTAAGCAATGGTTTATCTTGCATTTGGATTGAAAGAACCTGCTCATACTGTTGATACGGATGTGAGAACCGAAGACGTGGTCAGATAAGGATGCTTTGTAGGGGTTGGAAGTACAATTTTTTTACTTAGTCTAATCAGGTCTTTTGACTGGATAGAACAGATGCAGGTTCTGAATTAAGGGAAGATGGAGATTTACTTGAAAGCTACAAGAAAACTTGGAGAATCAAAGGAAAAACTGAGTAACGAGGACTCAAAGGATAGCACCCAGTGATGGTCTAGAGACACAGGCAGTAGGAGTAAATGGACATTATCTTCTCAGATCCCCCAGTGGAATGAAACATTTCCAACCACGTTCTTTCCCAGAGCCTTTTGCCCCAAATTCAAATTCCAGGAATGGGTGGTAAGATTGGGCTGGCTTGTATCATGGAGCAGTCCTTGTTCAGGGAAAGTCAGGGCACCTAGATTAAGAGTTCTACCATTAATTTCCCTGAACAAAAAATCCAGGGGCTGCTACCAGAAGACGGCAGGAATACAAATAATACATGTTAGTTTCCAGCAAATTGGCAAATGTAATAAATTTCAGGTTCGACGGATACAGATTTTTCCCACTATATATACATACACACGTATGTAGAGAGAGGGAACTTATGTTAGCAGCTTTAACATACACCATCTCTTTTAAGTCTTACAGTTTTTTTGAAGGAGGTATTAATTTTTTTTTTTTTTTACATGTATGAAAACTGCATCTCTACACTTTTGAGTAACATGTTTGGTTTTATTTTATAATAAAGAAGCATCTGGTCCAGCTTGAAGTTATTGTATATAAGACCAATTTATTCAAAAACAGCACTACAGAATCCAGTATTCTTAGACGTGGATGAAATGGACCTTTCAACTCCTTTATTTACTTCTGCAGACCCTGAGACTCTAAAACTGCTCCGTGGTCACAAGCCACGTGTGTCTTTTGAGCACTGCAGATGAGGCCAGTCTGAATTGAGAAATACAGTAAATGTAAAATACACACTGGGTTTTGAAGACTTAGTATGAAAAAATGTAAAATATCTTAATTTTATACCGACACTTTTTTCTTTTTTAGTGCAGCTATTAGAAAATCTACAATTACATGTGTAGCTTGCTTTGGTGGTTTAAATTTGTATTGGACAGGTATGATGTAGAAGGTTAAATGACTTGGTCAAGTGCTCACAGCTAGGTATTGGCAGTGTAGGAATCAAGCTGAGTTTCTTGTTGTCCTGCCCTGTCCTCTGACCACTGTTGCCGTCTGGGTCTTGACTGACTGAAACATTTCTTAGTTTTGGTTGATACTCTCTATAACACCTTTCTGTCACTTTTAAAAATATTGTACCTCACAATTACATAAATTTGCTAAGTTGTCAATTATGACAATTAGGTAGCCACAATCTAGTAAAAAATGTGCTGGGCAATGAGAAATTCTGTCAATTTAATCTTTTCTCAAATCCAGATGATGTAAAAATTGAAGGACATTTGACCCAGAAATACCTGTAGATTGGTTTTCGACATTCTCCCCCAGAACATTAGATAACATAAGGCACTTAATTTTTGAAGTAACTATTTGAAATAATGGCACAGTAAGCACTAGTAAATATTAACTCTATATCCACATCCCTAATCCAAACCATCCTTTTTAATTCCTCCTATCCCACCCATTACCGATCCCAAAAGTGAACTTGAGCCCCCAAGGAAAGAAGACTAATTGATGAAAATTTATCATTTACATTAGCGTTTTAAAATGTATGTCATCATTTGAAGGTATTTTTCAGAAGATGCTTAGCAATATATTTCTCAAATTTTAACTGAATAATTCTTGTTGAGAGTTTATTATATGCCTAGCACAGATCACTGTTACTCTCATATAATCCTTCCAAAAGTCCATGGGACAAGTTATTTTTTATCTCTTTTTTTTATATAGAAACACAGGAGGAAAGTGTTTTCCAAAGTTATGAAGGTACTTAACACTAGAACTGAGATTTTAATATTTGCTTCTGATTCAAAGTGCCCCCCAATTTCTATCAAAATTAAAATATTTTTCAAATTCCATGTATACATAGTATATATGTGTTGTTGTTAGGTGCCATCGAGTTGGTTCCGACTCATAGCGACCCTA
The DNA here is from genome assembly GCF_024166365.1 of Elephas maximus indicus. Classification (NCBI taxonomy): domain Eukaryota; kingdom Metazoa; phylum Chordata; class Mammalia; order Proboscidea; family Elephantidae; genus Elephas; species Elephas maximus. The sequence continues at coordinate 18,429,838 of NC_064845.1, read as the reverse complement.
TGTGCCACAGAAATGAACATTGCCTGGTCCTTCCCCATGCTCACAATCATTGTTATGGTTGAGACCACTATCGTAGCCACTGTGTCAATCTATCTCCTTGAGGGCCTTTCCCTTTTTGGTGACCCTCTACTTTACCAAGCATGATATCCTTCTCCAGGGACTGATCCCTCCTAAGGACATGCCCAAAGTAGGTAAAACACAGTCTTGCCATCCTTGCTTCCAAGGAGCATTCTCACTGGCCTTCTTCCAAGATTTGTTCATTCTTTTGGCAGTCCATGGTATAGTCAATATTCTTCGCCAACACCACAATTCAAAGGCATCAATTCTTCTTCAGTCTTCCTTATTCACTGTCCTGCTTTTGCATGCATATGATGAGATTGAAAATACCATGGCTTGAGTCAGGCGCACCTTAATCTTCAAGGTGATATCTTTGCTTTTCAACACTTTAAAGAGGTCCTTTGCAACAGATTTGTCCAATGCAACACGTCTTTTAATTTCATAACTGCCGCTTCCATGGGTGTTGATTGTGGATCCAAGTAAAATGAAATCCTTGACAGCTACAGTCTTTTCTCCACATATCATGATGTTGAGGATTTTTGTTTTCTTTATGTCGAGGTATAATGCATACTGAAGGCTGTGGTCTTTGATCTTCATCAGTAAGTGCTTCAAGTCCTCTTCACTTTCAGTGAGCAAGGTTCTGTCATCTGCATAATGCACGTTGTTAATGATTCTTTCTCCAATCCTGATGCCTTGATTTTCATATAGTCCAGCATCTCGGATTATTTGCTCTGCATACAGTTTGAATAGATATGGTGAAAGAATACTACCTTGATGCACTCCTTTCCTATTAAACCACACAGTATCCCCTTGTCCTGTTTGAATGACTGCCTCTTGATCTATGTACAGGTTCCTCAGGAACACAGTTAAGTGTTCTGGAATTCCCATTGTTCTCAATGTTATCCATAATTTCTTATGATCCACACAGTCAAATGCCTTGCATAGTCAATAAAACACAGGTAAACATCCTGGTATTCTCTCCTTTCAGCCAAGATCCATCTGACATCAGCAATGATATCCCTGGTTCCATATCGTCTTCTGAATCTGGCCTGAATTTCTGGCAGTTTCCTGTCAATATACTGCTGTAGCCACTTTTGAATGATTTTCAGCAAAATTTTGTTTGCAGGTGATATTAATGATCCTGTTCTACAATTTCCACATTCAGCTGTGTCACCTGTCTTGGGAATAGGCATGAATATGGGTCTTTTCCATTCAGCTGGCCAGGTAGCTGTCTTCCAAATTTCTTGGCATAGATGAGTGAGCATTTCCAGCTCTGCAACCATTTGTTGAAACATCTCAATTGATATTCCGTCAATTCCTGGAGCCTTGTTTTTCACCAATGCCTTCAGTGCAGCTGGGACTTCTTCCTTCAGTACCATTTGCTCCTTATCATATGCTATCTCTTGAAATGGTTAAATGTCAAACAATTCTTTTTGGTATAATGACTCTGTGTATTCCTTCAATCTTCTTTTGATGCTTTCTGTGTTCCCTAATATTTGCCCATAGAATCTTTGAATTTTGTCTTCAGTTCTTTCAGCTTGAGAAATGGGGAGTGTATTCTTTTGGTTTTTTCTCTCCAAGTCTTTGCACATGTCATTATAATACTTTGTCTTCTCAAGCCACCCTTTGAAATCATCTGTTCAGTTCTTTTACTTCATCATTTCTTCTTTTCCTTTAGCTGCTCAACATTCGAGAGCAAGTTTCAGAGTTTCTTCTGACATACGTCTTGGTCTTTTCTTTCTTTCCTGTCCTTCTAATGATCTCTTGCTTTCTTCATGTATGATGTCCTTGATGTCATTCCACAACTCATTTGGTCTTCAGTCATTAGTGTTCAACACATCAAATATATTCTTGAGATGGTCTCTAAATTCGGATGTGATATACTCAAGGTCATACTTTGGCACTCATCAAGTTGTTCTAATTTTCTTCAGTTTCAACTTGAACTTGCATATGAGCAATTGATGGTCTATTCCTCAGTTGGCCCCTGGCCTTGTTCGGACAGATGATATTGAGTTTTCCATCTTGTCTTTCCACAGATGTAGTCTATTTGATTCCTGTGTATTCTATCTGGTGAGGCCCATGTGTATAGTTGCCGTTTATGTTGGTGAAAAAAAGGTATTTGCAATGAAGAAGTCGTTGGTCTTGCAAAATTCTATCATGTGATCTCTGGCATTTTTTGTATCATCAAAGCCATATTTTTCAACTACCAATCCTTCTTTATTTCCAACTTTCACATTCCAATCACCAATAATTATCAATGCACCCCTGATTGCATGTTTGATCAATTTCAGACTGCAAAACCTGGTAAAAATCTTCAATTTCTTCATCTTCAGCCTTAGCGGTGGGTGCGTAATTTTGAATAATAGTCTCTTAATTTGTGTTCCTTTTAGCCATATAGATATTATCCTACCACTGACAGCTTTGTACTTTAGGATAGATCTTGAAATGTTCTTTTGACGATGACTGCAACATCATTCCTTTTCAAGGTGTCATTCCCGGCATAGCAGACCATAGGATTGTCCAATTCAAAATGGCCAATATCAGTCCATTTCAGCTCACCAATGCCTAGGATATTGATGTTTATGCATTCCATTTCATTTTTGATGATTTCCAATTTTCCTATATTCATACTTTGTACAATCCATGTTCCAATTATTAATGGATGTTTGCAGCTGTTTATTCTCATTTTGAGTTGTGCCACATAAGCAAATGAAGGTCCCGAAAGCATGACTCCATCCACGTCATTAAGGTTGACTCTACATTGAGGAGGCAGCTCTTCCCCAGTTGTCTTTTGAGTGCCTTCCAACCTGAGTGGCTCATTTTTCCCCACCTGTCTGTCAGTTTGTCATACCATGGGGGCTTGAGAGTTGCTGTGATGCCAGAAGCTATGCCACCAGTATTCAGATACCAGCAGGGTCACCCATGGTGGACAGGTATCAGCTGAGCTTCCAGACTAAGACAGACTAGGAAGAAGAACTCAGCAGTCTACTTCTGAAAAGAATTAGCCAGTGAAAACCTTATGAATAGTATACATGTATACTACATAAAATATATATTGTTTACTATATGCAAATGTACATATATAATAAATTATACAGTATAATAATATACTATATATACGCAATATAGGAGCTCATTTAACATTTGAAGTATATTTAATTTTTGTTATCTTCACTCTTTTTTCTCTAATAAATGCAAAGTAATATTACTTATGCTGCCTATTTGCTTCTAACATCTTCCCTGTTCTGGATTTATTATTCCTACCACACTGTTCTGTATGGTTCTATAATGCTCTGAAATCACATAACCACAAGTCACTGTTACGTATGCTTCTGTGCTTTTAAACTGCACATATATAAATAATCATAATACGAACTTAGAAATAGAAATATGTATACCTTTGTAAGACTCTATAACCATTAAACATAAGCCATTAGAATGCCACTTAGAAATGCCTAACTTTAAAAAAGGAAGTGTGTGAAGTATGTAATGAATGTGGTAAACAATTGTGAAAACGACTTTGACTCTGCGTGCTGTAATAAAAGAAAACATAACACAGTTAATCTTTGTAAACTAGCCTTGAGACATCAGTCTAAACAACTTCCCTAATCTCTAACCTTGAAGATGTGACATTGTCTAATCTCTAACCCTGGAGAGAAGATGTAACAAACCAGTCTTTGACATCACACTGGCCCTTTTGGTGTGAGGCCAAGGTGAGAAATTGACATACAAACCCTGAATTTTTGCTCACACAGAGAAGGCAGAGATGGAACATGCCTCTAGAGTCTGACTCTCTCCAAAGCTGAAACTTTGTACTGAGGTAATGTCTGCCACCATTAAGTTGGGACCTTCTGCAGAGTTCAAGCCATGGTCAAGCCTTCCTCCCTAGGCCACTTGTTAAAGGTAAATGACTAAAGTCTAAAGATTTGGAATCTTACTACTTAAGTAACATTGTAATTGTTAATTCTGATTCTCCAATTCTAAATGAATATCTTATCTGTGTGTCTTAACATGACTGCCTTGCAATAAACTGAATGAGTTCATGTATGACAAACCTAAACATTTTTTTTGTTTCTAAGATTAAAATCCTAAACACACACACAACACACACACACACACACACACACACAGAGTAAAAGTTGAAAGTAGAGAGGAGAGGGAAGGAGAGGGGAAAGGAAGGGAGGGGAGAGGAGGGGAGAAGAGAGGAGAAGAACCTCTCAGGATAGTTATTCCAATTGACTCTCACTTCCTCAAATATGAAGTTTAGGCTTATAGTGTTCAACACATGAGTATAAAGAAGTCTGTTTTATAGGTAATTTGATTCTGAAATGTCAAGTTTCTGAGTCAAACTGAGCCACTGACCGGGAAAAAAGCGAACAGGAAGCAACTTGATAAGGTTGTACCACAATGTAGTGGGATCTTTCCGTCAACAACACAAAATTTAAGTGAGATTAAATAAGACAACAGCTCTGATCAAGCAAACTTGCAAGAGCAAGTGTGAAGCTTCTTCTAGAAATTGACAAGCAAAAAAGTGTTAACATGGCAACTAAAACTGAGACTGATAATTTAAGACTTGAGAATAAACTGAAAAGTGGGACCAGAGCTTTGAAAAAGAAAGAATTTACCTTTGACTAAAGTAGGATTTATCAAACTAGTGGATAGAAGTATCACTTCATAATTAATTCTATTGGGAAAGATTTTATTTTTGTCCTTTGCTCTGTTTGAATTTTGCAATATATATTTTTTAAAAGATAAATTTAGGAAATTTCTTTTGTCATTCAAAGCACAAATATTCCTATTTAAAAGACTGATGAGTGATCTCAAAAGTATATACTTGTATTTTCCTTAATTTTCTTTCTTTAAGTGTCAATACATAAATTTTTCCATACTCTACCAAATAGAGGCATCATCTAACAACTAGTTGATGCTGGTAATAGGTAATCAAAATAATTAGGAGAAACCTCACAGTTTGCTTAAAATCTCAATGAGAGAAATACATTGAGAACACTAGTTGGTCATGATGTCCACCTCCTACATAAAACTTTATGTTAAGGAAGAGCAAGAGCAAGACTGAAGTGAGAAAGAGAACAAAAGAGAAACTAATAAACTCTAACCAGTTGGAAGCATAACTCTCCCATCCCAAGTGTCCCATTCCCTGCTTTCCAGGACAAATGTCCAATCAAGGCAATGACTCAGTCAAAGGAAATGCCTATCAGAGAATGAAGGTGCACGCATGGCATCACTATGGGGTATTTGAGGCCTACTAGGAGAAGTATAATCATCATTATATGAGTCATTTAAAATGTTCCTGACAGAAAACTCAGGATAGAGTTCTATGGGGATCCATTCTTCTCTGACAAGGGGTGCCTGAAGGGGAGGCATGAGAATTTCAATAAACAACTTACATTAATTCATGAGCATTAGTCATTTGGCACAATCAAATTTAAGTCAGTTGGGGGATATCAACGTTCATTGACAAGACTGCATCTTTGGTGCACTTCCATTATTTAAACCTTTTTTCTCATTTTGATTTCTTTTAAAATAATAATATTTTGAAACTTCTTTTCAGAGAACTTCATCTAAATCACTTTCTGAAATAGAGTTTTGTCTTTATACATATTGCTGCCCCTCGAAACTCATCCATAAAATTATTCTAGTCAAAAATCATGATTCCTGATAGCTTCCTTTTTCATCTTCCTTGTTTGCTGCCATCTTACTAGCAATTCGATCGCACCACTTTTGAGTCAAGGTCTATATTTAAATTGTCCCACTCACAAAGTAAGGCCACTTACCTCTTCAGTGGTGTCCACAAAGAACCCTGTTCAGGGATGTCTCTTTTATCTCAATAAGACAGCCAACTCTGATCGCTTCACATGATAGGGAATTAAATACAAACATAAGTTTTTGAGCACAGCTTAATACATTTCAAGTGTTACCCTTGCCAAGCCTTATTCCAGATCTGATATTGTATAGCCTGAAGAGAATTTTTTTTTTTTTTTTTTAACTTCCCTTGCACTTTTTCTAAGAATGCAACCGAGCAAACATTTTTTACTGAGGTCAAGGCAGAAAGGAGGAGGGACTTGAGGCAGCGTGGGGAAGTTCTAAACAGAAGAGATGTTCTCTGAAATTGTGGAAACAAAAAACACAGTAGGGACTTGCATACATCCACAGACATATACAATGTTAAAAGAATCATAGGTAAAATAGAAATTCAAGAATATTTGGGCCATCTGAGCATATGTCTATAATTTTTATTTCGTTTTTAATTTGTGTCTAAATGATAGAAGTATTTTCATTAGATTAAAAAAATATAAGAGTAAGGTCATTACTCCAAATTAGACTTTACAAACTGTTTCTCTCAGCAGCATGAGTGACCCTGAAAAAGACAGCCTCAATTCCTTCTAGGCAGACAGCCATGCAGGTGCTTTCTCACAGGATCAGGTACTCCGCATCTGCTGGGAGTTAGAGATTTACAGACTACTTAGCTTTGGGAGAAACTTGCAGTTTTTAGGAAGGGGTTTAAGAATTTCTAAGACAAAAACACTGTATTGGTTAAAATCTACAAGCCCATCATCTTTGCACCCTCAAACATCTGGAGCACGTTACAGGGTAATTTTTAAAATCACTCATGCTTTATGTTTAATGATCTTTTGAGGTCACATCATAATTATGCACTGATGCATTTCCTAGTTCCTGTGTTCCTGTGTTCATTAGGGGGTAGTTAATGACCTAAAGACCAGCCAACCCTAGTGAAGGAAATATCAAGCTGTAGTTTCAGCCCTTCATATCTCTTCACCAAGTTAAAATAGCACTCCCATTTCTCCCACCCTACCAGTCTGATTGGAAACCTTCGTGGTGTAATGGTTAAGTGCTATGGCTGCTAACCAAAGGGTCGGCAGTTCGAATCCACTGGGCGCTCCTTGGAAACTCTATGGGGTAGTTCTACTCTGTCCTATAGGGTCACTATGAGTTGGAATCGACTGAACGGCACTGGGTTTGGTTTGGTTTGGTTTGGTTTGACCAGTCTGATTAAATATTAGGAATTTCTACCCTGAAGACTGACGTTTTTCTATATTCCTGCCAGCCTCTTTACACACTGAGAAGGACAAAAAACATGTAATGGTCTGGTAAGATTCAGGGACTACATCATTCAGTCCCAAATGTATACTCAATACGCCTGGGATGATATATGCTATCTGGCCTCTGGTGTGTTCCTCCTGAAAGTATCATTGAATCTGATCAGAACCCAAGTGAACTCTAAAAGATTCAGCTCTCTCTATATGCTGAGAATAATATATGGAGTTATCCACTCTGAGATTCAGAGGGAGATTGTTGTCTGTGCACAAATGAGACGTAGCCAGGAGTTACACTTAATGGCAAAGATTATTCTTATTGATCCATCTCGGGAGAAGAAAGCTTGTTTTCTTGGGTGTCAGGAGAAATGCTGGTACTATTTAATCATGGAAGAGAAATATGCTTACACACGTCCTCGGAACAAATCTGCCGTCTTGGGAAACCGAAACACAGCAAGTTGATCCTGATGTCTGCGCTGTTAATGAGTGTGTTTAGGGCATGTGTGTGGGGAATCAAGAGAAAACTGGAAGAAGACATTAAAATTTTAACACACTGTTTCAAGTTCCAGAATTTATGTATGGAGAGGAAACTTTTACATTTTAGATGAGTGATTGTATTTTGAGGACTGTGTTTAATCCTCAGACCCAAGTAGCTGAAAAGAAGCTGAGGTATTTTTTCCTCTCTTATGGTGGTGTCTTTAGAAAAATCAAATTGCAGCAGGCAGTCGATTCAACCTCTTTCTCACATGACTAGCTTCTCTTCCAAATATCTTCAAGCCCTGTGGAAAATATTATCCTCTATCTTTCCAAATCCTTATAGTCTGAGCAAGGGATGCTCAGGTGGGGAAACTGAGGCAATTTATTTCTTTTTTTTTTATTATGCTTTAAGTGAAAGTTTATAGCTCCAGTTAATTTCTCATATAAAAATTTATACACACATTGTTATGTGACCTTAGTTGCTCTCCCTATAATGTGATAGCACACTCCTCCTTTCCACCCCAAATTTCCTGGGTCCATTCAACCAGCTCCTGTCCCTTTCTGCCTTCTCATCTCACCTCTGGACAGGAGCTGCCCATTTAGTCTCGTGTATCTACTTGAACTAAGAAGCACACTCTTCATGAGTATCATTTTGTGTCTTATAGTCCAGTCTAATCTTTGAAGAGTTGGTTTCAGGAATGATTTTAGCTGTGGGTTGACAGAGTCCGGAGGCCATGTTTTCCGGGGTTCTGAAATGGAGGCAATTTCTAATTTTCTCCAAACTCATTCCCGTCCAAGCTATTCATTTAGCAATTATTCATGTACCATACTGCATCACACCTTCTTTTGTTAATCTTTAAACTTCTAAAGGTAGTTCACTGCCTCTCTTTCTCACTCTTTTTTATATATTATGTAGGCATGTCATTACTTATTGTAAAGTCGATCTTCTTGTTTTTTCACTCGAACCCTTATAAAATAATAAAAATATTTTTTCCACACTGACTCTTATTTATCTCTCCCTTACTTTACAGTCAGGCATTTTGAAATAATAATGACCAAAAAGTATTTCATGTTTATTGCCCTTTAATCTTTATTTTTCATCTTTCCTCAGCATCCAGAAATCTGAATTCTGTCTTCACCAAACTATTAAAAGAGTTTTTACAAAGGTAACTCGTGACTTCCTAACTCCTTGGCCATCAGACTTAACCCCAGACAAAATGACACTGTTTTGCTGTTTATCCGTTCTGGAATGTTCTCCTTTCTGACTGTATGAAACATTTCCAACTGATTTTCATCAGGAATTTTTAGTCAACTTTGTGTGTTTTGTTCTCTCTTATTTCTGTTTCTCGTCTAGAGTCCTCTCTTTGCTTTCAGATTTTCTCATGTTTTTACACTGGACAATTGCATGTATGCAATTGACCCGTCTCTTGAGTTCTAGACATCTATTGGCAGTTGTAGGTATATTTCACACTTAGTTCATATGTAACATCTCCAATATTAGCTGTGCAAATCTCTCTAAACATACTGCTCTGCATGCATTTCTTTTTGTAGAGGTAAAACTATTCACCTAGATGTCTCACATACAAGTCCTAGCGTCATCCACACACCCTCCTTCTCTCCCTTAGTCTTCACATTCAGTACTTCATAGAACTCTATGTTTGTAATAGCCATCATCTTGCCTTCACTGCCATCTGCTTTCCAGTGCTTCATCATCTATTGCCCAGAGCCTGGGTTATTAAAATAATCTTCCAACCTACTTCAGTCCTCACTACTATCTAACCCTATACTGCTTCCAGAGATATGATTGGCATATATATACAAAATTAGTACACAAGATGCCACATCCTACCATTACCATTCACATGGAAAACATCACAGGTCTGTACATTTCATTATGGTAAATTTCCAGCGGATGACAGGAAAGCACCTTATTCTAACAAAATCAGTATGTTACAACACTTTTTTTCAATGTATGGAAAACAAGTGACTTAAGAAAGGGATGTCTTTTACGAGTTCACATGCAAGTGTCATGTGGAATGCCTGGCCCTGAATAAAATTAGCCTTCTAAAACATGGAGTCATGCCATTCTCCTGGTTAAGTTCAATGCCTGTTCTTCTGCTTGTAGGATAGAGTCTAAACCCTTTAGAAAGCCATACAAGAAGCTGACACTCTGGACAAAGTCTACCTAAGTGCATTTTGCTTTGCTTCAGCCCCGCAGTGGGAATTTGTTGCTGTTAACTCTCATTGTTCTGCCTACCTGGCATCTCTCTATTCCCTTTCCACTCTTCTCTATCTATTTATAAAAACTTGAATCAAAATTCTTCTTTCTGATGCAGCTTCCTTGGGGAGTATTGATTAGTTTCTTACACATGCATATTTAACATTATCACAAGTATACGATTGTTCAGTATTTAAGTATGTGTTAGGTTGGACCTAGCACTTACATTACCCGTTGCCATCAAGTCGATTCTGACTCATAGTGAACCTATAAGATGGAGCAGAACAGCCCCGTAAGGTTTCCAAGGAGCAGCTGGTGGATTTGAACTGCTGGCCTTTTGGTTAACAGCCAGACTCTTAACCACTGGGCCACCAGAGCTATGCACATAAGTTGAAAACCATTGTCATCGAGTCAATTCTGACTCATAGCAACCTTACAGGACAGAGTAGAACTGGCCCACAGGGTTGCACATATGTTAGTCTGTATGAAATTAAAAAAAAATATACATACCATCCAAAAATGGTCAACTATTGGCAATTTCATATAGTTCAAACTAATTTTTAATTTATAAATGAAACTTTCTTTTGTATATTATGTTATCTGTTAAACCAGGGGTCTGCTTTTTTACAACCTTTGAGTCAATAATGGATTTTACATTTTAATAGGTTAATAAAAAAAAGAACAAGTGGCAGAGACTGTATGTGGCTCACAAAGCCCAATATATTTACAGCTGATCCTATAAATATATACGGGTAAAAGTTTGCAAACCCCTGCACTAAACTATTATCCGTTTGAGGTAGATCCTTCTGGTTCTGACACATAATATAGTCCTTGGGACAGTCTATGTGCTCCATAAATTCTTTTCAAATGCAACTAAAAGATTGATAAATTTACTAAGAAAAAACAGCATGAAACTGTCCCAATTTTCTTCTGTTTTCTCAATGAAACCTCTTTAAAAAGTACAGAGCACAAATATTACTATTTTGAGTACACTTTGCAGCTTCTTCAAGCCCAACAAACTGTGGCCAAGAACATTATAGTCAAATGATCTAAAGCAACGGTTTTCTTATGCTGCAAGCAACAAGGGCACTGGGTCAGAGTTATCTGTCAACCATCCAATAAATCCTGGGAGGAATTGGGAGTGGTGGCGGGACAGGGTGTGTATGACATAGGGCTGCTATTAGCTTTAACATTTGTTGACATTTGGAAGTCTTAAAGAAAAAAAAAAAAAAAAACCCTTCTCCAAGCTGCATCATTGCAAAGTGCTTAAGAACCTTGTCTAAGAGTCCCTGCACTTCATCACTGGTCACAGTCCCTCTAAAGAAGTGATCTAGAGAAGATGGCTCTTAAATCAAAAAATGTGAAATTGTGGCTTGGCAGCCACGGTGCAGGAAGGAATAATTCTGCTTGGAACAGCAGCCTTTTCCTTTATTTTGTACACTCACTTTCTTTTCTTTTTCTTCTTGTATCTTGCTTTTCGCTTTTATTTTTGGTATATCCTGACAGCTTAGAGAAAAGGGGATCTTTTTCTGAGCCTTTTGGAAAATGGAATCTTCTGAAATAGTTTGGTGAAGTAAATCCAGCCCTCCATGGTTCATCTCAAAAGGTATTGTTGTTGGTATTTTTTAATGTAGCATTTAAGAAGTGCTTTGGAAATGTAGAATTATCCAAACGCTCATTTCCTGTGTTAGTTTCCGCCATATCACAGCTGTGCTCAATTAGGCCTTTAGAAAAGCAGCAGAAAAGAAAGAAAACAATGCCTTTTTTCCTCCATAACAATTCTTTGTATTAAATGAATGAATGAATGAACAACCCAATACTCTCCAGTGGAGCCCCTTCCCCAATTCTTTCTGAATTTTAGATCTATATTAAAGTATCATTTCTAAGTGGTAGAAAAAAATGGCTCATCTCAAACTAAACAACATAGTGTGGGGAAGCCCTTTACCTCCAACTATGTCCCAGATTTGCTTAAACTTTCTTATTCAACCTAATAACTGCCAAACTAAGTCATTTTCAAACTCATCATGAGAAGCTTTTATATGTTGCAAACACAAGAGTGATTCAGGGACTAGGTATACCAGGTAGGGGCTTCCTCAAGAAGACAAAAAGCTTGAGGAATTCAAAAAGTAGCTGTAACTCTCAGTCCAAGTTTAGGAGCTTATCCAAAATATTGTCTCTCTAGATCCTCAGCTCATAGCTTGGCCTCCATTTCTCCCTCATTCTGTTACACAACTGTCAAAGAAACTTTCCTAGAACACGAATGTGACAATGTCACTGCCCCACATGATCAAGTGACCACAGTGACTGAAAGTACTGATTACCAGTCTTGGATGAGCATCAAAATCTTCTGCAGAGCTAGGGAAGTGTGTGCATCCTCCCCTCCATCCCAAGAGTTTCTAGGCCATTGGGTTTGGGTTAGAGATAGGAATTTGCATGTCTAAAAAGTATCCAGAGGACTCTGATGCCCAAAAACCAGGTAGACAATCACTGGTCCATAGAACAAGAGCCAAACCCTTCAGCATGATGTACAGGGCTTTTCACAATTAGGCTCATATATTTCAAGCCCAATAAGCACATTTTAGGGCTGATCTTCATTAACTTCTAAGCTGATTCTGATACCAGTGACTACTCCTTATTAATCAGGAAATGCTTTTCTCTTTGCACTGTTATAAGAAAGACAATTTTCTTTTGGTTCTGATTCTCTATCCCCTTTGCATGTTTTCCTTGTCCTTTCAATATCTGAAATATTGGTGTTTCCTAGAGTTCTATCAGGGACTGTTTCACTTTGTCACTCTATATAATCTCCCTTGGTCACATATCAGTCTTCTTATTGCTTCAATGAACTTTGTAGTTAAGAGCATGGAATCTGGGCCAGATTGCTTGGGTTCAGTCCTGGCTCTGTTACTTACTAATCTCTCTATGCTTTTATCTTCTCAGCTATGAAATGAGAATATCCTTACTATGTACATTAAAGGTTTATTGTGAGAATTTGATGAGATATTAGTTATAAAACATTTAGAACAGCAACTAGGACATTAAAAAAAAGTTGCCATAGAGTTGATTCAGACTCTTGGTGACTCCATGTATTGCAGAGTAGAATGGTGCTCCATAGGATTTTCAAGGCTGTGACCTTTCAGACAGATCGCCAGGCCTTTCTTCTGAGATGCCTCTGAGTAGGTCTGAGGAGCCAACCTCTCAGTTTGTTAGTAGTCAAGCACTTAAATGTTTGTGCCATGTAGGAAGTCCTAATTAGGACATAATAGCAAGTTCTAAATAGGCATTTGGTGTCTTTATCATTATTGTCTTTATGTTCCTTCAGCTCAGACTTCTTCCCTGAGTCCTGTACCTATATACCCAAATGCTTATTTGACATTTCCACTCAGAGGTCACACAGACTCCAAAAACTTAACACTTCTACAACTGAAACACTGTTCTCATCTACTAGTCCCAATTTGCTCTTTTTTCTGGGTTCCTAGCTCATAAAGGTGCTTAATGGAAAATGAGACATCAAACCTGGTAACTTTCTCTTGTCTTTCACAACAAATCTATCACCAGGTCTTGTGACTCAAATATTTCTATTTTTCTTGAATGTTCCTTTTTACCACCCTGTATCAAACCACCTTAACTTGGTAGATTTCTTCCTTTCTAAGCATATTGCCTGTTCCTCATTCAAGTCTTGTCCCATCTCCATTCTATATTCTACACTGCAGCCATAGTGACTGTTCTAAGTCATATTGATGACCACACTAACATGTTCCAGTGGTTTCCCTTGCCTTCAGAATGAAATTAAATCTTCTTCTCATGGCTAAGCATACAGGGTCTTCCTTGCTGACATCCCCAGCTTACTCCTGCATCACTCCACACATAGTACTCTATACTCAGCTTAGGCCAAAATCTGTCTAGCTCCTTAACGCCATCTCCTTGGTTACTGTACTTTTGCATGATTTCCCATGTTTCTGGAACACCTTTTGTTATCCACCAATTTGTGTGCAAAACTTCTATTCTTCTTCCAGTTTTCAGCTGAGATGTAGCTTCTCTAAGCATCTCTCCTAACATCCCAGGTCCTAGTTAGTTGCTCTCCCTAGGTATCCCATAATACCTGTTGTCATGGATTGAATTGTGTCCCCCAAAAGATGTGTGTATCGAGGAGGTGGAGCCAAGATGGCGGAATAGACAGATGCTTCTGTCGAGGCCTCTTTACGACAAAGACCCGAAAAACAAGTGAAACAAGTATATTTGTGACAAGCTGGGAGCCCTAAGCATCAAAGGCAAGCTTAGACAACGAACTGAGGGGCAGGAGAAGGAAGAGACCATTCAGAAGTGGAGAGGAGTTGCCAGAACGGAATCACAGGGAGCCCTCAGGCACCATTCCCCTAGTGGTGGCAGCGGTGGTGGGCTGGTCCTAGCATTGGGCTGCAGTTTCCTCAGGGAGAAGGAGCCAGCCACACAGCCCGCTCACACCTCCGGAACCTGAGCAGAAGGGCACTCTCGGCAAAAGCTAAGTACTTGCATATATTTTACTGCGTCCCCCCCACCCCCCACCCCCAAGCCAGCTTCAGTGGCTGAACCCCTAGGCCTGAGATAGACCCTGGTGAGCACCTTGAGCCGTCCTCCCAGCCTTGGGGAAGGAAAAAATTTCCACCTGGGGGGAAAAGATAATTTTCTAGCTCCATTAAATGGGGGAGCTCAGGACAGAAGCAGCTCCTGTCCAGGCATAAACTGTCTGTGGACCTTGAGCACCTTTCCCTTCTGCATGGACCTGTGTGGGCCTATTTCAGGAGAATGGGCCCTTGTTGGCAAACTCCAACCATTTCAGTGGTGCGGTGGACAGGTGGGTGCTTGATGTTTGACATTGCTTTGCTATTAAACAAGGTACTCACCTACCCACAACAGGGACCTAAGGACTGGTGGCTCCACTTGGGTCACACAGCCACCCGCCACAGGAGTCCAGGGAGAACTGGTACCTCCCAGTCCTTACAACAAAAACGTTGGGTGCCCATGGTCCCTCTGCAGAACCCACCCACCAGCACGCTGTAGGGAACAGAGACGCGTTTTCCTCAGAGACACTTGGGGGTCGGTTCTCAGCCCCCTGCCTTAGTCAGAGCGTGACCCCCTGCTGCAATTAGATATGGGTATATATGCCAATCACCCCTGCCTCTCTAAGACAGGGGTAATTGGCATATATACCCATATCTAATTGCAGCAGGGACAGAGCCTGTACCACACACTTGATATCAGCTACCTGGAAACCTGAGCTGAATTCATACAAGAAAACTGAATGGACTCCTAGACTGATATGCCTGATAACAGCTCTAACCAGCTGGGGACAGGACATCAGAGCTTCAAAGGTGAAAGTAATCAAGCTAGCTCACTCAAGCAACACATGGGGTATACCAAAACAAAACAAAGCAAGCAGCTACAACACAGTAAGCAAGCATAAACTAATACAATAACTTATAGATGGCTCAGAGACAACAATCAATATCAAGTCACAAAAAAAAAAAAAAAAAAACAGGCCATGATCACCTCAACAGGCTCTCAAAACAAAGAATCCAGGGATCTTCTGGATGAAAGTGCATTCCTGGAATTACCAGATGCAGAATACAAAGGTTTAATACACAGAACCCTTCAAGACATCAGGAAGGAAATGAGGCAACTCACAGAACAAGCCAAGGAACACACAGAAAAAGCAACTGAAGAAATCAGAAAGATTATTCAGGAACATAATAAAAAGTTTAATAAGCTGGAAAAATCCATAGACAGCAATCAGAAATTCAGAAGATTAACAATAAAATTATGGAATTAGATACCTCAATAGAAAGTCAGAGGAGCAGAGTTGAGCAAGTAGAAGTTAGAATTCCGAACTCGAAGATGAATCACTTGCCACTAATATATTTGAAGAAAAATCAGATAAAAGAATTAAAAAAAATGAAGAAACCTTAAGAATCATTTGGGACTCTATCAAGAGAAATAACCTACAAGTGATTGTAGTACCAGAACAGGGAGGGATAACAGAAAATACAGAGAAAATTGTTGAGAATTTGTTGGCAGAAAACTTCCCCGATATTGTGAAAGATGAGAAGATATCTATCCAAGATGCTCATGGAACTCCACATAAGGTAGATCTTAAAAGAAAGTCACCAAGACATATTATAATCAAGCTTGTCAAAACCAAAGATAAAGAGGCAATTATAAGAGCAGCGAGGGATAAAAGAAAAGTCACCTACAAGGGAGAGCCCATAGGAATAAGCTCAGACTACTTGGCAGAAACCATGCAGGCAAGAAGGCAATGGGATGACATATTTAAATAATTAAAGGAAAAAAAATTGCCTGCCAAGAATCATATATCCATCAAAACTGTTTCTTAAATATGAAGGTGAAATTAAAACATTTCCAGATAAACACAAGTTGAGGGAATTCGTAAAAACCAAACCAAAATTACAAGAAATACTAAAGGGAGTTCTTTGGTTAGAAAATCAATAATATCAGATATTGACCCAAGACTAGAACACTGGGCAGAGCAACCAGAAGTCAACCCAGACAGGGAAATCCAAAAAAAAAAAAAAAAAAGCAAGATTAAAAAAAAAAAGCCCAACAGGGTAACGGCGATATTATTATATAAAAGAAGACAACATTAAAATAATAAAGAGAGACTAAGAAATGTAATCATACACCTTCCATATGGAGAGGAAGATATGGCAATACAAAGAAAAGTTAGTTTTAAATTTAGAAAAATAGGGGTAAATAATAAGGTAACCACAAAGGAGACAAATTATCCTACTCATCAAAATAAAATACAAGGGAAAAATGCAGACTCAGCAGAAACAAAGCCAACAACAACAAACAAATATGAGGAAAGGACAATATATAAAGAAAATCTACTCAGCACATAAAATCAAGTGGGAAAAAGAAGCTGTTGACACACAGAAAAAGACATCAAAATGACAGCACTAAATTCATACTTATCCATAATTACTCTGAATGTAAATGGACTAAATGCACCAATAAAAAGACAGAGAGTGAAGGAATGGATTAAAAAACAAGATCCGTCTATATGCTGCCTACAGGAGACACACCTTAGACATAGAGACACAAACAAACTAAAACTCAAAGGATGGAAAAAAATATATCAAACAAGCAACAATCAAAAAAGAGCAGGAGTGGCGATATTAATTTCTGACAAAATAGATTTTAAAGTTAAATCCATCAGAAAGGATAAGGAAGGACATTATATAATGATTAAAGGGACAATACACCAAGAAGATATAACCGTATTAAATATTTATGCACCCAATGACAGGGCTGCAAGGTACATAAAACAAACTCTATCAGCATTGAAAAGTGAGATAGACAGCTCCACAATAATAGTAGGAGACTTCAACACATCACTTTTGGTGAAGGACAGGACATCCAGAAAGAAGCTCAATAAAGACATGGAAGATCTAAATGCCACAATTAACCAACTTGACCTGATAGACATATACAGAACACTCCACCCAACAGCAACCAACTGTACTTTCTTTTCTAGTGCACATGGAACATTCTCTAGAATAGACCACATATTAGGTCATAAAGCAAGCCTTAGCAGAATCCGAAACATTGAAATATTACAAAGCATCTTCTCTGACCATAGGCCATAAAAGTGGAAATCAATAACGGGAAAAGAAATCAAACACTTGGAAACTGAACAATACCCTGCTCAAAAAAAAGATCAAAACTACAGTGAGATTTCACCTCACTCCAACAAGGCTGGCATTAATCCAAAAAACACAAAATAATAAATGTTGGAGAGGCTGTGGAGAGACTGGAACACTTCTACACTGCTGGTGGGAATGTAAAATGGTACAACCACTTTGGAAATCGATTTGGCGCTTCCTTAAAAAGTTAGAACTACCATACGATCCAGCAAACCCACTCCTTGGAATATAACTCCAGAGAAATAAGAGCCTTTACACGAACAGGTATATGCACACCCATGTTTATTGCAGCCCTGTTTACAATAGCAAAAACATGGAAGCAACCAAGGTACTCATCAATGGATGAATGGATAAATAAACTATGGTATATTCACACAGTGGAATACTACACATCGATAAAGAACAGTGAGGAATCTGTGAAACATTTCATAACATGGAGGAAGCTGGAAGGCATTATGCTGAGTGAAATTAGTATAAGACCACTATTAATAAGAACTTAAGAAATAGTTTAAACTGAGAAGAAAACATTCTTTTGTGGCTACTCAAGGGGGGAGGGGGGGTGGGAGAGAGGTATTCACTAATTAGAAAGTAGATAAGAACTACTTTAGGTGAAGGGAAAGACAGCACACAGTACAGGGGAGGTCAGCACAATTGGACTAAACCAAAAGGAAAGAAGTTTCCTGAATAAGCTGAATGCTTCGAAGGCCAGCGTAGCAGGGCAGGGGTCTGGGGACCATTGTTTCTGGGGACATCTAAGTCAATTGGCATAATAAAATCTATTAAGAAAACATTCTGCATCGCACTTTGAAGAGTGGCATCTGCGGTCTTAAATGCTAGCAAGCAGCCATCTAAGATGCATCAATTGGTCTCAACCCACCTGGATCAAAGGAGAATGAAGAACACCAAGGACACAAGGTGATTACGAGCCCAAGAGACAGAAAGGGCCACATGAACCAGTGACTACATCTTCCTTGAGATCAGAAGAACTAGATGGGGCCCGGCTACAACCGATCACTACCCTGACAGGGAACACAACAGAGAACCCCTGAGGGAGCAGGAGAGCAGTGGGATGCTGACCCCAAATTCTCATAAGACCAGACTTAATAGTCTGACTGAGACTGGAAGGACTCCTGTGGTCATGGCCCACAGACCTTCTGTTGGCCTAGGACAGGAACCATTCCTGAAGCCAACTCTTCAGACATGGATTGGACTGGACAATGGGTTGGAGAGGGATGCTGGTGAGGAGTGAGCTTCTTGGATCAGGTGGACACTTGAGACTATGTTGGCATCTCCTCCCTGGAGGGGAGATGAGAGGGTGGAGGGGGTTAGAAGCTGGCAAAAAGGACAGGAAAAGAGAGAGTATAGGGAGAGAGCAGGCTGTCTCATTTAGGGTGAGAGTAATTGGGAGTGTGTAGGAAGGTGTATATAGGTTTCTGTGTGAGAGACTTGTAAACTTTCACTCAAAGCACAATAAAAATTATTGAAAAAAAAAAAGATGTGCATCAATTTGGTTGGGCCATAATTCCCAGTATCCTGTGACTTTCCTGTATGTTGTAAATTCTGCTTCTATGATGTTAATGGGCAGCAGTTGCGTTAGTGAGGCAGGACTTAATCTACAAGATTGGATTGTGTCTTGAGGCAATCTCTTGAGCTATAAAAGAGAGAAGTGAACAGAGAGACAAGGGAAATCATACCACCAAGAAAGCAGTGCTGGGGCAGAGTGCGTCCTTTGGACCTGGGGTCCCTGTGTGGAGTAGCGCCTAGTCCAGGGGAAGATTAATGAGAACTCTGACAGAGAAAGCCTTCCCCTGGAGCTGATGCCCTGAATTTGGGCTTCTAGACTACTAGACTGTGAGAAAATAAATTTCTCCTTGTTAAAGCCATCCACTTGTGGTATTTCTGTTATAGCAGCACTAAATGACTAAGACACCTGTTGTTCACGTATTATTTTTGTAGTTGCTATGAGTTGGAATCGACTGGATGGCAATGGGTTTCCTATATTTGCTTCTAGAATGTTATCGCTTTGAAGTTAGGAACTTTGCTTTAATCATCTTTCTATCCATAGCCATTAGCACACTGCCTGGCACATTGCAAGCATTCAAAATCTTTGTGATGAATAAAAGAATGAATAAATATATGGATACATAAATCTTTCATCATATATCTTTTGTTTCAATCATACCAAACCATAGTTCTATCCACACCTATGTGAAGAGTCTTTATGTGTCTTTTAAGCTTTTTAAAACAAGTACCATTCATAAAGTACTATATGTGATACAAATTCAAAGTGCTGTAATTCTTTGCTATAACAGATTTATTATGAAAAATTTATTTGGAATAATAGCAGGGATTTCAAGTCCTGTAAACATTGGCCCCTTGGGTAGCCATCTAAAACCTACCCTGATTGTGGTAACGACAGCATCTTTGACATTAATCTGACCATCTTATGACATTTTCAGTTCTTCCTAATTTCTGGTTTCTATCCTCATTAGCCTGTGAAAACTAGATTTTATTAGTTCTAAGTGGCACAGTGGTTTAGCACTCAGTTGCTAACCCAAAGGTCAGTGGTTTGAATCCACCAACCACTCCATGGGAGAAAGATGTGGCAGTTGCTTCCAACTTTTTGCTATTGTAAAGATTACAGGCTTGGAATCCCTATGAGGCAGTTCGACTCTGTCCTATAACGTCGTGATGAGTTGGAATCGACTCAATAGCATTTTTTTTTTTTAATAGCAACAAGACAAGTACCTTATTTAGGAGGTATATGAATCAAAATACATGAAATGAGCATAAGGGAAAGACATTACTTAAGTTTCCAAGGAGTGTCAATGCTTATAAAAGGTAATATAAGAGCTGGAAGAGATTTTAAATATTATCAAATCCAACCCATTTATTCTGTAGATGAAGAGATCTGCTTAGCCAGAAAGGTTAGATAACTGGCTACAAATCACCAAGCTACTTACTAGTGAAGATTGGTTTGAATTATTTCAATCCTGAGCCCTTTCTGCTTACTCATATTGTTTAAGGGAGTTTTTACATAAAGCTGTAGAGGAGTTATGAATTTCTTTTCACCTAGGACAGTGATTAATTGCCAAGGAAGATTCCCAGATAATACTTGCTATGAATGTATTGAAGAAAATACAACTATGATTGTTCTCCATACCTCCTATCTACTTTTAAAGAATTTCTCAGACTTTAGGCCAATATGCACTTTCTTGGTTGGGAGTTGAGGAGGGAAAACTTGGTGAGTTAGACCAAAAAGAGGAACTGAAATTCAGTAAGGATAAATCCAAGTGATGAACACTCAAACAAAAATAAAGCCAATATTTTGGAAAATGTAAGGACTCTGACATAAAATATATTGCTTACTCTTACCCAGTTCTCTTTGCAAACTTGATTCCTGAATTTCTAAGGGATAGAAAAAAAGATTACTTGGTGACTATGGAGCCAAAGAAATATACGCCTATTATTACTTCTCTGAATATAATAATTGTCAGTCCTGGTTTAGAATTTTTATGCAGATTCCTGTCTATGCAATGTGTCTTTTAATTGGTCTCCCATTCTCCGGTCTCTCTCTGACACAGTTCATTCTCCATCCTGCCACCGTATTTCTTTCCAAACCATAGTAATAGTTCCAATTAACCACATCTGCTGGTGTTTATGGAAACTCTGGTTGTATAGTGGTTAAGAGCTACCACTGCTAACCAAAACGTTGGCAGTCCAAATCCGCTAGGCACTCCTTAGAAACCCTATGGTGCAATTCTACTCTGATCTATAAGGTCACTATGAGTAAAAATCAACTCGACAGCAATGGGTTTTTTTTTATTTATGGTTGTTTGTTATCCAATAAGAGATTACTTAAACACTGGAGATACCACTCCTCAGTATAAACTTCCCCTTGAAGAATGCTATCTTGTTCACAGTCCTTTGTTTGACCAGGCAAGTTCATTTATTCTCTGACTCAACCTACATTTCCAGCCTTATTTACTCTCAATATCCCGCTCCTCCAGCCTCCTTCCTACCCCACCTCAGCATAGTTAAAATGCCATACATACTCTCTTCCCTAGTTATGGCCAACACTCTACATGTCTCATACTGTTCAATAACTCCTTCCATCCGAATCGCATCGAGTCCTTGCCTGGATCTTCAAGACAATCATCAAAGAGATCTCAAAGAGTACCCTTATCTTAGTGAATTTTCATAAAAATTCCCTAGTCTTGAAAGCTCTGAAGTCTGATATCTTGCCACTCCAAAACCATCTCCAATTCTTAGGTAGAAATTTATAGTAAACAATTTATGATGAAATTTTTATTTATTTATTTTATTCTCATAAACATTCTAATTCAGTTCTTTAGTCAGAGAACTGAATTCTTGCAGGCAGAATCCCTAGGAAATCTGCTGGCAATCAGAAAGTTGTTTGGGCAGTGTGAGATTAGCACACAGCATTAGGACATTCACGAGCTTAGCTTCACCATGTCCTTAGCCAGAGTCACCCTTCTTCACAATAGGAAGTCACAGGGGAAATCCTTGTGTTGAATACCCTCTCAGGTGCAGAGTTTCAGGGGCTCTGCCAATCACTTCACTGAACGCTCATGTCCCTCACTTCCAAAGCTGGCTAACACATTCTCTATTCAGCCGTGCTTACACCTTCATTCACATAGCATTTTAGTGTCCCTAACAAGGGAGCCAATCTCTTTAGGATTATTTTGCAAGCCTGTGCATTACTCTATGTTTATTTTAAAGTTCAAAGAGTATTGTTTAATTTTCTTGTTTCTCAGTTTCTGTATGAAAAGTTCTCCATTCCATGCACTGACCTTGTGGCCTTGGTATATATTTATCAAACTGTATTATAGTTATTTCAGTACATGTTTTTAGAGCGATAATATGGTTTTGAATAAAAATGACATTTTGTTCTATAATGGTTACCCAATATAGTAAAATCATTATTAAATTCATATTTAAATGAATTAATCAATGAGTGATGGGATATGAGAAATCTTAAAAATAATTACTCCACAAAGTTGCCAGAAAGTCCCATTTTGATGACATTTTTGGTTGACTGATCTATCTTAGGCAGATTAAAATGCACAAAAAGAAAAAAGAAAAAAAAAAACACTAACATTTGTTGAATACCTGCTATACGACAGATAATTTTTATCAGTTCTGTACTTAGTACTCAAAATTACCAGTAAGGTTAAAAGAGAATTATCGCCCCTAGAGTCACTTTGAAAACCCTGGTGGCATAGTGGTTAAGTGCTATGACTGCTAACCAAAAGGTCAGCATTTTGAATCCACCAGTCACTCCTTAGAAACTCCATGGGGCAGTTCTACTCTGTCCTATAAGGTTGCTATGAGGCGGAAACAACTCAGTGGCAACAGGTTTGGTATAGGAAACATAAGATCAGGAAGAATAAGTAGTCGCAGTTACAGTGCTGCTAAGTGTTATAACAAGTTTTTAACCACAGGTTTTTATACAAACCTTCGCTATCCTGGGGTCTCAGGAGAAAGGGAGGGCAGAAAGGTAGATTCAAGGAGCAGGATGCTGAGACATGATTGGGCCTACAAGATGCTGTATAAAGATATTAGAATCTGCAGGACAGAAAGAAGAAGCTGAAAGAAAGCTTCTTCCATAGGGCTATCAAAGAACTGGAGCCCAAACTTGCCTGGAGTTGATGTGATTGACATCTAATCTAGCAGGGATACCCACCGGAAGAGCTGTCAGCCAGTTAGCCCATCATTTCAGAAAGAGCTCCACGAAGAAAGAAGGCAGTAAGCTGAGTTTTTTTTTTTTTTAATCTAGTTATTTTTATTTAGCTCTCAAAATAAGAAAATACATTTTTTCTTAACCCTTTGACTTTTTTTTTTAATAACTTTTATTAAGCTTCAAGTGAACGTTTACAAATCCAATCAGTCTGTCACATATAAGTTTACATACATCTCACTCCCTACTCCCACTTGCTCTCCCCCTCTTGAGTCAGCCCTTTCAGTCTCTCCTTTCTTGACAATTTTGCCGGCTTCCCTCTCTCTCTCTATCCTCCCATCCCTCCTCCAGGCAAGAGTCGCCAACACAATCTCAAGTGTCCACCCGATATAATTAGCTCACTCTTCATCAGCGTCTCTCTCCCACCCGCTGACCAGTCCCTTTCATTTCTGATGAGTTGTCTTTGGGGATGGTTCCTGTCCTGTGTCAACTGAAGGTCTGGGGAGCATGGCCGCTGAGATTCCTCCCGTCTCAGTCAGACCATCAAGTTTGGTCTCTCCATGAGAATTTGGGGTCTGCACCCACTGATCTCCCGCTCCCTCAGGGGTCCTCTGCTGTGCTCCCTGTCAGGGCAGTCATCGGTTGTGGCCGGGCACAAACTAGTTCTTCTGGTCTCAGGATGATGCAGGTCTCTGGTTCATGTGGCCTCTTCTCTCTCTTGGGCTCTTAGTTGTCGTGTGGCCTTGGTGTTCTTCATTTTCCTTTGCTCCAGGTGGGTTGAGACCAACTGCTGCATCTTAGATGGCCTCTTGTCAGCATTTAAGACCCCAGATGCCACATTTCAAAGTGGGATGCAGAATGTTTTCATAATAGAATTATTTTGCCAATTGACTTAGAAGTTCCCGCAAACCATGTTCCCCAGACCCCCGCACTTGCTCCACTGACCTTTGAAGCATTCAGTTTATCCCGGAAACTTCTTTGCTTTTGGTCCAGTCCAATTGAGCTGACCTTCCATGTATTGAGTGTTGTCCTTCCCTTCACCTAAAGCAGTTCTTATCTACTGATTAATCAATAAAAAACCCTCTCCCACCCTCCCTCCCTCCCCCCTTGTAACCACAAAAGTATGTGTTCTTCTCAGATTTACTATTTCTCAAGATCTTACAATAGTGGTCTTATACAATATTTGTCCTTTTGCCTCTGACTAATTTCGCTCAGCATAATGCCTTCCAGGTTCCTCCATGTTATGAAATGTTTCAGAGATTCGTCACTGTTCTTTATCGATGCGTAGTATTCCATTGTGTGAATATACCACAATTTATTTATCCATTCATCCGCTGATGGACACCTTGGTTGCTTCCAACTTTTTGCTATTGTAAACAGAGCTGCAATAAACATGGGTGTGCATATATCTGTTTGTATGAAGGCTCTTGTATCTCTAGGGTATATTCCTAGGAGTGGGATTTCTGGGTTGTATGGTAGTTCTATTTCTAACTGTTTAAGATAACACCAGATAGATTTCCAAAGTGGTTGTACCATTTTACATTCCCACCAGCAGTGTATGAGAGTTCCAATCTCTCCGCAGCCTCTCCAACATTTATTATTTTGTGTTTTTTGGATTAATGCCAGCCTTGCTGGTGTGAGATGGAATCTCATCACAGTTTTAATTTGCATTTCTCTAATGGCTAATGATCGAGAGCATTTTCTCATGTATCTGTTGGCTGCCTGAATATCTTCTTTAGTGAAATGTGTGTTCATATCCTTTGCCCACTTCTTGATTGGGTTGTTTGTCTCTTTGTGGTTGAGTTTTGACAGAATCATGTAGATTTTAGAGATCAGGCGCTGGTCGGAGGTGTCATAGCTGAAAATTCTTTCCCAGTCTGTAGGTGGTCTTTTTACTCTTTTGGAGAAGTCTTTAGATGAGCATAGGTGTTTGATTTTTAGGAGCTCCCAGTTATCTGGTTTCTCTTCATCATTTTTGGTAATGTTTTGTATTCTGTTTATACCTTGTATTAGGGCTCCTAGGGTTGTCCCAATTTTTTCTTCCATGATCTTTATCATTTTAGTCTTTATGTTTAGGTCTTTGATCCACTTGGAGTTAGTTTTTGTGCATGGTGTGAGGTATGGGTCCTGTTTCATTTTTTTGCAAATGGATATCCAGTTATGCCAGCACCATTTGTTAAAAAGGCTATCTTTTCCCCAGTTAATTGACACTGGTCCTTTGTCAAATATCAGCTGCTCATACGTGGATGGATCTATGTCTGGGTTCTCAATTCTGTTCCATTGGTCTATGTGTCTGTTGTTGTACCAGTACCAGGCTGTTTTGACTACTGTGGCTGTATAATAGGTTCTGAAGTCAGGTAAGGTGAGGCCTCCCACTTTCTTCTTCTTTTTCAGTAGTGCTTTGCTTATCTGGGCTTCTTTCCCTTCCATATGAAATTGGTGATTTGTTTCTCTATCCCCTTAAAATATGACATTGGAATTTGGATCGGAAGTGCGTTAAATGTATAGATGGCTTTTGGTAGAATAGACATTTTTACTATGTTAAGTCTTTCTATCCATGAGCAAGGTATGTTTTTCCACTTAAGTATGTCCTTTTGAATTTCTTGTAGTAGAGCTTTGTAGTTTTCTTTGTATAGGTCTTTTACATCCTTGGTAAGATTTATTCCTAAGTATCTTATCTTCTTGGGGGCTACTGTGAATGGTATTGATTTGGTTATTTCCTCTTCGGTGTTCTTTTTGTTGATGTAGAGGAATCCAAGTGATTTTTGTATGTTTATTTTATAACCTGAGACTCTGCCAAACTCTTCTATTAGTTTCAGTAGTTTTCTGGAGGATTCCTTAGGGTTTTCTGTGTATATAATCATGTCATCTGCAAATAGTGATAACTTTACTTCTTCCTTGCCAATCCGGATACCTTTTATTTCTTTGTCTAGCCTAATTGCCCTGGCTAAGACTTCCAACACGATGTTGAATAAGAGCGGGGATAAAGGGCATCCTTGTCTGGTTCCCGTTCTCAAGGGAAATGCTTTCAGGTTCTCTCCATTTGGAGTGATATTGGCTGTTGGCTTTGCATAGATGCCCTTTATTATGTTGAGGAATTTTACTTCAATTCCTATTTTGGTAAGAGTTTTTATCATGAATCGGTGTTGGACTTTGTCAAATGCCTTTTCTGCATCAATTAATAAGATCATGTGGTTTTTGTCTTTTGTTTTATTTATGTGATAGATTACATTAATGGTTTTTCTGATATTAAACCAGCCTTGCATACCTGGTATAAATCCCACTTGATCAGGGTGAATTATTTTTTTGATGTGTTGTTGGATTCTATTGGCTAGAATTTTGTTGAGGATTTTTGCATCAATGTTCATGAGGGATATAGGTCTATAATTTTCTTTTTTTGTAATGTCTTTACCTGGTTTTGGTATCAGGGAGATGGTGGCTTCATAGAATGAGTTGGGTAGTATTCCGTCATTTTCTATGCTTTGGAATACCTTTAGTAGTAGTGGTGTTAACTCTTCTCTGAAAGTTTGGTAGAACTCTGCAGTGAAGCCGTCCGGGCCAGGGCTTTTTTTTGTTGGGAGTTTTTTGATTACCGTTTCAATCTCTTTTTTTGTTATGGGTCTATTTAGTTGTTCTACTTCTGAATGTGTTAGTTTAGGTAGGTAGTGTTTTTCCAGGAATTCATACATTTCTTCTAGGTTTTCAAATTTGTTAGAGTACAATTTTTCATAATAATCTGAAATGATTCTTTTAATTTCATTTGGTTCTGTTGTGATGTGGTCCTTCTCATTTCTTATTCGGGTTATTTGTTTCCTTTCCTGTATTTCTTTAGTCAGTCTAGCCAATGGTTTATCAATTTTGTTAATTTTTTCAAAGAACCAGCTTTTGGCTTTGTTAATTCTTTCAATTGTTTTTCTGTTCTCTAATTCATTTAGTTCAGCTCTAATTTTTATTATTTGTTTTCTTCTGGTGCCTGATGGATTCTTTTGTTGCTCACTTTCTATTTGTTCAAGTTGTAGGGACAGTTCTCTGATTTTGGCTCTTTCTTCTTTTTGTATGTGTGCATTTATTGATATAAATTGGCCTCTGAGCACTGCTTTTGCTGTGTCCCAGAGGTTTTGATAGGAAGTATTTTCATTCTCGTTGCTTTCTATGAATTTCCTTTTTCCCTCCTTGATGTCTTCTATAACCCAGTCTTTTTTCAGGAGGGTATTGTTCATTTTCCAAGTATTTGATTTCTTTTCCCTAGTTTTTCTGTTATTGAACTCTAGTTTTATTGCCTTGTGGTCTGAGAAGATGCTTTGTAATATTTCGATGTTTCGGACTCTGCAAAGGTTTGTTTTATGCCCTAATATGTGGTCTATTCTAGAGAATGTTCCATGTGTGCTAGAAAAAAAAGCATATTTTGCAGCAGTTGGGTGGAGAGTTCTGTATAAGTCAATGAGGTCAAGTTGGTTGATTGTTGTAATTAGATCTTCCGTGTCTCTGTTGAGCTTCTTACTGGATGTCCTGTCCTTCTCCGAAAGTGGTGTGTTGAAGTCTCCTACTATAATTGTGGAGGTATCTATCTCGCTTTTCAATTCTGTTAAAGTTTGATTTATGTATCTTGCAGCCCTGTCATTGGGTGCATAAATATTTAATGTGGTTATGTCTTCCTGATCAATTGTCCCTTTTATCATTATATAGTGTCCTTCTTTATCCTTTGTGGTGGATTTAAGTCGAAAGTCTATTTTGTCAGAAATTAATATTGCTACTCCTCTTCTTTTTTGCTTATTGTTTGCTTGATATACTTTTTTCCATCCTTTGAGTTTTAGTTTGTTTGTGTCTCTAAGTCTAAGGTGTGTCTCTTGTAGGCAGCATATAGATGAATCGTGTTTCTTTACTCAGTCTGTGACTCTCTGTCTCTTTATTGGTGCATTTAGTCCATTTACATTCAGGGTAATTATAGATAAATAAGTTTTTAGTGCTGTCATTTTGGTGCCTTTTTATGTGTGTTGTTGACAATTTCATTTTTCCACATACTTTTTTGTGCTGAGGCGTTTTTCTTAGTAAATTGTGAGATCCTCATTTTCATAGTGCTTGACTTTATGTTAGTTGAGTCGTTACGTTTTTCTTGGTTTTTATCTTGAGTTGTAGAGTTGTTATACCTTTTTGTGGTTACCTTATTATTTACGCCTATTTTTCTAAGAAAAAACCTAACTTGTATTGTTCTATATCGCCTTGTATCACTCTCCATATGGCAGTTCAATGACTCCTGTATTTAGTCCCTCTTTTTGATTATTGTGATCTTTTACCTATTGACTTCCATGATTCCCTGTTATGTGTATTTTTTTTTAATTAATCTTAATTTGTTTGTTTTTGTGATTTCCCTATTTGAGTTGATATCAGGACGTTCTGTTTTGTGACCTTGTGTTGTGCTGGTATCTGATATTATTGGTTCTCTGACCAAACAATATCCTTTAGTATTTCTTGTAGCTTTGGTTTGGTTTTTGCAAATTCTCTAAACTTGTGTTTGTCTGTAAATATCTTAATTTCGCCTTCATATTTCAGAGAGAGTTTTGCTGGATATATGATCCTTGGCTGGCAGTTTTTCTGCTTCAGTGTTCTGTATATGTCGTCCCATTCCCTTCTTGCCTGCATGGTTTCTGCTGAGTAGTCTGAACTTATTCTTATTGATTGTCCCTTGAAGGAAACCTTTCTTTTCTCCCTGGCTGCTTTTAAAATTTTCTGTTTATCTTTGGTTTTGGTGAGTTTGATGATAATATGTCTTGGTGTTTTTCTTTTTGTATCAATCTTAAACGGGGTTCGATGAGCATCTTGGATAGATATCCTTTCATCTTTCATGATATCAGGGAAGTTTTCTGTCAGGAGTTCTTCAACTATTTTCTCTGTGTTTTCTGTCCCCCCTCCCTGTTCTGGGACTCCAATCATCCGCAGGTTATCCTTCTTGATAGAGTCCCACATGATTCTTAGGGTTTCTTCATTTTTTTAAATTCTTTTATCTGATTTTTTTTCAGCTATGTTGGTGTTGTTTCCCTGGTCCTCCAGATGTCCCAGTCTGCATTCTAATTGCTCGAGTCTGCTCCTCTGACTTCCTAGTGCGTTGTCTAATTCTGTTAATTTATTGTTAATCTTTTGGATTTCTACATGTTGTCTCTCTATGGATTCTTGCAACTTATTAATTTTTACAGTATGTTCTTGAATAATCTTTTTGAGTTCTTCAACAGTTTTATCAGTGTGTTCCTTGGCTTTTTCTGCAGTTAGCCTAATTTCATTTGTGATGTCTTTAAGCATTCTGTAAATTAGTTTTTTATATTCTGTATCTGATAATTCCAAGATTGTATCTTCATTTGGGAAAGATTTTGATTCTTTTGTTTGGGGGGTTGGAGAAGCTGTCATGGTCTGTTTCTTTAAGTGGTTTGATATGGATTGTTGTCTCCGAGCCATCACTGGGAAACTAGTTTTTCCAGAAAATCCGCTAAAAAAAAAATGCAGTCAGATCCCTATCAGAGTTCTCCCTCTGGCTCAGGCTATTCAGATGTTAATGAAGCCGCCTGGGGAGGGTGGGGGAGGGAACAGAGAGATAGGAGAGTAGCACCTCAGAATATAGCCAGAGTTGCTTGTCTTGCTTGGAATGGCTATTATATCTGAGATTCCCGCGGGGCGTCGCCTATGTGTGCTGTCTGTGTGGAGATTGCCCCCGGGGTGTCTGGCCCGCTGGAGTCACGGTCAGATCCTCCGCTTCCAGCCCCACGCCCAGCGTCAAGGCTCCCCTACTGGGACGGTGCACTCTCGACTCCAAAATCAGTCGCTGCCTCCCGGGGACTTCTCGTCCCTCCAGCCGCGTGGCTGTGCCGCTCCCGAAAATCAGTTGGGCCTCCTCCCGGGGTTAGTTCAGATGGGTGGAGCAGCTCCCCGTGCTTGTGCCATGACCGAGTGTCCCGGCTGGGACGCTGTTCTCCCCGCTCCAATACCAGTCGCTGCCTCCCAGGGACTTCTACCAGCTGCGTCCCACGCCGCCAGTGTGACCCGGCTGGTCCCCTTCCCGGGGTTAGTTCAGGGGGGTGGAGCAACTCTCCGTGTTTATGCCATACCTGCGTCCAGTCCAAATCCCTGAGGGACGGTTCCCCGGCTCGGACGCTGCTCTTTCTGCTCCAAGACCAGTCACTCTCTCCCGGGGACTTCTCCTACCGGCTGCGTCCCACGCCGCTTGTGGAACCGGCTGGTCCCCCTCCCGGGGTTAGTTCAGGGGGGTGGAGCAGGTCTCTGTGCTTGTGCCGTACCTGACTGGTACGCTGGCTCCAGGCTCTGGAAACAATCGCTGCTTCCCCGTATTAGTTCGTTCTCCGTCTCTAAATCTGTGTTTGTTGTTCAGGGTTCATAGATTGTTATGTATGTGATTGATTCACTTGTTTTTCCATGTCTTTGTTGTAAGAGGGTAGCGTCTGCCTAGTCCGCCACCTTGGCTCCGCCTCCAGTAAGCTGAGTTTTGAGACAAAAATTTGGAAACTCTTTTTATTCCTTCTCATAAGAACGGAGTAACTTTCCATCAGTGTCATTCTGAGAAACATACTATAGTTAGTCATTTTTCAGAGATGACAATTATTAAACTTTCATTAAAAGCAAAGCACCTAAAGGAAAATGTATTCAATTTGCTGAAGTGCATCTACTTAAAGCCTACTGTTAAAACCACGTTAGCTCTGTACTTATTGTGAGAAACTAAGTACTTTCCCCCTAAGATAGGAAACAAAGCAAGGGTTTATCTTCCCACCACTCCTATTCAACATCATATTGGAAGTCCTAGCTATCGCAATAAGAAAGGAAAGGAAACAAAAGGTACAACAACCAAAAAAAAACCAAGTCTGTTGCCGTCAAGTCAATTCCAACTCAAGGTGATCCCATGTGTTACAGAGTAGAGCTGCTCCATAGGGTTTTCTCGGCTGTAATCTTTAGGGAAGCAGGTCTCCAGGCCTTTCTTTTATGGTGTTGCTGGGTGGGTTTGAATCACCAACCTTCCATAGTAGTTGAGTGCAAACTGGTTGTACCACCCAGGAACCTAACAAAGGGTTTGGGTTTTACACTGGGAAATGTTACAGATTGAATTGTGTCACCTAAAAGATATGTTGAATTCCTAACCCCTGCACTCTGGTGGCATAGTGCTTAAGGGCTATGGCTGCTTGTCAAAAGGTTGGCAGTTCAAATCCACCAGGCACTCCTTGGAAACTCTATGGGGCAGTTCTACTCTGTCCTATAGGGTCGCTATGAGTTGGAACTAACTCGACGGTAACAGGTTTGGTTTTAGTTTTTTTGCGCTGGCAAATGGGAATTTACTTGGGAAAATAAGGTTTTTCCTTGCAGAAGTTATCAGTTAAGAATGTCATACTGGGATAGCGTGGGTCCTAATTCCTTCTGAGAGGCATGCCATGAAAGAGAAGGGCAGACAGGAAAATAGAGTCACGCATAGGCGAAAGACAGCTTATGACTGTCTAGGAGCCAAGGAGCACCAAGAAATGCCTGGAGCTGTAGAAACTGGAGGGGGCAAGGAACTGGCTTCCTCTAAAGTCCACAGACAGAGAAAGAGAGCATAACCCTGCCAATGGCCTGAATTCAGCCTTATAGCCTCCAGAACTGTGAGAAAACAAATGGCTGCTCTTTAAAGCCACTCACTTTATGGTATTTTGTTATGTCAGCCCTAGGACACTATGACAGGAAAGGAGATTAAAAAAACTACCCTTGCAGATGATATGATTGTCTACATAGAAAATCCCCCCAAATCATAAAACTTACTCCTGGAACTAATAATAAATTATTTCAAGGTCCCACAGGCTAAAGGACTGATACACAAAAGTCAATTGCTTTCTTATACATCAGCGAAGAACAAATGGAATTTGAATTTAAAACTACAGTATCATTTATAATCGCACCATATATGAAATCCTTGGTATAAACCTAACAAAATATGTACAGAATCTGCATGCAGAAAACCACAAAACTCTGATGAAAAAATCAATGAGAGATATTATATGTTTATGGATTGAAAGATTTATATTTTATAAATGTCTGTTAGTTCTTCACAATTTGACTTATAAATTCAAAGTGACCCCAATCAAAACTCCAGTAAGCAATTTTGTAGAAGTTAACAAAGTGATTCTAGAGTTTATATGGAAGTGCAAAAGAATAACGAACACAATACTGAAGAAAGAATAAAGTTAGAGAGCTGACAATACTCAACTTCAAGACTTACTATAAAGCTTCAGTTATCACTACAGTGTGGTATTGGTAAAAGAATATAGATATAAATCAATGGAATAGAACATAGAGCCCAGAAATAGGCCCAAACAAATATAGTCAATTGATCATTAACAAAGGAGCAAAGACAAATCCATGCAGAAAGGGATAATCTTTTCAACAAACAGTGATGGAACAATTAAACACCCACGTGCAAGATCTGAATCTAGACAAAGACTTTATACCTTTCCCAAAAATTACCTCAAAATAAATATAAATTGAAAAATTTACAACCCCAAAAGCACAATCCATGCCAGAAAAAGTTGATGTTGGACAGTATTAAAATACACAATTTCTGCTCTGTGCAAAACACTGTTAAGGATGAAAAGACAAGCCACAAAACAGGAGAAAATATTTTCAAAACCATATCTAATAAAGGACTTGTATCCAAAATACACAAAATACTCTTAAGGTGCAACAATAAAACACAACTAAAAAGCGGCAAAAGATCTGAAGAGACACCTCATCAAAGAAGAAACACAGATGGCAAATAACCATGTGAAAAGATGCCTAACATCATTTGTCATTACTGAGATGTAAAATAAAACAACTATGAGACACCACTGTACTCCTATTAGAAAAGTTAAAATAAAAAAAAACTGACAATACCAAATGCTGGAGAGAATACAGAGAAGTAGAGACACTCCTTCATTGCTGGTGGGAATGCAAAATGGTACAGTCACTTTGGAAGAGAGCTTGGCAGTTTCTTACAAAGATAACATAGTCGTCTTATATGATGTAACAGTGGCACTCGTAGGTACTTACCCAACAACTTTGAACATGTATGTCCGCGCAAAAACCTACATGTGCATGTTTATAGCAGCTTTCTTCAAAATCTCCAAAACTAGGAGCAACAAAGATACCCTTTAATAGACTAATAGATGAGCAAACTGTGGTATATCCACACAATAGAATATTATTCAGTAGTAAAAAGGCCATAAAAAGACCCATGCATATTGCTTAAATGCATATTGCTAAGCAAAAGAAGCAAGTCTTAAAAACCTACATGCTATACGATTCTAATTATATGACGTTCTGGAAAGGGCAAAATTATAAAGACAGTCTGAAGGTCTGTGGTTGCCAGTGGGAAGGGAGAGGGGTAAAGAGCTGAATAAGTGAAACACAGGGACTTTTTTTAGGGTGGTGAAACTATTCTGATGGATACATGACACTATGCATTTGTCATAACCCATGAAATTTCACAGTACAAAGAGTGAACCTTAGTGTATGCAAATTAAATGAGATCACTTGGGAGTTCAGGAAGGAAAGCAAACCGTGACAAGAGAACGTAGCTATCTTTACAAATGCATGAAACAAATTCACTGAAGGGGGTAGGGGAAATAATATCGACCTCAAATTTTGGGAATGAGTGAAGTATGTAAGACTAAAAGCAAACAAAAGTACACACAAGCACTGTACTCTCATTGATCAAGTTGTTTCTAACGCAGGTTTGAGTTAACAATCGTGACGTATTCTGGAATTCAACAATTAAGTAAATGGATGGCATATGGTGGAAGCCAGGTTCCTCACTTTTGGAGTGTGAGGCTCCAGATAGGCAAGGGAAGGAGCCTAGAATGATTCATGGAGTAATAAATTAGAGTTGGAGACATCAGCATGAACTCATGTTTAGCTTAATATAGATAC
Source organism: Elephas maximus indicus (assembly GCF_024166365.1). Lineage (NCBI taxonomy): Eukaryota > Metazoa > Chordata > Mammalia > Proboscidea > Elephantidae > Elephas > Elephas maximus. The sequence continues at coordinate 18,395,683 of NC_064845.1, read as the reverse complement.
AAATGGCTATATATAGATATATTTATAAATATATGCATACACAAGTGTTAGTATAAAACCCAAAAAACCCGTTTTCATCCTGTTGATTCTGACTTATAGTGACCCTATAGCAACTCTGGTGGCATAGTGTTTAAGAGTGGGCAGTTCGAATCCACCAGGCGCTCCTTGGAAACTTTATGGAGCAGTTCTACTTTGTCCTATAGGATCCCTATGAGTTGGAATCGACTTGTTAGCAACGGGTTGTGTGTGTGTGTGTGTGTGTGTGTGTGTGTGTGTGTTTTAATAGCAACCCTATAGAACAGAGTAGAAGTGTCCCATAGGGTTGCCAAGGAGTGGCTGGTAGATTCAAACTGCTAACCTTTTGGTTAGCAGCCATGCTCTTAACCACTGAGCCACCAGGGCTCCAAGACTGGTATACACACTTATATTTCCTTGCTGTGTCAGATGAAAAAACCTAAAAGCAACAACACTCCATAGCAATGAGTACACCTAATGCCTTACTGGTTTCTAATAAAACCTTATTGGCCTTTAATAAAAGGAACCAGAGTTACTCCTTGGAGAAATGGTTGATTCTGGCATTGAGGCAGGAAATACACAAATGTCAGAAAATAAGAAAGAGCTAAAATAAAACAAAAAAACTGCACTGAGGGGTTATATCAAAGGACCACAGGAGCCAACTGAAAAAACTTTTCAACGGCCAAAGCAGGGCTACTTTTTTAAAAAAAAAAAATTTATGATTTTTATTGTGCTTTAAGTGAAAGTTTACAAGTCAGTCTCTCACTCAAAAACCCATATATACCTTGCTACTCACTCCCAATTACTCTCCCCTAATGAGACAGCCCGCTCTCTCCCTCCGCTCTCTCTTTTTGTGTCCATTTCATCAGCTTCTAACCCCCTCCACCCTCTCATCTCCCCTCCAGGCAGGAGATGCCAACATAGTCTCAAGTGTCCACCTGATCCAAGAAGCTCACTCCTCACCAGCATCCCTCTCCAACCCATTGTCCAGTCCAATCCATGTATGAAGTGTTGGCTTTGGGAATGGTTCCCGTCCTGGGCCAACAGAAGTTCTGGGGCAATGACCACTGGGGTCCTTCTAGTCTCAGCCAGACCATTAAGTCTGGTCTTATGAGAATTTGGGGTCTGCAACCCCCTGCTCTCCTGCTCCCTCAGGGGTTCTCTGTTGTGTTCCCTGTCAGGGCAGTCATCGGTTGTAACTGGGCACCATCTAGTTCTTCTGGTCTCAGGATGATGTAGTCTCTGGTTCTTGTGGTCCTTTCTGTAACTTGGGCTTATAATTGCCTTGTGTCCTTGGTGTTCTTCATTCCCCTTTGATCCAGGTGGAATGAGACCAATTGATGCATCTTAGATGGCTGCTTGCTAGCATTTAAGACTGCAGATGCCACTCTTCAAAGTGGGATGCAGAATGTTTTCTTAATAGGTTTTATTATGCCAATTGACTTAGATGTCCCCTGAAACCGTGGTCCCCAGACCCCTGCCCCTGCTACACTGGCCTTTGAAGCATTCAGTTTATTCAGGAAACTTCTTTGCTTTTGGTTTAGTCCAATCAAAGCAGGACTATTTTGATGACACAATAAAGTAGTATTGTATTTTAAAATAAATATCCATGAGTCCATAATGACACAAATGATTAAATAAATGGGGGAGGAGAGAGAAATTTCCCAGGTAGAAGAATTCCAAACAATGATGTTGAAACTGCCCTCAAGGAGGGGACCATAACTCCTTACTCCCCAAGCATGAGCTGTGCATTGCCTTGTGACTTCCTTTCAATGACTATGGAAATGTAGGGGAAAAAAAGGGTAGATTTACAGTGAAGAAAGCTGACAAACGACCTCAGCCAAGTGTTAAAGGTCAACAACAACAGTGATGAATCATATTACTAGTATGTGCTCTTGATATGACGTGATGAAATGGCATTTTACCTCCACCAAAATCTCCTAACTCATTTCTAATTATGAGAAAAACATCAGGAAAATTCCAAGAGAGGGCCATCCTACAAAACACCTGACCAGCACTCTTCAAAAAAGTCAAGGCCATCAGTAACAACAAATGTCTGTCAAACTGTCACAGCCAAGAGAAGCCTAAGTAAGGAGACATAGCAAATAAATGTAACGTGGTATCTTTTTTTTTGGTATCTTAGATGGGATCCTGGAACAGAAAAAGGACGTTATGTAAAAATTAAAGAAGTTTGAATAAACTAAGGGACAAATTAATAATAATTTCTCAATATGGGCTCATTAATTGTAAGATTTGTGGCAAATGTACCAGTCCCATGATGTATATTAAATAATAGGGAGAACTAGAGGTATATGAAAACTCTCTGTACTATCTTCTTAATTTTCCTATTAATCTAAAATGGCTCTAAAAATAAAACAAATACCCTTAAGCCCATACTGATATAAATAAATAAATGAATGAATGTAGAAAGAATGACAGAAACAAAGTTATTATTAGAATACCACAGTAATAGTTGTCACAGGCATGATTCACTCCTAGATGTTAAAATTAGTGGACTAAAGTTTCAGGGAGAGGATATTTGTAGAGTCTCAAAGCATCTACTCCATAATAAATATTTATTCATTGTAAAGGGAAAAATAACTTTACAGATACTACTTTAACCAAGAATAAAAGTTAGCATCACTATTTAAAAGACATTTTTGTATCATGTACCCAGATGCAAGAAGAGCACGTCACCTCCGTGATGGTCTACCAAATAATGCATAACCCGATATCAGTCCATTGCCATCGAGTTGATTCTAACTCATAGCAGCCCTACAGGACAGAGTAGAACTGCCCCACAGGGCTGCCAAGGAGCGGCTAGTGGATTTGATCTGCCAACTTTTTGGTTAGCAGCTGAGCTCTTAATCACTGTTCTACCAGGGCTCCCAACCCAATATATTCATGAGGAAACATCAGATAAACCTAAACTGAGAGACATCCTACAAAATAACTAATCAATGCTCTTTAAAAAATATCTCAAGGTCATGAAGGAGAAATTGTCACAGATCAGAGGATACTAAAGAGACATGAAACTAAATGCAATGGGACAACCAGGATTAGATCCTGGCAGAGAATATGGACATTGGTGGAAAATGTACATTGGTGGAAAAACTGGTGCGAGCTGGATAAAATCTGTAGTATAGTCAATAATAAAAAAAAAAAGCATTGCAAAAATACTAATTTCTCAGTTTTGATAATTGTACTATGGTTATATAAGATGTTAACATTAGGAAAGCGTGGCTGAAGGACATAATGGAACTCTCTGTACTATTTTTGCAACTCTTCTGCAATTCTAAAATGATCCCCCAAAGCAAAAAAACAAACAAACAAAAAAACCCATGAAGTGAAACAAAAGTGCTTTTACAAAATTCTTTATACCAGTAAGGGTTTGCTTATAAACCTGAGAACCGCTCCCCCCCCTTTTTTTGAAGTTGTTTTGAGGAAGTGTCTTTCTCTGCTAAATGGAGGTGTTCAGCTATGAACCATCAAGAAAGAAATAATCTCTGAGCTCTTAATTAAATGATAGAGTAAGATTTTCCTCCTTCAAGAATATAGTGACCCCTTCAAAATATGTCTTGACCCCTCATTTCTAAAACAGAATCCTTATTCTCTTTAGTGTTTTCTAAAATGCCTCCAGTTTGGGAAAAAGATTTGGTTCAGGGTCAGATGGATTTCAATTACTTGAAAAACCATATTTAACTATGACTCAAAGCCAGCTGCATAATAGATGCCAAGGGAAGAAATAACTCACAGAGCCAGTTCAGACTTCCAAAGACTTTCTTTAGCCCAATAGGCTATTACATCTGATGTGTATATCCACAGGCCCCCCATTTAACCGTAACCAAACCTCTTTAGACACAGTGTGACTTGGAGCATTTCGTAAATGCATTCATTCCAACAGCAATTTTACCCACAAAGTACCTTTATCTCTATAATCTCTTTTAGCTTTATAAACTAAACTATGGACGAGTGTGTAGGTAGAAAAACCAGAAGGTTTATGCTATCGCCAGCAGCATGGTGGAAGGAAAAGATTTAGAACTCATGTTCTTTGATACTCTCCCCTAGGTTCTGTTCCTATTTTGAGGGTGTACAATGAGAGAACCCTGGTGGTACAATGCTTAAGCGCTCAGATGTGGCTCTTCTGGAAAAAAACCTGGGGATCTGCTGCTGTCAAGGTTACAGCCTAGAAAACCCAATGGGGCAGGTCTACTCTGTCTCATGGAGTTGCTATGAGTTCGAATCGACTTAATGCTACCTAACAACTATAAGGAAACCCTGTTTTAGGCACTGAAAAGTTGATGTTCTCCTTCTCCAAGGCCTTCTGCATCAGCTCAAATGTCCCTTCCTCCAGATCTTTCTCTGTTTGCTTTCCTGAACTATATAACTTTATTCGGTTTTTCTTTTATGAATTCAACAAGCATTTATTGGGCACCAACTTTGCGCTAGCTTCCAAGGGTAAGGACGCACAAAGCCATCACCTTCACGTATTAATGGAAAAGACATACATGGAAACACACCCCAATCCCATTTGCAATGCTGAAAGAGAACTGAGATGGCATAGAATGGCAATGATAAATCATGGGGCAAGGCATGAAAAGCTTCCAGGAAGTACCAGAGTGTGTGCTATCATGCTGGACTATGGTGTCCTTGAGAATTATATTTTCTCAAATTACCCATAACCCACTGCCGTCGAGTCGATAGGAAATGAATGAAATAAATGAGCTTTATTTTTTTAATTCATTTTGTTGTTGTTGAGAATATGCACAGTGAAACATATACCCATTCAACAGTTTCTACGTGTGCAATTCAGTGACATTGATTACCATCTTTGAGCTGTGCAACCAGTCTCACCCTCCTATCCTCCTTTTCTGAGTTGTTCCTCAGCCACTAACGTAAACTCACTGCCCCTTGAGGTGAATGAGTGACATTGACCTCTCCAATGGAAGTTTTCATGTAGATAATAGATAACATATTTACAGTTGAACAGTGCCCTTTTCTGAGCCATGGTAAAGGAGTGTTCCTACCCAGCATTTTTGAATCAACCATTTTAATTAAAAGTGATTCTCAAGCTCTTACTCAATCATGCTCATACCAGCCATATCACCAACGTTTTTTTTGGTTCTCTATTTCAACTCCAGATAGCTTAAAAGGGCAGAAAAATGATATTTCCCTCAAGCAAGTATGGAAGTATTTATGGAGTTTGGCTTTGGCTAATCTCTGCCTAGCAATGTTATATTTATTTATTTGCCTGAAGCCATTGTACTATTCATTGTGAGCAATTATTTTAAAGTTCCTCAGAGTGTATAGCTTTTAATCCAAACGGAGATACAGACCTGAGTAGCTTCATTCTCTGTACTGTTAGATTGAATCATGTGATATTGCCTATATGGGACTGTTTTGACCTAAAAGATGGCAATCGCACGTTAAAAAAAAAAAGATTCTGGAAGAGAGGGAGAGATGCAATAAGTTTTTTAAAAAGAATCTGTTAGAGGAAGGCAAATTCCATAAAGGTGATACACAAAAGTGTTATCAAGATTTAGGGGAGAGAAAGATTACTTTTGATTGGAGATAGGGATCAGGACATGTTCTATAGATGAATTGGCATTTGGTGAAGGAGACATTTCCAATTGGAGAAACGTAAGAAATACTCAATAACACATGCACACAAACACACACATTCATCGTGTGTGTGCACACATACATACATATGAAGTGAGGAAAGGTAGAGAATATATAGCCAGAAGGAGAAGGCTGTAATGCCTTGAAGCTAGTACAGAAGCTTAAGGTTAGAAATAAGTGTATAGAGAGAAACGGGAAGCCGTTTGTCACAAGCCAAGTAAGATTTAAAATGAAAAAGAATGAGTGGGGGACATAATTCTTATCCTTGTAGAACTCACAGTCTAATGAGATATGCCTGGGAACTCATATCCCGTGAGACATTCCTAGAAAGGCAGGTTGGGACGTACTGTGAACAGCTTGCTAGGATTATTCTTAAATCATTAAGATATAGGGAGCTATTGAAGATATTTAATTAGAGAAATGAGATGCTCAGAGCTATACGTTTTGAGTTTTAACCCTGCAAAGCTCTTTAGAACAAATTTGAGTGCAATAGGGCAAGAGCAGGATAACACATCATAGGATAAGATAAAGGTTTTCAAACTCTACTAGGTTGTCAGCTCCGGGTACAGAGACTGGGTCTACCTTCTTCACCATTGTATTTTTAGCGTGTAGTTTAGAGTCAGGCACACGATGGGGGCTCCTTAACTTTTTGTTGAATAAATGAATGTTATATAAAAAAAAAAATTGCAAAAACGGGTTAAAAACTATTGCTGTAAGGATATACATTATTAAATAAACTCAAGAAATATTCAATAATACATATATGCACATACACACACATCCTGTGTGTGTGCATACATCCATATATACAAAGTGAGAAAAGGTAGAGAATATATACCTTCTGGCTATATATTCTCTATCTCCTTCTGACTATATATTCTCTACCTTTTCCATGAAGCTAGTACAGAAGGGCTTCAATGAATAATTAAACACATCTCAAATAAAAAGCGAGCAACACACTACTGAAGAGGAAAGAGACGTTATAGATGGGGACACAGTATGAAAAACTGAGAATGTTTGAGATACAGGTGAACCAGTCTGATAAAGCCACACGAGCAATGATCTTGAACACGTAAGATAAAGTGTTTGACTTCATCTGATAGCTAACTTCGTTCACTAAAGAGTAGTAGCAAATAACATGGACTTGTGAGAACATTGATTTGACCAAAGCACTTAGAGGGGAATGCGACAGCAGCCAGGAAGTCCCGTTAGACAGCAAAGGCACACATAGGCAAGCGATTAAAAAAACTTGAACCAAAATAGTTTCATTGTAAAAGGAGAAAGAGGAAAAAAAAAAAATACAAGGTGTTTAAAAACTGATTGGGTACAGATGGCCAACCCATCAGCTTACATGTTTTTGCTTCCCACGTTAACCACTATATTTATCTCCAATATTTCCGTCTATTAAAACAGAAACCAATATTTTGAATGACTGAGAGAAGTCTTTCTCAGGCCAAAAACCACGATCACATTTAGCAATGTTCTTTGCAGAAAATTTCTTTCTAATGTGTGAAGAATTTAAATAAAATAATGGAAATAAGTTTCCATTTTTTTGGTCCTTGGTGAATTTACTTGAAATTCACATTGTTCCATATTTTGTAAGGTGTTGAAACTATGTACCTGTCAGAAATACAAATTAAAACTTAACAACACAAAAACTGATATGAAGAAACCCTTATAGCAGTAACCATTAGCTGAATCACAGGATATTGTAGCTAGTAAAAAACTGGAGAATAATATATCCAACCTTCCTGTTTTACAGGTAAGAGAAGTGAGATCCCGAGAAATCGAAGATCTTGCCCAGAGCAGCACAATTCTTTGCAGAACGCAAACTAGAGCACCGTATCCTGAGTTGAGTTAGTGTTTTCATATCACGTTAATGCGGTCTCAACACATCTGTCTTCTCAGAACAAACTGTCAATGTGTACAGAATACATCTATTATCTCAGTGTGTGTAATGATCTGGCTATCGTTCAAAATCTACCTCTAGTGGATATGATCAAAGCCAGGCCCCTTCTCCATACCTCTCTGCATAATTCATATTAATACACTGTTTACTCACCTGCCTGACTCATGGTTCTGGGTCCTACTGATGTTATTAAAACAGATTATTAAGGAAAGTGCATAAAAGTCACAAAAATACAACTGAGGCATATCAAAAAATATTTAATAAATGGAAAGGTCTCCCTTGGCTTTTATGAAGATTTAGTATTTTATACATGGCCAAAAAACTAAAAACTCCTTGCTCTCAAGTCGATTCCAACTCATAGCGACCCTGTAGGACAGAGTAGAACTTCCCCATAGGGTTTCCAAGGAGCCCCTGGTGGATTTGAGCTGCTGACCTTTTGGTTAGCAACCATAGCTCTTAATTACTATGCCACCAGGGTCTCCTAATATGTGGCAGTACTTTTTAAATTAGTAAGGGATTTTTTTTTTTTTTGGTGGTTGACAAAATAATACTGAGGATACTATTATAACCTTGAATACCCAGAAAATTATTTCTACTAAACAAAAATAAACAGAGGCTTGCCCTACTAAATTTAGAACATATTCCAAATTTAGAATATATTATTTGGGTAGAAAGAGAAAATTTTCCAAATAGACCTTGCAGGGTTCAAACATAACTAAAAATAAATAAAAACAGTCCCATTGAACCACAATAGCTCTAACACATTTAACACCTCTTTTTTGGTTAACACAATATTTTAACCAGCCAAATGCTACAATATTGCAAGGTTGCTTGTGTATTTTTAATGATGTGTATACTGCTGTTATTGCTATACAAAATTTTCTTTCGAGTTATACTTGTGAATTCAGAAATTCTAGTGATACCCCATCCAGAAATTGTGATTGGCCAGAAAAAATTGCTACTCACTGTCATGTATTCAATTATGTACCCTCCCCCTAAAAAAAAATGTGTATCAACTTGGTTATTCCATGATTCCTGGTATTGTGTGGTTGTCCTCCAATTTGTGATTGTAATTTTATGTTGAGAGGATTAGGGTGGAATTGTAACACCATCTTACTGAGGTCACCTCCCTGACCCAATGTAAAGGGAGTTTCCCTGGGGTGTGGCCTGTACCACCTTCTATCCCTCAAGAGACAAAAGGAAATGGAAGCAAGCAGAGAGTTGGGGACCTCATACCACCAAGAAAGCGGTGCCAGGAGCAGAGTGCATCCTTTGGACCCAGGTTCCTGCTCAAAGAAGCTCGTAGTCCAGGGGAAGATTGATGAGAAGGCCAATAGAGAGAGAAAGCCTTCCCCTGCAACTTCCTCTCCCCCTGAATTTGGACTTTTAGCCTATTTTACTATGAAGAAATCATTTTCTCTTTGTTAAAGCCATCTACTTGTGGTATTTCTGTTACAGCAGCGCTAGATGACTAATACACTCACTTTACATTGTAGCTCAACCATGTGATTAAGAAGAGTAGCTGAAATGTAATAGTATAGTTCTGATGGCTCTTTTGTTGACAGGTGACATCTATCCTGAAGATATCAAAAGTACTACTAATTGTCGGGAGTATCTCCGAATAGTTCACTGTCACACATTCAGAGCGTAGAAGAGTGTGACACATATGGTAAACAATAAAAAATTTTCTTGGATGATTGATGGATTTGACTTATCGGCAGGAAAACTTGATCCCCAGAATACAAATATCCATTACAATATGCAAAGGTACTTAGTGATGCATTCCTTTATAATAGAGCAAAACTAGAAAACATTACAGCATAATTCGATGGGTAATTTGTTAAATTATGGGATATCTACAAAACAGAATAACATGGAGCCACTTTAATAGAGGAATTTTTTTTAAACAGCTTTGAAATATAATGCACACATCATACATTTCATCCATTAAAATGTATAATTCAATGATTTTTAGTGTACTCACATAGTTGCATAACTATCATAACAACCTAATTTCAGAATATTTTTGCACCCCCTTACAGAAATTTCAAACCCATTAGTACTCATTCCTGATACATCTCCTCTCTCCCACATCACAATTTCTTGGCAACCAACAATCTGCTTTCTTTCTATATGCATTTGCCTACTCTGGACATTTCATATCAGTGGACTAGTCCAGTCGATGGTCTTTTGTAACTGGCTTCTTTCACTTAGTATAACGTTCCTCCAAGTTTTAGTATATATCAGCACTTCTTTTTATTGTCAAACAATATTCCATTGTAGGGATATACCACATTTTGTTTATCCATTCATCAGATAATACACTTTTGGATTGTTTCTACTTTTTAGCTATTATGAATAATGCTACTGTGAACATTTGTGTGAAGGTGTGTTTTCATTTCTCTTGAGTAGATACAGAGAGGTGGAACTTCTGGGTCATATGGTTATGCTATAGGGTCGCTATGAGTCAGAATCGACTCAACGGCATTGGGTTTTTTTTGTCATTGGGTTATGCTAACTTTGACCCAGAAATTCCACTCCTATGTATCTACCCAAGAGAAAGGAAAACATACAGTAACTCTAAGGGGTCCTGGTGGTGAAAATGGTTAAACGCTTGGCTGCTAACTGAAAAGTTGGCGGTTTGAACCCACGCAATGGCTCCATGAGCGAAAGACCTGGTGATCTGCTTTTGTAAAGATTACAGTCAAGAAAATCCTTTGAGGCAGTTCTACTCTGTCACACGGGGTTGCTGTGGGTCAAAATCAACTCAATAGTACCTAACAACAACATGGTAACTCTAGTTTCAGCATTTTAAGGAACTGCCAAGCTGTTTTTCCAAACTGGCTACTTTGTTATTTATTCCCAGCAGTAATGTGTAAAAATTTCATTTTCTCCACAACCCAGTCAACAGTTGTCAATGTCTATCTTTTTTATTATAGCCATTTTAGTAGGTGTGGAAAGACTTCCTGTAGGTGCAAAAAATTAGTGGGCCCAGTTGCTAACCAAAAGGTTTTAGTACATCCAGAGGTGCCCCGGAAGTAAAGCCTGGTGACCAACTTCTGGAAAATTAGCCACTGAAAACCCTAGGAGCACAGCTCTACTCTGACGCATATGGGGTTGCCGTGAGCCAGAGCTGACTCTTCCTTTCAGTAGGCATGCAGTAGACTCTCATCGTGGCTTTGATTTGCATTTCCCTAATGGCTAATGGTGCTCAGCATTTTTTAATGTTTATTGGCAGTTTGTATCCTCTTTAAGAAATGTTTATTCAGATAATTTGCCCTGTATATTGGATTATTTGCCTTTGCATTATTGAATTGCAAGTGTTCTTTATACATTCTAGACTCAAGCCATGCATTGAGATATGTATTTTGAAAATATTTCCTCCCATTCTGTGAGTTACCTTTTCACTTTCTTGAGGGTGTCTTTTGAAGTATAAAAGTTTCAACTTTAATGAACTATAATCGATTCTTTTTTATTTTGTCACGTATATTTTTGGTATGTTATCTAAGAAGAAATAGCTTAACCCAAGGTCATAAAGATCTACTCCTATGTTCTCTTCAATGAGTTTTATAGTTTTAGATCTATGATCCATTTTGAGTTGATTTTTGTGTGCTTTGTAAGGAAATGGTCCTACTTTATTCTTTTCCGCATAGGTATCGGTAGTACCAGGCCACTGGTTGAAAAGATGATTTTTCTCCTATTTAATTGTGTTAGCACCCTATTTGAAAATTAATTGACCATAATTGTAAGGGTTTATTTCTGGACTCTCAACTCAGTCCCATTTATTTATATGTCTATCACTATGCCAGTAACACCCTATCTTAATAACTAATTTTGTAGTAAGTTTTAAAATTGGAAGTGTGAGGTTTCCAACTATGTTCATTTTTTTTTTTTTCAGGATTGATTTGGCAATAATTGATCCCTTGCATTTCCAGATGAATATTAGTTTTAGGTTGTCAACTTTCACCAAAATTTAGATGGAATATTGATAAGCGTTGCATTGAATCTGTAGGTCAATGTGGGCAGCATTGCCATCTTAATAATATTGTCTTCTGATCCATAAGCATAAGTTATCTTTTTAACACTTAGATCTTGTTTAATTGCTTACAACAATGTTTTATAACTTGCATTGGAAAAGTTTAGCAACTATGTGTCAATGTGTTTCTAAATATTTTATTCTTTTTCATAACACTGTCATTGTAACTGTGTTCTTAACTTCTTTTTTAGATTGTTCATTCGTAATATAATAGAAATACATTTGATTTTTGTATATTGATCTTATATCTTGCAACATTGCTGAATTCATTTATTAGTTGTACGAGTTTTTTGGTGTATCCTTTAGGATTTTCTATATAAAAAATGAGGTTGTTGTTGTTGTTAGGTGTTATTACGTCTGCAATTCATGCTGACCCTATGTACAACAGAAAAAAACACTGCCTGGTCCTGCACCATCAGCACAGTCGTTGCTATGTTTGAGCTTGTTGTTGCAGCCACTGTGTCAATCCATCTTGTTAAGGATCTTCCTCTTTTTCATTGACCCTCTACCTTACCAGGCATGATGTTCTTCTGATAACATGTCCAAAGTACATGAGGCGAAGTCTCTCCATTCCCGCTTCCAAGGAACACTCTGGCTGTACCTCTTCCAAGACAGACTTGTTCTTTCTTCTGGCAGTTCATGGTATATTCAATATGCTTAACCAACACCGTAATTCAATGGCAACAATTCTTCTTTGGTCTTCCTTAATCGTTGTCTGGCTTTCACATGCCTATGGGGTGATTGAAAATACCATATCTTGGTTAAGGTGCATGTTAGGCCTCAAAATAACATATTTGCTTTTCAAAACTTTGAAGAGGTTTTTTGCAGCAGATTTGCCCTATGCAATATGATGTTCAATTTCTTGACTGATGCTTCCATGGGCATTGATTGTGGATCTAAGTAAAATGAAATCCTTGACAGCTTCAATATTTCCTGTTTATCATAATGTTGCCGAGGGTCCACTTGTGAGGATTTTTGTTTTCTTTATGTTGAGGTGTAATCCATACTGAAGGCTGTGGTCTTTGATCTTCATCAGTAAGTGCTTCAAGTCCTCTTCACTTCCAGCAAGCAAGGTTGTGTCATCTGCAAATCACAGATCGTTAATGAGCCTTCCTTCAATCCTGGTGTCACATTCTTCATCATATAGTCCAACTTCTCAGGTTATTTTCTCAGCATACAGACTAAGTATGTTGAAAGGATACAATCTTGATACACACACCTTTCCTGATTTTAAACCACATAGTATCCCTTTGTTCTGTTGGAATGACTGCCTCTTGGTCTATTTTAGAATTCCCATTATTCACAATGTTATCCATAATTTGTTATGATCCACACAGTTGAATGCCTTTGCATAGTCAATAAAACATACATCATTCCGGTATTCTCTGCTTTCAGCCAAGATCCATCTGACATCCACAATGATAGCCCTCATTCAACATCTTTTTCTGAATCTGACTTGAATTTCTGATAGTTCCTTGCCCATACACTGCTACAACTGTTTTTGAATTATTTTCAGCAAAATTTTACTTATGTGTGATGTTAGTGGAAACCCTGGTGGCATAGTGGTTAAGTTTTACAGCTGCTAACCAAAGGGTCGCCAGTTCAAATCTGCCAGGCACTGCTTGGAAACTCTACGGGGCAGTTCTACTCTGCCCTGTAGGGTCTCTATGAGTCGGAATTGACTCGACGGCACTGAGTTTGGTTTTGGTTTGGTGATGTTAATGATATTGTTTGATAATTTCTGCATTCTATTGGATCGTCTTTCTTTGGAATGTGCACAAATATGTATCTCTTCTAGTTGGTTGACCAGGTAGCTGTCTTCCAAATTTCTTGGCATAGATGAGTATCTCCAGCACTGCATCCATTTGTTGAAACATCTCAATTGGTATTCTGTCAATCCTGAAGCCTTGTTTTTTGCCAATGCCTTCAATGAAGCTTGGACATTTTCTTTCAGTGATCATTGGTTCTTAATCATATGCTACCTCCTGAAATGGTTGAACATTGAGTCATTCTTTTTGGTATTTTGTGTATTCCTTCCATCTTCATAAAAGATGATGCCATCTGCAAGTAGAGATAATAGTAATTCTTACTTTCCAATCTGAATGCTCCTTCTTTCTCTCCCTTCCTCCTTTCTTCTTCTGTCTTCTTCTTTTTTTTTTTCTTTTCTTTCTTCTTTCTCTCTTTCTTTCTCCTTGGCTAGAATATCCAGTACAGTGTTGCATAGAAGTGGCAGGAACAGACACCCTTGTCTTGTTCCTGATCTTAAGGGAACCTACAGATTACACTTAAAATTTGTATCTTTCATTTAATCATGAAAGCTGCAATATTTTCCCTTAATTGTGTTAAGGTGTTTTATATATGACTTTTATCAGGTTCAGAAAATTTTCTTCTCTTCCTAGTTTGGGGCCTTGTTGGCATAGTGGTTCAGTGTTAAGGCTGCTAACCAAAAGCTCAGCAGTTCGAAACCACCAGCTGCTGCTTGGAAACCTTATTGGGGGTGGTCTTACTCTGTTCTATAGGGTCGCTATGAGTTGGAATGGACTCGATGGCAATGAGTTTGGTTTTGGTTTAGTCCTAGTTTGTCAAATGTTTTTATTATATAGGTTGCTGATTTTGTCAAATGCTTCTTTCTTCATCTATTGAGGTGATTGTATATTTTTTAGTTTATTGCTAGGATTTATTACATTAATTAGTTTTCAGATTTTAAGCCAGTCTTGCATTCCTGGGCTAAATCCCACTTGATAATACTATATATTTTTTATATGATGCTGGATTTATTTACTAGTAATTTGTTGGGAATATTTGTGTTTATATTCATAAGAAATATTGGTCTATATTGTCCTTTCCTAGTGATGTCTTTGTCTCATTTTTGTATCAGGAAGTATTGGCATCATAGAATAAGTTGGGAAAGGCTAGAGATAATTCTCTTCTGTTTTTTGGAAGAATTTTTGAAAAATTGGTATTAATTTTTCCCTAAATATTTGGTAGAACTCACTATTGAAGCCTGATGAGCCTGGAATTTTTCTTTGTGGGTTTTTAAATTTTTGTATTGCTAACTCAATGTCTTTATTGGTAACATATATTCAGATTTTCTGTTTACACTTCAGTCCATTCCCATAGTATCTTTCTAGTAATTTGTACATTTCACCTTAAGTGCAAATTGTTTGTGCCACTCAGGAGCCTTTCTATTTCACCTAAGTTGTCTAATTATTGGCATACAGTTGTTCATAGCATTCCTTTATAATCCTTTGCATTTCTGTAATTTCAGTAGAAATGCATTGTCTTGTTTTTCTGATTTTACTAATTTATACTTCTTTCATTTTTGCTTAGTCAGTCTGGCTAAAATTTTGTCAGCCTCTTTGAAGGACCGATTATCGATTTTACTGATTTTCCCTGTTGTTTTTCTGTTCTCTATTTCATTAGTTTCTTACTCTAATACTTATTGTTTTCTTCCTTCTGCTTGCTTTAGTTTAGTTTGCACTTCTTTTTCCAGTGTCTGAAGGTAGAAGGATCAGTTATTAACTTGAAATTTTTCTGTTTTTTAAAAAATATAGACATTTACAGCTATAGATTTTCCTTTAGGTGCTGTTTTACCTACATCCCATAAGTTTTGGCATGTGTGTTCATTTTCATTCATCTCAAAGGATGACAATGGTTTTAAAAGGGCTTTCTTTGATTGTCTCTCTCCCTAATCTCTTTGTTGTCTGCCAGGTTTGGTAACACACTAGGTTGTGAGATGGCTGTGAGACTCTACCAATTGCCTGCTGATTATTGTTTTCAACAATGATTGGGACATAAGTTGTTCCTCAGTATTAGCCAATTAAACTTTGGTCCCTTTGTCAGGGTAGACTTTGAAGCCAGTCTTTGAGGTTTGTTCTGACCCCAGAATGGCTTTTAAAAAAAAAAAAGTTTGCCGTTGTATGGATTACTATTCATAGCAACTCTATAGGACAGAGTAGAACTGCCCCATATGGGTTTCCAAGGAGTGCCTGGTGAGTTTGAACTGCCGACGTTTTGGTTAGCAACAATAGATCTTAATCACTACACCACCTGGGTTTCCAAATGGCTCTTTTCCAGATTCTTTCTGGTAAACCAGCTTGCCTATCATTTAACATGTTACTCTCATAGTGCTATTATCCTCCTCTTAATTGCTTACTACCAAAACCTCCATTGTTTTTGAACATCCTTACGCTTTGTTTCAAATGTAGTCAGTTGATACTCGGAGAACTTTGAAGGTTTTTATTTTTAGAACCATCGCTTCTCTGGGCAAATCGCTGGGCAGCTGCATTGGAGCTCTGAGCTGGGATGGGAGCAATACAGCTGTTCTAAGAGTATGGTACTGAGTATGGGCAGTATTCTCTGGGTTTCTCAGCTTTCCTCTCCTAGCATGGGGTAATAGTGAGCTGGGGCAAGGGTGATTGAGGCCCCAGTAGTCTCAGCCTGTTGTGCCTGGTGTACAGACTCCACTCTATGAATGGGCTTTGTGTGGAGGAAGGGAGCTCCCAACCTCTCGAGCACATTCACCAGAAATTTAGCCTCTGCAACTCAGAGTTGGCAGCCTGGCCCTCCTAACGAGATATTGTATCCCTTGACTGGTAAATGAGGGAAGAGGGAAACACATCTTCTTTGTCACATTGCCTGGAGTGACATTTCTATCATATTGAGCTCAGATAGGAAGGGAGTAGGTCCTGGCTCAAGTGCCAAAGACTGTCACTGTTCTTACCAACCTATAGTAAATTTTCATGAATAAGTGTTTCTTCTTTTGTTGTATGCCTTTAGGACAATTTCCAGAGACTTTAAATGTTTATTTTAAATAATTTTCATCAGTTATGGTTGTTATGTCAGGGATCGGGTCCACAGATCTCCTCATGCCACTATTCCAGAGGCAGGTTTTTAATTTTAAATGTATATTTGGTAAATTTTTCTGAGATATTTTCCTGGCTTTTTTTGAAATTATTATTTTTTTTATTAATACCAAATTTTTAGTAATAAACCCTTCTTTATTATTCTAAAAATTGATATTTGATATTCTTATTTGCATCACAGGCCAAAGCATTTAAGGACTGACTTGCAACTCTCCACCTTTTTTTCATGTAGGTCTCATGTTCCAATGACAGAGTTTTTGTCAGCCTGGGTCATTGTGTGCCCATATGAATTAGAGCTCATCATCCTCTAGCACCCCATGCTAGGCATAATATAGTGCAAATTATATAAATCTTTGTTGTTTAAGTCTTTACACGTGCAGGAATAATTTGTTACTGTGATATAACCCATTAGAATCAACTCGAAGGCAATTGGTTTGGTTTGGTTTTATCCTGACTAATATATTAAGCATGTTATTGATCATCCTGAGATAAAAATAAATTGATAACACCAAAATCATACTTCCAGTTAAAACAGGAGAGATGACTCACTTCCGCATCTAGGCCCCTCGATGCTACTGTACAGCAGAACATGCCCTCATAAGAATCCCACCAAAACCCATTGCCGTAGAAATCCTATAGGACAGAGTAGAACTGCCCCATAGAGTTTCCAAGGAGCACCTGGTGGATTTGAACTGCTGACCTTTTGGTTAGCAGCCATAGCACTTAACCACTATACCACCAGGTTTTCCGAGAATCCCACAGCATCCTTTAAAGAATGAGTTTGACTCTACTTGGGTATGTATATGTAATGGCCAATCCCAGGTGTTGTTCTATCATGGGAGCATTGAAAGCTACCTCTTGATTCATTAGGCGCTTATGATTTTCCATTTAACTTAGTTATTCAGTTTTTGGTTTAGTTGATTGAATAATGAAAGAAGTATATGGCTGGGCACTATCACTAGGTTATTAAAGAATTTGTTTGGCTTTCATCATATTCTTCAAATTTCTTTTTTTGAGTGTAAAATCTGTAAACGCACTCTTCTCAAGCCAAAATCAAATTCAATATGCTCAGCATATTGAATCATTTATTTTTGTTTAAAGAGAAGTCTTTCCCTAAACTTTGGATTAAGTATTGCCAAACTTAATAAGAACCTTACCAGATCAGTGCTGTTATAAATTATTCCTGCTGTTTTCTAATAAAACTTACAGTTAAAAGTTAGATAGTTGGTTATTCCATTGCCCTGCAGGATGGGAGTTTCCAAACAGACATGTTTTACTTACTGGAGTTGTGATCCTTAATTTTAGTAATTTAGCCAATCTAATAACTTGGTGTAGACATTTTGAAAACTCTAAATAATATTCTGAAAGAATCCAGCAACTTAAGATGGGTGGGGGGAGGGAGATGTATATAGAGTGGTATGTGAAGTGAGAGAAAGGGGAATAATAAACTAATCTTCTTAATATTTTAGTATTGTTCAGATAATTCCATAATGTATGTATCAATGTATGGTATGTGTGCGTGTGTGTGTTTATCAAAGAAAAGGGAGAAAATCTTACATATGATGTATTTCCATGTGTCTCTATAGAATGCTAAGATAAAACATGGAATAAAGCTGGAAACAGAGCAAATCTTCCATGGAAACAGATAAACAGTAACTGTTTTGACTAACATCAAAATGTTCACTTCACCTTTCTGGCCACTTATGCCAGTAACTGGAAAATAATTGAGGACACATTCTTCTTGCTTTCACCCCCATTATACACACATTAAATTCAAGTCCAAGTCCTAGTCATGGCCACATCCAGGAAAAATCTTGTGACTGTTATTATGTCTATTTTTAATCACGTATCACTCCAGGCCAAGCTACCACTATCTCCCACCTGGATTTGTACAATAACCTTTTAACTGCTGCTCATCTCCCTTCATTGTTAATCTTCACAGAAGACAGAATGAGATTTGAAATCATATATCTGATCATGAAAATCACCCAATTAAACCCTTCAATGGCATCTCATTCTATTTGAGAAAAAATTCCATAGGGTCTGTATAATCTGCCTTTATCTTTTTCTCCAGGCTCATCTTATACCCTTCTCTCATCAGTATGTTTACCACCCCAGGGCTCTTTTACATGCTGGCCTGGATGCCAGGAGGGTTCTTTTTCACATTCTTTATCTAAGTCCTTCTGCACATTCAACTCAGATTAGACGCCATTCAACTCAGATTAGACGCCGTTCTCAAAGAAGCCTCACTGGCCCTCTCAATCTATTTTAGACACTCCTTTCTGACAATCTCATTATAGTTCTTACTGCTATAGCACTTGCCACAATTTGCATATTGATACAATTGAAGCATCATAATTTAACGTCTCAGCCCAGAGAAATCTTAAACTTGCTTAACGCATCTCCCCAACCAAAATCCTCCCAAAACACATCCATAAAAACACAAACCAGCAGCTACCTCCAGTCACATCTCCAGCTTTTAAGGACTGATGCTTGACTATACAGGAACCCTAAAGTAGTTGGGGAAGGTATCCACACATGGCAGTTTGAAGGTAATAGAAAGAAGCCTTGGGGCCTGATTGGCCACCTCCTCATGTTGGGTAGTTAACCCCAAAGGCCTTTATACCGATGAAGCAGAATTTGCTCCATTACATAAACTGAAGGGATCACCTCATCATATCACTCAGCAGAGGTGATAGAACTTAATCACTTTTGCTGAAGAAACTGAATCAACAAGAATCATAGGCACGCAAATCTTGGGTCCAATCTCCAGGCAATTACTTGGTATTTCTTTTTTCTTTGACATCTCTCCCCAACGTCAGATACCTAACATCTAGAATTGTGCCCACTTGCTCTTTCATTATTTTTCTCTGAATTACTGCTCATACTTAATTTTAAACGTTTATTTCCAAATTCCAAGGTGTGTATATACAAACCTTTATTTCATCTAAATATACTAATCTACCCAAAATAAAAGTTTGTAAGTAACAAGCTTTACACACAACGCTCCTACAAGTTAAAACATTTGTCCAAGTCAGATTTCCTTTACACACTTCTATTATAATGTGTTTCTGTGTTGTCTCTGATATTATGAGTTCAATCATTCCTCAGAGCTTAGCTCAAAGTCCTTGAAGGGCTTCTTTCTATTCTTCCTCTAGCTATTCTTTCCTACTGCCCACCATGCTGAAATCATGTGGTGTATTTCATATTATTTACTTGGCATCTGTGCCTCTTGTTTCGTTCATCTCTTTTATATATATATATATATATATATATATATATATATATATATATATATATATTTTTGTTCTCCAAGAGGAAGCTTCATTTTTCTACCATTGCAGAGTAGGACAATATTTTTCTAATCCTTAGGACATATAAGATGAAGAAATGAATGGAAAATGCATTAATGAAAACGGACCATTTTCAAGCCATCTGCACTCTCTAGGCTTAGATCAGTCATTCTCTGGATTTTCAAAAGTTCTGTCTATAAGCTATTATATCAGTAAGCTTTCTCAGCCACTTTTTTTTTGCTTGCATAAGCCAATATAGGGGACACATCTATTAGCTAGCATAGTGTCCTGCATATAATGAGTGAGTGTGGTTGTTGTAGAGGATGGTATTGTTTACTGCTTCAGTTCCTAGTCAATGTCCTATCCTTGCTCAGATAGGTGGGCATATTTATAAAAACCCATTTTCAGATATTGTATAATCATAATGGTTCACACAACAAAAAAGACTGATAGTAATACATGTAAAAGAATATTATCTGAGAGGCACAGAGAAAATTATAGTTTTGAAAGAATTTTCCCTTCAAAAGCTTGGTTGTTATGACTCTTGTAACCATCTGATAGAGATACAGGTGACCATTAAAACTTACACATAGGGACCAGAGAATAATTATATTCCTGAAACTGAAATTCAAATCAAGGTTTATAAAATTAACCTCTTTAATCAATATATTTGTACCTTTATCCTCTTTTAAAACTAAGAGTTAGTGATTCAGAGATTTGTCCCCCACTGCTACTCTCTCCCACTCTTCCCAGATAATTTTTGATGATTTCGTAAATTAGCTACATGTTTAGTTAATAATTCAAAATCTTTGATCAGACATTAAAGCTTAGTCATCTTGTTGCAGCTCAAATATTTTAGCAGTGATAATCCAGAGTTGAAGCCAAACCCATAAATCATTGAAAGATTTTGTTTGTAAGATGACAGCTTGTTTTTCTTGGCTTCTTCTCACAACTCACATCAACTCCAAACTTGCATTCACAAGAAAATCCCAGGCAAATTTCATGCTAATGTACAAAAACTTAAATATTTGGTAGGATCTATAAGGCAGCTGAAAAAGGACTATGCATGAAGATTTCAATCATGGTATTAGAATGCTATCTCCTAACAATACTGAGTTTAGCTTAATTCCATAAATTGGAGGCAAAATAACTAGCATGCCCCCTTTCTTGGCCATATTTTGATTCTTTTGGACAAGACACCTTTGAATAACTTAAAAAAAAAAACTCGAGGCGGGGCCAAGATGGGGGACTAGGTAGACACTACCTCGGATCCCTCTTGCAACAAAGACTCGGAAAAACAAGTGAATCGATCACGTACATAACAATCTACAAACCCTGAACAACAAACACAGATTTAGAGATGGAAAACGAACAAATACGGGGAAGCAGCGATTGTTTTCAGAGCCTGGAGCCAGCGTCCCAGTCAGGTAACCTTTGGTGCCCGATTTAGGGCAGAGCTCAGGGGAGCTGACGGCGCAAACAAGAGGCCCAGCCCTACCACCCTGAACTCACCCCGGGAGGGGGCCCAGCACGCAGCCAGTGGGAGAAGTGCCCGGGAGGCAGAGACTGGTCTTGGAGCTGGGAGAGCAGCGTCCCAGCTGGGGAATCATGCCGCCGGGATTTTGACTGGGCGCTGTCACGGCACAAGCAAGGAGAGCTGCTCCACTCTCCTGAACTAACCCCAGGAGGGAGCCCAGCCAGTTCGCGAGGGCAGCGCGGTGACGCGGCTGGCGGGACGAGAAGTCCCCAGGAGGCAGCGACTGATTTTGGAGCCGGGAGTAAAGCGTCCCAGCAGGGGAATCTTGAGGCTAGGATTTGGACTGGCAGCGGGTGGCTTCAGAGGGCCGGACACCCAGGGGCAATCTCCACACAACCAGCACACATAGGCGACACACCCCGCGGGAATCTTAGATAAAATAGTCATTCCAAGCAAGACAAGCAACTCTGGCTATATTCTGAGGTGCTACTCTCCTATCTCTCTGATCCCTCCCCCACCCTCCCCAGGTGGCTTCATTAACATTGGAATTGCCTGAGCCAGAGGGAGAATGGCTCTGGCTCTGCGGTGGCTTTGCTTCCCCCCCCCCCCCTTTTTTTTTTGGTCTTTTCCTAACCCACTCTTTCGGCCTCAGAGAAGGAACAACAACAAAAAAAAACCCAGGGACCAAAAATCCACCCCCTAATTGGACTAAAAACACAGAACCAGCTACAGTCAAGCATATATGATCCAAATCTCAGACTTTCATCCTTGCAGGGAACGAGGTGGCGGTTATAATCCAAAGGCAATTCTGATAGGGATCTGACTGCATTTTTTTTTTAGTGGATTTTCTGGAAAAACTAGTTTCCCAGTGATGGCTCGGAGACAGCAGTCCATATCAAACCACATAAAGAAGCAGACCATGACAGCTTCTCCAACCCCCCAAACAAAAGAATCAAAATCTTTCCCAAATGAAGATACAATCCTGGAATTATCAGATACAGAATATAAAAAACTAATTTACAGAACGCTTAAAGACATCACAAATGAAATTAGGCTAACTGCAGAAAAAGCCAAGGAACACACTGATAAAACTGTTGAAGAACTCAAAAAGATTATTCAAGAACATAGTGGAAAAATTAATAAGTTGCAAGAATCCATAGAGAGACAGCATGTAGAAATCCAAAAGATTAACAATAAAATTACAGAATTAGACAACGCAATAGGAAGTCAGAGGAGCAGACTCGAGCAATTAGAATGCAGACTGGGACATCTGGAGGACCAGGGAATTAACATCAACATAGCTGAAAAAAAATCAGATAAAAGAATTTTAAAAAATGAAGAAACCCTAAGAATCATGTGGGACTCTATCAAGAAGGATAACTTGCGGGTGATTGGAGTCCCAGAACAGGGAGGGGGGACAGAAAACACAGAGAAAATAGTTGAAGAACTCCTGACACAAAACTTCCCTGACATCATGAAAGATGAAAGGGTATCTATCCAAGATGCTCATCGAACCCCATTTAAGATTGATCCAAAAAGAAAAACACCAAGACATATTATCATCAAACTCGCCAAAACCAAAGATAAACAGAAAATTTTAAAAGCAGCCAGGGAGAAAAGAAAGGTTTCCTTCAAGGGAGAATCAATAAGAATAAGTTCAGACTACTCAGCAGAAACCATGCAGGCAAGAAGGGAATGGGATGACATATACAGAGCACTGAAGGAGAAAAACTGCCAGCCAAGGATCATATATCCAGCAAAACTCTCTCTGAAATATGAAGGCGAAATTAAGATATTTACAGATAAACACAAGTTTAGAGAATTTGCAAAAAGCAAACCAAAGCTACAAGAAATACTAAAGGATATTGTTTGGGCAGAAAACCAATAATATCAGATACCAGCACAACACAAGGTCACAAAACAGAACATCCTGATATCAACTCAAATAGGGAAATCACAAAAACAAGTTAAGATTAATTAAAAAAAATATACACATAACAGGGAATCACGAAGTCAATATGTAAAAGATCACAATAATCAAAAAGAGGGACTAAATACAGGAGGCATAGAACTGCCATATGGAGAGTGATACAAGGCGATATAGAACAATACAAGTTTGGTTTTTACTTAGAAAAATAGGGGTAAATAATAAGGTAACCACAAAGAGGTATAACAACTCCATAACTCAAGATACAAGCCAAGAAAAATGTAATGACTCAACTAACATAAAGTCAAACATTACGAAAATGAGGATCTCACAATCTACTAAGAAAAACATCTCGGCACAAAAAAGTATGTGGTAAAATGAAATTGTCAACAACACACATAAAAAGGCATCAAAATGACAACACTAAACACTTATTTGTCCATAATTACGCTGAATGTAAATGGACTAAATGCACCAATAAAGAGACAGAGAGTCTCAGACTGGATAAAGAAACACGATCCATCTATATGCTGCCTACAAGAGACACACCTTAGACTTAGAGACACAAACAAACTAAAACTCAAAGGATGGAAAAAAATATATCAAGCAAACAATAAGCAAAAAAGAGGAGGAGTAACAATATTAATTTCTGACAAAATAGACCTTAGACTTAAATCCACCACAAAGGATAAAGAAGGACACTACATAATGATAAAAGGGACAATTGATCAGGAAGACATAACCATATTAAATATTTATGCACCCAATGACAGGGCTGCAAGATACATAAATCAAATTTTAACAGAACTGAAAAGTGAGATAGACACCTCCCCAATTATAGTAGGAGACTTCAACACACCACTTTCGGAGAAGGACAGGACAGCTCAATAGAGACACGGAAGACCTACTTACAACAGTCAACCAACTTGACCTCATTGACTTATACAGAACTCTCCACCCAACTGCTGCAAAGTATACTCTTTTTTCTAGCGCACATGGAACATTCTCTAGAATAGACCACATATTAGGTCATAAAACAAACCTTTGCAGAGTCCAAAACATCGAAATATTACAAAGCATCTTCTCAGACCACAAGGCAATAAAACTAGAAATCAATAACAGAAAAACTAGGAAAAAGAAATCAAATACTTGGAAACTGAACAATACCCTCCTGAAAAAAGACTGGGTAATAGAAGACATCAAGGAGGGAATAAGGAAATTCATAGAATGCAACAAGAATGAAAATACTTCCTATCAAAACCTCTGGGACACAGCAAAAGCAGTGCTCAGAGGCCAATTTATATCGATAAATGCACACATACAAAAAGAAGAAAGAGCCAAAAGCAGAGAACTGTCCCGACATCTTGAACAAATAGAAAGTGAGCAACAAAAGAACCCATCAGGCACCAGAAGAAAACAAATAATAAAAATTAGAGCTGAACTAAATGAATTAGAGAACAGAAAAACAATCGAAAGAATTAACAAAGCCAAAAGCTGGTTCTTTGAAAAAATTAACAAAATTGATAAACCATTGGCTAGACTGACTAAAGAAATACAGGAAAGGAAACAAATAACCCGAATAAGAAACGAGAAGGACCACATCACAACAGAAGCAACTGAAATTAAAAGAATCATATCAGATTATTACGAAAAATTGTACTCTAACAAATTTGCAAACCTAGAAGAAATGGATGAATTCCTGGAAAAACACTACCTACCTAAACTAACACATTCAGAAGTAGAACAACTAAATAGACCCATAACAAAAAAAGAGATTGAAACGGTAATCAAAGAATCCCAACAAAAAAGCCCTGGCCCGGACGGCTTCACTGCAGAGTTCTACCAAACTTTCAGAGAAGAGTTAACACCACTACTACTGAAGGTATTTCAAAGCATAGAAAATGACGGAATACTACCCAACTCATTCTCTGAAGCCACCATCTCCCTGATACCAAAACCAGGTAAAGACATTACAAAAAAAGAAAATTATAGACCTATATCCCTCATGAACATAGATGCAAAAATCCTCAACAAAATTCTAGCCAATAGAATTCAACAACATATCAAAAAAATAATTCACCACGATCAAGTGGGATTTATACCAGGTATGCAAGGCTGGTTTAATATCAGAAAAACCATTAATGTAATCCATCACATAAATAAAACAAAAGACAAAAACCACATGATCTTATCAATTGATGCAGAAAAGGCATTTGACAAAGTCCAACACCCATTTATGATAAAAACTCTCACCAAAATAGGAATTGAAGGAAAATTCCTCAACATAATAAAGGGCATCTATGCAAAGCCAACAGCCAATATCAGTCTAAATGGAGAGAACCTGAAAGCATTTCCCTTGAGAATGGGAACCAGACAAGGATGCCCTTTATCACCGCTCTTATTCAACATCGTGCTAGAAGTCCTAGCCAGGGCAATTAGGCTAGACAAAGAAATAAAAGGCATCCGGATTGGCAAGGAGGAAATAAAATTATCTCTATTTGCAGATGACATGATCTTATACACAGAAAACCCTAAGGAATCCTCCAGAAAACTACTGAAACTAATAGAAGAGTTTGGCAGAGTCTCAGGTTATAAAATAAACATACAAAAATCACTTGGATTCCTCTACATCAACAAAAAGAACACCGAAGAGGAAATCACCAAATCAATACCATTCACAGTAGCCCCCAAGAAGATAAGATACTTAGGAATAAATCTTACCAAGGATGTAAAAGACCTATACAAAGAAAACTACAAAGCTCTACTACAAGAAATTCAAAAGGACATACTTAAGTGGAAAAACATACCCTGCTCATGGATAGGAAGACTTAACATAGTAAAAATGTCTATTCTACCAAAAGCCATCTATACATACAATGCACTTCCGATCCAAATTCCAATGTCATTTTTTTTAATTAATTTTTATTAAGCTTCAAGTGAACATTTACCATTCCAATCAGTCTGTCACATGTAGGTTTACATACATCTTACTCCCTTCTCCCACTTGCTCTCCCCCTATTGAGGCAGCCCTTTCAGTCTCTCGTTTCGTGACAATTTTGTCATCTTCCCTTTCTCTCTATCTTCCCATCCCCCCTCTAGTCAAGAGTTGCCAACACACTCTCCAGTGTCCACCTGATTTAATTAGCTCACTCTTCATCAGCATCTCTCTCCCCCCCACTGACCAGTCCTTTTCATGCCTGATGATTTGCCTTCGGGGATGTTTCTTGTCCTGTGCCATCAGAAGTTCTGGGGAGCATTGTCTCTGGGATTCCTCTAGTCGCAGTCATACCATTAGGTATGGTCTTTTCATGAGAATTTGGGGACTGTATCCCATTGGTCTCCTGCTCCCTCAGGAGTTGTCTGTTGTACTCCCTGTCAGGGCAGACATCGATTGTGGCCGGGCAACAACTAGTTCTTCTGGTCTCAGGATAATGTAGGTCTCTGGTTCATGTGGCCCTTTCTGTCTCTTGGGCTCTTAGTTGTCGTGTGACCTTGGTGTTCTTCCTTTGCCTTTGCTCCAGGTGGGTTGAGACCAATTGATGTATCTTAGATGGCCGCTTGTTGGCATTTAGGACCCCAGGCGCCACAATTCAAAGTGGAGTGCAGAACGTTTTCATAATAGAATTATTTTGCCCATTGACTTAGAAGTCCCCTCAAACCAAGTTCCCCAGACCCCAGCCCCTGCTCCACTGACCTTTGAAGCTTTCATTTTATCCCGGAAACCTCTTTGCTTTTAGTCCAGTCCAATTAGGCTGACCTTCCTTGTATTGAGTGTTGTCTTTCCCTTCACCCAAAGCAGTTCTTATCTACAGATTGATCAATAAAAAGCCCTCTCCCTCCCTCCCTCCCTCCCCCCTTTGTAACCACAAAAGTATGTGTTCTTCTCCGTTTTTTCTATTTCTCAAGATCTTATAATAGTGGTCTTATACAATATTTGTCCTTTTGCCTCTGACTAATTTCGCTCAGCATAATGCCTTTCGGATTCCTCCATGTTATGAAATGTTTCACAGATTCATCACTGTTCTTTATCGATGCGTAGTATTCCATTGTGTGAATATACCACAATTTATTTAACCATTCATCCGTTGACGGACATCTTGGTTGCTTCCAGCTTTTTGCTATCGTAAACAGAGCTGCAATAAACATGGGTGTGCATATATCTGTTTGTGTGAAGGCTCTTGTATCTCTAGGGTATATTCCGAGGAGTGGGATTTCTGGGTTGTATAGTAGTTCTATTTCTAACTGTTTAAGATAATGCCAGATGGATTTCCAAAATGGTTGTACCATTTTACAATCCCACCAGCAGTGTATGAGAGTTCCAATCTCTCCGCAGCCTCTCCAACATTTATTATTTTGTGTTTTTTGGATTAATGCCAGTCTAGTTGGTGTGAGATGGAATCTCATCGTAGTTTTAATTTGCATTACTCTAATGGCTAATGATCAGGAGCATCCAATGTCATTTTTTAAGGTGATAGAGAAACAAATCACCAATTTCATATGGAAGGGAAAGAAGCCTCGGATAAGCAAAGCATTACTGGAAAAAAAAGAAGAAAGTGGGAGGCCTCACTCTACCTGATTTCAGAAGCTATTATACAGCCACAATAGTCAAAACAGCCTGGTACTGGTACAACAACAGGCACATAGACCAATGGAACAGAATTGAGAACCCAGATATAAATCCATCCACATATGAGCAGCTGATATTTGACAAAGGACCAGTGTCAGTTAATTGGGGAAAAGATAGTCTTTTTAACAAATGGTGCTGGCATAACTGGATATCCATTTGCAAAAGAATGAAACAGGACCCATACCTCACACCATGCACAAAAACTAACTCCAAGTGGATCAAAGACCTAAACATAAAGACTAAAACGATAAAGATCATGAAAGAAAAAATAGGGACAACCCTAGGAGCCCTAATACAAGGCATAAACAGAATACAAAACATTACCAAAAATGATGAAGAGAAACCAGATAACTGGGAGCTCCTAAAAATCAAACACCTATGCTCATCTAAAGACTTCACCAAAAGAGTAAAAAGACCACCCACAGACTGGGAAAGAATTTTCAGCCATGACATCTCCGACCAGCGCCTGATCTCTAAAATCTACATGATTCTGTCAAAACTCAACCACAAAAAGACAAACAACCCAATCAAGAAGTGGGCAAAGGATATGAACACACACTTCACTAAAGAAGATATTCAGGCAGCTAACAGATACATGAGAAAACGCTCTTGATCATTAGCCATTAGAGAAATGCAAATTAAAACTACGATGAGATTCCATCTCACTCCAACAAGGCTGGCATTAATCCAAGAAACACAAAATAATAAATGTTGGAGAGGCTGAGGAGAGATTGGAACTCTTATACACTGCTGGTGGGAATGTTGGAAATCTATCTGGCGTTATCTTAAACAGTTAGAAATAGAACTACCATACAACCCAGAAATCCCACTCCTCGGAATATACCCTACAGATACAAGAGCCTTCACACAAACAGATATATGCACACCCATGTTTATTGCAGCTCTGTTTACAATAGCAAAAAGCTGGAAGCAACCAAGGTGTCCATCAACGGATGAACGGGTAAATAAATTGTGGTATATTCACACAATGGAATACTATGCATCGATAAAGAACAGTGACGAATCTGTGAAACATTTCATAACATGGAGGAACCTGGAAGGCATTATGCTGAGCGAAATTAGTCAGAGGCAAAAGGACAAATACTGTATAAGACCACTATTATAAGATCTTGAGAAATAGTAAAAACTGAGAAGAACACATACTTTTGTGGTTACGAGGGGGGCAGGGAGGGAGGGAGGGAGGGAGAGGGTTTTTTATTGATTAATCAGTAGATAAGAACTGCTTTAGGTGAAGGGAAGGACAACACTCAATACATGGAAGGTCAGCTCAATTGGACTGGACTAAAAGCAAAGAAGTTTCCGGGTTAAAATGAATGCTTCAAAGGTCAGCGGAGCAAGGGCGGGGGTTTGGGGACCATGGTTTAAGGAGACTTCTAAGTCAATTGGCAAAATAATTCTATTATGAAAACATTCTGCATCCCACTTTGAAATGTGGCGTCTGGGGTCTTAAATGCTAACAAGCGGCCATCTAAGATGCAGCAATTGGTCTCAACCCACCTGGAGCAAAGGAGGATGAAGAACACCAAGGTCACACGACAACTAAGAGCCCAAGAGACAGAAAAGGCCACATGAACCAGAGACCTACATCATCCTGAGACCAGAAGAACTAGTTTGTGCCTGGCCACAATCGATGACTGCCCTGACAGGAAGCACAACAGAGAACCCCTGAGGGAGCAGGAGATCAGTGGGATGCAGACCCCAAATTCTCATAAAAAGACCATACTTAATGGTCTGACTGAGACTAGAGGAATCCCGGCGGCCATGCTCCCCAGACCTTCTGTTGGCCCAGGACAGGAACCATCTCCGAAGACAACTCATCAGACATGAGAGGGACTGGTCAGCGGGTGGGAGAGAGATGCTGATGAAGAGTGAGCTAATTATATCAGGTGGACACTTGAGATTGTGTTGGCATCTCCTGTCTGGAGGGGGGATGGGAGGATAGAGAGAGAGGGAAGCTGGCAAAATTGTCACGAAAGGAGAGACTGGAAGGGCTGACTCATTAGGGGGAGAGTGGGAGTACGGAGTAAGATGTATGTAAACTTATATGCGACAGACTGACTGGATTTGTAAACGTTCACTTGAAGCTCAATAAAAGTTAATAAAAAAAAAAAAAACTCAGTCTGAAACTACAAGAGATCATGCCCCCATTGTTGTTGCTAAGAGTATGCTAGGAGTTTCATAACCAAGGAAAAAAAAAAAAAGTGCCGTCTAGTCAATTTTGACTCATAACAACCGTATAGTTTCATAAAAAAAATAGTTTCATAGCCACCATGAAATGTGTTCGGGTTATAAGTGTCTGCTCTGGTAAGTGGCAAATAACTAAAGGAAGGATTTTCTAGGAAATGTGGATCAGAGGGACCTGGAGCTGAACATATAAATGAGTAAAAACTGGCTTTTTCATTCATGCATTCATTTTACCGAGATTTACTGAACTTCTTTTCTGTGTCCCCTGAGAATAGAAAGTGAATAAGACAAAGTCCTTGCTTATAAAGTGTGTGTGGTCCCAGGTATAGCTAATTATTCCCTGGGACTAAAGTACCAAAAGAATCTAATTTTTATAAAGGTACAAGGATAAGCCCTTGTTCATGATTTAAACTACATGTTTTGAATCAAGAATCAGTGTCATTTTAGGACAACAGAAGCAAATATTGGAAAAATCATGTTATCAATTGTGTGTCCTCTCACTTCTTCAGTGGTGACCTCGCACCATTTTGGTTTTTCCACCTCTTTTTTCTTACACTCCACTTCTTTTTGCTGGCCCCTGAAGATACTTATGTTTTCAATGCCCTCTTTCTCTTCTCAAAAAAGATCTGAAACACTTTCGTACTCAATAATAAATGAATTACAATTACCTAAACCATTATTTCCTCTAAGGGTATTTGCATTTAACCAGAAAAAAAAAAGTAATGACAGTCTGTTTGAGGAGTATTAGGCAGCAGGCTGCAGGCCAACCATACTTTAAAGATGGTTGTGTACAGCACTTACATCTAAATTTCCCTGTTGAAGAGGGAGTTGTAACACAGAAAAAGTGTAGCAAGATGGGATTGGGAATCCAGGTCCAATTAAAGAGATAATATTTCAATGTTGGTAACTCATTAGGCACAAGTTTTTCCTATGCAAGTTTATTGTCATTAAGTTGATAAATCATGGCATTGAACCTCACCTGATATACTTCTGAATCCCTGGAGAGATGGGTGATATGAGTTAGGTTTAGCGTCTCCTTTGAAAGTTCTGCTGGAGTCCTGGTGGCACAGTGGTTAAGAGCTCCAGCTGCTAACCAAAAGGTCAGCAGTTTGAATCCACTAGCTGCTTCTTGGAAACCCCATGAGGCAGTTCTATACTGGTCTTGGCCGTTCTGTTAAGGCTGCCCTTAGCACTCTTA
Source organism: Elephas maximus indicus (assembly GCF_024166365.1). Classification (NCBI taxonomy): domain Eukaryota; kingdom Metazoa; phylum Chordata; class Mammalia; order Proboscidea; family Elephantidae; genus Elephas; species Elephas maximus. The sequence continues at coordinate 18,364,509 of NC_064845.1, read as the reverse complement.
CTTCTATACCCACAATAAGAGAAGGGTTGGTTTCTCATCACTATCAATCACACTTGACCTTCATACCAGCGACGGCAGCAAAAGAGCTTTTGGTCATTGCTGCTTTTTCCGTGTTCAGTCAGGGGGATTTGAGTACTCAAGACCTGGTGAAGGTTGTCAGAAGTTTCTTCCTCTGTCAGAAAGATAAAGCCTAATTAGAATTCAAGGTGATGCTATAATGTTCATTACAACTGTTTAGGGCCCAAATACACAGAAAAACAGGTGCACTGTAGCCACAGTTGTGTTTCCAATCTAATGCTGTGACAATTTCTGGGCATGGTTCCATTACTGAAAATTCAATCTGACAATGAGCTGAATAGGTATTTAGAATGTGACTTACCTTTCACGTGAAGTATGTTTCTGCATCTGTATAAACTTGTTAAACAATTTCAGCATGAAGTTGGGGGCTTCTGTAGAAAGCTATGAAACGCTACTCTGAAAAGGAAAGAGAGGGAATTAGTTTGCGTTTCATTTTACCTTCTCACTCTTTTTTTGGTTCATTGGTAAGGCAATGAATGCCCTCCTTTCTGGGTGAAATTTCTGTATACACGCCACTAAATTTCAGGTGACAATTGTTTGCTGTGCTGAGATTTCAAAATATGAGAAAAGTTCTCCAAAATAGGATAGAGGATAAAATTAATGAAATGTTATATTTGAACATCCCTGAACACATTATTCTTCATCAAAGAGAAAATGGTTAGAAAAAATAAGTCTAAAAGTTAGCCCAAAACAGAGATTAATTTTAATTAAGACTCAGAAAAAGAAGACAAGTATATTGATAAATGACCTTCTTCGTTTTTCTTTTCTTTTCCTTTCACGGTCTATGCTAGAGGTCAGAAAATTTTCTAGACTTCAGTAGAGGCTCATTATAAAGTAAAAAATTGTGGCAGTTTTCGGTATCTCAAATGAAGAGCTGCCAGTGTTGGGAAAGGCAAGGTGTTAAGGTAATTCTTCATACTTCACAGTTATATTTAACATCTACTGAGCTCTTGCTAACTAAAAGACACTGATCTAGGCACTAGAGGGAATACAGAAATGGATACCTTTCCCAAAAATCCAGGGTATGGTGCCATTGACGTTGATGTGCACAGACCATGTAAGGGCCTGAGTAAAGGGCAGGGAATTGGGTTAGATGTCATAATGGGCAAAGGGCTGAATCAGGCTTCAGGGTGATCAATGAATATCCCAGTGCCCAAACCGGGTGCTGCAACCAGATGAACCTAAAGAGCCCAGAGGAAAGGAAACTATTATTGATGAAGCACCTATTTTGTGTTAGTCACTATCTTATTATTGTTAGCTTTAACCAGGCCCCAACTCACAACGACTCCATGTGTTACAGAGTAGAACTGAGATCCACAAGGTTTTCTTAGCTGTAATCTTTATTGAATCAAATCGCCAGGCATTTCTTCTGCAGTGCCACTAGCTGGGTTCAAACCACCAACCTTTCGGTTGGTAGCCAAGTGTAAGCTGTTTGGGTGCTATTTATATGTACTTTCTTAGTTAATTTTAACAATAGTCTTGGGGCATAAGCATTACCCCAAATGGGAAAACTGAGACCCAAAAGGATTATCTAATAACCTCCAGTAAATGTCACTTAGTAAAACATATGTATATTTGAAATGGTTGCTGTGTCATTTTGGCTCAGCAAGACTCTAAGTGAAAAATATGAGGTTGCTGGTTGGTAATTTTGTGTTATTTATTACGCAGATGCCACCACCCTATAGTATTACACTCTTAAGGGACCTTCAGCCCTTTACGTTCTGCAAGACACGTGGTGGGTATTGTTCAGGGCTAAGAACATTCTTCCAAGGGTCTCATTAGACTCCCCTATTCCCCCCAAAAAACTTTTAATTAAAAAAATTCAAATCTATATGACTTGAAACAATGGTAATATGTTAAATACTTGTATACCGTTTAGATTCAACAGTTGCCAAAATTTGGCACATCTGCTTTATCATTTCCTTTTTGCATCCTCTCTCCCTCTCTCTCTCCTTTTTGTTTCGTAACATTGAAATTTTTAAAAGTTAATCTAGTTGTATTGTAAAATATCCCATGTTATGTACTGAATTATGCCCTCCAAAAAAGAAATATGGAATTCCCTACCCTTGCACTTGTAAATATGACCCTGTTCGGAATACAAGGGTTTTCTTTTGTTATGTCAATGAGGTCATACCACAGCAGAGTGGTCCTAAACCTGATCACTTCTGAGTGATGTCTTATAAAAAGAGTAGAATAGACAGAAGGGCACTGGCTTAGGCATCTAGTTCTGCTATAACAGAAATAACACAAGTCGGTGTCTTTAACAAAGAGAAATTTATTTCCTCACAGTCTAATAGGCTAGAAGTCCAAATTCAGGTTGTCAGCTCCAGGAGAAAACTTTCTCTGTTGGCTCAGGAGGAAGGTCCTTTTCATCAATCTTCCCCTGGACTGACAGCTTCTCCACACAGAAACCCCAGGTCCAAAGTACATGCTCTGCTCCCAACACTGCTTCCTTGGTGGTATGAGGTCCCCCGTCTCCCTGCTCGCTTCTCTCTTTTATATCTCAAAAGAGATTGGCTTAAGACACTATCTAATCTTACAGATCTCATCAATATAACTGGCAGTAATCCATCTCATTGCATCATAGTGATAGGATTTACAACACATAGGAAAATCATATCAGATGACAAAATGGTAGACAATCATACAATACTAGGAATCATGACCTAGCCAAGTGGACAGTTATTTTGGGAGGACACAATTCAATCCATGCCAGACACAAACAGTGGGAAAAATGTCACGTGAGGGCCTGTCTATAAGCAAAGGAACACCAAAGATTGCAGGTAGATGCCTGAAACTAAAAGAGAAGCCCACAGAAGGGATTAACATGGCTGAGATTCTGATTCAGACTTCTAGCTGACCCATTTATGCTATATTTTGTTATAGCAGCATTAGGTAACTAAGACATCTCACAATCAGGGGTTTATATGATTATTTCTTCTTGATTTGATTCAGAAGAAACATGTTTTTTTGCTTTGCAAGGACACCATGTAGATGATGTTGTTTACTTTCCATCATATAATGTCAGGAAGCACATAATATCAGTTTGCTCCATAATGGTGATGCTGTTTATCTCTGAGTGTAGATGGTTTCTATCACTTCTCTTCCTCATAAAAGGACTTTTGCCCTTTATAAGTAATAAGTAAAGAGTATGTCAGGACACTTAAAGATAGATGAATATTCTGTTTCCCAACAACCTTTCACCGAAAGGTTTTAGTATTCGTTGGCTATTCCTTGATGAAATATAATATTACATTGATGGTTACAAAACAGTGATTTTTAAAATTCTAGCATAACTATATATTGCATAAAAGGAGAATATTCAAATATAAAAAACACATGGATTACATGTAAAAGGATGAGAAATACATATACAATGCTCACACTAATCAAAAGAAAGCTGGAGTGGCTGTGTTAATAACAAAGTAGATTTCATAGCAAAGAATATTAACCAGGATAAACAAGGTAATTTCATAATTATGAAGGGGTCAGTTCATCAAGGCAACATGACAACCCTAAACATTTGTGTACATAAAACAGAGCTTCAAAATACATGAGGGAAAAACTGATAGAACTTGAAGAAGAAAGAGATAAACCCATTATTCGAGTTGGAAATTTCAATGTCCCATTCTCAATAATTGATAAAACAAGTAGATAGAAAATCATCAAGGATATGGTAGATTTGAAAAACACTATTAACCTATTGGCCTAACTGACGTTTTTGGTACACTCCCCCCAACAGAAGAACACACATTATTTTTAAGTGCACGTGGAGAATTTACCAAGATAGACAATACTCTGTAAAACAAGTCTCAATAAATTTAAAAGGATGAAGGTGATGCAAAGTATGTTCTCTGGGCACGATAGAATTAAATCAGTAGTATATTGTTGGCAAAGAACATTGAATATATCATGGACTGCAAGAAGAATGAACAAGTCTGTTGTGGAATAAGTACAGCCAGAGTGCTCCTTGGAAACAAGGATGGTGAGACTTCGTCTCATGTACTTTGGACATATTATCAGGAGGGATCGGTCCCTGAAGAAGGACATCATGCTTGGTAAAGTATAGGGTCAACAAAAAAGAGGAAGATCCTCAAAGAGATAGGTTGACACAGTGGCTGCAACAATGCGCTCAAACATAATAACAGTTTTGAGGATGGAGCAGGACTTGTCAGCATTTTGTTCTGTTATGCATAGTGTCACTATGAGTCAAAACGACTCTACAGCACCTAACAACAACGACAGAAATAATAATGGGAAGATATTAGGAAATTTCAAAAGACTGACTATACCAAGTGTTGGTGAGAATGTGAAGCAACTGGAATTCTCATAAACTGCTGGTAGGACAACCACTATAGAAAACAGTATAGTAATTTCTTAAAAAGTTAAAGATATAATCTACTAAAAAAAAGCTCATTGCTGTTGAGTCAACTCCAATTCATAGCTACCCTATACACAGAAAAAAACTGCCCCATAGGGTTTCCAAGGTGGATTCAAACTGCTGATATTTGGTTAGCGGTCGTAGCTCTTAACCACTATGGCGCCAGGGCCATCTAATGCCAATACTAGAGAAATGAAAGCATATGTCCTTAAAACTCTGATACTAGCAGCATTATTTGTTATAGTCAAAAACAAGGAGTAACTTGAATGTCCATTAACAGTAGAATGGATAAAAAAAATTTTATATACACCTGCATTGGAATTTTACTCAGCACTTAAAAGGAATGAGCTATTTTTTTTTTTTAATTGGTAGACGCCAACATGAATGAATCTGAAAATAATTATACTAGTGAAATAAGCCAGGGAAAAGGAATATATACTGTATGATTCCATGATTTCATTTTATATATAATTATAGAAATTAGAAACTAATAGAAAGTAACAATCAAAACTTCTCAAATTGTACAAATTAAATATGTGATTTTATTTAATATCAATTACCCCTTAACAAAACCAAACCTATTGCTGTCAATTAGATTCCGATTCATAGCAACCTAAAGGACAGAGTAGAACTGCCCCCAAGGGTTTCCCAGGAGTGGCTGGCGGATTGGAACTGCCAGCCTATTGGTTAGCAGCTGAGCTCTTAACCACTACACCACCAGGGCTCCTATACCTTTATAAACCTATTATAAAAATTAAATGAAATTAATTTTTTAAAATTTTTATAGCTCAAAAATCAAAGCTGTATAGAAATGTGTATATGCATCAGAGTAGTAGTCTCACCTTCATCTCTATATCTATCACCTCACAATGTACACCAGGATAAATTACTAATGAGTGAGAGAGAGAAAAATAAATAGATCAAAATTCAAGTCCTAGAGGAAAGTTTAGGCAAATGTCTTTTAACTAGTTACTGTTAAAATATAGGAAGTCCTTGGATTTGGATATTTTAATTTCATGTTTTCTCCTTTCTTGAATTATTTTATCATTTTCGTTAATTCTATCATGTATTGTCTTGGGCACGTCATATAATATCATCTACAAATACTTCCTTTTTTCTTTTTCCAATTCTTTGCCCTTAATAGATTTGCTAAGCTCAGCTTCACTTTAAAAAATTTGCTATGTGCTAAAAGCCAGAAGAATCGCAAACTCCCTCCTTGAACAAAATTTAATCAAATTCTTTTTATTAAATATTAAGAAATAATATTTCCAAACTGGAGCAATGTTTAAGACCAGGTAACTAACTGCGGAGACAATATTTAAGACTGTTTGATTTCAGAATTCATGATCTAATCCTTATACTTGGCTACTTCCAGACTAAACATTTTAGACATTTTTGAGTTATCTATTGCAATGTAACAACCCACTCCAAAACTTACTGGTATAAAACAATAATTATTTATTTGACTCACAAACCTACTCTTTAGGCAGGGATCACCAGAAGGTCTTATCTCTGTTTCACACATTATCAGCTGGTATGGCTTAACTGAAGCTGTAAGAACCACTTCCAAGATAGCTCATCACATGGCTGGCAAGTTGGCTCTTGCTGTCAGCTGAGAGCTTAGCTGGCACTGTTGGCTGAAGCACCTACACATGGCCCCTTCAAGTGGCCTAGTCATAGCTTCGTCACATGTATGGCTGCTAGGCTCCAACAGTAAGGATCCCAAAATGACGAGGTAGGAGCTATATCATCTATAATAACCTTGCAGTGAAGTCGCATAGTCACAAGCTCACCAAGATTCCAAGGGAAGGAACATAAACCCCATCCATCAGTGGGAGGTGCTTCAACCCCACATTACAAGAAGAACATGTGAGATGGGATATATTGCGGGAGCCAGCTTAAAAAAATACAATCTACCAAAGAAATCATCTAGAATATTCTTTCTCAAAATGTGTCTGAATTCAATCTCCACAAAAACTACCTGATGTACATGCTAAAATGCTGATTCTTAGATACCTGTCAAGAACTGTATAATTTAAAAACTCTGAGATCAGGAATTAGGAATGCACATTCTTCACAAATCTACATATGTTTTATGCACTCAAATTTTTGACAACCACTTGTACGGGCCAATTGACTCATCTGAGTGAAAATGAAAATAAGAACTGGAGAAGTTAAATGACCATTTTGAATACAGAGTTAAATACGCTATTATCAGCCTGTCTTTAGGAGTGTTACTGCTGAATTCTTAGGGATAATGGGAAGGCACAATAAAGAGTAAGCCTTGGGAGAGCACTGAAAACTCACATGCTTAAAGGGGCAAGAAAACCCAAAAAACCAAACCTGTTGCCTTCAAGTTGGTTCCGACTCATAGCAACCCTATAGGACAGAGTAGAACTGCCCCATAGGGTTTCCAAGGAGTGCCTGGTGGATTTGAACTGCCGACCTTTTAGCAGCCATAGCTCTTAACCACTATGCTACTAGGGTTCCCACTAAAGGGGCAAGAAGGTGATATAAACGAGTATGGCAGACCCTAGTATAAGATAAAGTAGGAAGTAGTAACAGTTTGAATGATCAAAGTACCAAAATGAGATAATTTCCTTTGGGATTCAAATTGTTTGGGCTGGGAAATAAGGCAAAGGTCATGATCACTACAGTAAAAAGCTACATAAAGACAGAGAAATAAAAGATCCCAAGAAGGTCATAAATTGCCTTTGGCCAAAAGATGGCTCCGGTGTCTCACACAGTGCTTGGTAGGCAAAATACCGTTAAAAACCCATTGTTATTGAGTAGATTCTGACTCACAGCGACCCTACAGGATGGAATAGAACTGCCCCATAGGGTTTCCAAGGCTATAATCCTTATGGAAACAGACTGCCACATCTTTCTCCCTAGGAGTGGCTAGTGGGTCCAAATTGCTGACCTTTTGGTTAGCAGCTGAGCACTTAACCACTGTGACATCAGGGCTCCTTTTAGTGGGCAATAGAATGTTTATTGAACAAAAGGTAAGACTGGGTGAGAGAACTCAGATTTAAGGGTCTCCAGGGAGGAGCTGAAATTGAGCAATCATGACTGTAAGATCCACACCAACTGGTTTGACTGCCCTGAATTTTAAGGGGGATGCACACTCAATTTTTTCCCTACCTCTTTGCACACACACACCCACATACCGATATACACACAAACAAACATGCACACAACTGATGAAATCCTTTATCACCATGACTGTACAGAGAAAATTCCTTTACAATTTATAATTCCACAAACACTCCTTGCTACGTCTATAAATGAAGAAGTCAATCAAGAATTTATTGTTGATTGACTGTTGATTTGCTGTTGACCAAGAGGTCAACAGCAGGGGTCTTAGAGGAGCAGCATCACTGTCCACTCCTTTTCAGGACCTTCGTTAAGTTCATGCCCTTACAGAGGCAGGCTGGATCAAAAGCCAGTTCTCGCATAATCTCATTTCCTCCACATAGAAGCAAGAGGAAAAATAATCCTCAATACTGGTGAAGGACTTAAGTTTGACTCATTAGAACACATAGAAATAAAGCAGAAACAACCATCCTTTTCCAACAACAAAATACAAACTAAAAGGTATACAACCAGAGGCACAGGAGCAAAAATAAGACCTAGTTTTACACTTCTTGGACCCTGAATAAAGTGCATTAAAAAAAAAAAAATCTGCTAAAAAGGGATGCTGCTGCTGCTGCTGTTGGTATTTTTGCTGTTGCGAGGGCCTCAATGGCCTTTGCCTGTCAGGGGCCATTGAGATTCTTCCACATGCCCGTTTTATCTTCCTGCCATTGCTGATTGCTAATTTCCTGAGTATTAATTACAAAGTTCAGCTCTTCCCCTATTGAGTCTGAAATAGAAAATGAGGGCTAACTTTAGAACAAAGGCTGTCAAATTCCCCTATCCACTCAGTACATTTAAGGCCAAGGACACACAAAGCAAAGACACACATTCCTTCCCTTTCAGGAAAATTCCTGTGAAAATTAGGATGACTCAAACATTCCTTCTAGGTCCTTAAAATAAAGGGTGAGTATTAAAGACATTCCATTTTTGAACGATCCAAAAAAAAATCTTTTTTCTGAGAGATCTGGTAAGAGAGGTGAAATCATCTCAGCTCGTTGAACACAAATAAACGTTCTGGCCATCCTTCACTGCGTGATTAAACCATTGTCTTAGTCACAGCCTGGCCTCTAATTTCCAAGTGAATGCATTGCCTTTGAGTCATTTTTTCAAGGAGAGAGGGAAAGAGAAGGATCATGAGATAATTAACTTTTTCACTTTTGATCTCAGAGTCAAATCACACACTCTGAGGCTGCAAGCCGGTTGTTTCCACCACAAGGTGCAATTTGAGGCACACCTTATACTTCCTTCCTAAGAAATTGATTCCTGGTGAGGAAGCCCCAGGTGGAACACAAAGGAGTGTCAGAGAAAGACAAAGCCAGTCTACCACATTGGCTGTCCTTGTATGCGGCAGGAGGCAGTAATGTAAAAGTTTCTGCTGCCCACAAACAAAATTAGACTCAATGGCACTGACAGGGAGGCTTGCTTTAAAGCAAAATTTATCTTCCATTTTGAAAATTTCCCAAGTGATTGTGATCAGGTAAGTGGGGAACCTGGAAGCAAATCAAATTTGAAACTTGTGGACCTTCATCTACTTGTTAGGAACTGAGACACCCTTTAGGGGCAGAGTATAAAAACTCTACGGCAATTCCACACCAAGGTACCATATTTTTATGCAAATAACATGCACCTTCTGCATTGTTTACTGGCAGCACCCGTTCCTCCTTTCTCCCAGGTATTTTCTAAATACTAAATATTTTTTACAGCAATATATATATGAGGATTGGCATGGCAGCACTTGTGAGGGTAGATATCCTCTTAGGTAATACCACATATATCCAAAAGAATTAAAAGCAGGCACTCAAACAGCTATTTATATGCTAATGTTCACAGCAGCCTTATTCACAATAGCCAAAAGGTCCAAAGGACCCGAGTGTCCATCAACTGATGAATCAATAAACGATAAGTGGTATACGTGTATAATGGAATATTATTCTGTCATTAAGAGAAATGAACCTTTGATAACTACTAGCACCTGGACGAACTTTGAAAACATGCTGAGCGAAACAGGCCAGATACAAAAGGACAAATATTATATGATTTTACTTATATGAAATATATAGAACAGGAAAATGCATAGAGACAGAAAGTAGATTAGAGGTTACAGGGGCTAGAGGAGGTGGGATGGGGAGTTATTGCTTAATGGGTATAGAGTTTCTGTTTAGAGTGATAAAAAATTTGGGGAAAAAGTCGTGATGGCTGAACAACATCATGAATGCAATTAACACCACTGAAATATACTCTTAAAATAGTTCAAATGACAAATTTTATATTATATAAACATATATATACATGGCAAGCTACCGCTGCTAACCAAAGGGTCTGCAGTTCAAATCTACCAGTCACTCCTTGGAAACCCTATAGGGCAGTTCTACTCTGTCCTGTAGGGTCTCTAAGAGTCCATATCAACTTGACAGCAGTGGGTTTGGTGTTTTGTTTCTTACTGGAGCCCTGGTGGCACAGTGATTAAGGGCTCAGCTGCTAACCAAAAAGTTGGCAGTTCGAATCTAACAGCTGCTCCTTAGAAACCCTAGGGGGAAGTTCTACTCTGTCCTGTAGGGTCACTATGAGTTGGAATAGACTCAATGGCAATGGTTTTATTTTATTTATTTTTTAATACTTATCACCTCAATAGTTTTTTTAAAACTCTCTAAAAAAAAAAAAAAAAATTCCAAAAAGCTAAAACTTGAAAATCAGTATCAGTATTGCTCTGGTCAATCAAAGATATTAACTTTCTCTAGGTGCCCTATTTTCTCATTGCTAAATTTCTAGGAATTTGCTATGTTTCAAATGTCTAATAGAAATTGTCTTTCTAACTAAAATAAAGGCGGCCAACTATCTAATCATCCTTGCTTTGCTTTACCCATTGCCCTTTGCCATCGAGTTGATTCCGATGCACAGCAACCCTGTAAGACAGAGTAGAAATGCCCAATAGGGTTTCCAAGGAGCCCCTGATGGATTCGAACTGTCGACCTTTTGGTTAGCAGCCGTAGCTCTTAACCACTACCACTGTGCTACCAGGGTTTCCTTCTTTGCTTTTTTCTAGTGCCATCGACACTTTGCTTTAGCTATGCTTAAAACATTCTAAAAGGCAAGTGTGAGAGTTATGTGCTGGTTGAAAGGTAAATGTCAGCTTCAGGCCCTTTGACTTTTTGAGAGTTGCAAGAAAATCAGCCCATCTCACTCCAAAGCCTGGGCAGTCTCACTCCCCCATGCCCTATCCACCATTTTGAACATGATTGGATACTCAGTTTATGAATTCCTCTCATATCAAGCTGTTCATGAATTCAGTCAACTGTAGGAGATCACATTTGATAACATATTGGCCAACCTTCTACCATCTGGTGGACACCCTCATCTTTCACCATCTTCTTCCTGTCTCTGTTTCTCTCTTTGCTGCTTTCCGTCTCTAGACCAAAATATGTGCCATGCAAACCATTTAGCTACCACTTTTTAAAACTTTAATATGTCCTTGAGTTCTCACTTTCCACCCTACATAGCATATTTAAGTTTTTCTTTTGGTCCTTTTAAAACTAATATAGCAATTGTTGAAAATACATTTCTCCAATGCATAACACAAGTATCTTTAATGAATAATAATTCATTATGTCTTTCGATGAATAAAAACAATGAAAGAGTTACCCATTGTTGAATATAATTTAACAAATTGATTCTTTCAACAGATATGAATTCCATATTGTCTGAAGTATGAGTACTACTGGCTAAGAAGTTTTCTAAAGACCTTCCAACCCTAAAGAAGAGGAGAAATCCTAACCCATCTTCCTTTGTTGAGTGAATTGGCAGTACGAGGGGCTTCTCCCAACCTCTTAACTATCTTTGGAAAATATTAGTCCAATGTTGTCTACTTCTAATACCTGGATTTAGAGTAAAGACATTCTGTTTTTATCTGAAACCTCCAAGAGTCACTGTTACTTCTCTCACCTTTTCATTGTTTGTTGTTTCTGTTTGTTTGTATTGCTAAGGTATTTTTAGATCCAGGAGAAAGAAGAAGAAAAAAAAAAAGATAATTGTCCCAGAATTTATCTTCTAGGATATTTTAAAGATAAGTGAATATTAAAGAGCTTTTAAGAAAGGAAGAGTTAAAAGTAAGTCAAAATAGATGTATAATAATTGCCTTTGGATTCTTATGGCATGAGCCTAAAGAAGTTTGGAAATCTCTGTTTAAAGTTTGTAATAAGTTCAAGGGCAATCAGTATTCTCTCTTCATTCTCCTACAAAATGTTGCTTTCCAAATATGGCCGATTTCTGAAATGACTGGGGACAACACTTCTTCCTACATCCTTCCCATATCAGGGTCCCCTGCCACCCTGATGGTTCTGAAAAGTTTTCCACATTGAAGAAGTTTTCCTAAATGAATGATCATTTTTATTATATTATCTTTGTTTTTAAATACAGATAAAAGTCTATAGAGATTCAAATGAGCTAAAAGCATGAACTCCTGTCTTCCCACAACACACAAGTCCCTTTAAGGTACATTCCTGGGAAAAATAGAAGCCAATGCACATTCCAGGTCCCAATTTTCAAAATCAGTGTTTATCTTCAAAAATACTTCTCACAATTAATGTGTTTGATGGAGAAAAATATGGAAAAATAATTAGAAAGTACCCTCTTTATTTGTGTTTTTCAGTCCCATTCCTGATTAAATTAGTAGGATGCTTATTTTTTTGTTCTATTGGTTCGCATTTTCTGTGGAGTGATAATTAAGTCTCAGCCACGATGAATGACCCACTAGCTCTACAAGACTTTCTACTGGGTAGTTTGTGAAACGAGAACTTTCATGGAAAGGCACAGAGACTGTGGGATATTAGAACTAACACCGGTGAGCTCCAAAAGGTAGAGACAAGTATGAATTCCTCTCCGGAAACTGCTGAAATTCAGCTCTTATTTCCCTGGAGTATGTGCGTGTTGGGACTGAAAGGGGAGATTCCAAAATTTCTGTAAACTTGCAAATGCAAAATGTACAAATCACTGAACTCTGTTACAATGTCTGTTGGATGGAACTGGCAAGAAGCCGGAGCTGAAAGTAATGGTGTGGACAGCCTCACCCCATTACTTTCAAAGCAATTGATTCTGTTGTAGCCATTATATCATTCTCAATTTAAGAAGAAAAAAAATATGGAGGTGGTTTATCATCTCTCCCTTCTAATAGGTAGGAATATAAATTTGCCTTCATTGTGGGATAAGTGAACCAAATACAAGGTGTTCAGCTTCTCAGTCTCTGCATCTGACCCAATAATGCAACATGTGCTCAGCTCAGCTGCCAACATTTATATTTGCTTCCTCTGTGAGGGAGTCCTGGGGTTGTGTGTTCATCTAAAGTGGCTTCTGAGAGTCAGATCAGCTTGAAGGGAAAAGACACTTATCAAAGTCTGTCACCCCTCACTGCTTGAATATAATAAATGATGTCATGGTAAGATAGCAGGGGATCTTTTAGAGTCGGGCATCACTATTGTTTTCTTTCTTTTGGTAAGTGAATTTTCTTTTTGTGTATTATCAGCTAGAAAGTAATAGATTATTGATTAAGAATGCTTATATTGTCTTGCAGGGTGGTTTTTTGTTTAATGCTGATGACTCTTCCTAATTCGGAGACAAGTTAGGGAAAATTCTGTACTCAGTACTAAGTACACAATGACTCAAATTTGGGGGCTTTTTTTGTGCAAAAGTCTTTCTGCCAGCATTAGTTTATGAATGAATTTATGAATGAATGCAGGATCAAGTGAGTAAACAAATGAATAAAACCCAGAAAAGAGTATGATATCAGCAGAGAAAATGAAAAGTGTAAACTAAAAGTGAGTAGAGTCAAAAACATTTTAAAAGTTTTCAGTTGTTTCATTAATTCTTAACTGAATTATTAAGTGAACTCAATATCAAAAATTTGAACAACTGTCTCCTTTGCCATGAGTCCAGAAGAACTGGATGGTGCCTGGCTACCATTACTGAACATTTTGATCAGAGATTCTACTGGAGAATTTTTGATCAAAAGGGGGAAAATGTAGAACAGAATTTCAAATTCTTATAGAATTCAGTCTTTCCTGAAACTATTGTTTTGAGATATCTTTAAGCCCTACTCTTTAAACCAAAAATATCTCCTAAATTCTTCTTAAAACCAAACAATAGTACTCTTTAAACCAAAAATATCTCCTAAATTCTTCTTAAAACCAAACAATAGTTTAGCTTAACTAGTAAAAAATGTCTGCCTTGAGCACTGTGTTCTTTTAAGATCTGTCTGTATGGAATCAAATTGACAACAGTGAGTCAGTGAGTTTATGTTAGTGGAGGGTGTACAAATTGGAAAAGAAGGGTGAGAATGGTTGTACAAGTCAAAGAATGTAATCAATATCACTGAATTGTACATGTAGAAATCATTCAATTTGTGTATGTTATGCTGTGTATATTCTCAGTAACAATGAAAATAAAATAAATCATATTAAAAATATTTGCACATAAATGACTTCTGGTTTCTGCTCTCTCTTGTAACAAGCCTGGAAGTCATCATTCTCATCCTTACAACAACAACAACAAAGGAAACTCAAAAAACTGAAAATTAGTGACTATGCTTGGATCTGTCAGAGAACTGAGGTTGCATGGCAAACTACTACTCCAAAATCCGGAGAAACAGGCACACAGAGAATTTGAGCAACTGAGATCTGCTTACCTGGAACAGAAGTTAATGGAGATATAAACTGGTCCCAAAACCCATTGCCATCGAGTCAGTTCTGACTCACAGCAGACCTATAGGACAGAGCACAACTGCCCAACAAGGTTTCTAATGCTGCAAGTCTTTATGGAAGCAGACTGACACATCTTTCTCCTGGGAAGTGGCTGGTGGGTTTGAACCACTGACTTTTCTGTTAGCAGCCGAGTGCTTAACCACTGCAGAAGAGGGCTCTTTATAAACTAGTAGGAACACTTAAATGGCTATTTTGGTGTATTGTTGAAGACTATTGGGACCAGCGTGAGAATTAGAAACTCTTAGGTATCGTAGTTTAAGGGGATACCTCACACTTTTGTGATCTTTACCTCCAGGAACCTCACTGGATCCTGACAGTGAAGATCTAAGAAAGATCTTGCGGTTCTGGTAAGGGGAGGAGAAATCATTGTGAAATATACTGTCTTCTCCATACAAAGACCTAGTCTCCAGGTCAAAAGATTTTGCCAGAGTCTTATCCCACCTGGAAAAACTGTATTTCTTTCACTGTACCCCGTCCATCTTCTTGCCTTACCAAAGGGGACTGCCTCTGAGGAATCCTTTGGGAAATCCACAATCAACAGAGGAGACAAAAATAAGGACACTTGAGAAATTTGAAGTTCTAGCACCTATAGCTACAGAAAAAAAAAAAAAGGAAACCCCAGTCCTAGCCAGATTAACATAAATCCTTGCACTAAAGACTTATGTATGTAGGTTCCTATCATTACTCAATACACGTCTGGCTCTCAAGAGAAAAATTACAGGCCATGTCATAAGGCAAGAAAAAAATATAAACTAAAGAGACAAAGCAATCATAGGAACCAGATTCAGATATGACAGAGATGTTGGAATTATCAGAAAGGATATATGAAATAACTATGAATAATACATTAAGGGCTCTAATAGAAACTGTAGCCAGCATGCAAGAACAAACGAGTAATGTAAACAAAAAAAGAAAACCAAACTCATTGCTGTAGAGTCGATTCCAACCCATAGTGACCCTAAGCAGAGAGATGAAAACTCTAACAAAGAGTAAAAAGTAAATTCTAAAAAAATCAAAACCACTGTAACAGAAATGAAGAATGTCCTCAGTGGACTCATCGGTAGACTGCACATATCCAAGGAAAGAACCAATGAGCTTAAAGGTAGACTAATAACAAATGACAATGCCAATTTCTGGTAAGGATGTGGAACAATGATCACTCTTATTCATTGTTGGTCGGCATTTTGAAAGTTCCTTACAAAGCTAAACATATTGCTAACGTATAGTACAGCAACCGCTCTTATAGGTGTTTACTTAAATGACCTGAAAACTTATGTCGGCAAAAAATACCTGCATGTGAATATTTATAGGGATTTTATTCATAATCACCAAAAAATGGAAGCAGCCAAGATGTTCTTCAATAGGTGAATGGATAAACAAACTGTGGTACATCTATACAGTGAATTAATATTTAACAATAAAAAGGAAAGAGCTATCAAGTGACACAAGATACAGATGAAACTTAAATGAGATTTCTAAGTGAATGAAGGCAGTTTGAAAAAGCAACATACTTTATTATTACAAATATGGGACATTCTGGAAAAGGCAAACCTATAGATATAGTATATAGATCAGTGCTTGCCAAGGGGTCAAGGTGAGGGGAGATGATGACACTATTCTGAGTGATAATATAATGGTGGATACATGACATGATGTATTTGTCAAACCCATAGAACTTTACAGTACAGTGAACCCTAATGTTTGCAGATTAAAAACAAAAAAAAATTTCAAGTTTGAGGTATTCCAATATAGAATGCAGAATGTGATAAATGAAACTAATTGTATTAAAAAGGTATGAAACAACCTCACTGAAGGTGGGAGGGGGAAAAAGTTCTGACCTAAATTATTTAAGAGAACAGTCAAATTAGTAAAACCAAAGGCAAAAGATACACATGCATTGTAGTCTACTTAACAAAGTTGCTTCCCATGGTGGTATGGGTTAACAGTTCTCAAACAACTATACTTGCATATTAGAATTAAGTAATTAATTAAGCAATTAAGTAAATGGGCGATAGATAATAGGACCCAGGTTTCTCACTGTTGAAGTGTTAAATTACAGAGCAGCAAGGGGAAGAGGCTGGAATGATCCATGTGATAATAGATTAGAGTTGGAAACATCAGTATAACTTACTATAGATACAAATGGCTATCAAAAAAAACCCAAAACCACACCCACTGCTGTCTAGTTGATTCCAACTCGTAGCAACCCTACAAATGGCTACATATAAAACTATTTAAAGACACATGTTTATACATGGGTTAGAATATAAGCATAGATTTCCTTCTCTGTCAGCTGATAGGGCCAAGAAACAATGGCACACAGGAGAAACAAGCATAGTTAGCACCCAGACTTAAGTGTGCAATCGGAGGAACCATGGCTTCTTGAAGAAATGACTGATTCTAGGACTGAGGAAGGAAAATATAAAATGAGATTAGAGAGTCTGGTAGTGCCAGAAAGTAAGAAAGTGCTCAAAACACAAAACAAAAAAACATAATTATGGCATATGTCAAAGAGACACCAGAGTCAACTGAAAGATCTCTCAATGGACAAAACTGGAGAAAATTGAGGGGAAAAAAAAAGGTGAATATAGTGTTAGATTATAACCCAGAGTAGAAACTAAATATCCATGAGTCCATACTGATATAAACACATGATTTAATAAATAAATGGGAAAGAACAGACAAATCTCCCTTGCAGGAGCATCCCAAATAATTTATGTAGATACTGAACCCGTAAAGAGGATGGAACACGATTCTTTACACTTTTAATGTGAGTTACACAAAGTACATTCTTCCAAAAAGTACAGTAAGAAAAGCAGGAGAAAAAAAAAAAAAGTAACTTTACAGGGAAGAAAATCTGACACACATTAGCTCAGCCAGGTGATTACTTTTAACAGCAGTGATGAGTCATACTAACAGCATGTACCCTTGATATGATATCATGAGGCTAGCACTTTCCTCTGTGCTCTTCCTTCCAAAACCCCATAAATCTAGTGGACTCATTAGGAAAAAACATCAGAAAAATGTCAATTGAAGGATGTTCTGCAAAATACCTGACCAGTACTCTTCAAAACTCTCAAGGTCATCAAAGCAAGGAAAGTCTAAAAATCTGTCACAGCCAAGAGGAGCCTAAAGAAACACGACAACTAAACTTAAAGTGATATCATGTCAGGGATCCTGGAACAGAAAAATGACAAGTAAAAACAAAGGAAATCTGAAAAAATTATGGACTTTAATTAATGAACCAAACAAACCAAGCCCGTTGCTGTCCAGTCGAGTCAATTCCAACTCATAGCAACCCTATAGGACAGACTAGAACCGCCCCACAGGGTGTCCAAGGAGAAGCTGGTGGATTTGAACTGCTAACCTTAATATTGGTTTAGTAATTGTGACAAATATGCCATTCTATTATACCTGTTGCCATCGAGTCCATTTGGACTCACAGTGACCCTATAGTGACTCTATAGGACAGAGCAGAACTGCCTCATAGGGCTTCCAAGGAATGGCTGATCAGTTCAAACTGCTGACCTTTTGGTTAGCAGCCAAGCTCTTAACACCACTAGGGCTCCATAAACTAGGTGCGAGTCATATGGAAATTCTATACAATCTTCACAATTTTTCTGTAAATCTAAAACTATTCTAAAACAACGTTTATTTAAAAAAAATCTTATATATGCCTTTAATCATTAGCCAATATCTTCCAGTTTCAAGTTACAATCTCTCTTGCTAGACTGTTATATCTATTAAAGGCTTACATTTTCACCTGCCTCTCTACATGTAGTTTCTCTCTTTATTAGTATATATACAGTATATATAAATCCATTGCTGTTGAGTCGATTCTGACTCATTGTGACCCTACAGGACAGAGTAGAACTGCCCCACAGGGTTTCCAAGGAGCCCCTGGTAGATTCAAACTGCCGGCCTTTTGGTTAGCAGATATATATATATATATATATACATCTCAGTTTGTTACCTTGGGGAAATGCACATTGCTGTGATGCTGGAAGCTACGTCACCCATATTCAAATACAAATTGAAGAGGAGTGGTGTTGCATTCATTGTCAAAAAGAACATTTCAAGATCTATCCTGAAGTACAATGCTGTCAGTGATAGGGTAATATCCATGTACCTACAAGGAAGACCAGTTAATATAACTATTATTCAAATTTATGCACCAACCACTAAGGCCAAAGATGAAGAAATTGAAGATTTTCACCAACTTCTGCAGTCTGAAGTTGATCGAACATGTAATCAGGATGCATGGATAATTACTGGAGATTGGAATGCAAAAGTTGAAAACAGAAGAAGGATCTGTAGTTGGAAAATATGGCCCTGGTGATAGAAATGATGACGGAGATAGAACAATAGAATTTTGCAAGACCAACGACTTCATTGCAAATATCTTTTTGAAACAATATAAATGGCATTTATACATATGAACCTCACCAGATGGAATACACACGAATCAAATGGGTTACATCTGTGGAGACAATGGAAAAGCTTAACATTATCAGTCAGAACAAGGCCAGGGGCCAGGGACCGACTGCAGAAAAAAACAGCAATTGCTCATATGCAAGTTCAAGTTGAAGCTGAAAAGAGTTAGAACAAGTCCACAGGATCCAAAGTATGACCATGAGTATATCTCACCTGAATTTAGAAACTATCTCAAGAACAGATACGACTCATTGAACATTAATGACCCAAGACCAGGTGAACTGTGGAAGGACATCATATATGAAGGAAGCAAGAGGTCATTAAAAATACAGAAAAGATCAAAATGGATGTCAGAAGAGATTCTGAAGCTTCCTCTTGAAAGTAGAGTGGCCAAGGAAAAAGGAAGAAATGATGAAGTAAAAGAGCTGAACAGAAGATTTCAAAGGGTAGCTCGAGAAGACAAAGAAAAATATTATAATGATATGTGCAAAGACCTGGAGTTAGAAAACCAAAAGGGAAGAACATGCTCACCATTTGTCAAGCTGAAAGAACTGAAGAAAAAATTCAAGCCTCAAGTTGCAATAATAAAGGATTCTACAGGAAAAATATGAAATGGCGCAGAAAGCATCAAAAGAAGATGGAATGAATACACAGAGTCGTTATACCAAAAAGAACTGGTCGATGTTTAGCCATTTCAGGAGGTAGCATATGATCAGCAAACTGATGGTACTGAAGGAAGAGGTCCAAGCTGCACTAAAGACACTGGCAAAAAACAAGGCTCCAGGAATTGATGGAATACCAAATGAGATGTTTCAACAAATGGATGCAGTACTGGAATTGCTCACTCTTCTATGCCAAGAAATTTGGAAGACATCTACCTGGCCAACCAACTGGAAGAGATCCATATTTATCCCTATCCCCCAAAAAGGTGATCCCGCCGAATGCAGAAATTATCCAACAATATCATTAATGTTAAACACAACTAAAATTTTGCTGAAGATCATTCAGAAGCGTCTGTAGCAGTACGTTGACAGGGAACAGCCAGAAATTCAGGCCGGAATCACAAGAGGACATGGAACAAGGGATATCACTGCTGATGTCAGATGGATCCGAGCTAAAAGCAGAGAAATCCAGAAAGAAGTTTACCTGCATTTTATTGACCATGTAAAGACATTCGACTCTGTGGATCATAATAAATTACGAGTAACACTGAGAGGAATGGGAATTCCAGAACACTTAACTGTACTCATGAGGAAACTGTACATAGATCAAGAGGCAGTTGTTCAGACAGAGCAGGGGGATGCTGAGTGTCTTAAAGTCAGGTAAGGTGTGTGTCAGAGTTTTGTTCTTTACCATAATTATTGCATCTGTATCCTGAGCAAATAATCAGAGAAGCTGGATGATATGAAGAAGAACAAGGCATCGGGATTGGAGGAAGACCCATTAACAACCTGCAATATGCAGATGACACAACCCTGCTTGCTGAAAGTGAAGAGAACTTTGAAGGACCTACTGATGAAGAACAAAGATTACAGCCTTCAGTATGGATTACACCTCAACATAATGAAAACAAAAATCCTCACAACTGGACCAATAAGAAACATCAAGATAAACAGAAAAGACTGAAGTTGTCAAGGATTTCATTTTACTTGGATCCACAATTAACACCCATGGAAGCAGCAGTCAAGAAATCAAAGTTGCATTGCACTGAGCAAATCTGTTGCAAAAATGTCACCTTGAAGATAAGGTGCACCTGCTCCAAGCCATGGTATTTTCAATAACCTCATACGCATGGGAAACCTGGACAATGAATAAGGAAGACTGAAGAAAAATTGATGCCTTTGAATTATCCTGTTGGTGATGAATATTGAATACACCATGGACTACCAAAAGAATGAACAACTCTGTCTAGGAAGAAGTACAAACAGAATGCTCCTTAGAAGGAAGAATGGCGAGACTTCTTCTCACACACTTTGGACGTGTTATCAGGAGGGATCAGTCCCTGGAGAAGGACATCATGCTTGGTAAAATAGAAGATCAATGAAAAAGAGGAAGACCATCAACAAGATGGATTGAAACAGTGGCTGCAACAATGGGCTCAAGCATAAAAACTATTGTGAGGATGGCGCAGGACCAGGCAGTGTTTCGTTGTGTTGTACATAGGGTCGCTATGAGTCAGAACAGACTCGACAGCACCTAAGGACAACAACAAACATTATGTATCTGTATCTGTATCTGTATCTGTATCTGTATCTGTATCTGTATCTGTATCTGTATCTGTATCTGTATCTGTATCTGTATCTGTATCTGTATCTGTATCTGTATCTGTATCTGTATCTGTATCTGTATCTGTATCTGTATCTGTATCTGTATCTGTATCTGTATCTGTATCTGTATCTGTATCTGTACACGTACACGTACACGTACATGTATATGTATATACACACATATATATGGAAACCCTGGTGCATAGTAGTTAAGAGCTATGGCTACTAACCAAAAAGTTGGCAGTTCAAATCCACCAGGTGCTCCCTGAAAACCATATGGGACAACCTACCCTGTCCAATAGGTTCACCATGAGTGGGAATCGACTTGACAGAAATCTTTTTTTTTTTCTGTATACATGTATATGCGAAGCCCTGGTGACTCAGTGGTTAAGAGCTCAGCTGCTAACTAAAAGGCTGGCAGTTTGACCCCATCAGCAACCCCTTGGAAACCCTATGGGGAAGTCTTACTATGTCCTGTAAGACCACTATGAGTCAGAATCAACTTGACAGCAAGGAGGTTTTTTTTTTTTTAAATATAACCCAGTGCCGTTGAGTCGATTCCGACTCATAGAGACCCTATCGGACAGGGTAGAACTGCCCCATAGAGTTTCCAAGGAGCGCCTGGCGGATTTGAACCGCCAACCCTTTGGTTAGCAGCTGTAGTACTTAACCACTAAATATATGTACAATTAATTTATCACCAACAACATAAATATTATAGGGTCTTCTGTCTATTGTCCTATAAAATGGCTGTTTCCCAGTATGCTAAGGCTGTCTAACATGCCTGTAGATAGATGTGCACAATCTTAATTATATCTAAATTTGTTTTTTGTTTTGAAGAAGACTGCAATTTTGCTCTGACAACTGTCAATCGGACTCAAACTGCTCTCTTAAAAAGAACTAGTTTTCATCTATTAGACTCAACTTTTAACAAAACACTGAAAATAAGAGCTACTAAGGTTTAAAACAGCTATAAAGTAGCTTTAACATGCAGATGTATAATGTTAGATCTTTTTAAAAAAACAACAAAAGTATATTTAATACCAAAAATTCATCAGCCTTGCTAGTTTCCCACTCTCTCTGAATGTGGTTCTACAGTCAGGTAAATGGTGAAAACCTAGTGAGACTCAGAGTGCCTGTCTTTTGGAGGCACATTTACTTTTGAACAAAAACACAACCAGAAGCATAAAATGACAAATTGCATGTTCAGATGCTAAACTGTAAAACCGGATTGATATTTACACCTGCAATTACACACCAAAGCACACGGTGCATTACATACTGCAGACAGATGCGTGATCACATTTTCTAGGCACAGCTTAACTGCCACAAACCACAGCCTACACTGATACACAAGGAGATTTCTCGTCTATAATCATAACGGTAGTGATGTGGCAACGGTGTGACCATTTTTGAGTTATGATTTCCAAGGAAGTCTTCCATTACCTGATCCAGCTTTAAGGCTACTTCTTTTTCAAAGGAAATAGATGAACTATTGAAAGTAAGAAGATACAATTTTTATTCCTTGGTGACAAACATTTTGTATTTTTTGGGTCTCTGAGGGCTTCAGTGTTATCCATTTGAAAGCTTATTTCTATATAGGCAAGAGAGGGAAACGAAAAGGAAAGGATTGAAAAAAAGAGAGAACTACATGAAACATTTATTGGGTAAAATTCTGCCTCATGATGAGAACTATGTGAGATTTTGAAATCACCCAGACTTTCTGGCTTCAGAGATATGGAAGAAAAAATACACAAGGTATAAATAAAGAACAGGCATACCTCAAGAAGGCTTAGTTATGGGAAAAGGAAGAAATTCTAACAAATATTTAATTTACTCAAAGAAACCTCTGAAAATATAATCTCTCTAAACAAATAGTTCAGTAAAAAGCTTGAAATATACCAAGAAGCTATTTCAAGATCACAGAATAAAAAAATTGTAAAAAATCATGAACATTATAGAGCTTCAAGTTACAATACAGGTGACAACAAAATAAATACAGATTAAAATATAACCAATTATATGTTGGGCGTATTAGGGAAAATAATACAAAAAATACAAAATAGGATTTCCAGAACACTTATCTGTGCTCATGAGAAACCAGTACATAGACCAAGAGGCAGTTGTTTGGACAGAACAAGGAGATACTCAGTGGTTTAAAGTCAGGAAAGGTGTGTGTCAGAGTTGTATCCTTTCACCATACCTATTCAATCTGTATGCTGGCAGATAATCAGAGAAGCTGGACTGTATGAAGAAGAATGGTGCATCAGGATTGGAGGAAGACTCATTAACCACCTGCGTTATGCAGATGATATAACCTTGCTTGCTGAAAGTGGAGAGGACTTGAAGCACTTACTAATGAAAATCAAAGACCACAGCCTTCAGTATGGATTATGCCTCAACATAAAGAAAACAAAAATCCCCACAATTGGACCAATAAGCAAAATCATGATAAATGGAGAGAAGATTAAAGTTGTCAAGGGTTTCATTTTACTCGGATCCACAATCATCATCCATGGAAACAACAGTCAAGAAATCAAAAGATGCATTGCATTGGGCGAATTTGCTGCAGAGGACCTCTTTAAAGTGATGAAAAGCAAAGATGTCTCTTTGAAGACTAAGGTGCGCCTGACCCAAGCCATGGTATTTTCAATTGCATCATGTGCATGTGAAAGCTGGATGATGAATAAACAAGGCCAAAGAAGAGTTGATGCCCTTGAATTGTGGTGTCAGCGAAGAATATTGAATATACCATGGACTGCCAAAAGAACGAACAAACCTGTCTTGGAAGAAGTATAACCAGAACGCTCCTTAGAGGCAGAGATCTGTCTTACATACTTTGGACATATTTTCAGTAGGGATCAGTCCCTGGAGAAGGACATCATGCTTGGCAAAGTACAGGGCCAGCAGAAAAGAGGAAGACCCTCAGTGAGGTGGATTGACACAGTGGCTGAAACAATGAGCTCGAGCATAACAACGATTGTGAGGATGGCACAGGACCGTGCCACGTTCTGTTCTGTTGTGCATGGAGTCGCTATGAGTCAGAACTGACTCAAGGGCACCTAACAACAACAACAGTACAAAATAAAAGATAAATAAGCTATAAGTCATTATAATTAAAATAATATATATGGAAAAGAAAGAAGAGAAGGATTTCGGAAGATCAGAAATAAGTAATCAGAAAAATATTACAAATATAAAAGAAGAAAACTATATCGAATATCCAGATCAAAAAAAGTCAAAGGTTAGAAAAACAAAGAATCAAAGGGGCCCACAGGAAGACAAAACAAGGTACACAGAAGTTGCAAAATTTTAGTTTGAATCTATATCTCTCTAAGTCAGAATTGACTCAATGGCACTGGGCTGGGTATGATCACACTCAATGTCGTAAGAGACTAGAACCAATGTTTTCAGCATTAATTCATTAATGGTTGAACAATATTTCATCATAAGAATATAAAAGATCATCCCTTCTTGAGAATATCTGAACATAATTCACTATTTTATATAGACCAGTTTTATAGGAATACAGCTTTTTTGTTTTGTTTTTGTTTTTTGGTGAGAATAGCTGTTTCATGGCATCATACGTAGGCAGATTCAGATTGCCACTCTCTGAAGATCAGATATCTAATCCCATGATGCCTGAAACCTAGGGAGAAATTTTAGTGGAATTAACCCAAAGCTGCTTTCATTTTAGAACTTGGAGGAGGTCAGTTTACTCCCAATTTTCATGTATTCATGTAGTCCACCAAGTTCTTAAGAACCTTTTACATGTCAGACACAGTGCTAAGTAATAAGGTTACAAGGATAAGCAAAACGGACATGATCCTTGCCCTCATGGAGTTTACAGCTTTGTGAAGAAACTGGCTTGAATTAAATAATCACACAAATAGTCACAAGCTGAGGTAAATTTTACAAACTAGATGGCTCTATGAGGACATGTAACAATGAGAACTGATCTAATGTGAGGAACCAGGGAAGGTTACCAGAGACAGTGATGTTTGATCTGAGAGTTACAGGAATGGAAGTGGGAGACAAGAAAGAGATTTCCAGGTGGAGCAAACAGCAAGTGCAATTTCCCTGAACAGGAAAGAAGACAGCACATTTAATGAAAAGAGTAGAAGTCCAACATGGTAGCCATTAAGAGGAAACCAAAAAACTCACTGCCATGGAGTTGATTCCGACTCATAGCAACCCCATAGCGTTTCCAAGGCTCTAAATCTCTATGGAAGCAGACTGCCACATTTTTCTCCTGTGGAGCTGCTGGTGTTTTGAGCCACCAACCTTTCGGTTAGCAGTTGATCACTTTAAACATTGCACTACCAAGGCTCCTTAGCCATTAAGAGAGATGCAAGCAAAAAAAAAAAAAAAACGGCAGTATAAGAGGTCACAGACCTCATCTTGCAAAGCATTGCAAGTCTCATTAAGGATGGGATTTTAATCCTTATCCTGAAAAAAAGCAAAGACAATACAGAACTTTAAGCATCAAAGAGACTTGATCACATTTTCATTTTAAAAATACTTGGTTTGCTATATGGAAATATGGTTAGTTGGGGAGACGCAGAGAACCAATTAGAAGGCTGTTCCAATTGCTCAGGTGAGAGGTGATGTTAAGTTGAACAAGGGTTCTGGTTGTGCAAGTAATAAGTAGATCGATTTGAAAGGTCATTCATGATAAAAATTAGTAGTAGATGGATAAAGAAATAAGGTAAGGGAGGTATTAAGGGCATCTAAGAGGTCTGCACCCCTGAAAAGTTGGAAACTTGCTCTAAAGGAGAAAACACTGCGAGAGACTTTGACACTGACACTGTTGAGATACAATGAGTTTCCTTTGAGATAGACTAGAGGAGATGTTGATTAGGCAGTTGAATACACACGCTTTGACCTCAGAAGATGTACTTCAGAGTACATACAATTATGTATATGTAATTTCTTATACGCAATATTATCATATATAATAATAATCATTTTGCCCATCACATAAAAAGAAATTTTAGAATTCATAAATTATTTTTACATTATACAAAAAGAGCTTGGTGAAGAAGGCAACTGCTCTTTTGACCTCTTCCATAGTCCTGGATTCCCTGGGAGGATTTGGAAAGGTAGAAAGTAAGAGAAAACACAAAAGTTCCTTTTTTGGCATGTTCCAGTAGGTTACGCTTCAGTCTCTGATTAATTCTAAAATGATGCTGGAAATGGGGAATACCTTGCTGGATTAAAAAGCAATTAACCTATCATGACATATGTTTTCTTCAGGTTGTATTAATTTTTGTTT
This sequence comes from Elephas maximus indicus, assembly GCF_024166365.1. Taxonomy (NCBI): domain Eukaryota; kingdom Metazoa; phylum Chordata; class Mammalia; order Proboscidea; family Elephantidae; genus Elephas; species Elephas maximus. The sequence goes on along the minus strand of NC_064845.1, from coordinate 18,338,187 downwards.
AGCTAAGAACACTATTTATCTGAGAAAGAGTTGAAAGATACAAGTTAGAGCATAATATGGTAAGAACCTATGTGAAAAGTGAGAAATCAAAGAGTCTACAGATGCCAGACATGAAGGTGAAGCACTGGGCATGCTAGATGGAGCCAAGTTACCACCTACGCTCTTTCTAACTGGTAGGACAAAAACCAGGGAGATAGTCTCAAACCAAACACAGGTACCGGCAACCATTTTTTGTTTTGTTTTTGAAGCGGAAATCATTTCTTTCATATTCAGAAATTTCTTTCTTCTAGAATAGGAACCAAGCAAAATGCATGGCTCATTCCAGGTGGAAACAGAAAAGCAGTTTCTAAACATAGGAATATTTTCTGATAATAATATTCTATATATAGAGAGATAATATCAGGTTTTCTTTTTAAATAAGAATTATAGTGACGCTAGGTTACTTGTTTGCAAATATTTTATCAGACTTGAGCATGGCTTAGTTATACGTAGTAGACACTGTCTGACCACCCAAATGCTCTCTTTGGGACAGAAGGGCTTATTCTTCCAGCTGCTTAGAGTGTCACCAGCTAGCAGCCCTCACCTCTCAGCTCCCTCTAGAAATATCCTGCATCTAAAAAGAGTTTCTCTGCTCAAGATCACACCACTTCCCTGGGGCAACCTGTATCCACTGACTGGTTTAAGGTGGTGGTATAAAGACTGAGCTTCTTTGTTCCTCCTTGAGACAACTCTGAAAGGTTATCTCAGCTTCAGTTTTCCAGTGGGGTACTCTGTATCCTTTGTTAGGACTTTGACATGATAGCATTACAGGTGATCATATCCCTCTGGGCAATCTTGCTTCTTTCTCTTTCCCCGTAAATGATTCCTTTCCTTACCCCATCATGAAGGCATTGCTAAGACATGAGCTTCCAATAATATCCTGTAAAGACTGGATTTTATCTTCCAAGATGCAGAATATACTCTAAATCAACATATATTATATTGTGCTTTTCCCCCAAAGATAGAAAGCAGAGCTGCAAATCAGAGGAAGAAAATAGGGGCAGCCCCACTTACTATTGCTTTGAGAAACCCACTTGGGGGAAATTCATGCTTCTCATATTAATAAATCCAAGCTTTGAAGCTTTGCAGGCCCTAGTGCTCAAATGGGAATGCTTTCACTTGGGGACAGAGAAAGAGTTTCATTGAACTTTAAGCTGTACCTGTCACCAGGTACATCAGACTCCTTGTGCTAAGGGAACAGAAGACAGTAAGAGGAGTGATTGACCTTGATCAACAGGAGGAAGTCAGGCTGATGTTAGGGAGTATGGGGGACTATTTAGAATCCAGGTGATCCTCTTAGGCAACTCTTGGTTCTGAATCCTTCCCAAATTTTGATAGTAAGGGGACAAATGGAACAACCAAAAGCAGAGAAGAGCATGGTGATAAGAGACATTTGAGGAATGAGAATCTCAGTCATTTAAACCAGCAGATGTGGTAGCTAAGGGTAAGGAGACACTTGAACGATTCTTCTACTAAGAGGAGGGACATAATAAACATTAGTCATGGGGAACCAGTTTAATTTGCAGGACTATCATTTATCCCATTAGTCTTCATCTTATAATTTCACCCCAGGAAAAAAGACCACAAAAATTCTGAAGGAGCCGCTTCTTGAACTTACACAAGAAGCATACTTGAGGAATGCAAGGGGTGGACTGTATTGGAAGTTGTGGTGTGCCACTTAAAGATCTTCCTTTAAAACTAATGGATCTAGACCCCTAGCTGTTTGGAGGGCTTATAGACCTGGGCTTGATCTATAGCAAAGCATGTGATCAGCAGGCACTATCTGGCCATTATAACCTGGGATTTCTAAAGTTGGCTACAAGGAATTCTATCTAGTTGCCTCAGCTGAATAGAGTTGCTTTATCCACAATCTCACCTTCTTCCTGGGGCAGCCTGCATCAGGTGAAATGATAGTAAGAAGGTCTGGACTGTTTCACTAACTTTGAGATAACTACAAAGGTTCAATTCCAGCTCCACAGTACTCTGTGGAATCATCTGCAGCTTTTGTTATGATCGTACCATGGACCAACTTTGGCTCTGCCCAGTCCTGCTTCATTCCCTTCCCCCAGAGGTGTAAATCCAGAGGCTTTTCCCTTGTTAACTTCCTAAATACAGATCTCTACCTCAAGGTTTACCTCAAGGTTAGCTTCCTGGGGAATTTAACATACAACATTGCCCATAGACAAGAGATGTTAATGAAATGTTTCTATCCTTTGGACAGAATATAGTCATATATTACCACAGTTTTAAGGAATGTTTAATAATGTACATAAAATTTCATAATGTAATGTTGAAAGAAAAAGATGCAAGATATAGAATATAATTATGAAGAAAGTGTGTGTGTGAGAGAGAGAAAAAAAACTGAAAGAAAATGTCCCAGATTCTTATAAAGTCTACCCAGGTTTAAGGTTTTTTTTCCTTTACACTTTTCCATGTTTTCTGAGTCCTCCACAATTAGTATGTATTTCTTTTTAATTGGAAAGAAATATTTTAAGGGACATCACATTGGTCTGATAACCTTATGTTTGGTACATTTTAGGATGTACATTGATGTTAATGAGATTTTCACACATAGCTAGGATGACTTTTTCCTGTTTATCATTTTAAGGGAGTTATAAACTACATCATGCTAGTTAATGTAATGGTTCCTTTTATGGTAAAACTGCATTTTCTGGCTTCCCTTAAAATAAAGTATTGAGTAGTTATTTTCAAATGTACACCCACAGAGGGAGTTTCACAGGTTAACATCTGGCTTGTCTGACTTAGAACAGGAGCCATAGCTGGGCACATTTCCCTTCTTGCAGTACTCAAATACAGAGAATGGAGATGTGTGCAGGCTTCTGTGCTTGGACAGTGACAAAGCTTCTAATCCATAGGCATCAACTCCCTGGCCATTAGGACCCAGGCTTTCTAAAGGTGGTTACCAGGGATGCTATCTAGTTACTTCTTTCAACCTACACTCATAACTCACTTTCCTTCTGATGAACTTTGATCAAAAGCGATAGACATAGTGGAGAAAGAGGAGTGTCTGTGTGCACACATGAAAATGCACGCATGCACTCACACGTGTTCATGAGCTCACACTTAAGGGGCAAGGTGCTGTCTCTTTTTAAAACCAAACAATTCCCTCAAGAGTTGATTTCTTCTAAATTGGAAAGATCCTTTCTATAGACTAACGGGTGATGTGATGTCTGGTTAAGTCATTCCCTTCCCACTGCCGGCACTAGTAACTGATACAGGTTGACAGGCCCAGGTAACCGCAATAGGCATCCACTGCCAGATGTCGTTAAATGAACCAAGGAAAGAGGAGGATTAAAATATCCTACAACTGTAGTCTCAGGAATGAGAATGTAGCAACACAAGCCATAACAGGAGCACGGAGAGAGAGGTATTAACTGTCTTTCTAGTCTTGTTACCATTTTAAGATATCTCAGCATTTTGGAGGAAAATCTCACTCCTGTTACATATTTCCTAAAACTCACGTGATTTCTGCAAGTGTCATGCTACCTAAATCAGGCACATGCATTCTATTCCTTTTGTTCCTTCTGCTTTTTATATTCTCTCCCAGCAAAATCATTTTTTTCCAGCTAATAGAATATGAGGCACGTGACATTTTTTATCAGAAATGAAAATAGTCATGCTTTGCTTTTGGTAATTCGCTTCTACCATTGTATGTCCACATTTAGTTTTACTTATTATTTTGAAACAACCTGAACCTTTAAAACTGGCCTAATAAGTTGCATGGCGTATATCAAAGAAACTGGAATCTTATGAAAAAGCTTGCCAACGAATTAAAAGGGCAGATTTTTAAACAACAAATGTCCCTATAACCTGAGGTTGTGCATTATAAAATCATTTCCAAGGTCTAACCAGTGACTCATCTATTTTCAGCAATATTTGACATAACATAATAACATCAAAGGCATACGAGCAGACTTACAGCATTCTTGACTGGTGGATTTGAGTAACAGTTTAGGTTTATTCTGGCATAATTGCTTCAAGTGAAAATGATTTAGAGCTGAGTATGCTTGGAATAATCAACTGCTTTTTCCCCTATTTGCAAAATTTAGGTGTACCTTCACACATAACAATTTGCCTTAAATAAAAAGTAGCAGTTTCACCACACATTTAAGCATTCTTTGCCAAAAAGGCCAAATCAAGCATCTTCAGTAAAAGTAATTGAACTCATTACACAGTGAAATGTCGATGAGTAATTAGATTGTTGTCGTTAGTGCCATCAAGCTGGTTCCAACTCATAGCTACCCTATGTACAACAGAGCTAAACATTGCCCAGTCCTGTGCCAACCTCACAACCCTTGTTGTGCTTAAGCCCATTGTTGCAGCCACTGTGTCAATCCACCTCACTGAGGGTCTTCCTCTTTTTACTACCTTTTACTTTACCAAGCGTGATGTCCTTTTCCAAGGACTGACCCCTGCTGACAACATGTCCAGAGTATATGAGACATAGTCTCACCATCCTCGCTTCTAAGGAGCTTTCTGTTTGTACTTCTAAGACAGACTTGCTCATTCTTCTGGCAGTGCATGGTACATTCAATATTCTTCACCAACACCACAATTCAAAGGTGCCAATTCTTCTTTGGTCTTCCTTATTCATCACTCAGCTTTCACATGCCTATGAAGCGATTGAAAACACCATGGCTTAGGTCAGTCGCACCTTTTTAGTCTTCAAGGTGACATCTCAGTTTTTCAACACTTTAAAGAAGTCTTTTGCAGCAGATTTGCCCAGTGCAATGCATCTTTTGATTTCTTGACTGCTACTTCCATGGATGTTGATTGTGGATCCAAGTAAAATGAAATCCTTGACAACTTCAATCTTTTCTCCATTTATCATGATGTTGCTTATTGGTCCAGTTGTGAGGATTTTTGTTTTCTTTACGTTGAGGTGTAATTCATACTGAAGGCTGTGGTCTTTGATCTTCATTAGTGTTTCAAGTCCTCCTCACTTTCAGGGAGCAAGGTTGTGTCACCTGCATAACGCAGGTTATTAATGAGTCTTCCTCCAATCCTGATGCCCCATTCTTCATATAGTTCAGCTTCTGGGATTACTTGTTCAGCATACAGATTGAATAGGTATGGTGAAAAGATAAAACCATGACATGCACCTTACCTGAGTTTAAACCATGCGGTATCCCCTTGTTCTGTTTGAACGACTGCCTCTTGATCTATGTACAGGTTCCTCAGGAACACAATTAACTGTTCTGGAATTCCTATTCATCCCAATGTTATCCATAATTTCTTATGATCCACAGAGTTGAACGCCTTTGCATAGTCAATAAAACACAGGTAAATAACTTTCTTGTATTCTCTGCTTTCAGCCAGGATCCATCTGACATCAGCAATGATATCCCTGTTTCTACTTCCTCTTCTGAATCCGGCTTGAATTTCTGGCAGTTCTCCGTCTATATACTGGTGCAGCAGCTTTTAAATGATCAACAAAATTTTACTTGTGTGTGATATTAATGATATTGTTTGATAATTTCCACATTTGGTGGGGTCACCTTTCTTGGGAATAGGCATAAATATGGGTCTTTTCCATTCAGCTGGCCAGGTAGCTGTCTTCTAAATTTCTTGGCGTAGACAAGTGAGCATTCCAGCCCTGCCTGCATCCATTTGTTGAAACATCTCAATTACTATTCCATCAATTCCTGTAGCCTTGCTTTTTACCAATGCCTTTAGTGCATCTTGGACTTCTTCCTTCAGTACCATTGGTTCCTGTTCATATGGTACCTCCTGAAATGGTTGAATGTGGGCCAATTCTTTTTGGTATAGTGACTCTGTGTATTCCTTCCATCTTCTGTTGAGTCATTTAATATTTTCCCTGTAGAATCCTTCAATATTGTAATTTAGACCAGAGTTTTTTCTTCAGTTCTTTCAGCTTGAGAAATGCCAAGAGTGTTCATCCCTTTTGGTTTTCTATCTCCAGGTCCTTGCACATGTCATTATAATACTTTACCTTGTCTCCTTGAGCCACCCTTTGAAATCTTCTGTTCAACTCTTTTACTTCACCATTTCTTCCTTTCACTTTAGCTACTCGACATTCAAGAGCAAGTTTCAGAGTCTGGTCTGACAACCATTTTGGTCTTTTTGTTCTTTCTTGTCTTTTTAATGACCTCTTGCTTTCTTCATGTATGATGTCCTTGATGTCATTCCACAACTTGTCTAGTCTTCAGTCATTAGTGTTCAACATGTCAAGTCTATTCTCGAGATGGTCTCCAAATTCAGGTGGGATATACTCAAGGTCGTACTTTGTCTTTCATAGACTTGTTCTAATTTTCCTCAGTTTCAAGTTGAACTTGTATATGAGCAGTCAGCCCCTGGCCTTGTTCTGATTGATGATATTAAGCTTTTCCATCCTCTCTTCCCTCAAATGTAGTCGATTTGACTCCTGTGTATTCCATCTGGTGAGGTCCATGTGTATAGTCACCATTTATGTTGGTGAAAAAAAATATTTGCAATGAAGAAGTCATTGGTCTTGCAAAATTCTGTCATGTTATCTCTGGCATTTTTTGTGCCACCAAGGCCATATTTTCCAAATACCTATACTTCTTCTTTATTTCCAGTTTTCAAATTCCAATTTCCAGTAATTATCAATGCATCCCGACTGCATATTTGATCAATTTCAGACTGCAGAAGTTGGTAAAAATCTTCAACTTCTTCATCTTTGGTCTTAGTGGTTAGTGTGTAAATTTGAGTAATAGTCATAATAACTGGTCTTCCTTGTGGGCTTGTGGGTATTATCCTATCACTGACAATGTTGTACTCCAGGATAGATCTTGAAATGTTCTTTTGGTGATGAACGCAACACCATTCCTCTTCAAGTAGTTGTTCCTGGAATAGTAGACCATATGATAGTCTGATTCAAAATGGCCAATACCAGTCCATTTCAGCTCAATAATGCCTAGGATATCAACATTTATGTGTTCTATTTCATTTTTGACAATTTCTAGTTTTCCTAGATTCATACTTTGTACATTTCATGTTTTGATTATTAATGGATGTTTGCAGCTGTTTCTTCTCATTTTGAGTTGTGACACATCAGCAAATGAAGGTCCCAAAAGCTCTACTCCATCCACATCATTAAGGTCAACTCTACTTTGAGGAGGCAGCTCTTCCTATGTAGTCTTTTGAGTGCTTTCCAACCTGAGGGCCTCATCTTCTGGTACTACATCAAAGAGTGTTCTACTGCAATTCATAAGATTTTCACTGGCTAAATCTTTTCAGAAGTAGACTGCTAGGTCCTTCTTCCTAGTCCATATTAGTCTGGAAGCTCTGCTGAAACCTGTCAGCCATGGGTGACCCTGCTGGTATTTGAATTCTGGTGGCATAGCTTCCAGCATCACAGCAACACAAGGCCCCACATTACAACAAACTGACATATGGTGGGTAATCAGATTAGGTTAACTATATGGCAATGTGTGTGTGTATGTATGTATGTACGTTAGTTTAAGAAAAAAGAGAATACAAACTAATCAAAAGTTGGATGACTGATTTAATTTTATTGATAAACATAAAGTGAAGGGATTATCTTGGTAACTGCCTATATGGCATTTGAGACAAAACTATTCTCAAAATATTCAAATAGTTCTCTTACTTTTCTGTCTCATTTTGTACTTCCAAATAGAGATTTTCAGATCTCAGCTATCAAAAATTTATAAAATGCATAACCACTACAAGGAGGAATAGATTTGATACATACAAATGACATGAATAAAAAAAGAATGAATAAAGCTGATAGCTATTTAATGCCTTCTTATTTTCAAAGGTGTTTAAACATGTGATTTAAGTGGTAATAACTAACAACGAGACGCAGAATTCAAATTTGAGAATTCAGTTTCTTTCTTCACTTACTACTGCCTCAAATCCACCCTAAGCTCTCCCCCAATTATATACAAAATGAAAACAGTGGTATATGGTAATACACACCACCTGACTGAGTAACAAGCCAAACCCCACTCGTGCATTCTTCTTTCTTTTCATGTATTCATTCACCCATCTACCTGACAAATGCTCACCATTCCCAATATTATGCTTATACTGTGGTACTTACAAAAACATATGCTGTGTGATATAGTAGCTAGGACGCCAGTGAGACCCGGATTAAGATCCTGACTCTGCCACTTACTAGCTGCGTGTGCTAGAGATTATTTCTTGCCTACCCAAAATCGATGTTCAACTTTTTCTTTAGAAACTGAACCTCCACCCTCCTGTCCCAAGCTGCATTGTACTCATTCCTATGATGCTATGATTGGCCACTGTCATGTAAGAATGAGTTGCTACGTGGCATTTCCAAGAGAAGTCCTTAAGATCAGGACAGATAACTGCAGCGGACCTTTGCTGCCTTCCCCTGTGCTCTCTCCTGCTTCCTGTCTGGAATGTGATTTCCATACTCCAAAAGGCATTTTGGGCAGCAAGGCCTGTTTGAGGATGGATGTCAAACACATTGGTTGGCAGAGCAGGACGAGGAAGAGTATGAGTCTAAGATGATTTATGGAGCCTCCATAAAAACCATGAACTGTTTACCTCTCAATTTTTGATTCGTGAAAGAATACAACCCTGACGCACACCTTTCCTGACTTTAAATCAATCAGTATCCCCTTGTTCTTTCTGAACAACTGCCTCTTGATCTAAGTAAAGGTTCCTCATGAGCACAATTAAGTGTTCTGGAATTCCCATTCTTTGCAATGTTATCCATAATTGGTAATGATCCACACAATCGTATATATTAGTATATTAATAATAATAATTTAATAATAATTAATAATAATTTCTAATTCATAAAATATATAACATTGGTGAACCTCTTATTTTTGCAACCCTCCCTCTCTTCAGCTTTAAAATAATAGCATCCACTTTGTGGAATTTTCAGCTGAAGAGCATAATATATGTAAAACAGCTTATATATGGTGATGGTGTGGACAGCGGGTATTCCACTGAGCCTGAAACACTGGTGGCACAGTCTTCCTTCTTGATTACAGAGAGGTCCATTTTGTCAGAACTTGTACCATATCAGAGTTGATCTGATTTTGAAACTCATCCCTGAATGTTATAGAAATTAGTTCCTTTCACATATGTTAAAGAGAATTCTTACCTACATAAAAACTAAAATCATAATAGATTTAAATAACAACGACTATAGAGGTGTCAGAAAATATTACTAATGAGGAGTCAACTAGTTAGTGCCAACCATATATGCTTTTGCATTCTGAGCTCCATGTTTTGATCAAGTTACTGGGAAGAGAGAAATACCTACAAGGAACGTTCATTTCATATCCACGGTTTTATGGCTTGAATTGTGTCTGCCAAAAACACGTGTTGTAAATCCTAACCCCTATACCTGTCCTGGAAACGCCGGTGGCATAGTGGTTAAGTGCTATGGCTGCTAATCAAAGGGTCGGCAGTTCGAATCTGCCAGGCGCTCCTTGGAAACTCTATGGGGCAGTTCTACTTTGTCCTATAGGGTCGCTATAAGCCAGAGTAGACTTGACAGCACTGGGTTTGGTATTTTTGGTTTTCTAGTTACTTAAAAGAGCACAATGCTTAAGACAGGCATTCTTTACCAATTAAACTAAATTATTGTTTGGTTTAAAGATTTCAGGGGATATTTTTGCTTTAATCTTTAAGGTTTAAAAATTATTTCAGGACAATAGTCTCAGGGGTTCATCCAGCCCATATGCCTCCAGGAAGTTCAGATTACATAAAAATTTTAAATTCTGTTCCACATTTTCCCACTTTTGACCAGGACTCTTTTATAGAATATATGTTCAAAATATTTGGTAATGGTAGCCAGACACCATCCAGTTCTCCAGGTCTCATGGCACAGGAGGTAGTTTTTAAGCAGTTAGCCACACATTCCATTTTCTCCTCCTATTCCTGATACTCCTTCTTCCTTTTGTTGCTCCAGGAGAATAAAGTTGTACCTTGGATGGCTATTTGCAAGCTTTTAAGGCCCCAGGAACTTTTTTGGTAAGACCCCAGGAACTATGCAAAGAACTAGGAGGTAGAACAGAAGCACTAAACACGATATTAGGCCAATTAACTGGGATGTCCCATGAAATCATGACTCTAAACCTCCAAACCAAGAAACCAAATCTCATGAGGTGTTTGGTTGTACATAAGCAGCCTCAGCAGCTGCTCTTTGTTGTTGTCGTTGTAAATATATATACCAAACAACATTTGTCAATGCAACTTTTGACAAGTAGACAACTTATTGACATCAATTATACTTATCAACTGTGCAACCATTACTTTTAATAAATGTGAATTTTCCATCACCATAAACAGAAACTCAGTGTTCTATAAGCAATAACCTTCCTCCACTTTCTTCTTTACTCCTTCCCCTGGTAACCACTAAAAAACTTTGATCCCTATACATTTTCCTGGACTTGTATTTTTATGTAAGTTAGGTCATACAATATTTGTCCTTTTGTCATTGACTTGTTTCACTTAGTATAACGTCTTTGAGCTCCATCCGTGTTGTAGCATGTATCAGGACTTCATTCCACTTTCTGACTGGTATATACAATACAATAAAATGGTATTCAGTCACTCGGTCAGTCTGAAAAAATGTATCTATATTTAAGCTGCGTAAAATGATTTTTGAAAATAAGTGGGTTTACAGTAAGCAGTATTTATTAAATGAACGCACTGACAAATAAATGCAGAAATGCAATAGAAATGGAACGGAAAAGGATAATGATTAATTTAGTCTTTGCTTGGCTTTAGATGTAAAGGATTTATTGTTTCAACCTGGTAGTAAAATTCAACACATTTTCAAAATAACATTTTGTAAGTTTGTTTTATGCCTTGATGTTTAACCTAATTAACACAAATAAAGGAAACGATAATTATTACATGCCAGCCTACATGACGTTTATGGTTCTCGGTGTGATGAATGAGGGGAAATGCCTGGCATTTTGAAGGATGTGATAATTAGATAGGGAAAGGAAAGGAATCCATTGTCACAATCATAATGAAAATGCTAAGAACACTTCTAACAGTCTGTGATGCTGTGGCTAACACTTCTTCCTCTGCTTTGACTGTATCACAGATAGAACTGGAAGAACCAATGGAGCCAAACTTTCATCTTGTAGATAAGGAAACTAAGGATAACAAACACAATGGTCTTTTTTTAGGAGTTTTTTTTTTTTTTTTTTGAAACAAGCAAATGTGATGGGGAACAGTTAGGGTCAAAACACATGATGTCATATAGAAAGTAAAATACCAAGAAATTTCTATTCCATTTAATAATGTAATAAAGTACAAACTAGTTTGACTTAGTCACTTACAATGAAAAGAATCCTGACTAATTCAACTTTCAAAGGTTCTTCATTTTTTAAATCAAATCATAATAATAATAATATGAAAATGTTATTTAGACCAAAATTGATTTCTGCTTTAGGGATATGCTGCTGACCTGATACATATCAGTGATGAAATAAAATTGTTACACTGCCCTTAAGCTCTTTTCCAATACTGCTGGCTGTATGGGGGAAACATAGGATAATATCCAAGGTGAGTAACTGGATATTATGTTAAAAAGTCCAGAGAAGGAGTTTTAGAGTGGTCTCAGAAACCCTGGTGGCGTAGTGGTTAAGTGCTACAGCTGCTAACCAAGAGGTTGGCAGTTCAAATCCGCCAGACACTCCTTGGAAACTCTATGGGGCAGTTCTACTCTGTCCTATAGGGTCGCTATGAGTTGGTATCGACTCGACAGCAGTGGGTTTGGTTTGGGTTTTTTTAGTTATCCAGTGCTGCAGGAACAGAAATATCTCAAAACAGTGGCTTTAATGAACGGAAATTTATTTTCCTACAGTTTAGGAGGATAGACATCTGAATTCAGGGTGCTGGATCAAGGGGAAGGCTCTGTCTCTGCTCGCTCTGAGGGAAACTCTTTGTCTCTTTTCTTTTATTCTTAGGTGCCTTGGTGATCATATGGTGTGTATTTTCTCCTTCATTTGTGCTTGCTTGTTTTGCTTGCTTAATCCGCCCTTTTATATCTCAAAAGAGATTGATTTAAGACACATCCTACACTAACCTAGCATCAATAATATAACAAAGGAAACCCACTCTCAAATGGAACTATAATCACTGTATAGGTGTTAGGATTTACAATACATATTTTGGGGAGACACAATTCAGTCCATAACATTCTACTTTTTGTCCCCTCAAAATTCATATCTTTCCATATGCAAAACACTTTCACTTCATCACATCATCCCAAACATCTTAAATCAGCTTCAAGTCCAAAATCTCATTTTCTGCATCATCTAAGTCAAATATGGATGAAACTTTAGGTGTATTCTATTCTGGGACAAAATTCCTCATTACCTTTATGAACCCGTGAAATCTAGAGTACAAATTTTCTGCTTCCAAACACCCCTGTCTTAGTTATCTAGTGTTGCTAAAACGGAGATACCATAAATCAATGGCTTTAATGAACAGAAATTTATTTTATCATAGTTAGGAGGATCATTGTTGTTGTTAGCTGCCGTCAAGTTGGTTCTGACTATAGCAAACCTATGTACAACAGAATGAAACACTGCGTCATCCTATGACATCCTCACAATCATTTCTGTTTGAGCCCAGGTTGCAGCCACTGTGTCAATCCACCTTGCTCAGGGTCTTCCTCTTTGTCACTAACGCTCTACTTTGATGTCCTTCTCCAGGGACTGGCCCCTCCTAATAACACGTCCCAAGTACTTGAGACAAAGACTCGCCATCCTTGCTTCTAAGGAGCATTCTGGCTGTACCTCTTCCAAGACAAATTAGTTTGTTCTTCTGGCAGCCCATGACATATTCAATATTCTTCACCAACACCATAATTCGAAGTGATTAATTCTTCTTGGGGCTCTCTTATTCATTGTCCAGCTTTCGTGTGCATATGAGGTCACTGAAAATGCTGTGGTTTGGGTCAGGCGCACCCTAGTCAAAGCAACATCTTTGGTTTTTAACACTTTAAAGTGGTCTTTTGCAGCAGATTTGCCCAATGCAATACATCATTTGATTTCCCCACTGCTGCTACCATGAATGTTGATTGTGGATCCAAGTAAAATGAAATTCTTGATGTCAATCTTTTCTCCACTTATCATGATGTTGGTTATTGGTCCAGTTGTGAGGATTTTTGTTTTCTTTATGTTGAAGCGTAATCCATATATGTTGAGTTATAACCCATACTGAAGATTATAGTCTTTGATCTTCATCAGTAAGCACTTCAACTCCTGTTTGCTTTCAGCAAGCAAGATTGTGTCATCTGTATATCAAAGGTTATTAAAGAATTTTCCTAGTGTTCCTCTTCATATAGCTCATCTTCTTGGATTATTCGTTTAGCATACAGATTGAATAAGCATAGTGAAAGGATACAACCCTGATGCATACCTTTCCTGATTTTAAACAATGTGCAATTCCCTTTTTCTGCTTGAATGACTCCCTCTTGATCTATTTACAGGTTCTGCATGAGCACAATTAAGTGTTTTGGAATTCTCATTCTTTGCAATGTTATCCATAATTTGTCGTGATCCATACAATCGAAGGCCACACGGTCAAGAAAACACAGGTAAACATCTGTGATAGTTAATGTTATGTGTCATCTTGGCTACACTGGCATCTGTCAGTTTGTCATACTTTGGGGGCTTGTGTGTTACTGTGCTGCTAGAAGCTATGCCACCAGTATTCAGATACCAGCAGGGTCACCCATGGTGGATAGATTTCAGCTGAGCTTCTAGACTAAGATAGACTAGGAAGAAGGACCCGGCAGTCTAGTTCTGAAAAGAATTAGCCAGCGAAAATCTTATGAATAGCAGTGGAACATTGTCTGATATAGCGCCAGAAGACGAGCCCTCAGGTTTGAAGGCACTCAAAAGATGACTGGGGCAGAGCTGCCTTCTCAAAGTAGAGTTGACCTTAACGACATGAATGGGATCAAGCTTTTGAGATCTTCATGTGCTGATGTGGTACGACTCAAAATGAGAAGAAACAGCTGCAAACATCCATTAATAATTGGAATCTGGAATGTACAAACTATGAATCTAGGAAAACTGGAAATCATCAAAAATGAAATAGAACCAATAAACTTTGATATCCTAGGCATTAGTGAGATGAAACGGACTGGTATTGGCTATTTTGAATCAGACAGTCATATAGTTTACCATGCTGGGAATGACAACTTGAAGAGGAATGGCATTGCATTCATTATCAAAAACAGCATTTCAAGATCTATGTTGAAGTACCGCGCTGTCAGTGATAGGATAATATTCATACATCTACAGGGAAAACAAGTTAATAGGACTATTATTCAAATTTACCCACCAACCACTAAGGCCAAAGATGAAGAAATTGAAGACTTTAACCATTTTCTACAGTCTGAAATTGATCAAACATGCAGTCAGGATGCACTGATAATTACTCGTGATTGGAGTGTGAAAGTTGGAAACAAAGAAGGATTGGTAGTTGGAAAATATGGTCTTGGTGGTAGAAATGATGCCTGAGATCTCATGATAGAATTTTGCAAGACCAACTACTTCTTTGTTGCAAATACCTTTCTTTACCAAATAAACAGTGACACATATGACCCTCACCAGATGGAATACACAGGAATCAAATTGACTACATCTGTGGAAAGAGAAGTTGGAAAAGCTCAATATCATCAGTCAGAAAAAGGCCAGGGGCCAACTGCAGTACAGACCATCAACTGGTAATATGCAAGTTCCAGTTGAAACTGAAGAAAGTTAGAACAAGTCTACGAGAGCCAAGTATGACCTTGAGTATATTCCACCTGAATTTAGAGACCATCTCAAGAATAGATTTGATGCACTCAACACTAATGACCAAAGACCAGATGAGTTGTGGATGTCATCAAGGGCATCATACATGAAGAAAGCAAGAGGTCATTAAAAAAACAGGAAAGAATAAAAAAAAATGGATGTCAGAACAGACTCTGAAACTTGCTCCTGAGAGTGCCTGCAGCTAAAGCCAAAGGAATAAATGGTGAAGTACAAGAATTGAAAGAAGACAAAGCAAAATATTATAATGACATACGCAAAGAGCTGAACATAGAAAATCAAAAGAGAAGAACATGCTCAGCATTTCTCAAGCTGAAAGAGCTGAAGAAAAAATTCAAGCCTTGAGTTACAATAGTGAAGTATTCTGTGGGGAAGATATTAAATGATGCAGGAATCACCAAGAGAAGATAGAAGGAATACACAGTCCTTATACCAAAAAGAATTGGTCGACTTTCATAAAGACCCTTGTACAAGAGAATAAAACACTGCCGAGTCCTACACTATGCCCACAATCATTGTTATTCTTGAGCCATTGTTGCAGCCCCTGTGTCAATTCATCTTATTGAAGGTCTTTCTCTTTTCTACTGACCCTGTACTTTACCAAGCATGATGTCCATTCTGACAAAAATGAAATTGAATGCTTGAAGATAGATATCCTAGGCATTAGTAAGCTGAAATACACTAGTATTTGGCTATTTTGAATAGGACAATGACAAATTGAAGGGCAACAGTGTTGCATTCATTGTCAAAAAGAGCATTTCAAGATGTATCCTGAAGTACAACACTACCAGTAATAGGATAATATCCACATGCCTACAAGGAAAACCAATTAACACAACTATTATTCATATTTACACGCCAATCACTAATGCCAACAATGAGGAAATTGAAGCTATTTGCCAACTACTGCAGGATTCTATGGGCAAAATCCCAGTCTGAATTTGATTGAACGTGCAATCAGGATGCATTAATATTTACTGGTGATTGGAATGTGAAAGTTGTAAATGAAGAAGGATCAGTAGTTGGAAAATATGGCCTTGGTGATAGAAAAGATGCTGGAGATCTCATGATAGAATTCTGCAAGACCAACAATTTCTTCATTGCAAATACCTTTTTTCACCAACATAAACAGCGACTATATACATGGACCTCACCAGATGGACTACACAGGAATCAAATAGACTACATCTGTGGGAAGAGAAGATGGAAAAGCTCAACATCATCAGTCAGAACAAGGCTGGGGACCTACTGTGGAACAGACCATCAATTGCTCATATGCAAGTTTAAGTTACATGTATCATGTTACAATTTTCCTAGATTCATACCTTGTATATTCCATGTTTTATTAATGAATGTCTGCAGCTCTTTCTTCTCATTTAATATCCTGTCACATCAGCAAATGAAGGCCGCAAGAGCTTCACTCCATCTATGTCATTAAGGTCAACTCTACTTTGTGGGGTCAACTCTTCCCCAGTCATATTTTGAGTGCCTTCTAACCTGAGGGGCTCATCTTCTGCCACTACATCAGACGGTGTTCCACTGCTATTCATAAGGTTTTCACTGGCTAATTTTTTTAGAAGTAGATTGCTAGGTCTTTCCTAATCTGTATTGTTCTGGAAGTACCACTGAAACCTGCCCAACATGGGTGACCTTGCTGGTATTTGAAACACTGGTGCCATAGTTTCCAGGATCACAGCAACAGGCAAACCACCAAAGTAAGATAAACTGACAGATGAGTGGTGTTTAGAAGACTAGAAGTCAGAATTCAGGGCACAGGTTCTACCGGAAGGCTCTCTCTCTCTCTGTTCTGGGGGAAGACCATTGTCTCTTTTTAGCTTTTATTCCTAGATTCCTTGGCAATCACGTTAGGTGTATCTTCCCCTCCATTGTGCTTGATTTCTTTATTTGCTTGATCTGCTCTTTTATAACTCAAAAAGATGAATTTAAGACACCCTACACTAACCCTGCCTCATTAACATAACAAAGAAACCCATTCCCAAATGGGATTATACCCACAGTACAACACATATTTCTGGGGGACACAATTCAATCCATAACAAGGGGTAAGTTCTACAGTAAATGTAAATGTTTTATATATAAATATGAGACTCCTTTTGTCTGGTTGTCTCCTTTGGCTTTTGAAATGAAGGGGTCAATGGCTTAAGAGTGGATGGGAGAACAACTTGGCATAATATCTGAAGGATATTTAAGAACAGATTTCAAATACCCAATTTTAAATTATTTGCATTTATCCAATATTAAATTCCTCTCCTCCCAAAACTTTCAATAAAATCTGTTATACACAGAACAACTTTGTGTGAGTGCATTGTGTGCGTGTGTGTGTGTGTAAATAAAAAGAGGCTGAGTCTCTTTCAGTCAATATCACGTTGAAGATAAATAATAGTAATATGGAGTTTAAAAAAAAAAACAATTATTTAGTGGATACAGGACTTCAGAAACAGAAATTACCATGAAATTTAACAGAAAACTGGGGATGGTATTGGACTTGCCCCAGGACATGGCAGGATGATTTAAGGCATTTTTATTTATCACTGGTCAACAATGTAATTATTGACAGGTATAATATTCTATAATAAAGACTCCATGAGTTTTAGTTTAAAAAATAGAGTAATGGTCAATACTTCAGTGAAGATGGGTATATAGCAGAAATATTTTAACTGAAGCAAACATCTGCTATCAACTTTATACCAATGTCTAAATATATATATATATGTAGACACATGGATTAATAAATATATAGTATAATAAATAAATAATAAGATCAATGAAAATTTAATAAACCAACAACTTGGGGATGTACCAACATGAAAAAATTTATTGTTCTCCAAAACTAACTTCAGCCATGTTCTCTTGCACTTCTATTTTTTGATTCTAGACCTTTCCAATCACTCTAAGTGAGCATTTTCCACCCTCCTGCCACCCTCTGGGACCACCTGCTACTGGTGGTACACCCTACAATCCCTCAGTCCCGGAGTGCTCTACCTAGTTACAGCAAGACATGTCAACTTTTTAAGGTAGCCACTTAACCCATAAGAAATCTGTGCATTCTTGCCATGCAGCAAAGCCCAATGGCTCCATTGTGAAGGGGGAGAGAAAGGCCACGTTCTCTCTATCTAGACAAAGTCCTCTGTGAGGACTCAACAATGTCATCAAATTTCTCCTTGCCCACAGTTATCTACTTACACAGCCTTTGCCATAGGGATGGTTAGGATAGTAAAGCAAGTTGGTTGCCTCGGATAAGTCCTGAAGAGATGTGGTGTGGTTTTTGTTGTTTTTGTTGTTGTCAAGTTGATTTTGACTCGTGGTTACCCCACGTGTGCACAGTAGAGCTGCGCTTCATAAGGTTTTCAAGGCTGTGATCTTTTGGAAGCATATCACCAATCCTGTCTTCTGAGATGCCTCTGGGTGGGTTTGAACTACCAACATTTCAGTTAGTAGTGGAGTGCTCAGAAACTCCCTGAGGGGATATATGTCCCCAATAATTGTCAGCTGTCTTTGGAACGTGGAGTACCATCCTGTTCTCATCCTCAATAGCCCAGAAAAAGAGCTAGAATACAGGAATATTAAAGGGATGATATGACTCTACAACAACAAATGGATTTTGTAGACATTGTAACTAAACTAACACAGTTATTGTTTTGTCAAACCTGGTAGTATTGATAGAGATGCCCTAACTCTTGAGGGAGCCCTGGTTGCACAGTGCTTAAGCACTTGGCTGCTAACTGTTAGATTGGCAGTTCAAACTCACCAGCTGCTCCATGGAAGGAAGATGTAGCAATCTCCTTCCATGAAGATTATGGTTTTGGAAACCCTATGGGGCAGTTCTACTCTGTCCTATAAGGGTCTCCATAAGTCAGAATCGACTCAAGGGCATTGGGTTTTATTTTGTTTTTTTAATTGTTAAGATGACTTGATATCATATAGTCATACTGTTTCTCTGGTGAAGTGGAAGCTAAAAAATGAAATTGTCTTCTAACATGGACATGCATATTTTAAGGTGTCACTGATCATTTTTAGTACTACAGGAAGAATTGTTTCTTAGCTAAAGCTAGAGAGATTTAGACTAGACATAAAGAAGAAATTCTTGTCAGGGTATGATTAAACACTGACATAGGATGTCCAGAAAATATTTACATGATTCCAAATAAGGAGATTTGGCTATCCAAGAACTGGTTAAGTCAGTCCAAGAGAGAAATCCTTTCTACCTGTACTAGTTAACCTCCCTTAGAAACAGCAATCCGAAAAACTTTTAAGTTACATGGGTAGTTCTTAGTGCAGGTAGTACCACCCTCTAGAGGGAAATGTGGGAATTATTTGTCTTTTTTTTCAGTGAGTACTAATTGGCCCAGTGGTTAAGAGAAATGGCTGCTAAACAAAATGTCAACAGTTCGAATCCACCACCCACTCTTTGGAAACGCTATGGGGCAGCTCTAGACTGTCCTATAGGGTCACTATGAGTTGGAATCAACTCCATGGCAACCAGTTTGGTTTTTGGCAATACACATTTGGAGCCTTGGTGCACAGTGGTTAAGAGCTCAGCTGCCAACTAAAACGTCATCAGCTCAAATCCACCAGTCGCTCCTTGGAAACCTTATGGGGCAGTTCTACTCTTTTCTACAGGGTCACTAGGAGTCGGAATCAGCTCGATGGCAACAGGTTTAGTTTTTTGGAATAGGCACCTACCCATTGCCTTTGAGTCAATTCTGGCTCTTAGACACCCTGGTGGCACAGTGGTTAAGCAGACAGCTGCTAACTGAAAGGTCTTCAGTTTGAACCCACCAGCTGTTCTGAGGGAGAAAGAGGTCACAATCTATGTCTGTAAAGATTTTCATTCTTGGAAACCCTGTGGGGCAGTTCTACTTTGTCTTACAGAGTCACTATAAGTCAGAATTGACTTAATGACAAAAGGCCAATAGGCATTTGGGAGTCCCTGTGTGGTGTAGACAGTTAAGTGTGCTCTGCTGTTAACCAAAAGGCTGAAAAAGTTTGAATCCACCCAGGAGCACCTCAGAAGAAATACCTGATGCTCTACTTCTGAAAAATTGGCCATTGAAAACCCTATGGAGCACATGTCTACTCTCGTGCACATGTGGATGCCATGAATTAGAATCAACTCGAGAGCTACTGGTTTAATAGGCATTTACTGGGGAGAGGCCTGGGATGATGGACACCCTAGCATTCTTGCAACCATCTTGCACAATAAGAAATGTCCTGCATTAAGAGTGAGATTTGAAGAATACCCCACCGGACAGTCAAGTAGTTGAAAAGTGTGGTGGTGTTTATCTGAACCTAGAAACAACTGCTCTTCATAATTAAACCCAAAACATTTTAACACAGCTTTAGTGTATACTGAATGCTCCAGAAATGTGACTACGATGTATATAGAGTGAAGCTTTTGCTTTGCTTTGTGAAGAGTTTTATGTAGAGTTGTCAGCCTTTTCAGAAAATGACATCCCAAAAGCAATGTTGTTCGTTACATTCAGAGCTTTAATACATACACCTATATTACTCTACATTTGTAGTGGGCACATTTATAGGGATTCTAGAATTGAGTAGAAACATCTACTTCATGTATTCTCTATTATTATAGTGCCACAGGATTTGTACATTGAAAACATTAAGTTATTATAAATTATATTCATTTTGTTTTAATTTTATCTTATCAATAGGGAATTATATTAATTTTTAAATGTGTATAGATAGTTGAGTAAATAGTTGATATTCATTTCAGCACAGTACAGGAACATTACAAAATACTTGTCATCTAGAGGGATCAGTGAGGCTGACAGTCTGGGGAACCACTGGACTAGGCTATGTGAAGGTTTTAGGTCCTGGACACTTGAACAGAGAGGGTTTTCATTCAATTCTAATTGCATTGCTATTTGTCGAAAGTTTAACACCATGAAAATTGGTGGGTTCGAAAGATAACTTCAAGCAACTGTTAGGGATTATTTGGATTTTTATATTTAATCCCCCACAAACCACTGGTTGTCCTTGAGTCTATTTCAAATCATGAAGACCCCAGGTGTTGCAGAGTAGAACTGTTCCATAAGGTTTTTGAGGCTGTCACCTTTCAGAAGCAGATAGCCAGGCCTTTCTTTTGAGGTAATCTGGGTGGGCTCGAGCTGCCAACCGTTCAGTTAGTAGCTGAATACTTAATTGTTTGTGCCACCCAGGGACTCCTATTTAGCCTCCTAGAATGACACCAAGTTGCACGTACATTGTCTAAACTCCAGCTTGGCTGAAAGGCCTAGTAGGCCCAACAGGGCATAAAAAAGGAGCAATTTCCAATGTCAGCAATATAGGGAGGGTAGATTGTGCTGAGGTTGGGATAGAATAAGAATCTTCTCTGAAGATTGAGAGACAATGCCCAAGGTCAAATATAGAAAGCTTCAAAAAAGAGTAATAAAAATACTGCCAGGTATTCTAGAGACTTACCATATTATGACGCAAAAAGCCAAAGTATAAAAGTACAGGTACAGAAATAAATGGGGGGGGGGTGTTCCAAGGAGAAGTAATTGCACATCAAAAGGAAATAATTAATAAGTTAATAATTAATAATGTTTGAATTATTGACATTGCTCATAATAGGAGATAATCCAACTCTGCTCACCAGTCCTAGGGGTTTCATCAAGGTACATCAAGGCAATATATTCATCAAGATACAGTGGGGAAAGGATGGAACATACCTATGGGCTCCCCAATCCCTGCTTAGGGTTTTCAAGTAACCTATAACTTGAAAATTATATGTATATGTATATATATATATATATATATATATATATATATATTCTGCCATTTTCTAGATTGAAAGACACAGTTCTACCCCAAAGGTGAGGCAGACTGTTACATTGATGGCCCTCAATGAAGTATATCTTGCATACTAACCCCCTTGTGCTAGCCCCTCCCACAGTGGTTCTGGCCCTGGCCATTGAAATTCTTTTGGCCCATGAGACATTAGCAAGTGTGAGACCAGTAGAGGCTTGGTAAGTGTTTGAAGTGGACTGTATAGAACACTCTCTGTTGGAATCACCATGCTCTGAGGAAACCAGCCAACAGCCAGAACTGAGACCCCAGAAACATGGCCCTAATGGACTTAAGTGAAGCTGGGAACTTTTTTGATCACTTAGCTAAAGGATCAAGGCTACCGTATGTGTGAAAGCAACGGTGATGTGTTTCAACTTTGGTTTTCCACAGAACTGCTGCTAAAATCTCTGCCCTGCCTCCTGAGTCAAAATTCTGTGTGTCTCTGGATATAATAAGCAGTATTTTCCAATACAAAATAATATAAAGGTTTGGACATGATGTGGATTAAATTATCTTCTGTTTGTTTGTTTGTTTTAAATGTCAGTGTCATGCCATTTCTATGGTGTCAGTGGAAATTCACAAGAATAGCAAATAGTGTGGAAAATGGTAAGTTTGCTTCTTTTTGAAAAATGAAAATCCACTAAATCAAGTTTTTTTTTTTTTTTCTAAAAAGATGTACAGTCCAAAGCTCAGAGCAGTTGCACAGTAATACTATTAATATTCATTTCCTGGTTTATAGTTCATCATGCAAATTGACCTTAACGTCCAGGAACTGCAAGATGTTTCTCATTCTTCAAGTATTTGAATCTTTTAATTCTCTTATTTAGTTCCACCTCATATTGGCTGCATTTTTGCCTTTAGTAGAATGTGAGGGCCATGGTCTATTAATCCCTCTATCAACTATCAGCTCGGACAAAAATTGTCCACCTACTGTGTAAGATCTGTAAGCATTCCACTGATGCCAAGAGGGCCACCCCCTACCTCCAGCCTGTCCTTGTTCTCGCCAGCCCTGACTCCACCCTTATTGAATAATAATTTCCATAAAAATGAATATAAGCATTCAGCTGGGCATAAAATAGTTGTATGGAAAATTTTTGCTTCACCCTGCTACCAGCTAGAAAGGACATGCTGTCTCTACATGTGTGCTGTTCACAAAACACATGTTGGGGCTTCCAAAGGCTCAGTAACCACCAGGATGAAAAGTAGCCCAACTGTGACATCTCATCTATTTTCTTCCTACTTTGTCCTAATATAAGACTTTGAGAAAGTCATGGAAGTTCTCTGAGTCTCATTTTACCTATCAGGAAACTGAATAGGTGTTGAAAGGATAAAATAAAGAAATGATACGTAGATGTGTTTTGATTTGTTTTTAGTTCTTCAGAGGGAAAAAAACAGTTATGTGGCAATATGTATTACTGTGCAAATCAAAGAAAGTATTTTTGTAAACATTGTTGTTTGAAGTTTGAAACAACAATAGCAACAACAACGTGCACAACAATCAACTATAAGTTGACAGAGGAAATATTTTAAAATCAAGAGCAGTAGTAGATATTAGATACTCTAGTTGCTTTAGAAAGAAAAAGTTTTAATTGAAAAAATTTTAAGTTTTATTATTCTTGTAAAGAAATTAATCCCCAAGACAGACTAAGATTTACACAAATGCCTACATCTCAAAGGAATATGTTTAAGCAGTTAAATTTATTTTAGCCTTAAGGGATCATATAATGCTTTTGAGAAGAAATTTTAAAGGGAAATTTGACTAAGCACTAATTGTGTAAACATACTTGATTCTTTGACCATGACCTAATCAAATAGGATGTTATCACAGTTTAGATACTATTTCTGGAGTTCTATAGCAAAGGAAAAGGAGCCCTGATGTTGCAATGGTTGAGCTCTTGGCTGCTAACTGAAAGGTCAGCAGTTCAATTCCATCAGCAGCTCTGTGGGAGGAAAGACCTGGCAATCTGCTCCCATAAAGATTACAGCTTAAGAAATTTTATGGGGCAGTTCTACTTTGTCCAACAGGGTCATTCTGAGCTGGAATCAACTCAACAGTATGTAACAACAACAACATAGAAAAGGAAAACGTGGATGGAAAAATGTGACCATATTTGGGGCTGGCATGAAGAGTCTTGAAATGAAGAGAAGCTAGAAACCACTAAGCCACTGCAACCTTAATGGACACGTAGGGCCATATTAGGAGGAGAGCGAAGGTACATGTTGGTGATGAGGCAGGAAGCAACTGAAGATTCTCTATGCTTATGCCAAATTATCTCACTAATTTTATTATTCCATCAAGGCCCCTGGGTGGCGCAAACAGTTTACATTGTCTGGTAACCAAAAAGTTAGTGGTTCAAACCCACCCAACGGCACTGAAGAAGGAAAAGCCAGGAAATCTGCTTCCACAAAGATTACAGCCATGAAAAACCCTATGGAACAGTTCTACTCTGTAACACATGGGGTCTCCATGAGTTGGAATTGACCCAAATGCACAAAACAACAACAACAACATCACCTAGCAGTTTTATCCCTCTCCTCAACTTATGGCATGGAATTGATTTTGTCTTTGTGGCTATGTATAACACCATGCGCTAGGCTATTAATAAAATTTTCATGTGCTAGGAAGGGCCATGCTCAAGGAACTTGAAATCTCTCTGAAAAGCCAGCAGTGAATCCCGACAGTAAATTCCAGGGAGTAAGGGAAAGGCATTGGACCAAATCCCAGAGGACATGAGGTCTATCCCACTTCTACACAGTGCTCTTCAACAAGACACTTAACTTTTGCAGATAACCTGTTATCTATAAGAGGGGAATAAGAATGCTTTCCTCAAGAGGTTGGTGTAAGTACTGAAATGAGGTAAAAATGTAAAAGCACTCTGTATGCCTGAAGCACTTCTCCTGAAGGGAGTTATCAATCAGATATTACTACAATAAGAAGAAAGGGAGTCATAGCTCCTATTTTTCATAGCCACATCCCACACACATTGACGCTACGCAATAGACAGATGTTTGTCTTTCTGGTTTTTCTACTACATGATTTGATTATAGGAATTTGTAGATGTAATTTTGTAAATGTGCCTTTAGATTCATGCAGTAGAGAGAGTCATGATGAAATCTAACAAAATATTATCACATGGTTCCTACTATACTCAATGGTGGAAGGAGTTTTAAAAATTGGGTTGAGCTCCTCTTATGCCTGGTTGTGTGCAAGGCTGACTATTGTAAGTCAAATGGAAGCAGACATCAATGTGTCAAGCACTGTATACCTAGCACTATACTAATGGCTCTACGTGCATTATCTCAATCATCACAAAATTTTCATTGGAGTAGACATTAGTGTCATTTCACTGATGAGCTAAATGCTTTATAAACAATTTCACATTGAATCTTCACAACAAACCTCAAACATGGATACTATTATTCCCTTTAAAAAAAAATGAGAAAACTGACAGTAAAAAATGTCAAATCAGTTGAACAAGATCCCTTAGGTAGTAAGTGTGAGCGATCCTACTAAAACTCAGTTTTGTCTGACTTTACCATTACACCAAATGGAAGAATTTTTTCAGAAAGAAATATGCGAACATTTCAGTATATATAGTATAAGTTGAGGTGCCAGAAAAGAGCATTTGGTAAATCTAAAGGAGAAATGGCCTAAAGCATCACAATGCAACCAATTGACATTTATCAAGTAATAAAGTTTGCCCTTGTGAAATTCTGTATCATATAAACAAAATCACTGACACAGTAGCTGTAACAATGGGCTCAAACATAGCAATGATTGTGATGATGGCACAGGACTGGCCAATGTTTCATTGTGTTGTACGTAGGCTTGCTATGAGTCAAACTCAACTCAACAACACCTAACAATGACAAAATACAATCACAGTATTGTGTAAAAAGAAAAAGAAAAGAACTTGTAGAGGTAAGTAAATAAGAAGAATAAAGAGGAGATGTAGTAGGAGGAGGAACATGGGAGGCAAAGGAGGAAAAAGAGAATAAAAAGAAGAAATAAAGTCATTTTTAAACTATAATATGACAATAATGTAGAACAGTAAATGTGGTACGTGAAACCCTTATATGAATGTTGTTGTTCTTGTTGTTAGCTGCCATCAAGTCACCCCTTGACTTATGGCGACCTCGTACACAATGGAATGAAACATTGCCCAGTTCTGTGTCATCCCTGTGATCAGTTGCAGATCAGACCACTCTGATCCATAGAGTTTCCACTGGCTGATTTTAGGAAGTAGATCATCAGGTCTTCTTCCTGGTCTTAGTCTGGAAACTCTGCTGAAACTTGTTAGGCATCATAGCAACACACAAGCCACTACAGACAGTCACATGGTGGCTGCACATGAGGTACTTGACTGAGAATCAAATCCAAGTCGTCCTCATGGAAAGTGAGAATTCTGCCACTGAACCACCAGCGACCTCCGTGTAAGGATAACTAAAGCATATTCTCACTAGAGAAGATCTAACGTACATATAATTGAAGTCTCTAAGTAAGAAAATCAAACCAGTGTATCAGAATTAAATATTAAACCCTGTCCATAAGATGAATAGTAATAGAAAACAGCAGACTTCTTCTACATTAAATAACTCCAAAAAAAAAAAAACAAAAAATATGAATCAAAATATTTCAGGTAATAAAAAATTTCCTCACAAAATCAACCACAAAACAGAAGAAAGCTATAACATCACTGTATTCGTTTCCTGTGACTTCTATAACAAGCAAACTTGGTCACTTAAAAGAGCACACGTTTATTTGTTACAGTTCTGGAAACCAGAAGTTTGAAATCAACTTCACTGGACTACCATCAGGGTGTCAGTGGGCTGGTTCCTTCTGGAATCTCTAGGGAAGAATCTGTTTCCTTGCCTTTTACAACTCCTGGAGGCTGCCTATATTTTTTTGCTTGTGGTTTCTTCCTCTCATCACTCCAGCCTCTTGCTTCTATTGTGTCATCTCCTACTTCCTGTTCTATAGTCGAATATTCCTCTGCCTCTCTTTTATAAGTTCATTTGTGATTACATTTAAGGTTTGCCCAGATAATCTGGGATGATCTCTCCATTTTAAGATTCTTAACTTAATTACATGTGCAGAGTTCCTTTTTCAATATAAGGTAAACTTCAAAGGTTTTAGGGATTAGGACGTGGATATCTCAGGGGGCCATTATTCAGCCTACCACAGTCACTGTCCACCCAGACTCAGTCAAGCTGAAAATTTTGAAGGCACAGTCCTCCAGATGGCCAAGTCAGCCCAAGACTTCTGATGACAATTGGAAAGAGTTAGGCTCCAACTACAAAGTTAGAGATAAGGACACACACAAGACCACCCTCGCTTCTGATTTCAATTGCAAGTTTAGGGGTTCCCCAAACCACCCTTGAGTTTGATAATTCACTAGAAAGACTCACAAAATTCACCAAAAACTATTACACTATTGGTTATGGTTTACTGCAGGAAAAGAAACAAATTAAATGAAAAGCTCCTTTTGTACTCAGGACATGTTACCCTTCTGGTGTTGATGTGTGACAATATACACGATATATTGCCAACCAGAGAAGCACATCCAAGCTAAAGTATCCAGAGTTTTTATAGGGACTTCATTAAATAGACCTGCTTGATTGACTGATTGGCCAGGTAGACTGATACCACATAATCCAAAACCCCCACACTAAGCCACTTGTTTGGTCTTTCTGGCATGGCAAATCCCCATCCTAACATGGTTGGATGTGGCCAGCCTTATCCTAAAGATTCAGCGTGGCCATACCAATCCAAAACAAAGACAATCCTGTCAAGTATGACACAGACAACCTCATAGAAGCTTAGGGCAAAGGCCAGACCTCTCTCTGGACAAGGCCAAATTCTTTACTACACACTCTTTAAACTAAACTAAATATTCTAACACAAACCTGTGGGGTGTGTAAAATAATTTGAATTTGATATTCAAAACAGAAACAGAAATGAACAAAACTAGAAAAAAACCAAATTAGTTGATTTAATTAAGAAAGATAGATGAAGAAGAAAAATACTAAATCATATATGAAATCAAGATAATTTTATAAGGTATCCAAGAGAGACTAAATATAAAAAAAATCAAATATAGAACATTATAAACAGACAATAAAAATGAGATAAAGAAAAAGTAAAATGGGTCAAAGAGAAAGCAGTTGAAATGGAAGAAAGGAAAAGTACCAGAATACATCCTGAAAAACAAAATCAAAACAATGGAACAGAACAAACGTTTAAAACTATTATCCAATGAAAACTTTTAGATATAATAGAAGACCTGGATCTATACATTCAAAGGGTCCACCAAGTCCTCTGAAAAAGTGACTGGCAATAATTGATCTTAAGATATTTCCTACCATCTCAAATGATTAGACTTCAAAGATAAAATATCCCCAGTATCTCTAGGCAAAAAAGATGAAATATCTTACAAACTCATGATAATTACATTGGCATCAGATTTTTCAAAAACAACATACAAATCAATGCAAAAAATGGAGGAGTATTTTCCAGAAAACTTTAAAATTTGAGCCAAGGATTTTCAAACAAGTACCAAGGCTATTGAAAAACAGTTGTAATCAGGTAGAAAAACAGAGAATACTGTACGTTTATGTCCTCACTAAGCAATCTATCAGAGGTTGAACTTTATTCAGCCAAGAGATGGCTTAGAACACTTTGACAGACAGATGGGAAGTGATTCACACACTTAATTATAGAACTGACTATAAAACAAAAGTATGGAAATAATATGTATACAGGATATGTTTTTACAAAATAAAAAGAATGCAATTAAAAGATGGGACAAAAAGAAAGAAGAGGAAAGCAGAATAAGTCATAGACTGTTGTAGAAGAATACCAATTAAGACTGACTGACCAGATAGTAAAAGCTTAGTAAAAAGTACGAGAAAAAAGGATTAAGGACACTTGAAAAGTTATAAAGTAAAGGTAACTCTAGAACAAACAAACGAACAAAAATACTGATCTTTATAAAATACCAAAAGAATTTTTTAAAGTAGGGAAGACACACCAAATATAGAGAGAAACACAGTAATTATCAAATAATAATAACAGTTGAGGTTCAACATATCAGTCATCGATAAATGTTTATAGGACTAATTTGTCTTTGGAAGGAAAGACATTTTCAAATTGGCTCATAAAGCAAAACCTACCTCTGTGTATACCAGAAATATACATAAAATATAGTGATTGAATAGATCTAAAAACAGAGATGGGCAAAGGGAAACAATAAGAAAAGTGTGATTGTAATCCTAATACCAGACAAAGTTAAAATTAAGCCAAAAAAGCACTGAACAAGAGAGTGAAGACATTGTAATGCGAAGGGCAGGAGTTTGGAGAAAAACACCCTTGAGTTCTAATTCTAGTTCTTTCTCTAACTATAAGATCTTAGGCAAATTCATTGCCCTGAGCCTCAAATTCCTCATCTATAAATGTGAGTAATAAACTTAGAATACAAAGAGTATGCCACTAGGGTTTACCTAGCTTTTAGCAAAGTCCATTGCTCTGTCTTTCTTTGAAATCGATACCTGTTTATTGAACCCTACTATGTTCGACTCGAAGACACTGGGAACTATGTTCTAACCACATACGGCCCCCTTTCTTATATTGCGGTTTATTTCGATTACACAAGCTTTTACTGAGGAGCTGTTGTGCCAGGGTCACAGCTATGAACAATGCAGAGACACAGTTCTCAATGACCTCACAAGATGCCCTGTGTCTTCCAAGCTTCACCCTCCTCTATATGCAAATAAGGTCAATATGCAATACGGTTAGTATGAATATAATGATTTTGCCAATTTATAGTCCCTGCCTTTATAACAATCTATTCTCTACACATCCTATCTCCACCCCTGCAAATTCTTTGTTTTTATATTGCTTTTAATGGCTCTATGCACTCCTAGGAAACCCTGGTGGCACAGTGGTTAAGTGCTACAGCTGCTAACCAAAGGGTCAGCAGTTCGAATTCACCAGACGCTCCTTAGAAACTCTGTGGGGCGGTTCTACTCTGTGCTATAGGGTCGCTATGAGTTGGAATCGACTTGATGGCACTAGGTCTGGTTTTTGGGATTTACGCACTCCTAAACGTCTCACATGTTCTGACAGGTTATTTGAAGCTATTGTTGTTACTCTCACCCTAGCTATTCAGACCCCTCCCCATGTCTTTCTGGATGGGTAATAGTCTAGCCTCTGCGCCTTATCTATGACTGGCTCCCCAGTCTATACCAGGCTGTCTTCTGCAACCTGTTCTTATTCCCATGAGCCTCAGAGCTGACAAATGCCTCCTGATTTTTCAGCCTGGGACACTGCTGGTGTGTAGTCGCCTCATTTTTACTACCATTGTCTAAGCATGCAGACAGCCCCGTCCCTCAATTCCTGCAGCACTGCTGTGGGCTGATAATATTTAACAGGATTTTACTATCCATTTGAAAATTATGCTGAAGAATAAACGACTTATAACAGGCTATAAGATACAGTTTGTGGCCTTGGATAGGCTATTGGCATATACTCAGGGGGTCTACACAGAGTGCTCCCTTGACTGGCTCCTGGCTCAATTCTATGCAACCTATGGCATTGCCCTTCCTGCTCACAGTGGTGAGAATTTGCCTTTAGGAAGCCTATACTTCCTGGAGTCAAGGTCGAATACAGTAACCAACTTTTTAAAGAATCAGTTCAGAATACAGTCATATCAAACAAACAAAAAAAAAAAAATCATGATATCAGATAGAATAAATAAGTATACATATGTGTGGTATTAAAGGTATTACCTAATATTAAATAAGAAAAATAGATGTGTGACATTATGTTTTATTCTGTGCTTTCTACTTCTACATTATAGAAATGCTACCACTTAAGTAAAACAAAAGGACTTAGTAACAGTGGCGTTTGGTAATAATCCATAGCAGGATTAATTAAATAAATAATATGTACAAAAATATAATTTTTTCCTGTCCTCTGTTATGACAGTTTAACTCTTTTTAAATTCTTTAGTAGATATTTAAATCGTGTAGATTGTGTTCTTGTTTCTTCTTAAGATACATACGAGGCCTTTTAAAAGGAGAAAATAAGCACAATAGGTCTATTTAAACAGATATCAAGTATAAAAAAGAAAAAATACTGAAAAAAAAATTTTTTTTTCTGTCCCTAATAGAGTAACCTATATTTACTCTTTCTGTTTACTTTTCCAGTAACACTCCTCTGAACTGTTACCACCCTTTATGGCATCCTTCTTTTCTTTTCTGTAGTGGCAAAACTGAGTACAGTCCAACGTGTAATTCACTTTGACTTGTAGCTCTGCTCTTATCAAGCCCATGTTACACTGATTCCTGATGCCAGCTCAATGTGATGACATCAAGGTAAATATCCTCTCATCCAAAGTGTTTAAGCATGGCATATTTAAGATTTTACTTGCTAGCAACAGTGGGCTTTTAAGATTTATAGGAATTATTTTTCAATTTTTCAATACCGTTCAAACACTTTGTATCTACAGACTCCTTTTGGTACACCAGCTGTTTTTCAGGCAGGCCTTTTGCATTTATGAATTCATCATATAGGCTTCCTGCGTCTAAAATGGAAGCCCTGGTGGTGTAATGGTTAAAAGCTATAGCTGCTAACTAAAAGGTCGGCAGTTCAAATCCGCCAGGCACTCCTTGGAAACTCTCTATGGAGCAGTTCTACTCTGTCCTATAGGGTCGCCATGAGTAGGAATCGACTCAGCAGCAATGGGTTTTAGGTTTTTTGGTTTATGTCTAAAAAGCCAATGATTTTTAACAACTCAGAAGCATGCTACGCTAAGTCTCCCTTTCTGAGAGAAAATAGTGTTAAAAGATAGAAGTAATTTGAACTTGTGGAAATCGAAGTTGCATTCTGAATAAATTACACTTTTAGGTAAGGGAATGGAAAAAAAGCTCTATTTAACTTGACTCCCTTTTCTGGAGGCATAGTTTTGGATTCGGAAATAATCTTATTTCCAAAAAATTTGTCTTTTTTTTCCCACTGTATGAGATTTTGTTGCAACCCACGCATAAAATCAAACTACTCAGGTATGGTCGGTTCTTCCTTTTCTAAGTCCCTTATGGCCTTTCGTAGATTATCAAACAGCTTTGGAGAACCAACATAGAACTTCCTGTTTTAACATGTCCTCATTTTTATCCTTAATGTATTTTCAAATTAGAGGAGGACATTCTTCTTAACCCCAAATTTTGAAAGTACAATTTTATGGTAAGTCAATATTTTAATGTATTTTGTATGGCTGGCATCAGTGATAGTCATCATGTACGCATTTCCTTTAATAAAGTCAAAATTATCAATGCTTATGCACATTTTGAAGAATCCAAAAAGTGACCAAAACCTTCATTATAAAGGTCTCAATATTACAACTAAGCAAATCACACCCTTTTTCAGCAGTGTTGTGTACAAGATATGCAGAACCTTTAATAGGTAAGGTATTTTCATTTTCCGTGTTAAGAAATATAAAAACTAAATAAAACTTGTAAAAATTTACTTTTCTCCTGTCAAATACACAGATACATAAGCAAAGTCAGACTGGTATTTGGACAGACTATCAACAATCTTTCGTCTTCAGAAGTATTATTAAAAAACAACGTAAAAATTAAAGAAAAGATGAATTAAACTCCATTTTTCAAATCAAAGTATGTAAGAGCTAGGGATACCATCTCGTTTTGCCATGATTCAACTCATCACTTGATACAGTGTAGAAAGCATGATTGCTGATGAGATCTGACAGAATCAGATATACACTGTAAAGGGGGCAACATACCTCTTGTCAAAATTATTCCCTTTGTTGGCCCACAGGAGATTTTAGTTGTAACCTCTGAATCAGGAAATATAACTCAGTTCCATAGGAGAATAAAGGGAAAGATACAATAACGAGGGTTCGTTCCCGAGGTACACCCAAACTAGTTCAGTGTCCACATTTTTGACTCAGCATTGGTAAACCTTTGGGGGAGATTTAAAAAAAAAAAAAACTTTTGATTGGTTTGGAAGTACTTGCTTATCTCATCCCAAACTTGTGAAATTCAGTCCCCATAAGTGCTTTCTTATCCACCTTCTTTACCACGTCCACTCCTAGGTCTTTTCTGCATATTGTGTGATACGTTCTGCTTTGATTCTTTATTCTTTTAATTCAGTTGTATGTGTCCCGCCATCTGTCGTTAAAATAACACAGGCAT
The DNA here is from genome assembly GCF_024166365.1 of Elephas maximus indicus. Lineage (NCBI taxonomy): Eukaryota > Metazoa > Chordata > Mammalia > Proboscidea > Elephantidae > Elephas > Elephas maximus. Next base: position 18,305,311 of record NC_064845.1, on the reverse strand, counting down.
TTAGCCTTTTTGTTCAGTGATACCTGGGTCATGCTAGCATTGATGTTGCAATCATTTTCATTACCTGAACTCTTAGAAAACACGGTCACAATATTCACAGTGTTAAAAATGAAATTAGCACTAGCTTGATTCAAAGCCCAGGTGTGAACCCACAGCTAAAGTCAAAGTCAGAGTATTAGAACTCATGATTACAATGCTTTTAAGGTGCACTTTTGTATTATCACACTGTTCAGGTCTTACAGCCACAATTACTCCTAACATCTGCATATTAATTGTAGACTGATTCGTATTTAATTTATACTTATATTATGTTTATATTTAACTATTTAAATGGTTCCTTTGGGTGGTTTTGTAATATCCAATAAACTATCTACCCAACGTTGTCTTCAAATCTGTAACTCTTGCAAAATAAAAAGAGTTCGTACAGTTGGATGTCAGTTTTTTCAGCTTCTACCATTCCATTTTTCAGTCCAGGTTGATGCCAAAAGTTCCATTTTTGCTCTATAAACCAAAAAGACACCTGAAAATTCAGTAGGTGGCAAATTCTTAGAAACAGTATAATGGATTAAAATGAAAATATCTAACACATTGAAAATCAACAATGACATAATAAAATGGGAGTAAAGGATCCAAAAGTATTAATGAAATATAAAACTAGGATAATTTCATGTCAATCAATCAGATGGCAAGGAAGAGATGAGAGATGTATTGTGGTTAGGCTCAGATTAAATAATTAAATTGCAGAGGATCTCAGACAACTCTTTCTGAGTTTGTAAGAGCAGAAACAAGTTTATAATTTCTCTCCATGGAATAGTAATGAGAATTTCAAAGGTTCCTCCTAGCTAAGTGTATTTTACATAAATACATAATGCAAAAGCAGATGTCAGAGGCAGGTATATTCTAGTTATCTTCAAAGGCCAAAATATGTAGCATTTGGAGACGTGTAAATATATACAAGCTTCCATATCTCTCTCCCTTTCTCTTTCTCTCTCTGCATCTCCATCTCTCTTTCCTTCTGTCTTCTTTTGTTTCTTTTTCCCTCATTCCTTTTCTTTTTCTTAGTGCTCTAATGAGAAGTTTCTTATTAAGTTGTTGCAGGGTGTGAAAGCTCTTTGATTCTGTCTATTCAATATCTATGGAAAACCCAACCCAGGATGTGAGCTGAGTGTTCCCCTTTTTGACTTACTTTGGACAGTCCTATAGGCTGTGTGTACATAGGTCAACCGCCACCACACATAAATGTTTAAAGGTCCTGCAGCTGATTTGCAGATAAGTCATCATTTTCAGAAGGCACAGAGTGTGAGTATGAAAACCCCTTAGAACTCCTTGAAAAAAGATGTCTGAATCCTATTCTTTCTCGGGACTTTTGTCAACAGATCCCTTACTTGGGGCACCCCGTTTTAGCGAATTTCTATCACTTGCAACCTAAAGAATTCTAAAATAATCCTTTGACCAGGGACTGATAAAGACATTAAAGTATTGCGATATTACTTTACTTCTTTCAATTTATTGTAGTGTTTCTGAAAGTTTTGCTTTAGTTGTTAGACCGCAAGTTGCCTAAAGGTTTATGACCGTGATGTCTTCAGTATAAACTTCCTGAGTGTGTGTCCTTTAATTTTTTGTCCTTGAACTCTACTTTATCTAATATTAATAGGAATCTCAATTCTTTTATTTGCTTTTTAGTGTTATAATTTTGCCCATCGTTTTTGTTTGTCATCTTTGCTAAATCAATTTTTCATGAGTCTTTTACAGGCAGACCAAGGTTAATTTTGTTTTATAATGTAACTGAGATAGTGAGCTTTTGTGTTTATAGATTACATTGTTCCATTTTCATTTATTTCGTCATCTATTATTGTCATTTCATTTTCTGTTTCCAGTATTGCTTTGCTACTTTCTACATTTTTATTTTAATATGATTATTTGTTTAATTAAACTTTTTATTTTGATATGATTGTAGATTCACACGCAGTTGTAACAAATAATGAAAGGGAAATCTTGTGTACCCTGTACCCAACGTCTGGCAAAACGTTTTGATAGAAAAATATCAAAGCCAGGATATTGATATAGCCAAGATACAGAACATTTTCATCACCAAAAGTATGCCTCACATTGTCCTTTTATAGACACACCCAGTTCTCTCCTACTCGCTACCTCTCCTTTAGTCCATGGCAACCACTGATCTAGTCTCCATTTCTGCCATTTTGTAATTTCAACAAAGTTACATGGATGGAAGCACACAGTATGGAATTGAGTTGGGATTAAATTTCAAATCACGTGATTTTTCCTGTTACTGTGGTGGACTCTACTGATTGATTTTCAGACACTGAGTCTGTTTTGCATCCCTGGAATAACCTCCACTTGGTTACAATGTATAATGATTTTTTTATACCGCTGAATTCTATTTTCTAATATTTTGCGAAGGACCTTTGCATCTACATTCTTAAGGGATCTTGGTCTGTGTTTTCTTTTTCCTTTTTTGTCTAGTTTTGATATTGTTGTTGTTGTTAGGTCCTTCAGGTCAGTTCCAATGCACAGCAATGCTATAATGACAGAGTAGAACTGCCCCATGAAGTTTCCAAGGAGTGGCTGGTGTATTGGAACTCCCGACCTCTTGGTTAGCACCCAAGCTCTTAACCACTATACCACCAGGGCCCCAGTTTTAACGTTAGGGTAATACTAACTTCATAAAATAAATTGTGACATGTTATCTCCTCTTAAATTATCTCAGAGATTGTGTAGAATTGGTATTAGTTCTTTAAACATTTAGATTTCTCCAATGAAATCATCTGGGCCTGGAGATCTCTTTTTTGGGGGGGTGGGGGGGAGTGGATGGGTGGAGATTTTTTAATTACAAATTTAATTTCTTTAGTAGTTATAGTACTATTCAGATTGTCTACTTAATATTGGATGAGTTGTAATAATTTATGCCTTTTGAGAAATTGGTCAATTTCATTTAAGCTGTCAAATTTATGTCTGTTGAGTTGTTCGTAATATTCCGTTATTATTCTCTCGATGTTTTAAGGGTCTATGATGATATCTACTTTTATTTCTAATACTGGCAATTTGTGTTTTCTTTTTTTTCCTTTTGTCAGTCTCGTTAGCGGTTTGACGGTTTTACTGACGTTTTCAAAGGACCAGCTTTTTAATTGGTTTTCTGTATTGTTTTTAATTTCATTTATTTCTACTCTTACCTTTATTATTTCCTTCCTTCTGCTTGCTTTGAGTTTACATTACTCTTCTTTTTCTGGGTCCTTGGTGTCTAAGCTTAGATTATTGGTTTGTAATTGATATTCATTTAGTGCTGCAAATTCCCCCCTCAGTGCTGCTGTAATTGTGTCCCACAAATCTTTTTATGTTGTGTTTTCATTTTTATTCAGATTCAATGTAGTTTTCATTTCACTTAAAACCTCCTCTTTGACTTAGGGAATATTCAGACATATGTTGTTTAGTTTCCAAATGTTTGGAAAATTTCCAGTTATTTTTGTTATTCCTTTCTAGTTTGATTCCAGGTTACTCAACATACATACTCTGTATGATTTGAATTCTTTTATATTTGTTGAGGTTCACCGTATGGCAGAGCATACGGTCTATCTTGGTACATGTTCCATAGGCACTTGAAAAGAATGTGTATTCTGCTGTTGCTGGGTAGAGTGTTCTACAGGTGTCATTTAGATCCTCTTGGTTGATGGTGTGATTGAGGTCTTCTCTATCTTTGCTGATTTTCAATTGAGTTATTCTGTCAATTGCTGTGAGAAGAGCTTTAAAGCTGCCAAATGAAATTTTAGATTTTTCTTTTAGTTCTATTATTTTTCAATTTCCCTATTTGACTTCTCTGTTGTTTGGTATATACACATTCAAGATTGCTAAGATCTCTTGGTGAATTGCACTTTCTATCATGATATAATGTCTCTTTATATTTCTAGTAGTTTTCTTTGTTTTGAAGTCTAGTTTATCTGATATTAATATCGTCAGCCCTGTTTTCTGTTGTATTTCTTGATAAATGTTTGCATGCTATATCTTCTTCCACCCTCTTGCTTTCAGTCTACTTATGATCAAAGTGAGTTTCTTGCAGACAGCACCAAGTTGGGTCATGTTTTTTAATTCATTCTTCCAATCTCTGTCTTTTAATTTGTGCATTTAGATTATTTAAATTAATGTAGTTATTAATAGGGTAGAGCTTGATTTTATTTTCAGTTTTAGTTTTCTGTTTGTTCTTTGTTTTTGTTTGTTTTCTTTTTCTGGTATTCTGAGGGTTACTTGAAAATTCTTTAGAATTTCATTTTGATCTATCCATAGTAATTTTAGAGTATCTTTTTGTATAGCTTTTTTTAGTGGCTGTTCTAAAACAAAAAAAAAAAATTTTTTTTTTTTGTTCTAGGTATTACTTTATATATACATAATTTATCACAATCTACTGTTACCATTTTACCAGTTATAGAAAACTTACCTCCCTTCATATTCCTTTTACCCCTCCCCCATTTAAAATAATTCCTTTACGTACATTTAGAACCACATCAGACAGAGTTATAATTTTTGCTTTAACTGTCAAACCTGATTTAGGAAACTTAAAAGGAGAAGGAAAGCCTATTGTATCATCCCATATTTTTGCTTACCATTTTCTTTCTCTCTTCTTGATGTTTTAGGTTTCCTACTTTTATATCATTTGCTTTCTGTTTTGAAAAATTTCTTAAGTGATTTTTTTAGAGTCATTTGCTGTTGATAAATTCTCTTAAATTTCCTTCATCTAAGATTGTCTTGTTTCCTCCTTCATTTCTGAAGTATTTTTTTACTGGACATAGGATTCTCTGTTGATATGTCTTTTTTTTTTTTTTTTTCAACACCTGAAAATTTTATGCAACTTTCTTCTGGCTTCCATGGTTTCTGAAGACAAGTCTGCTGTCGTTTGAATTGTTTTTCTTCTATCATTAAGGTATCATTTTTGTCTGGCTGCTTTCAAAATTTCTTGTTTGTGTTTAGTTTTCAGAAGCTTAATTATGATGTAAGAGAGCCCTGGTGGCACAATGGTTAAGTGCTTGGCTGCTAACCAAAAGGTTGGCTGTTCGAGCTCAACTGCTGCTCCATGGGAGAAAGACGTGGCAGTCTACTCCCAGAAATAACCCTACCGGAAAGTTCTACTCTGCCCTATAGGGTTGCTGTGAGTCAGAATCGACTCAACAGCAATGGGTTGATTATGATATACAACAGTATGGATTTATTTGTATTTATCCCGTTTGAGTTTTGCTCAGTTTCTGGAATCTCTAGGTTTATGTCTCATCAAATTTGAGAAGTTTTCAGGCATTATTTCTTTGAATAATTTTTTCAACCCTGCCCTATTTCTCCTCTTCCTTCCAGTCTCCAATGACACAAAGGTTAGATCTTTTGTTATAGTTCAAAAGGACTCTGTCTCCGATCATTATTTGCAGCCTATCTTCTCTCTGTTTTTCATGCTGGGTGATTTCTGTTGTTCTATACCCCAAGCCACTGATTCTTTTTGCTCTCCACTCTATTCTGCTGTGGAGTTCATCCACCGAGATTTTTATTTTGGTTATTTTTTTCAGTTCTAAAATTTCAGTTTGGGTCTTCTTTGTGCCTTCTATTTCTTTGCTGAGGCCTTCTATTTTTCCATGTGTTTCAAGCATGTCTATTATTGCTTGTTGGAACATTTTCCGATGGCTGCTTTAAAATCTTTGCCATATAGTGCTGACATCACTGTCATCTCAGTGTTTGCATCTATTGATTGTCTTTTTTAAAAAACCCACGTTGAGATCTTCCTGGTTTTTGGCATGATAAGTCATTTTTTAACGAAACCTGGATATTTTTGTATTATGTACTTAGACTCTGGATCTTACTTAAGCAGTTAGTTTTGGCTGGCTTTCTCTGACACTGCTTCCACAGAGACTGGTTACTGCCTTATGACTGTCAGATGGTGTAATGGTTAAGATTGTGTGTCAGCTTGGCTAGGCCATGATTCTCAGTGGTTTGACAGTCGTATGATGCTGTGATCACTTCCATGATGAGATTTGATATTCTGTCATCACCTCCATGATGGAGTCTGCTGTGAGAAGCCAATCAGTTGAAAGGGAGTTTCCTTGGGCATGTAGCCTGCATTGAATATAAGTGAATATTCTGGCAAGTCTTGTGGGTTTTTGCTTATTCTGGATCCTACAGCTGGCTCCTGTTCATCTGAACTCCAGTTCTTGGAACTTGAGCTAGTAGCTTATCTGCTGATCTTGGGATTCATCAATCTTTGCAGCCTGTAAGCAAGAGCCCTGCTCTCTGACCTGCCAATCTTGGGCTCACCAGTCCCTGTGGCTACATGCATCAGGAGAAGCCTCTATCCTGACCCATGGACTTGGGACATTCCGCCTGTACAACCAGGTGAGCCATTTCCTTGCTATAAATCTCTCTCTACATATATGCATATGGTTTTACTGGTTCTCACCGGTTTTACTTCCCTAGACAACCCAGCCTAAGACAGATGGAGTCTAAGTTCTCTACCAGTTTATAGTGACACCAGTGGGTAGAGGTGGAGGTGGGAGAATATTCATTACAGCTGGGTGGGCTGGGAGTACTGATTCCCAATTGGTCTCCACTAGCACTGTGGCAGGGTGGCCTTATTATTACTGGTTGATGATAAAAGTCTTGATTCTCCACTAGGCATTTTCTGATACCACCCCACTGGGGAAAGGGTGAGGTGCCATGTTACTGCCAGGAGGGTGTGGAAATTCAGTCTCACCACATGGTCTCCACTGACACTGTGGAGTTGGGGAAGCTCATTTACCAGCTGCAAGGATGAATGCACCTTCTAACTACATAGGCTTCTCTGACACCACCCCAGCAGGGCTATTGGAGCACCTCATTATAGCCTCAGAAGGGTGGGTATCCAGATTCCCTTCTCAAACTTTGCTGACATAGATGGGAATGGGCCACAGTTTGTCCTGTGGTGTTTGTCTGGAGTGGAACAGATTTTCTAAAAGTATTGTGTGTAGCTAGGCTGCCATTTTCCTGATTCTTTGATTAGAGAGAGCAGACTTTTGCTGGGAACAGTTTTGTCTGTGTCTGTCAGTGATTCTGGGTTACTGGCTTCTTCTGCTTGAAATGTGGGTTATATAAAGCCAAAAGAAAGCCCCAGGTCAATACTTTGTCTTCCTTGGGTCTTGAGGTTGAGGCCCTTTGCCAGTGTGCCTTTTTCTCCTCAACTTTCAGGGTCTTTTTATGTTTGTTTTATACAGAGAGTTTTTAGTTGTATTTAGTCAGAGGAATAGGGAAAGGTACATCTACTCCATCTTCTCAGAAGCAAACATCCGTACATGATTCTTTTCATATGATCATTTTCCATCTGTCAATTGAAGTGGTATTGTATATATATATATTTTCCAATCAGACAAAGCAAAGTACAGCTTCAATTGTGTGAAGATCCTATTCAAAAATTCTAACCATTTTTAATACGTACCAATTTGGAAATCACTGTTGTCACTGAAGAATTGTGGGCTTAGCAGTTCAGTAGACCTGAGTTCACTTTGCAAGTCCTCCAATCACTTGATTTTGAGACATTGGGCTTGCTATAAAACTCCCTTAAAAGTTCAGAGTTTTCTTTCACGTATAAAATTTACAAAAGAATCTCTACTATTTCTATGATAATTAGAAATAATATCTAAAAACGTGTACAAAAATTTCTAGTGCACAATAAAATGAATATAAATATTAGTTATTAATTGTATCATTACATGTTTATTTTTATGCATTTACAAGATTTTCATGTGAGCAAGTTCATGAATTGGGAAAACTAATTTGTATCAGTCTAAGGGCAGTGAATTTTAATTTGGTGGGTTTTTTTTTTTTTTTTTTTTTTTTTTACAGTTACTCTGGGGTATCATCAATTCTTTGGTATATTTAAAATATTATACTGAACAGTTGGTTATTAGAAAGTAATTTTCACTTAATGTTGGTGGATTGCCAAAAATGGGAGAGCAATTGGAGGGGAAAAAAAAAAAAAGTGAGAGAGAATTCAGACACCAGGAGGAAGCTATATGTAGAGAGACGGGGGACTCCAGGACCAAATGCCAGAGAGTTTAACACATCTTTTGAGCTCCTTGTGGAGGCTTGTCCCATTGGGGAGAAAGTTCACAATTTTCTAAATTCTTCTAATAGATGTATTCGGATATGGCTGAGAAAAATTTATAAGGCAATGAAGTATGTGCTTACAGAGTCCTAATATAAGACATCAGATCTATTAGTGTGATTTTCAACACAAGCAGTCCTAGACTTACGACAGGGTTCCATCGCAATGAATCCACCATAAGTCAGTTCTGACATAAGTTGAATACCTCATTTTTTTTTTTTTACCATTCGTTATTATTGCCTTTTATTATCAGTATCTTTATAAATCTGACCGTTATTTGTCTTTGGGGGTTGGAAACATTACATATAAACTTACAGATATATTTTAATACATACACACACATACATATTACCAACAATACAATGTACAGGAAAAAAAACAAGGTTGGTCATATGTATGGCTCATTGTAACTCAAACTGGTCCTAAGTCAGGGATTACCCATAATAACTAAGATGTCAAGTGCACACTATGTGCCAGTTATGTACTATGTAGATTCATAGCAAATGCTTATTTGAATACAACTCTGCAAGACAACTCAAATTCTGCTTTGGATTTTCTATTTGAAAATATTTTTAATATGAATAATGCCAAATGCAAATAAGACAGACAGAATAGATAATGAACCCCCATGCACATGTCATATTTATTATCTCATGGCCAATCTTTTTTCATTCATGGACCGAATCACTTACCCTCCTCAGATTATGTTGAAGAAAATCTCAAATATTCTATCATTTCAACCACAAATATTTCAGTTTGTTTTTCTAAAAAAAAAAAGCAAATCTTTTTACTATAACCACAATTGTATTATCTCACCTAAACACATTTACAGTAACTCCTTAATATCATCAAATATCTCCCTTAGTTTTCACATTTCTCAATTCTCTCTCTCTACTTCTTTTTTTTTCTTGCATGTGTGTCTTTCTAAAACAACACAACAAAAAACTATTTAGTCTAATAGTTAACAAAAGATATAAAATAGGCATGTATGTTTAATACAAAAGAAAGAAATGGAGGGAAACGGGGAAAAAGATCAGACAGGACAAATAGGAAATAAGTAACAAAATGGTAAATTTAAACACAAGAATATTAATAATTGCCTTAAGTGTAAATAATCCAAACAATTAAGAAGCAGAGATTGGAATATTCAATAAAAAAGCAATACTTAACTATTAGGATTTTTAAAAAGCAATACTCAAATATATGCTGCCTAGAAGAAACCCACTTTAAAAATAAAAATACAAATAGATTAAAAGCAAAGGGTGGGAAAAAATGCACCGTGATAACACTTGTAATTTTTTTAAAAGCTGATGCGTCAATATTAATAGCAGACAAAGTAGATTTTAGAGCAAAGGATATTATGATTCATAAAAAGGTTATTTAATGATGGCAAAGGGTCAATTCAGCAAGAAGCCCTAACAATTTTAAATGTTTATATACTTTTTAACAAAGCTTAAAAATATGTACAGCAAAAACTGATAAAACCCTAAGGAGAAATACACATATTCATCATTATGATCAGAGATTTTAATATCCTCTCTCAACAATTAACAGGAGAATGTAAACAGAAAATCACTAAAGATATAGAGGACTTGAACAAGACTAAGTCAAATCTCCCTAATAGATATTTATTGAACACTCCAACCAAAAATAGCAGAATGCATATTCTTTCAGGTGCATATGGCACACTTACTAAAGAAGACCATGTTCTTGGCTGCCATCAAACCAATCTTAACGTATTTTAAAGAATTTTAATTTAGATATCAAAGACAGAGTATACAGTATTAGAGAAATTCACAAATACTTTGAAATTAAACAACACATCTTTAAATACCTCGTGGGTCAAAGAATCAACTACAAGAGAAGTTAGAAAGCGTTCTGAACTGAAAGACAATAAAAACAGAATATATCAAAATGTGTGGAATGCAGCTAATGAAGTACTTAGAAGGAAGTACTGAAAAAAAAAAACAAAAAACCAAAGCCAGTGCCGTCGAGTTGATTCCAACTCATAGTGACCCTACAGGACAGAGTAGAACTGCCCCATAGAGTTTCCAAGGAGCTCCTGGTGGATTCTAACTGCCGACCCTTTGGTTAGCAGCCGTAGCACTTAACCACTATACCACCGGGGTATATACCACTAAATGCCTACGTGAAAGAAAGAAAGAAAGAAAGAGAGAGGAAGAGATCCCAAATCAAAGACCTCAGCTACTACCTTTAGAAACTAAAAACAAAGAAAACACCCCCCTCCCAAAAAAAAAGTAAACAGAAGAGGAAAGGAAAATAATAAGGGTCAGTGCAGGAATCAATATAAAGGAAATCAGGAAAATAATGCAGAGAAATCAATTTAATCAAAAGCAGATTCTTTGAGATCAATAAAATTTATAAATGTTAGCAGACTGATCAGGGAAAAAAGACACAAATTGCAGACATCAGAAATGAGAGATGACACCAGTATAGATTCTACAGATATTAAAAGAATAAGTGAATATCATGAACAATTTTACACCAACGTATTTGGTAATTTATGGGAAATGGGAAAATTCCTTAAAAACATAAATTTCTAAAACTCATTGAAGAAGAGCTAGATAAACTAAATAGTTCTATAGTTATTAATGAAATTAAATTTGTAGTTAAAAATCCACCCCCCCCACACACAGACAAAACACAATGCAGCTTCTCTTGAGAATTCTACCTAATATTTAAAGAAGAAATAATACCAATTTTACACGAAACTTCCAGATAATTGAAAAGGAGTGTATACATCCACTTCATAGTATTAAGTGAGCATTAGTCTGATACCAAAACAAATATGGTACAAGAAAAGTAAATTACAGACTAATATCCCCCATTATCATAAACACAAACAGGCAAAAAATCTTAACAAAATTTTAACTAGTTGAACTATATACAAAAAGATAATATACTTTTACTAGATAAGTTTTATCCCAGAAATATGAAGTTGACTTAATGTTCAAAAATCAATAAGTGTAATCTACCATATTACTGGAATACAAAAGGAAAACTATATGATCATCTTAATAAATTCAGAAAAAGGTTTTGACTAACTTCCAATTCAATTCATGAGAAAAATTTTGAGTAAACTAGGAAGAGAAGGGTACTTCCTCAACCTAATAACCCAAAGGATTTTTCTTCTACCAAAAACCTTCAGCTACCAACGTACTTGATAGTGAAAGACTGAATTAATTTCCTGTAAGATAAGAAACAAGAAACTTGTAATAGCCCCAAACAGGAAACAATCTGTTTGTTTTTTTAGAATTGTACTGGAGTTTCTAGCCACTGCAATGATGCAAAGGGGGAAAAGAAAGGCATCCAGACTGGAATGATAGAAATAAAAAGATCAATATTTACAGAGAACATGACTGGCTATATAAAAAATCTGATGGTATCCATAAAAATATACCAGAATTAATAAGTGAGCTTAATAAGATTTCACAATTTAATATGAGACTAGAAGAACCTCCAAGACTATTGTCCTAAGATACCCTTTGAATTTGGCACTGAAGCTACTTCTAGAGGTCACCTTTCAGCCAAATAATAGACTGGCTTGTAAAATAACCAGTATCACCTGTGGGTAATGAGTCTCTGAAACCCTCACATGTATGAGACCTAATGGTCCACATTTACTCAAAAGCAAAATGAAAAGGCAAGGAGGGGAAGGGAAGCTAGATCAATGGAAATAGAACAAACAGAATGTAAATCATGAATGCTGACACCTTGTGAAAATTATAACCAATGTCACAGAACAGTTTGTATAAAAATTGTTAAATGGGAATCTAATTTGCTGTGTAAACTTTCACCTAAAACACAATAAAAATTAAAAAAAAATAAAAATTATTGCAAAGCAGTTATCGTTCTGTTAAAAAAAGATATAATATGAATACATAAAAATCTTTTTCTGTATACTAGCAACAAACCACCAGAACCTGAAATTTTAAGGATACTACTTAGAACGGCATAAAGATATAAAATGTGTAGAGATAAATCTGAGAAAAATATGAAAGACCTATATACTGAAAACTATCGAACATTGCTGAGACGAATGAAAAGAAATCAAAATAAATGAAGTGGCACACCAATATCATGTCAATTCATTCCAAATTTATCTATACATTCAATGGCATTCCAGTTAAAATCCCAACAGGCTGTTTTGTAGAAATTGATAAACTGAATTTAAAATCTACATAGAAATGCAAAAAAAAACTTTTAAAAAGAAGTTTGAGGAGTACAGTAGGAGGGCTAAAACTACCTGATTTCAAGATATTATAAAACTAAAATAATGAAAGGTCAACAACACCAATATAGACATGGAACAGATCATGTAGTGCAGAAATAGACCCACACATATAGAGTCAACTGATCATCAGCAAGAATGCAAAGACAATTTAGTGGGAAAATGACAGTATTTTCAATAAATTATCCTAGAACAATTGGATGTCCATTTGCAAAATAAATGAAACTGCAGTAATACCTGCACTGTATACAAAAGTTTTCAAAAAAGATTCGTAACTCTAAATGGAAAACTTAAAGTTTTAACACTTCTAGAAAGGAAGAGCAGAGAAAATCTTTGTGACATTTAATAGGCAAAGATTTCTTAGTTTTGACACCAATAAAACCCACCATTGTCAATTCAATTCTGACTCTTGCAACTTTATCAGACAGGGTACAACTGCTCCATAAGTTTCCTAGGCTATAATCTTTATGGAAGTAGATTGCCACATCTTTCTCTCACGGAGTTTTTGGTGGGTTCAAACCACCAGCCTTTTAGTTAGCAGCTGAGCACTTAATCACTGCACCACCAGGACTCCTTTCAGTCTAATAGCATGACCCAAAGAAGAAACAAAAATGACAGAGTAGACATCACCAAAATCAAGATATACTTTTCAAATGACACTGTTAAGAGAATGAAAAGGCAAACCAGAGACCAGGAAAAATAATCATTGAAAAGCATATATCTGATTTAAAAAAAAAAAAAAAAACACCTCATATCAAGAATATATAAAGAGCTCTCAGAATTCAATAATAAGAAAATAAGCCACACAATTAAAAAGAAGGGTGGCAGATCACAACTTAATTATTAAATGCAAAATTATATAACCTCTTGAAAATAACATAGGAGAATGTCTAAGTGACCTTGGGTTTGGAGATGACTTTTTAGATACAACGCCAAAAGCATAATTCATAAAAGAAAAAAAGATTGTAAGATAAAATTCATTAAAATTAAAAACTTCAGCTCCATGAAAGGCACTGTTAAGACAAGTAAAAGACGAAAGGGCTAACGAACCACATGAACCACAGCCTTCACCAACCTGAGCCCAGAAGAACTAGATGGTGACAGGCTACCACCATGGACCACTCTGACAAGGATCACAATAGAGGGTTCCAGACAGAGCAGGAGGAAAATGTAGAACAAAATTCAAACTCACAGAAAAAGACCAAACTTACTGGTCTGACAGAAATTGGAGGAACCCCCAAGACCACAGCCCCTGGAAACCCTATTAACTCACAACTGAAGCCACTCCTGAAGTTCTCCTTCCAGCCAAAGATTAGATAGACCAATAAAACAAATAATAACACGTGTGAGGAACGTGCTTCTTAGCTCAATAAAGTATACGAGACCAAATGGGCAACACCTGCCTGAAAGCAAAGGCGAGCAGGCAGGAAGGGACAGGAAATCTGGAAAAATGGACACGAGGAACCCTTGGGGTAAGGGTGGACTATTCTCTGATAAGGAGGCTAGGAATCGTGTCTCTCACTTTCTCCCAGTTCCTTCGCCTTATCAGAGAAGACCTCCTACCTATTCCAGGCACAGAGTAACTGTCTTTGTCTCTTGCTCGTGTACAGGCCCCACATGGCACCTGGCCAATCCCACTTCTATATCTTTTCCCAGCAGAAGGAAGCAGGGTCTCTGTTTTGACCACAGCACGAGAGGGGAGTGCATGGAACAGCAGCCCTGCACTGGCCACAAGGAAAGACTCATTGGCCATGGGAGCCTGGTGCCCACAACTGAAGCTAATCTCACTCTGTCTCCCCTTCTGTGTAAAGTGTTATTCCATGTGCTGTCAGGACATGTGGATTGTGCCAATTTTTGGTCACCTCAATTCTTGGTAACACATGTATGTTGGTAAGTGAAAGAAACTAGTCTGGAAAAGATACATACGGTATGATTCCACCTATATGACATTTCTGGCAAAGGCAAAAGAGATCAGTGGTTGACAGGTGTTCAGAGATAGGTAATGATAGGTAAAGCACCTTTTAAAGGCAATGCAACTATTCTGCACGACGCTGTAATAGTGGTTAAATGACATTACGCATTCTCGGGACCCATAGTATTATATAACACAATGCATTAGCCCTAGTGTAAACCAAACTCCTCAAAAAATCCCAGTGCTGTTGAGTTGATTCTGACTCAGAGCAACCCCATAGTGTTTCCAAGGCCGTAAATCTCTACCAAAAGAGACTGCTACCTCTTTCTCCTGCTGGTTTCGAACCACTGGCCTTTTGGTTAGTAGTCCAGTGCTTTAACCAGTACACCACCAGGGGTTTTAATTGATAATAATATGTCAATATTTGTTGATTAATTGTGACAAATATATCACACTAATAGAAGAAATTAATAATGGGAGAAACTGTGTACAGCATACCAGCTGCACAACCTTTTTTGTACATTATACACCTAAAACTTCTCATAAAAACAAAAAAATTTTTTGAAGGGGGGGACAAAATACTTGAAGAGACACTTCACCGAAGATGTACAGATGACAAATAAGTACACAAAATGTTTTACATCAATAGTTTTTAGAATAATATGAATTAAACCACAATAAGATACCCCTAGTTTCTGATTACAGTCCCTGGGTGGTACAAACAGTTAAGCACTCAAATACTGACTGAAAGGTTGGAAGTTCAAACCCACCCAGGTGCCTCAGAACAGAGGCCTGGTGATCTTCTTTTTGAAAGGTCACAGTCTTGAAGACTCTATGGAATGTATTTCTATTCCGCACGCATGGGGTTGCCATGAATTGGAATCGACTCAACAGTAACTGTTGTTTTTTTTTTTAACACATCTATTGTCATTGTTGTTGTTAGCTGCCATGGAGTTAGTTCTGACTTATAGTGACCCTATGCACAACAGAACAAAACACTGCCAGGTCCTGAGCCATCCTTACAATCATTGTTACGTTTGAGCTCATTGTTGCAGCCACTGCGTCAATCCACCTCGTTGAGGGTCTTCCTCTTTTCCGCTAACCCTGTATTCTGTCAAGCATGATGCCCTTCTCCAGGGACTGATCATTCCTGACAACGTGTCCAAAGTATGTAAGACACAGTCTCGCCATCCTTGCTTCCCAGGAGCATTCTGGTTGCATTTCTTCCAAGACAGATTTGTTCGATCTTTTGGCAGTCCATGGTATATTCAATATTCTTCACCAATGCCACAATTCAAAGGTGTCAATTCTTCTTTGGTCTTCCTTATTCACTGTCCAGCTTTCACGTGCATATGACGTGATTGAAAATACCATGGCTTGGGTCAGGCGCACCTTAGTCTTCAGGGGGACATCTTTGCTCTTCAACACTTTAAAGGGGTCCTTTGCAGCCGATTTGCCCAATGCAATGCATCTTTTGATTTCTTGACTGCTGCTTCTGTATTGTGGATCCAAGTAAAATGAAATCCTTGACAACTTCCACCTTTTCTCCGTTTATCATGATGTTCCTTATTGGTCCAGTTGTGAGGATTTTTTTTTCTTTATGTTGAGGTGCAATCCACACTGAAGGCTGTGGTCTTTGATCTTCATTAGTAAGTGCTTCAGGTCTTCTTCACGTTCAGGAAGCAAGGTTGCATCATCTACACACCTATTAGAATGTCTAAATTCAATGGCCCGACCATACCAAGCACTGGAGAGAACTGGAACCTCTCATAAACTGCTGATGGTACTGATGGTACAGCCACTTTGAAAATAGTTTGGCAGGTTCTTAAAAAGTAAAACATATATCTGTCATACGACCCAGCCATTTCAGTCCTAGGTATTTACACAAGAGAAAGGAAACCTTATATCCATACAATGACCAGCATGCAAAAGTTCTACCTTGTTCCCTTCCTCCCTCTATAGATAACCATTTTAAAATATCTTATGCATATTACATGGGTGAGAAATTTGTACATTTTTTAGAATATTTGTATGCTATAAAACTTAAGTAGTAGAATTGCATACATACTTTTGTTCACCTTGAATTTTCACTGAGCTATGAGGTCACTATGAGTTAGAATCGACTCAATGGCAACAGGGTTGGTATTGGGTTTTGGATAGTAGTAGTAGTAAGGAGCCCTGATGGCATAGTGGTAAAGAGTTCAGCTGCTAACCAAAAGGCTGGTAGTTTGAATCCACCAGCCATTCCTTGGAAACCCTACGGGGCAGTTCTACTCTGTCCTTTAGGGTTGCCGTGAGTCAGAATCAACTCAATGGCAATGGGCTTTTTGAGTAGTAAGGAGCCAGGTGGCACAATGGTTAAGAGTTCGGCTGGTAACCTAAAAATTCACAGTTCCAACCCACCCAGAGGCTCCGTGAAAGAAAGACCTGGCTATCTGCTCCTGTAAAGATTACAGTCTAGAAAACTCCATGGGGCACTTCTACTCTGTCACATGGGGTCACTATGAGTCAAAAATCAATTCAATAGTACCTAAAAACAACAATATCCATGCTAGTATATGTATACATTCCTCATAATTTTTCTTCAGCTGCATAATTCTCCATTATGTAGCTATACCATAGTTTATTTTTATTTTTTATTGTACTTTAGATGAAATTTTACAGAACAAATTAGTTTCTCATTAAAGTTAGTATATATATTGTTTTATGACATTGGTTAACCACTCCATGACATGTCAACACTCCCTTCTCAACCTTGGGTACCCTATTACCAGCTTTCCTGTTCCCTCCCGCCTTCTAGTCTTTGCCCCAGGGCTGTTGTGCCCCTTTAGTCTTGTTTTGTTTTATGGGCCTGTCTAATCTTTGGCTGAAGGGTGAACCCCGGGTGACTTCATTACTGAGCTAAAAGTGTGTCCGGGGGTCATACTACTGGGGTTTCCCCAGTCTGTCAGGCCAGTAAGTCTGGTCTATTTTTGTGAGTTAGAATTTTGTTCTACATTTTTCTACAGCTCTGTTCAGGCCCGTCTATTATGATTCCTGTCAGAGCAGTCAGTGGTAGTAGTTGGGCACCATCTAGTTGTACTGGACTCAGTCTAGTGGAGGCCTTGGTAGATGTGGTCCACTAATCCTTTGCACTAATCATTTCCTCATATTTATGTTTAGTTTTCTTCATTCTTCCTTCCTCCCAAAGGGGTGAGACCAGTAGAGTATCTTAGATGGCTGCTCACAGGCGCTACTCACCAACAAACAATGTAGAACGTTTTCTTTATAATCTATGTTATGCCTGTTGAGCTAGATATTCCCTGAGATTGTGGCCTCCGCAGCCCTCAGCCCAGCAGTTCTGTCCCTTGGGGAGTTTGGATCTCTCTACGGAGCTTCCAAGACCTTGACTTGTGCAAGTTATGCTGGCTACAAGTATTGTCAGTTGTGTTACTCTTCACCAAAGCTATCGCTCATCTATTGTCTGTTTAGTGTTTTTCCATCTCTACGCCTTCCCTCCCTCATAACCATCAAAAATTGTTTCATTTTGTATGGAAACCTTTTCATGATTTTTTACAGTAGTGGTATCATACAATATTTGTCCTTTTGTAATTAACTTATTTCACTCAGCAAAAAGCCCTCCAGATTCATCCATGTTATGAGATGCTTCATGGATTCATCATTGTTCTTTATGGTTGCATAATACTCCGTTG
The DNA here is from genome assembly GCF_024166365.1 of Elephas maximus indicus. NCBI lineage: Eukaryota > Metazoa > Chordata > Mammalia > Proboscidea > Elephantidae > Elephas > Elephas maximus. Next base: position 18,287,333 of record NC_064845.1, on the reverse strand, counting down.
TGTGTATGTACCAGAGTTTGTTTATCCTTTCGTCTGTTGATGGGCATCTAGGTTGTTTCCATCTTTTTGCTATCATGAACAATGCTACAGTGAACATGGGTGTGCATATGTCTATTCCTGTGACGACATTTATTTCTCTAGGGTATATTTCTAGAAGTGGGATTGCTGGATCATATGGTATTTCTTTTTCCAGTTTTCTAAGGAAGAGCCATATCATTTTCCAAAATGGTTAGTTCATTTTGGATTCCCATGAGTGGTGCATAAAAGTTCCGATCTCTCCATAGCATCTCCAACATTTGTTATTTTCTTTATTTTTTTTGATTCGTGCCAGTAACTCTGCAGTGAGATGGTATCTCATTGTGGCTTTGATTTGCATTTCTCTAATAGCTAGCGACCTTGAGCATTTCCTCATGTGTCTGTTGGCCACTTTAATATCTTCTTTGGTGAAGTGTCTATTCATCTCCTTTGCCCATTTTTTAATTGGATTATTTGTCTTTTTGTTGTAGAGGTGTTGAATTTTCCTGTAGATTTTAGAGATCAGACCTTTGTCTGATTTGTAATAGCCAAAATTTTTTTCCCAGTCTGTAGGTTCTCTTTTTACTCTTTTGGTGAAGTCTTTTGATGAGCATAAATGTTTAATTTTTAGAAGATCTCAGTTATCTAGCTTATCTTCTGGAGTTTGTATGATGTTGGTTATGGTTTGTATCCTGTTAATCCCGTGTATTAGGGCATTTAGCATTGATCCTATTTTTTCTTCTGTGAACTTCATAGTTTTTGGCTTTATATTTAGGTTTTTTGATACATTTTGAATTAGATTTTTGTGTATTCTGTGAGCTATGGGTCCTGTATCATTTTCTTGCAGATGGACATCCAGTTTTGCTGGCACCGTTTACTAAAAAAGACTGTCTTTTCCCCATTTGATGGATTTTGGGCCCTTGTTGAAGATCAGGTGACCACAGGTGAATGGATTTACATCTGGATTCTCAATTCTGTTCCATTTGTCAAGGTATCTGTCATTGTACCAGTTCCAGGCTGTTTTGACTACCGTAGCTCTATGGTAGGTTTTGAGGTCACATAGTGCTAGTCCTGCTACTTTATTCTTCTTCTATAATGCTTTACTTATTTGGGGCTCCTTCCCTTTACATATAAAGTTAATGATTAGTTTTCCCAGCTCTTTAAAGAATATTTTTGGTATTTGGCTCAGGATTGCATTGTTCTTGTAAATCGCTTTGGGTAGAATTGTCATTTTCATGATGTTGAGTCTACCTATCCATAAGCATCGTATGTTTTTCCATTTATGTAGATCCCTTTTGTTTTCTTGAAGTAGTGTTTTGTAGTTTTCTTTGTATAGGTCTTTCACGTTCCTCGTTAGATTTATTCCTAAGTATTTTATTTTTTTTATGGGCTGTTATAAATGGTACTGTTTTCCTGATTTCCTTTTCATCGTTCTATTTATTGGTGTATAGGAATCAAACTGATTTTTGTATGTTTATCTTGTATCCTGCTAGTCTGCTGAATCTATCATTTCTGATGGTTTTCTCATGGAGTCTTTTGAGTTACGTATAATATCATATTATCCACAAACGGACAGTTTAACGTCATTACCAATTTGCATGCCCTTTATTTCTTTGTCCTGCCTTATTGCTCTAGCTAGAACTTCCAACACAATGTTAAATAGGAGTGGTGATAAAGGGCAGCCTTGCCTTGTTCCTGTTCTCAAGGGGAACATTTTCAGCCTCTCTCCATTAAGAATAATCTTGGCAGTAGGTTTGGTATGGATGCCCTTTATTATGTTGAGAAATTTCCATTATTGAGAGTTTTTATCAGGAATGGGTGTTGAACTTTGTCAAATGTCTTTCTTGCATCAATTGAGATGATCATATGATTCTTTTATTTTATTTATGTGGTGGATTACAGTGATTGATTTTCTAAAGTTGAACCACCCTTGCAAACCTGATATGAATCCTACTTGGTTGTGATGTATTATTTTTTAGATTTGATGCTGAATTCTATTGGCTAGAATTTTGTTGAAAAATTTTGCATCTATATTCCTGAGAGATACTGTTCTGTAATTTTCTTTTTTTGTGGTGCCTTTGCCTGGTTTTGATATCACAGTTATGCTGGCTTCATAGAATTAATTTGTGAGTATCCCTTCCTTTTCTATTTTTTGAAATAGTTTGAGTAGTACTAGTGCAAGTTCTTCTCTAAACGTTTGGTAGAATTCTCCAGTGAAGCCATCTGTGTCAGGGCTTTTTTTGGTTGGTTTTTTTTTTTTTTAATTACCTTTTCAATCACTTGTTATGCGTCTGTTCAGATTTTCAACATCATTTTGTGTTAGTTTGAGTAAGTAGTGTGTTTCTAGAAATTTGTCCATTTCCTCTAGGTTTTCAAATTTGTTGCAGTATAGTTTTTCATAATACCCTGTAATGATCCTTTTTATTTCAGTTGGGCCTGCTGTAATGTCCCCCATTTCATTTCTTATTTGGGTTATTTGTGTCCTCTCCTCTTTTTCTTTTCTCAGTTTGGTCAGTGGTTTGCCAATTTTGTTGATCTTTTCAAAGAACCAACTTTTGGTTTTGTTGATTCTTTCTATTGTTTTTCTATTCTCTATTTTGTTTATTTCTGCTCTGATCTTTATTATTTTCTTTCTTCTGGTAGCTGTGGGCTTCTTTTGCTGTTCTCTTTCTTTTTGTTTGAGTTGTGCAGGTAATGCTTTGATTTTGTCCTTTCCTTCTTTTTTGATGTGTGCATCTTTTGCTACAAATTGACTTCTCAGGACTGCCTTTGCTGTGTCCCAAAGGTTTTGGTATGATGTGTTTTCATTCTTGTTTGATTCTAGGAATTTTTGGATTCCGTCTCTGATTTCTTCTATTACCCAGTGGTTTTTAAGCAGGGTGTTATTCAGTTTCCATATAATTGATTATTTTTCCTTGGTATTCATGTTGTTAATTTCTACCTTGATGGTGTTGTGGATAGAGAAGACACTTTGTATTATCTCAATGTTTCGGATTTTGTTGAGGGTTGCTTTGTGGCCTAAGATGTGGTCTACTCTGGAGAATGGTTCATGTGCTTTGGAAAAGAATGTGTACTTTGAAGCTGTTGGGTGGAATATTCTGTATATGTCTATGAGATCAAGTTGGCTGATTGTGCTCTTTAGCTCTTCTGTACCTTTGTTGAGTTTTTTTCTAGATGTTCTGTCCTTTACCAAGCGTGGTATGTTGAAGTTTCCTACTTTTATTGTGGAACTGTTAGAGTTTGTTTTATGTATTTTGGAGCCCTGCCATTGAGTGTGTAGATGTTTGTTATGGTTTTGTATTCATGATGAATTGTCCCTTTAATCATTATATAGTACCCTTCTTTGTCTTTTATGGTGGATTTTGTTTTAAAGCCTATTTTATCTGAAATTAGTATTGCATTCCTGCTCTTTTTTGGTAGCTGTTTGCTTGATATATTTTTTTTCCATCCTTTGATTTTTAATAAATTTACATCTTTGTTACTAAAGTGTGTCTCTTGTAGACAGTATATTGATGAATCCTGTTTTTTTAATCCATTCTATCACTCTCTGTCTCTTTATGCATGCATTTAGGCCATTGACATTCAGTGTAATTATTGATAGGTGTGAGTTTATTGCTGTCATTTTGTAGTACTTTTTTGTGGTGGTGATGTTTTCTTTGTTCCTTTTACTCTTCTGTGCCAAATTCCTTTTGTTTGTGGTTTTTTTTTTCATTTCTTTTGTCTTTGTAGATTTTGTTTTTTACTGAGATCTTTTTTTTTTTTTTTCTTTATTTTGATGAGTAGGTTTGTTAACTTTCTTTGTGGTTACCTTGAAATTTACCCTCATCTTCCTAGGTTTGAACAAGTCTATTGTTCTATTGGTATCGCCTTGCCTTCCTGTCCATTAGAAAGTTCTATGCCTACATCGTTTATTCCCTCTTTTATTGTTCTGACTTTGTCATTTACAGATTAACCTCTCTGGTTCCCTGTTGTAATTCTTTTGGGTTTTTATAGTCCTTGAGAGTTCATTTCCTAGGTATGTATCTGGCTGGTACAACCTTGTGTCCTAGAGTCAGGCTGTGGTCTGATATTGTTTGTTCTCAGATTGAAGGATTTTCTTTAATAATTCTTGTCAGTTTGGTTTGGTTTTTGCATATTCCCTTAATTTCTGTTTATCTCGAAATGTCCTAATTTCACCACCATATCTGAACCAGAATTTTGCAGGATATATTATTCTTGGTTGGCATTTTTTTTCTTTCAAGGTTTTATATATGTCATCCCATTGCCTTCTTGCCTGCATGGTTTCTGCTTAATAATCAAAGCTTAGTCTTATTGTTTTTTCTCTGTATGTGACTTTTTGTTTTGTCAAGCTTCTGTCAGTATTTTCTCTTTGTCTTTAGTTTTAGCGACTGTGATTACGATATGCCTTGGTGATTTTCTTTTGAGGTCTATCCTTAGATGGGGCTTGTTGAGCTTCTTGGATGATCAGCTTTTCATCTTTCATGATATTAGGGAAGGTTTTTGTCAGCAATTGTTCAATGATCCTCTCTGTGTTTTCCATTTTCTCCCCCTGTTTTGGAACTCCAATCACTCGAAAATTTTAGCTTCTGATTGTATCCCACATAATTCTCAGGATTTATTTTTCTTTGTTCTTTTTCCTGATTTTATTTCAAACAGAGCTGTATCCAAGTGTTTGTTTTCAATTTCACTGATCCCATCTTCCATCATTTCAAACCTGCACCTCGACCCTTCTATGACACTGTCCGTTTCTGAAATATATTTGTTTATCTTTTGGATTTCTAATTGTTGTTTATGTATGATTTCTAGTTGTGAATTTTTTTTTGGCATTTTGTTCCTGTATTATTTTCCTGAATTTTTCTATTTCTTGTCTGTGTTTTCCGTGAATTTGTCTGCCTTTTCCATGAATTTGTCTATTTTTCCTCATTTTCATCAGTTTTTTGCTTCAACTCGTGGACAGCTCTGAATATTAGAGATTTGAATTCCCTGTCAGGTAGTTCTAGTGCCTTTTCTTCTACTGGAAAATCATCTGGTGTTTTATTTTGGATGCCTACTGGAACCATCCTGTCCTGTTCTTTTATACATTTTGATATTGTCTTTTGTCTTTGGGACATTCAAGAGTTATTTTCTTCATTTGTCGATTGTAGACCTGTTTGTTTTATCCTGCTTTTTTGTTTTATTTGGTTATGTCTGAGCAGGTGGGGTGTGTGTTCTTTGTTGTTTGCTTGTCTGTGGTCATGATAGTTTTGACCTCCTTTTCCAATGGGCAGGATCAGTCACTCAGCTCTGATGCAGAAGGGCAGGTCCAGCTGAAGGGGAGGGGCTGGAATGGGTTGTTTGTGGCACATATTAGGGCCAAAAGTGTGGGTCAGGAATCAGTCCAGGGTAGGTTCTGGTAGGCCATGTCTATGTTTCTCAGAGATGTGATGTTCAGCACACAGTGAAGGTAGGCAGGAATGAGTGGGGTGATCGTAATATGTGGAACTCAGGTGGGCGTGGGAAAGAGAAGAAAGAGGAGAAACAGGAGCCTAAAACAAACAAACAAAAAAGTGCTAAGGGAGCTTGCCATTGGAGTGGAGAGATGAGGAACTGAGAAATGGAGAAAAAGAAAAAGGGAAAATAAATAATAAATAAATAAATATTAGAAAAAAGAAAGAAAAGCAAATCTCCCTGGTGCGACTGTGAAGACTGGGGAAGTGGCTTTCGGGCCGTGCAGTACAGCCTGGCCAGATGGGGTAGAGATGTCACACAGTGGCAATTATTCAGGAAACAGGAAAAGAAGGTAAGTGTAGAGAGATGAGAAACTGAGAAATGAAAAAAGACAAAAAGAAAAAAGAAATGCCCCCAGGGATCCCACCAGTGCAGCTAGGCACACTAGAGAGTGGCTCCCAAACCACACAGTACAGCCCAGCTAGAAGGGGCTCCCAAGCCACGAAAAGAAAACAGAACATAACAGAACAACAACAACAACAAAAGTCCCCAGGGATCCCACCACAGCATGGTAGCATGGTAGTGTGGGCTAGGGAAGCATTTCCCCAGTCAAGTGGTGCTTCACAGCCTTTCATGAAGAAGCAAAGATGACACACAGTGCCAGGTGTTCAAGAGAAAGGAGGGGGAGGTGATGAGAGACATGGAAGAAACCAAAACAAGTGGAAAAAAGCAACACCATCAACAAACAAATGGCACTCAGGAAGCTGGCAAATGTAGGTGGGCCAAATCCAAGCAGCAAGGGGCCAAAGCTAATGCCTCCCAGACAAAAGACTGTGGTTGGGGGACAGCAGAGGAGGCTGAGCAAGGGGAAGAGGATGGAGGATGGGAAAGCGTATATCGCTGGTTACTGGGTGCTATGTCTCCTGCTGGGAGCTCTGTGAAGCTGCTTTCCCGTACTCCCTGTCTGCCAATCTCCAACAGGGGTCCAAGATGGCAAATCCAAGCTGCATTATCTGATAGGGGACCTCTGCACGTATCTCTCCTCAGTCTCTGATCTCTGTTATTTTCTTATTCCATTTGGTACTTGGCTGAGTTCTTTATCTCTTCATTTGATACTTAGGGTTCCAGGATTGATGTTTGTCTCTGTTTTACTTAGTTTTTCATGTTTTTGCTGTGGAGGAATTATGTGGTGTTTGCTTCCATCTAGAGTGCCATATTTGCTTCACCCCATGTACCATAGTTTATTTAACTGCTCAGTATGGATGCTATTCTTCTGGCTTATTGTCTGCCTTTTAGTATCATTAAAATAATAATAACATAAAATAGCAGTGCAATGGATTGCTTTGATCTTTCTTTTTATACTTCAGGCAGTGCATTTGGGAACAGATTCCTAGAAGTGAGATTGCTAGATGAAAAGGAAAATGCTTTGTTGGTTTACCAGAGATTGCCAACTTCTCCATAGGAGTGTGCCATTTGGCATTCAGACTATCGATGCATGTAGTGCCTGTTTTCCAACAGCCTGACCATCACAGTATATTCTCAAGCGTTTGGACTTTAGTCCGAAAAATAAGAAATTGTATCTTAGCTATTTGGCTATTGAATTAGACAATGTCAATTGCTGTGATTTGGCAAAAAGATGGAAGGTACCCTGTATTACTACTGTTTTGCAACCAAAACAAAGTTTACAGTAGTCTTAAAGTAGCAGATGGTAGATTTACCATGTAGTAATGACTTTTTTTTTTAATGACTTAAGTTTGGAAGAAGCTAACCATTGTTCCTATCAGCAATTGATATAATTCAGAAAATGAAGTAAAAACATTGGCAGTCTATGACAATGGGGCAGGGAATGAATGTAATATTATGTGCCTACCATGTAGTAAGGTGTCCCTGGGGGTGCAAGTGGTTAAGTGTTAGCCTACGAGACAAAACGTTAGCAATTAGAACCCACTCAGAGCAACCTTGGAAGAAACGCCCAGAGATCTGCTTTCACAGCCATGAAAACCCTATGGAGCAGTTCTATTCTGAAACATGAGGGGTCACCATGAGTGCAAATCAACTTGATGACAATGGGAGCGGCTTTGTTGTTGTTTAACCATGTACTAACTCAATGTATCAACTAATGCCGGCCAAAATAAGCACCTTTCAATCTTACATTCTTCTGATCTAGTGTCTGAAGGATGTGGGCCCAGCAACTCCTGGAAACTTTTTAGAAATGGACATTTTAAAGCCCACTCCAGGGAAACTGAGGCAGGAACCCAGGTGTTGCAGCCCAGCAACACCAGCGCTCCAGGTGATTCCAATGCAACTCAGGTTTGAGAATCACTGTTTTGACCCACCTCCACCATCCATCCACCAGGGTGACCTATAGATCTCAAATGGAAATTTGCTTCTGTGACCCCTCTTGCCTGCTCAACACTTCAGTAAATTGCCCATAACTAGAATGATCATGCCAAGAGCTTATACTAGGAGGAGTGGTCATATGCTTATGCGGTAGGTTTCAGAGTCCATAGCATGAGTTTCAATTCCAGCTCTGCTATTTATTCACTCTTCATTTACGGAAAAATTATTTAACTTCCTCACCCATGTAATATGGATAATAATAATGCCTATGTCATAGGATTGCTAAGATGATCAAAGGAGTTAATACATATGAAATGCAGAATACAGGCAGTTCCTGGTTTATGAAAGAGATCCGTTCTTAACTGTGTCTTTAAGATGAATTTGTAGGTAAGTTGGAACAGGTCCATACAGTTCTTATTTAGCCTTACTTTAGTGCAAGAAGGAGCCCTGGCGACACAGTGGTTAAGAGCTCAGTTGCTAACCAAAAGGTCGACAGTACCAATCCACCAGCCACTCCCTGGAAACCTTAGGTGCCAGCTCTACTCTGTCCGATAGGGTTGCTGTAGGATCGCTATGAGCCAGAAGAGACTCAAAGGCAACAAGTTGTTTTTCTTTTTTTTTCAGTGCAAAAAAATGGCTAGAAGCCTTTTCAACGATTTAAAACTGTTTGTGCAGCAAGCGAAGGTGACCGTGATGAAGAATCTGTTGCGAGCATGGGTTGGTTCAATCATTTCAAAGTCAGGACAAATTTATATAACATAAAAAGGCAAGTACGAGTTGGCCAATAAGTTGGACATTCACAATCCAGTGACTGCCTGCAGAACATGATATATAATAAATGGTCAATAAATACTATTATTTTTCTTACTGCTTTTCTTATTACTCTGATTCCATCCCTTACTCATCACCTACCACACTTCATATTTTTGATCCAGTAATAGTGAACTACTCATACTACCCTGCATACACTATGCTATATATGGTTTTACTTACATTGTTTCACTCCCTCATATGCCCTTCCCAGGCCCTTCGTTGCCTAGATAATTATCACCTCCCCCTGGAAGTCTTCTCTCTCACGCCCTTCACCACTCACCGAAGGCTGAACTCAGTGGTCCCGCTGTGTTTTCTTTGTATCTATGCTTAACTCTGGATTGCTGGGGCTAACCACTTCCTTCTTCTCCCTGGGCTGACAGCTGAACAGCATCTTCCAATCTCCCCTGAGGTTGAGTGTGCCAATAGAATTGATTGCTAACCAATGAAATGCAAGCAGAAGCAACATGTGACTATTCCAGGTCTGGGCTTGGAGGACCTCTGTAGTAACAATCATCTGTTCTTGGCTGAACTGCAGGTTAAGCAAAGGTTTTCAGAAGAAAGAAGAATCATAAGGTGAAAGGATCCTGGGTAGTGAATTAATATGGGGAAACCCATCCGCCTGCCCATTAGGGACATATATATTGACTCATGAGTAAGAAGCTTTAAGTTACTGAGATTTGGAGATTTATTTGTCACAGCAGTTAGCATTACCCCCAACAAATACACTCCTTGATCATGCTGAAAACATTGTATTGAAATTATATTTTTATATACCTGAATCAGTTACTCAACTTCTAAGGCAATCTTGAATTTAGAGACTGTGCCATGCCTTATTTGTATTTGTATCCCTAGGGACATGGAGGTCTTCTATGAATGCTTGAGGAACTGACGTACTGAGTGACACATTCTTGGAACTGATGTCTTTTAGGTGATTTACAAATGTTATCCCATTTTATTCTAACAACAATTCTCATGGTATGTATCATTTTCTCTATTTTAGAAGTAAGAAAAGGAGTATGAGAAAGCAAGTAATTTTAGTAAGGGTAACAGTGTTTTGAGAACTAGAACTGATACATAAACCACCAGTCGCTGTCCAACTGATTCCAACACACGTGTGTCAGAATAGAACCGTGCTACCCAAGGTTTTTGGAAACCCTGGTGGTGTACTGGTTAAGTGCTACGGCTGCTAACCTAAGGGTGAACAGTCCAAATCCTCCAGGCACTCCTTGGACACTCTATGGGGCAGTTCTACCCTGTCCTACAGGGTCACTATGAGTCGGAATCGACTTGACGGCACTGGGTTTGTTTTTTTTGGGTTTACACAGGGTTTTCCATGGCTGCTTTATTAGCAGTAGATCATCAGACCTTCCCTCTAAGGGGCCTCTGAGTGGACTTGAACCTCCAAACTTTCATTTAGCAGCTGAGTGTGTTAACCATTTGCCCCAAAAGGGCACATTAATTTCTTAAAAAAAGTGTCACAGAGTCTGTGGAAATCTGCAAGTCCTATCCATGATCTTGTGTCTCATCTCTTTCAGAAACTCTTGGGCCCTATTTTGGTTCCATGCTTATCCAACAGAGATCAAAACTTTCAAAAATTCCAGGAAAAACTTTCCTTTCTCGGGAAGACTTATTAGATCTTCCAAAATACCTTTGTTCTATCATGTCCATCAATTTTGTTTTTTTAAAAAGTCTATAGGTATATCTTTCAAATAAGTGCCCTTGGGGCTTTTTTTTTTTTTTTTTAAATGGGAAGCATAAAGGTAATTTTTCTTCAGACAAAGAGGTAGCTTATGGTTTAATCGAAAATAAAATACCAGCGACTTGTTATCTTCCAACGAGAACTCTGCAGTCTTTTGCTTGCACACTCCTTATTAGTCTCCTTGGCAACGGGTAATCACTTGTTTCCCTTAAATAGATGAGATGCCAACAAATATGTAATAGTGGTTTGATACATCAGTGAAGAAAAGTGCTATAATGACAGCATAATAAATCTGAACATGAAAAGTTAATAGCCACATTAGTGACAGCCTAACTATAGTGTGAGAAGCACATGGAGCCTGAATTTTCTGCTCCCATTTCATTCTCTTTGTGGTACTCAGCTCTCACTAGAAAGCCCGCCTCCCACCCTCCCTTTACATAAGCCTGAAACCTGTAAACAGATGGAAATCCTTCAAAATTACAATAGACCCATTAATAATTCCTTGTTTTCCCCCATTAGAAAGGATGTTAGATCTAGCTGGCTCCATGTAAATATTTTTACAAGGATTGTGACCTTGAGATCACTTTGAGGAGTTAAATTTGTAAGACGAACCCAATATATTTACCTAAATATATTGCATTTTGTGGTATTTGCCTTGATTTATTCCAATCAAGGTTACTAATCACCATTAGGGTATTCTCTCTGCTTTCTGATTAGAGTTCGTAGCTCTGGCGTAGGGGCCAACGCAGAACTCACTATGGCCATTTCACAGTGGAGCTGGGGATAGCTTCTGAAGATGTAACTAGGTATGGTGACTGATGGGGGATCATCTTCCCTTCTCCTTGTTGCTGGGTATACATGGGCATTTCGCAGCATTGAAATTCCTGGGTGGTTAAGAGCTTGGCTTCTAACCAAAAGGTTGGTGGTTCAAGGTCTTTCCAAGGCACCTTGGAAGAAAAGCCTGGTGTTTTGCTTCTAAAACATCAGCCGTTGAAAACCCGATGAAGCACAGTTCTGCTCTAACTCACATAAGTTGACATGCGTTGGAATCAATATGACAGTGACTAGATTCTTTGGGTTTTCTCATTTGTTTGTTTTTGCTTTTAACGGCCAGCTATTGCTTTAACATGCAGTCCCAGAATTGACTGCTCTTAGCAGCAGCACTAGACTTAAGCTAAAATGAGAAGTCAATCACATGAAGGTCCTATATTTCCCTTTTCCTTTATCTTTAGATGTACTTTCTCCACTTTGAATGCTACCTTTTGGTCTTCATCTTCCCTTAACCTGTTGTTGTTGCTGTGTGTCATTGAATCGATTCCAACTCATAGTGATCCTATAGAACAGAGTAGAACTGCCTCATATGGTTTCCTAGGCTGTAATCTTTATGGGAGCAGATAGCCAAGTCTTTTCGCCCAAGGAACCAGTGGGTGGGTTCGAATCACTGACCTTTTCATTGGCAGCCAAGTGTTGAAATGTTGTGCTACTAGGTCTGCACCTTTACCCAAGGGCACTAAATTCTGATCCTGACAGAGTAGTACAGCAGCCTTAAAAATGTGTTCCGTCTAAGATATTAACTGGTCTAACATAAAACGTTGAGATCAGAGACTAAAACAGATTGGAGAAGACATAAAGACCTAAATAAATATAATCATTGTAATAACAATATTAGCAATTATGGTCATCATCTGCCAAGTGTTTACTATGTGTCAAGCAGTGGACTAAATTCTACACACAATATTTCATTGAAAGCTTACAACATGGATCTTATTGTCTTGATCTTCAGGCAATTGAAGTTCCCCCAGATGCTAAACATCTTGTCCAGGGTCATATAATTAGAATGCAGCAGATTTGGGATTTTAATCTACATCAGCTTGTTTCCAAAGCCAGTGTAGAGTTGACAGGATCATTCAAGGTCAGTGAGTAATTTTCTACAAAATGCAGTCATCCTTTATTCAGAATCCTTACAGGTGATTAACCAACTTGTGAATAGTTCCAGGACTCTGTCTTCCAAGGCATTTACACCATTACTAATAACAACAGGAAGAGTGTTATGTAATGCTTGCTATGTGCCAGGCACAGTCCTGAGCCCAGAACGTAACATGACCATGGGTTCTAGCACTGTGAGACCTTGGACCTCTGTACCTTACTTAATGTCTCAGTTTTCTCATCTGTTTAATGGGGATAATAGTATTTGCTATAGTACAGGGGTTGTTGTGAGAATTAGATAAGATACTTATAACTCTTAGGACTGTGCCTGCTACATTAAAAAGAAACAAAAAAAAAAAAACAACCTGTTGCCATCAAGTCAATTCCAACTCACAGTGACCCTATGTGACAGAGTAGAACTGCCCATAGAATTTCCAAGGAGTGCCTGGTAGATTCGAACCACTGACCTTTATGATTAACAGCCATAACTCTTAACCACTACACCACCAGGGCTTTCGTGCCTGCTACATAAAAAAAAAAGAAAAATTTTTTTTTTTCTATTGGCATTTATTATGTGTTAACTTGTTATGTTTTTATTGTGGTTGTATGTAAGAAAATGGCGTAATTAATTGCATGTATTATTCTTTTATCTCACTTGATCCTCGTAGTAATTCTGAGGTATGCATTACAATTATCTTTATTTTACAAACCAGGAAGATGAAGCACAGAAGGTTATGTAATTTGCCCAAATACACAGAGCAAATAGTGACTGAGTCAGGATCTTAATCCAGGCATTCTGGGTCCAAACCTGCCTCTCAGTAGCTGGCTTACACTGACCGTTTATTGTAAGACAATACTAATGGTTAGAGAATATATTTCAGTTTTAAGTCCAAACTGTGTCCATGAAACTTCAACCTTTCATACTTAGTATTAGTTATTAATAGTTGGCACACATCACTGAGCCCTGAGAATACCTCACTTTCTCTTTCCTTCCATCTCCTGTTCCACAGCCTTCTTCATCCACCCCCCACCCCAACAGTCCGCTTCATTTGATATTCTGGGGAAAATGTATAAAGCAAATACATGTAATCCAAAGCAAGAAAACAGAATTTTCATAACGTGTTTGGCCAATAAACCAGGTGAACATGTCTGAAATATAAGAAATAGAGATCTACTCATTGTATGCTTCTATGCTGGAAAATGATAATCACGAGGCAGCACATTGAACCTGGGAATTTCCCAGTGAGTTCTCTGAGAGGAATCCACTCTGTATCCTTCTTCAGTACCAGGAGGTAGGGCGTGCATGTGCAGATTTCACTTTGCCCTAGAGGGGTCTTTGGGCTTGGCAATCTCAGTTACCATACAGCCACAACTCAATGGGACTCCCTCCAGGGTTCAGCAACTTTAGAGAAGTTTTGTGCCTGTTACAAATTTGTATCATAGCAACATGCACATTTTTAATAAATACATGGTTCTCCAAATAACTTTATTCACTGAGGAGAGATTTCAGGTTCTTGTCTCTCAGTCTGAATAGTACTTGATGTTCCATTCTTCCTGTGTTGAATCAAAAAACACACAAACTTTCTTCTCCCTCTGTAAATTGTTATCACAAGTGGAAAATGCTTTGGTTTTCAGGGGATGGTAAAACATTGCTTTTCAAAGTTCTCCAGAGTTATTAGAGAAACAATGTCAGGGCTGAGAGCTTGATTTAAAGGGATGAATCCCCCTAGGATGTCATTTCCAAATCCCCAGCTAGAACACTTTGAACTGTCTGAGGAGATGCAATTTCATTTCCAGTCAACTCATAGCTTGAGCATTCCTCTCAAGGATCTTGCAATTTAGTGGTGGAGTGGAGCAACAGGGGAAAAAAAATATGATACAAGGTAGAACATCAGTTGTTTTTTTACACATATAATTATGTGAGGAATTGTGAGGTTGAAACAATGAAATCAGGCTAAATTCCAAGTCATCTCTGTTGGGATGCCATATATCATTATTTTGACTCACACTTAGTCTTAACTAACTTCTATCCCCTATGGTCTACTGTGAGTGACTCTACACATGGGCCACAGGCTTCTCCTATACACGTGTCTTTCATTGTGTGAAAATTACTTGCCCCAACCTCTTCATAAACCAGAACTTTGTCATATGGAAAGATCATGGCACCCTTTCTTGTGTAGCTCTAAACAACACATGGCTCATCCTTCAACAGTCTGAAATGCTCTCATCTTCCCATCTGGAAATTTGGTAATCTCTCTTCTGAGTTCTTGAAGTGCTTGGTCTATCCTCCCAGCATAATCCACTTTTACTTGTCTTCTAAAGTGTGAGTGTCTCAAGAAAGGTCCTATGTCTTAGGCTTCTTTTATTCCCATTGCCTAGCAAAGCGCTGTTTCGAGAAGTGTTTATTAGATGACTAGACAGCTGTATGGATAAATTAAATGATTAGACCTAATAGCAAAAATTTTGCCATGGCTACCTTAAAGTCTCACTAATTAAAGATTTATTAATTGAGGAGATGATTAAGTAGAGTGGAAAAAGCAATTCGCTCTGAAGCAAGTAGACTTGAGTTTAAATACCTACACGCTACTTACTTGCTATTTGGTCTTGCTCTGATTGCTTAACTTCATAGTTCATCAGCTATCGCTTTCATAAATTGGGTCTAATAAAGCCTGCCTCAAAGGATTTTTATAGAAATTAGGTAAGATTGTACATAGAGTGTGGTCAATTGTAGCTCAATAAATTTTGGCTATTATTATATCTAAACCTAAGAATTCCTCTACATTTTAAAACGTATTTTTGTTTCTAAATAAAAATTATTGAAGAACTCCCAATACACACAAAATATTTATACACACTTCTTCCTTAACACTTTCAAACCAAAAGGTATATGGACCTAAATGCACACATATCATATACACATATGCACACACACATATGTAATCATGACTACAAAATGTCTGTTGTTCCTTGAAAATACTAATTTTGGCCCAGGCACTTGTGCTTGTTTGCACAAGGCATACAAAGGGATGTTAATAATGGTAATAATGATATGTATATAACAATTATGTGTCAAGTTCTGTTTTAAGTACATTTCATATATTAAGCTAATTAATCAGAATAGAAGTGCTTTGATATAGGTACACTATCAGTATCCCCATTTAACAGATTTGCAAACAGAAACAGAGTAATTAAGAAACTGGCCCGAGCTCATACAGTTAATAAATGGTGTGTGAGTTAGGCAAGCTCCATTAAAATAGCAATGACATGAAGTTACCTCTTTGTGAATGAGGTAGCTGAACAGGAACTATTCAATATTTGTAGATCAGAATATTCCCAACCTTATCAAGCTATACATCCTGGAAAGGAACAGCGTCCAAGACATGCATGGTTGGACCAGAAGTCTTTAGTTTCCAACCCAAGTGAATCTTGTCTTTTTATTTTTTTGCTGCCCGCCAGCACCCAGAGTTGCAGGACTCTCCAGGAAGGTGGGCGGGAGATAGGCACCTAGGATGCCATTTGGGTTTCAACCTCACAATATCCAGTGTACAGTTCACCCCCAAAGTGGGATTTTTGGAGTATATAAACTCTCTAGGGGCCACCCCAGCTGTGTAATCATATAAGCTGGTATTTACACCTTCCCATTTTAATTTTGTTGGTCTGCATAATACTTAATCTATGAAACACCATTTGTTGGTCTTTTATTACAGAGACTTAAGGAGTCATCCCTGAAAATGAACAATGTATGTTGTTGTCATTAGGTGTCGTCGAGTCGATTCCAACTCATAGCTACCCTACGTACAACAGAACGAAGCACTGCCTGGTCCTGCGCTATCCTCGCAATCATTGCTGAAAATGTATATACTGTATGTATTCCACATTGTTTTATCTGTGGAAGAGGTGCAGTACAAATGAATAACGAATTCCAAAATAATGTATTTTCCACCTGAAAATGTATCTACTACAGAAGATTTATACTAATGTGAAAAAAATCCCTCAAGCCTAGTAGTTCTTTTTGACAATAGTTTAGTGTACATAAGAATTACCAAGAGAACTGGAAACAGGTGGAGGCCAGGAATGTGCATAAGAAAATCTTCTGGTGATTTTGATACTATGGTCTATGTACCATGCTTGGAGAAATACTGCTCTGGGGCATGTCTTGGTAATAGTTAATAAGATTTGTTTTGAACTCCTCAAAAACTGTAAAGAATTACAGAAATTATCTCTTGACCCTTATGTCATTACCCTAGATCCTAACATTTGCAGAAATTCTTATACTAGAAATTGGAATGCAATTACCAAAGTATTATAGGTTATAACAAGATACTCCATTAAGCGATAGAAATCTTTTCGTTCTCAGAGCTTTTAGGATGCCAACAGGAAATTTGGCCTTGTAATTTTTTCTGCCATTTTAAAATGTTTATTCGTTGTCATAAATTTCACCAGCCTTTTTTTGGCTGGAGGCCTTGCTCGTAGATAGTGAGTGTAGGCAAACTGCTTTGTCCAGAAGCCCTAGGCTCTATGACTTCTGACTGATGTTAAGGAATTCATTAAGCTCAGTCGGTCCTCTCATTTCTGGTAATTGATGACCCTTCCAACTTCAAACTCATCATTGTGTCAAGGCTAGTGTAACACACTGAAGACTGAATTAAAGGCTTTTGAGATTGTACAACAGGAATTGCTAAATACAGTGAAAGAGTTGATGGGCATACATTTTTGACCTATGGTCTGAAAATCTTAGATCACTCCTTCCTGAGAAACAAAAAAATGGCTAACGGTGGAAATGCTCCAAATCTGAAATGAGCTCAAGTGTCATCATCATCATCATCATTGTCATTATTATTATTATTCAACAAGTTTAATTAAATGGCTGCATTATTCATCCTGTACTACAAGTAATTTCTAGTTATGTATTCTTTAGCTGGACAATGAACAAGGAAGAGTGAAAAAGAATTAATGCCTTTGAATTACGGTGTCGGCAAAGAATATTGAATATACCATGGATTGCCAGAAGAACAAACAAATCTGTCCTGGATGAAATACAGCCAAAATTCTCCTTAGAAGTGAGGATGGTGAGACTTAGCCTCACATACTTTGGACTAGTTATCAGGAGGGACCAGTCCCTAGAGAAGGATATCATATTTGCTAAAGTAGATGGTCAGCAAAAGATAGGAAGACCCTCAAAGAAATGGATTGACACAGTGGCTACAATGATGGGCCCAAACAGAACAATGATTCTGAGGGTAGTGCAGGATTGGACAGTGTTTCATTCTGTTGCACATAGCGTTGCTATGAGTCAGAGCTGACTCAATGGCACCTAACAACAACAACAACAATCTTTAGCTAGATTCCATGAAATTTTGCCATTCACCCCGTGAAACACTCTGATTAAAAATTTGGCATTGCGTGGTAGGAAAAAACAAGACATTTGAGTTCTTGATATAAATATTGTCTCCAAAGTTTACTTCCTGTTTATGTTTATCTTGGAACAATTGCTTGTCTTGTCTGTTTTTTTTTTTTTTAATTATTACTTGTAATATGAGGATAGTAATATTTTCCCCATGTGGTCATTGAGATGAGTAAAATAACAGAGCACAGCATTTGGCATAGAGCCTGTCACTGAACATGTCTTATTTCTCTTTCCCTCATTTATCTGTATAGGGTACATTGTAAGTGTACAATCAGTATAATCATAAAGACGGACGAATACATAAATAAATGGATGGATGGATGGATGGATGGATGGATGGATGGATGGATGGATGGATGGATGGATGGATGGATGGATGGATGGATGGATGGATGGATGGATGGATGGATGGACGGACAAATAATACATTCGATAACATTTTGTAATTTAAAATATCAACTACTTCTCTAAGAGCAACATTCAGACTTGGCCCCAGTCGAATTTCCTGCATATGGCAACATGTTTTATCAAAATACAAAGTGCTATGCAGAAAATTTTATTATTGGAAGAGAAAATAGGTATCATCTATTTCAACCCATTCATTTTATAAATTGGGAGAAGGAGGATATTCAGTAACATTGAGTGTGGACAGCAAGGGACAGACTTACTGAGAAACAGAAAAAATGGGGGAAAAGGTAGCATTCAGGCTCCTGAGTCAGCTTGCTTGTCACTCTGAACTTCAGTAGTAAAGGAGATGGTTTTAACGGAACTTGTTTGGCTCAAGAGCTAGGAAAGTCCTAACACTGAAATTCCCTTAAAGGGAAGAGCACAAGCTATGGGTATAAGTTCATTGGGAAAAGTAAGGTCAGCCTAGGATACAATACAGTGAGGTGGAAAAAAGGGATTTTTTTTTTGTTTGTTTTTGTAAATAAGACAGAACCATGTCTATACCAGGGTATCCCTAGCAAAGGTATCCCTTGCCTCTCCTACTTCTTAACTAGAAGGAATCCAGAGAAAAGGAAACTAATGAAAATAAACCAAACCCATTGCCTTCGAGTTGATTCTGACTCATAGCAACCGTATAGGACAGAGTAGAACTGCCCCATCGAGTTTCCAAGGAATGCCTGGTGGATTCGAACCGAGGTTAGCAGCTGCAGCTCTTAACCACTGCGCCACCAAGGTTTGGGATTCATTTTATTCTACTTCTGAGTAGCATTTTGCTTCCATTAAGCTCTGTGTCTTTGGCTAAATAAATCACCAGCTTACAGAGGGTATGTTTATGTAGTCTTTCCTATCATAACTCAACCCACCTAAAATGCTCTGACACTCTTGAAAATAATTCCGATTAATGAATAAAACATGATAAACTGATAATTAGCTTTTGAAGGTGAACTCTTAACAGGAGGGTAATTCAGTAATGTTCTAATTGTTTTTCCCCAGCATCTGACCTTAACTGACATTTGATTTTAGCTTCAGCGTAACAATTCCCAGGCTATGTTTAGAAAGACCATGAGCAATTTCCTAGTACTTGGCCAGAAATTATTCACAACGCCTGGATTACACACTTTGAAAAATGTGAAGTTGTCTGTTAGTGTGAGATTCCAGATCTAGCTTTGGCACAGCCTCCTGGCTTGGAGGACTCAACAGAAACTTATGATCAGCCTTGGTTTTGTATTTCTAAGCAAAACAACACGAAAAAGACCTTTTTTGTAATCAGATAATTAGCAAGTTTAAAACTATCAATGTTCGTATCAATGTCAATTGTATCAGTTTTTCCCTCCACGCAGATGATAAGGATTGATACTTAGTATGCTCTCTCTAATTCTACGTTTTAAACATAATTCCGAAATGTCAGAGGGATGGAGGTTATTTCAAAAGCTAATAAAACATTTTTATGTGGGATTAAAAAAAAAAATCTGTCTGCTTACACGTATTTGAAGGTGAGTATGTATGAACATATAAAATTCCAAAGTGTATTCTGCAAATGTATATTCACAAATATTATTTATGGATTTTTCTTCATATTTTATTTAAACCAAGAATAGAAAAGAGTGGAGTTATTTTCCTATGAAATATGCTTGGTGTTTCTCTTTAAAATCTAATTTCTTCTATTGGCAGAAGCCAAACCCTCCTTCAAGGAGGCCCAAAGAGAATGACAGAATCCCTTTCGTGAATATAGTTACCCACTGCCTGAAGTAAAGCTTTTTGAACATCCACTCTAAGCTATCACGCAAACACTCCCATTAATTTGTCACAGGTCATATTCTGGTGACGGAAACTTTGCTGAAATCAATGTTTGCAAAACACTTCCCTCTATTGAAACGGCTCTTGAGAATTGAAAACATTCCATGATGTTGATGCTGTTAGGTGCCATTGAGTTGATTTTGATTCATAGCAACCCCAGACAGAGTAGAAATGCCACAAGGCGTTTCCTGGGTTGTAATCTTTATGGAAGAAGATTGCCAGGTCTTTTTCTCACAGAGCTACTGGGTAGGTTCAAACTACCACCCTTTCGGCTAGCAGTCCAGTGCTTAACCATTGCGCTACCAAGGCTTCTTATGAACCTAGCCGTAATGAATTGGGATGTGGAGTAGAAGGAATGGAGTTCACCCTGAAAACTGGAGTATGTGGTGACTGAGAACCAATGCTCCATGTCGGGATGTGTAAACCCAAATGATAACAAGGGTCTGGCAGGAAACAATGAGTGGGAACTCTTGAGTACAGGTTGTAGCAAATTGTAAAACCTGGCTTTGCCTGAAGGGGGCAGCCACAGCTTAACTGTAGCCAAAAAAAAAAAATGCTTTTGGAGATGTTTGGGAGCTAATTCAAATTTGTTTAAAAAACATTGTCCAAGCCAAAACTTCTTGAGATCCATAGAAATGTGGACTATCATTTTGCCACCTCTTGTCTGTACCGAAATCTCATTTCAGCAAGGACCAACCACAGGGTTTCAAAGTTGTAAATAAAATGATCGTTTTCCCTTACACTTAATGAAATGCACGAAATGTATTAAGTTGCTCAGTTTGAACATGAGAATTCCTGTCTTCGTAAATGGGAGGAAAAATGACAATGGAACAGGCATCCTTCAGAGATGAAGACAAACAATATTTTACTTGCTTTCTCCTTCTAACACATTTACTTACAGAGATAGTCATGAGACACATGTTCCGTGAGTCACTAAGTGTCTTAGTTGGCACTTGGAACAATCGTGTTATGTAGGTTTACTGCTCTTCTTGGAATGGTAGAATATTACAAACAAATGGAATAGAACATGTAGAAAACACAATTTGTTCTAATACTCTTTTCCGAAGAGACTTAAGACTTAAACCAGGATAGAAAATGGTTCCCAGATGGGATACATTGCCTATGGGTTATCTTTGGAAAAGAATAAGCAGCCATGTTTATTTCCTGAGCTAAGTGAAGAATACGGACATAAATGCACCAATTTCCTAAAACTACTGGTAATGTTGCGTTTACCTGGGCAATTTTGATATTGTCAAAGAGAGAGGAGATAATGGCAGAGGGTGTTCCTACAGCTGCTGATGGAACCAGAAAGCTTTCATCACATAAAAGTATCACTGCTGTCTTTCTTTTATTGAAACTGCAAAGTTCTTCTTAAAGAATTTCTGATAAAAATAAAGATTAATTTGTTCACAGCTGCAAATTTAGCTTAGTACAGGGCCATAGACAAGATAAAATTTGCCACGTTTTACATTGCTGAGTCAATAAAGTGGATATCAGCTCCATTTCATAGTTGGGAAATTATTGACATATAGTGGGATTTTATTACCTGACATACGGGAGAATTTAACATAGGAAGGATTTTATTACATGATTTAAAACAGAAAAGAATGGCATGATACAAGTTATGTGAATTGCCCTGATATTTTTCATTTTAGGACTTCACTGGCATATAAGGGACAACTCTTTGTGTCTGGGATTAAAATAATAACACCATGTATAATCTCAATTCAAGTATCAAAATGTAAAACACACACAAAAAAAAAAATCCTATTTCAACTGTCCAAGTCCACCTGGGGACGCCTAGAACCTCTGGTGAAAAATTACTTAACGTGACTTCGTGAGATGAAAAGAGCAAAGCCACTTACTGAACACATTGGCTGATACGGTGGTACAAATTTGCATCCTGAGCATTTTGGCTTCTTGTGTTCAAGTCATGCTCCTAAATGCACAGACAAGGATGGGACATGCAAGTTCCATACCAAGGTAGCTACATGGACCTGACTGAAGAAACAGAATCCCAACTCTGTTGTATGAATTTAGGCAAGTCAGTTTCTTTGATCCTCAGTCTCTCTTTCTTTTCCTTTTTTTTTGGTAAAATCAAGACAGTCAAGATTCTTTGTAAAGTCAAAATAGTCTACTATACCTCTTTCCAATGCTCGTGGTAAAATCCTCTTCAAATACAAGGTATTGTTCTTATTAGGTAAAGCCTTATGCAATCTCTTGCCAACAGGTTAATATTAGACAATTATTGTATTTTCTAAGCCATGAGACTATAAGGGGCAAAATCACATGACTTTTTCAGGCTTACAGACGTGTAGCACAAACCATGTTGTCGTTCTTATGTGCCATCAAGTTGGTTCTGACTCATAGTGACCCTATAGGACAGAGTAGAACTGCCCCATAGGGTTTCCAAGGAGAGGCTGGTAGATTTGAACTGCCAACCTTTTGGTTAACAGCCCAGTTCTTAACCATTGTGGCACCAGGGCTCCAGAACAAATCATAGTCTATTTTTAATTCCAAAACATTATTCAGTTTTCTGAATGTTCATGCCAAAGTTTCCAATAAGGAGACTGGTTGTCAAAAACAAATAATGCCTTAAGTTTGTAGTCACTAAATGCATGCAGATTAAGATATTTTTAGATCTTAAGATTAAAGCCCAAATTGGCTGATGTCACTAAACAGGCACAGTCGTCACTCAATATTTGATAGGGTTCTGTTTATAGTTCTTTTGTTAAGAATAACCATTTAAAAATAGTCAAACATACAGTTTTCATAAGAGATAAATATTTCATCATACATTGGCTAATCCTAAATTTTTCTCTTTCTGACCATTCATAAAAGGACTATAATTAAATCAGGAGACCTTAGTTGAAACTGACTCAAGATTTAAACAGATAAAAGAAATGAACAAAATATGACCAATTTCTCGAGAAAACCAATGTTCTTAGCAGGGGAACCAGTTCTCTCCGGTTCCATCCCCTGCTGAGAATTTGCATTTCTAACAAGTTCCCAGGAAGTTATGTATAAAAATCACCTGGGGATCTTGTTAAAATGTAGATTCTGATTCAGTATGTCTGGGGTGGGAATGCAAATTCTCAGCAGGGGTTGAAATTAGAACCAATTTGAAGCCCTGGTTCCTAGTGTATGCATGTTAACATAATGAAGTATTTTTTAAACAACCTATCAAGGCTATTTTTAGGACAAAATAGAGAATCTACTATGGCTGCATATGACTTTGTTTTGGTATCACATCAGTTCTGTTTCAATTATGGAGGAATATGAACACTAAATATAAATTTTGCTTAAAAAGAACTTCACTAAAATTTATGGGAATTAGGCTTAGGTGTTGGAACCAGTTTTGAGAGGTTGATGACTTGCTTTTACTAAAATCAGCTTTTTTATTTTTTGGCACCTCTCTATAAAGTAATTCCATTGACATCCCTATTTTTTTTTTTTTTTCCAGAAGATAATCATCAAAATACCAAGTGAGCTGGCCCAGCTTCCTCATAGATAATTTGTGGTAAAGTCAGCAACTCTGCTCTCTGTTCTATGATATTCAGTCTTATGCCCAGTTCCCTTGGCTCCAAGGCTTTTCCCCACTGTCAAACACTTCTACACATTTTTCCATAATTCCTTGTAAAACCAGATGTCATCACACGAAATTCTTCTTGACTGGTTCATAAAAGTTGAACTTTCCAGAATCTCAAGAACTTTCTTTTCCACCGCTAACAACATTATTTTACAGTCACAATAGACACACAACATTTCATGGAGTGTTTTTACCCAATGTTAGCCTCTCCGAGCCCTAGTGTCCTGTGTTGAAATTATAGAAAACCATATTTTGAACTGGATTGACAAGTATCCAATAAAACTCACAATGTTACTTTTGGGTGATAGAATTCCATCCACCCTCACTGTGACTTCAAAACTGTGACAAACACTTCTCAGTGGATTTATATCTCACTAGAATTGGGCAATCTTCTAGTTGAGAGACTTAAAAAAAATGTTTTCTGGCAAAAATGCAATCTGGGCCCTCCTTGAAGAATTCTCTCTTTGCTAACTTTCCTTAGTCCTGTTTTACCCAGTCTTGCACACTAGCTCGATTTGAAGATTTGATTAAGGGCTCAACTTCTATGCTCACGTCAGTAGCCTGTATGAAATGATAGAGTTGCATTATTCAACTCAAATTGCTGGCATTATAATCTTGCTGGAGGTTGTGTTGGAGAGCGCAGTACCTAGACATCTACTTGTCAACCCCTCCAGTGCCCTAGAATGATTAAAATTTCCAAGTGTGAAATTAGAGCTTCTCTTCTCAAAGTAAAACCAACCTAATCACTGAAAAAAAATCACCATAAGCTTTGAAAAGGCATGACAGGTATAAAAGACATTGAGACTCATTTCTTATATATGAAGGTGGGCATTAGCCTTAGAATTGGTCACTGTGTAATTATTTCCTTGCAGTTACACTATTTGCTCACAAATCATTTTAGCCCTATTCTCTGGAAATTGTTTTTAGAGCTGACCTGCCAGTCATGAAAAGAACAGGACCTCATTCTGTATGGTCTTTGTAAACTTGTCCAAACTCCAAGATGCTCAACTTGACTGCATATATTGATCATCTGATTTGACTTCAAATGCATTTTGGTAGTTTCTATAGTCACTTCAACCATCACTGAGAAGGAAAAGAAGACACCACGGACAGAAGGTAATTATCAGTCCTTTATTTCTGAACACTGATGACCCAGTTAGAGAACTCTTTAAACTCTGATCCTTAATAACCTGGATGGACTTGTCGATCAACTAGCATATATGAAGTTTTTCTAGCGTAGACTCTGTCTTCCACCACAATTCATCATTCTGTGAGCTATGAAACCATTCCTAAAAGTTATAACCTTTTAGACCCTGTGAGAATGACATGTCAGCTCATTCATCTTTCACCTGAAGTCATGATATCACTCACATAACTAGGAAAAAGGCAATGAGACCGGCCATATACATGGTCCATTTCACTCCCTGGTAGTAGCCCCTCTAGTTGTTGAAGCATACCACCCAAGAACAGAAGAGATGCTCCAGAAATAAATATGCCCGTTTAACAGAAACGACAGCAATCAATATATAAAACATTCACTGTCAGGACTCAGTTCAAATCATTCTTGTTTTAACAATAAGAGGGCTAACTGATATGCTTTGGTTGTGGAGGAAACAGACTTAATAAGGTGGTCATTAGCTAAAACACCTACAAACTCAGGGCAGAATTAGCAATGACTCAGATAGGGCCCCTTTCTACTGAAGAAAGCACAACAAAAGCAGTAACGATAAGACATTTAATGTATCTGTTGCTCCCTTCCACACCCATGTCGCCAAGTTTCTATTGCTTGTATCAGGGTTAGTTGTGCTCAGAATTTATGATACTTTAGATTGGGAAAAGAGAGGCAACATTCATCACTTTAGCATTAAGTCCAATGAGATTAGCAACTCCTCTGATAGTAGTTGGTGAAGTCTACATTCCGATTGATCCAGATGGATGACCTCAGAAAGGAATGAAGAACATTTTTCTGGACACATGCAAGTATTTGAGTAAGCGTGTGGTTGACTAAAACCAAAAAAAACAAAAACAAAAACACAAAATCCAGTGCCGTCGATTCCGACTCATAGCGACCCTATAGGACAGAGTAGAACTGCCCCATAGAGTTTCAAAGGAGCGCCTGGCGGATTCAAACTGCCGATGCTTTGGTTAGCAGCCATAGCACTTAACCACTATACCACCAGGGTTTCCGGTTGACTAAAAGAATGCCATTATTTATTATTTTTCCTGAGAGGAAGAGAGAAGTGAGCTTTTAGTGCTGAAATAATGAACAGCTCAGCCTTCCTTTACTCACTCATTTTACTGATGACGAAATTAAGGACTACACATCAGTTGACTGTTCAGACGTTACCCTGATGGTCAGAGACAAAGTCTACAATAGACTTTGATGCCTTTCAGGCTTATTGTTTTCCCCACCACTTTGTGCTTTGTTGTGTGTAATTATTAACACAATGTCGCCATGCTTCTGCACAGAAAGGTACTTCCATACATCAATTCAGATTTAAAGGTAGAGGCCACTAGACCATTTGAGTCATCTTTTACCTTTTGTGATCTGACTTCTCCAGGAAAGTTGAAACGTTACATGGGTACCAAAATTTAATGCCCATGTCTACCATATATTGTTCTAGTGCCTTAGAAACTTACATGGGTGTATCTTCTATATATGTTGTACCCTATTTTAAAAATTTCATTGTCTTTTAATGCTTAATGCTTTGTTTTATGATTTCCTGTTCTTTTAAAGCCTTCACTAAATAGTTTCTTGGCAGCAAAATACATAGCACCTTTCAGAAAACCAAATTATGTCTCAGATGATAATGGCAGCGAGTGACTGCAGTCAATGAGGGGCAGCCCAATACTGTGCCTAAAGACAGCAATCCTTTTTGGATGAGGCAGTGGTGATATAAATTGCTAAAAGCCAACTGTGTTTACTTATGTGAGTAAAACAACCACTCTTCAAAGTTTCAGACCAGTGAGAGGAGCCATTTGTCGTGTGCAATCACCGGTTTTCCCGGAAGAGAAATACAGTACCTCCACCATGACTGTTTCCCATTTGCCTGGAAGATCTGAATGAGGTGCAACAATCCTTTTTCCAGGGGCATCTGGCTCTTGCAACGCATTTATATTTGTTTCGAATGAAATCAGAGCTGCTTTCACTGTCATTTTCCTTGCCATGGGTGTGATGCATGGGAAGAGATGTGTACCCACAAAGTCAGATCGCCCTTGGGGATATTCACAGCACCACTGCTGACCAATCTGAATTGTTGATTTTTATTCATGAAAGAAGTTCCCTAAGGAAAAAGCTATAGCTTTGCAGCACTCTGAACTGTAACAGATGTTGATCTGGTGTTGATAAATACGTGCAATGGGGTGAAACAATTCACAGAGAATCCACTATAAATACTATGGTTAGGCTTCATCCTTTATTAGGTAGTGAGTAAAAGACAACCGATGTTTACAACTCCGATTTAAGAGAGATCATTTGAACAAAAATGGTTCCATAATGAAGTGAGGCAAAAGGGATCCAGTCATTTCTGAGTTTTTTCATTATGGCTAATGGAGAATATATGGCTGATTCATTTGTTCCCAGCAAATGGCTAAGGTGAATAATGCCTTGTGATCCAGGACTCTGTGTAACCCACAGGCCCTGACTTCTAGTGGACTGGCTCATTCACTTTGGTGAAATTGGGGAAGAACAGAGAAAAGCACACCATAGTGAGATATCGCATCAACCAACGCTAAGTTTTACAATGGAAAAAGAGGTCCTACATCAGGTGTAAAAGTTCCCGGATAAGCAAACTAACGTTCAAAATAGTCAGAAGCTGATCACATGGGATTGAGACAGAACCCCAGACAGTAAACTCATAAGCGACTATCCACCTGGCTGAACTAGCATGGTCTATAGGTGAAAAAAGGAAAGACATGCTAAAACCAAAGAGCAGAGATACTGTTCAACACAAAATCACCAGGTACTTTCAAAAACAAATTTTAATGCTAACCAACATGGTGAACTAGAAAGGCGTTATTTGAATTTCTTTTTACCAGAAGACCCATGGGATACCTTTTCTTTGTTTAATGAAAAACATAAAGCCAAACGCTTAAAGACATGTTTATATGAAAAACGTTTATAAGCTAGATGGTGGAGAACAACTCCAAAGACCATGTTTAATGTTGAGCACCAAGCATGTGGTGGGTGTTTCTTAAATACAAAATGACAAATGCTAAATACCTACCTCACAAAAGCATGGTTTCATCTGGAATCTTTGCACCTCTCAAAAGGTCACTACAATTTAGATAAGAGCAGTTTCAGAAAGGCCATACCCAGCCTTTCCCTATATTTTTTTAATAGTCTTTACAAAACCTTTCCAAAAATAATTCTTTTTCTCTAAACCTAAATCATGTAGGGTTGATTTGTACATGTTTCGTCATTGTTCTAAGTATGAATGCCATTGTTCTTATTAATGCAAAAGACTGGCTGCATTGAACCCCATCACACTGACAGGTATATTTTAGCTTTCTAAGGGAAAAAGCAGATAGCCTTTATCACAAATTAAAGGCACAGCTATTTTTATGCCATTTGTTACCAATTTAATGATAACACGTAACACTGGATGGTTATATAATTATTTTATATAGATTTTTCTCTTTATAAGTTATTTTCTTAATCTTTCTAACATATATACAATATACATATATTTATATATACCCCTGATAAACCTTGTTTTAAAGGTAAAACATCAACTCCTTTCAGCCTTATGGTGAAAATTGAAGGCTGTCAGTATTCACAACCCTACTAGAGAAATAACGGTCAAGTAGACCTTCCCAGTATTTTTTCAATGTTATATCCTTGGTGTGCAATTAACTCGTGTTCATTTTTCTTGTTGCTACTAACATTTAAATATATATTACTTGTTTATATCATGTCAGTAGGAAATCTAGAAAACAACAAAAATCCCACAACAATAAGCTAATGCTTAATTTTAGCATCATACTCAAAGCAGAAACCTTTGCCTAAGAGACAACCCTACTGATATGATATAAAGGGATACTGCAGAGGTGCAATATTCTCTCTTTTTATTGGATATGTGCTAACGTGAAAGATATTTCCTTTGCATTATCATCCTAGGTTATGACCATCCATCATTCATGAAACAGAAGAGTTGTACTGATTTCTTTCTAAACACCCATGATGCATGGGTTTACCTGTTTTGAGATACAGGCTCATTACAAGCACTTTCCTATTTCCAATAATATTCACTCAGGGTGGGAAACTAGCATTTTTCAATAAATCCTCTTTATGAATACCTCTCCCACCTCTCAGCTTAGCTCTTTTCTATTGTTCTGAACTTACAGTCATCTCCAAGCTGGGTAGGAGGGGGGAGAACGTTGACCAGGGAGACCTCCACAACACCATCTGGTGTTTGTTTATTTTTTGACTGCTTATTGGCATGAGATAGTTTTTTGTTCTACCTTTTGCAATCTTTGAAAACCTAGTGGCATAGATTGAGACACAGCACTATTGTTTTACAAGACATCTACTGTATCTACTTTTGTTGGGGTAAATACCCAGTAACTGCTATCATAGCAAGAGGACCAGCACGGGTACTACTATTCACAGTGTTGCTTTTGTTTTTTTCTTTTTTCGTATTTTTTTTTTTAATCTACAGAGTAAATTATTATATATACATTGGAACCAGTTAATGCCCTTAGACAATGTATAGTTGTTTCATAAAGCAGGAAAGACAATGCAAGGGGAAATAGGTGCCCAAAAGCACGGTCACAAAGGCTTCAGAAGTTCTAGATACCACTACAAGTCAATGCTGGAGATCACTTCTAAAACAATCAATGTTTAAGAGGAATGCTTTAATTTGGAGAAAATACCACCCCCTCCCTTCCCACCCTATCCCTCCCCTAATATTTTTTTTTTTTAATAATCTTTTCAATTCACTATCAAAAGTCCTGGCTCTTCAGATATACTTTAAACTATAAATAAACACTGCATAGTTCTCTTTTGTTTTGTTTTCTGTTTTTTTTTTTTTTTTGAAAAAAATTATTGCAGTACAATTACTCCCATTTGGAATTCAGTAAGGAGCAAACAGCACAGGAGTGTGGGCGGTCCGAATGGGTCCAGGAGCTGGCCGCAGGAGTGCCGGAGGAAGTGCAGAAGTCTGGAACAGTGTGGCTGCTGGAGCAGTTCGAAGACTGAAGGGGGAAGTCACTGCCACAGCTGCAGCAGCGGCTGCAGCTGCCAGCGGATTTGGTAGAATTCGTGGAGCCAATGGCTTTGAAGGTTCTTTTGAAAATACTAATTTTACCTGCAAGGGACAGAAAAAAGGAGTAGAAGAATACGAAATTTTTAGTCTGTTGCTAGAACCCAAAATGGTGGGCAGCTATTAAAATACAGCAGTTAATAACAAAGATAAACTCATACTTGCAAACTGACAGTAAAGAAAATGGAAAGTGTAGAATATCTTTCCTTTGGAAGATACCTGAAAATGGCTGACTTAGGGTGTGGAAAAGTCCTCTGGAAAGATACTTAGCAACCTTATTTTATTTGTTTGTTGATAATTATACTTCCAGAGGAAAGTGTTCATCTTGAGAAAAACTTAAAGAATTTAACTCCACCTTCCACACACACACACACATTAACCATTAAGGAATAGACATTTTTAAAGAGAGCTTCATTACCACTACTGATAATAGACCATCTGGTGTATAAACTAGGTAGCATACAGAATTTTGTTCCCAATTATGTGAAATAGTAATCAAGAGAAATTACAAAAAAAAAAAAATTCTATTACCAATAGAGAAGTGAAAGAAAACTGATCTCCCCAAAAGTCTGACGTGCTCTACTTTGTCTTATGTACATTCTTTCAATCCTACTCTACAAAAGTGGTTCATTTTCTGGCTGGAAGCAGCAGTAAGATGATCATTCTCATGGAGGGAAAGTTCTCATTTATGGAGACAGTAATATACGAAGGGCAAGAAGGAACTTTTAGATGCCAATATTAACACAGTTTTGGCTACTCTGTTTATTTCAGAATCATCCACCTGAATGTCAAAAGCTGCATCTATGCTGGCCAGAGATATCACTCAAGGTTATGACTACTGGTGCTGAAACGTCAGCTCTGCCCAGGATTCTCAGCCTCCCAATGCAGCTACATGTGCTTCTGTACAAAAGAATAAAATGATTTCATTTGCATAAAAATAGGCAATTCTACTAAATTAATTGGGTTGACCCATACTGAGGTTTCCTAATAGATAATTGCAGCTTCCTTTTAGCTATATTTTAATGTGTCAGCAGCACACAATGACACAAATTATTAATAAGTTCTATTTTGAAGAAAACAGATTTCAAAATGTACAATTTAGCACATACTATTTTTTTTTATATAGATCAGAAATTCTCAATGTTTCAACGAGTACTGGGATTCTGTGATGAAAGCTGTGGTCACCTCAACTAGAAAAAAGGACATACTCACAAATATTAGCCTACGATGTCAGGAGGTTCACAGATTCCCCCCAAGCCTGACCCAAAATTCTACATCAGGACATTGTACTAGCATACTTACTAATCTGAAAGTGAAGTGGGGAGTGGATTTCCAAGGATTTATTTTCCCAGGCTTAACCTGCCTTATTTAGTTTTTTTTGGATGAATAATTAAATAAAATAAGCCATACACTTGAGACTGGGTTATTCAAAATACAAAGCCATTGAAGGTCTCAAGGATACCATTGCTTTGTCTCTTGAAGATAATCCGAATGAGACATTATGAACTTGTTTTTTTCACTGACCTTCTTTCTTGAAAGTATCCGCTAACATCAAGACCAAATTTCAGGTGATTACTTACCTGACCCAGAAGAGTTTGCCTCTTCTGTGAGTCGGAATTGTTTTGATGGCAACGGGTTTGGGTTTTTTTGGTTTTTCTTCCTTATGCTCTGTGATAAATACGAGCCCAATTCAAAGTGATAAGACATTGGACTGTGGCTACAAGGTAACAAAACTCCCGAACAAACCCTGAAACCAATAGATCCATTGATGGAAGAGGGGTTGGACTCTCAAATCTATGGTTTGCCATTACTTATATACATTCTATCTATTCCTTTTAAAAACTGGCAAAATAAAAAAAAAAATCCATGTTCAGCAGACAGGGACATTAAACACCACTGTCATTTGGCAAACAAAAATAACACTCACCCCCAGTGGATGTGCTCCTTTCTGTAGTTTGTTGTAAGGACTGTATTTAGGTTTCGGGGGCTTCCCAGCAGCTCTGTCTTTGTGCCTTCTACTGCTGATGTGCTATTAAAAGGTAGTAAAAATAACAGCTTTTTAAAAAGTCATCCAAAGGAACTCTTACCAAGATTGCTTAAACCTGGGGAAGAATTTTTTTCTTGCCAAGTTTCAGAAAGAGACACACATTGAAAAGCCTGCACTTTGGGATTCAGATGCCTTGACGATATACGTTTCAGCTGTATATTTTTGACAAATAAAAGGATCTTCTTTTTTAAGATCCCCTCATCACTGCACAGATCTCCTTTTTTTTTTTTTCAGAAGAGTTTACAAAGGGAAGGAATGTCTGAAAGAATTTTATGTGCAAATAAACAAAGAGGCCCAGGCAGGCACTGAATTTATTTCCATACTAATATTTATCCTCACATTCATACAGCCAAATGTCAACCCCTTAAATTCTGAAAATAAATAACTAAGGTGCATAAAATCAGCAAAATATGTACACATGCATGTAAAACAAAACAATATGAGGGCTGGACCTTCAGTTGACAACGTATAATTGGTCTTTTCAGAAGGCTAGTTAGAGTGAAAGTGAATGTACCATGAGTAGTCATCCTTGAGCAGGTGGCTGGATGATCCAGAAATAGAGTAAAGCACCATGTAATAAAGTACATGAAATAAAAGAACAGCACAGCAGAAAACTAGCTACAGCATGTAAATGTCTAAACAAGTAAAAATGGAACATGGCAATTTGACCTTTAAAGAGAATCATCACTTTCGAGTGGAAAACCTGGTAGAAGAGTTCTGATACCCCCTTTTCCTCCCATATTTCATGGACAAGAATAGCACAAACTCACTTCAGACAATTTCTGAAAGGTCTTAGAAGCCATTACATTTATTTTGTACTCCCTTAGCAATTAAAATAAGCATAAATAAAGACTAATAGATGGACAGGTAGAAGAATAGGTGTACGTGTGGATGGGTATATGGGTGTATGGATAGATGGGTCAATGAGAGAGCAAGAAAGGAAAGGGAAGAAGGAAGCCTACACACCCTACTCAAAGGGTGTCTCCTACCTGCCTTTCATTCCTAGAACTCGTGTCTCCTACCTGTTTAAGTTGTGTTTCCGAGTTGACATGCACATCGCAGATTTCACAGTGAAACGTTTTGTTTTGCAGGCCTGTGTTTCCCTTGTTAACAGGTCCTTTGCCTTTCACTCCTGCCCTAGGAAATGCTTTGATGGTCCCACTTCCATTCCGGGCTTCTAGCATGGTTTTGTGCTTAGTACCTGCCAGGAATATTTAGACAAAGAGAAAGAAAAATAGGAAAAAAAAAAAATCTTAGCTAGTATGTCTTTAAAAAACAACACAATAACAAAATCTGATGCCACTTTTAGACCTCTTCTTCCAGGGATTATGGTGGAAGCATGCTCACGCCATGGAAGGGCAGACGGTCACAGTGTTCTCTAACCACCTCACGTATCATTATGAAATTATTCATTTTTTTTTTATAATGCCCCACATTATAAACAAGCACTATCAATATGGTACCCAAACTCCAGAGTCCTGAGATGAAATTAAATGAGAGTGACTTCTTTTCATTTCCTCTTGATGCTCATAAGACATAAACGATAGCTGACAAGGAAGAGTGATTTAGTTGCTAAAGGTATAGTTGGAGGTGATGGGTAACAAACGTAAGCAGTTTAAACTTGGTGTGTTTACGGAAGTTGCACTCATTAAATACGCACATTCTAAAGAGAATACTAACCAGCTTTTTCTGGCTATCTGTTTTAGGTTCAGAGGGAAAGAGGAGGAGTATAAAGATCTTCATGACTCAGAAGAAAAGCCATATTAGGATAGTAAAACCCTCACGGATTTTGTGATTCAAATGTCAACAAGTGACCAAGAAGACAAGGGATGCAATCAAAGCTGAAGTAGATATACTATAAATAAATGCTTCTTTTTAATAAACCAGTAACAACATCTTTGAGCTGTCACACATAAATGATGGAGTCTACCATTAACAACATTTTATTTTAAATCACTGAAGTTATATAAAAGTTAATGACAATTTTTCTCTCAAGATTTCTCTCATTTTCCTTTTGGTTAGAGTTGACAATGTTATTTTTTTTCACTTAGTCATATGTTTTTGCTATGGGATGGCCTCTCATACTCATTTATGTTGTTTCCACTACTATAATTTAAAAAATATATTTTTTAGTAGTTTCTCTTTCCTATTTGCTTTTATAGGACTCCTGGTGGTGCAGCGGTTAAAGCATTTGGCTGCTACCAAAAGGTCCGTGGTTAGAACCCACCTGCTGTTCCGAGGGGAAAGATGTGGCAGTATGTTTCCATAAGGATCACAGCCTTGAAAACCCTATGGGGCAGTTCTACAATATACCGTCTTTAGTATATTATTGGTCAGTTCTGCTGATGTAAAAATGATTCTTAACTTCTGCTTAATGACCAAGCCTCCTAGAATAATTGGGGTGCGGGGCATTCCAGGTCAATGTTACCCCATCATTTTAAATTTTGTTGTTAGGTGCCACTGACTCTATTTTGACTCATAGTGATCCCACATGACAGAGGGTTTTCTAGGCCGCAATCTTTTCGGGAGCAGATTGCCAGGTCTTTGTTCCAGGATGGAGCTAGCTGCGTTCCAACCACACCAACCCTTCTTGGTTCACAGTTGAGTGTTTAACCATTTCACCGCCAGGGCTCCTTATTATTTTAAATAAGCCCTAATAAATACACGAAAAATATTTATAGTCAAATATTTTCCTCATTCAAAATGATTATAACTTTATTGAGACTGATAGAAAAATGTGTATTTTTATAATTTCAATTGCCCAGTTTATTAATTATAAGAATATGCATAAGAAAACTTGCATAGTTATCAAAATATTCACATCTCAGTATACTAAGAAAAGAGAAACAAGTCAGCACCTTGTAGGAAGATTGGAGGAAATGAAATATGGGGTCACAGAACTTCTCCGTGGTGGCGGTTGTGAGGCCTCATTCAAGCTTGGCTTTCACAATTCTTCCTTGCGCTGTAGTCAGCACAATCAATTTCCACTTCTTCTGAGATATAGATCTAGATGGTTATCCAAACTTCTTTAACCCACTAGGTGATTTTATCAAAATGTTTCTTTTCCAAGCAGCTTCTTCAATCATACTGAGAAGAATCTGTGGGGCCAGTTTGGCTAATGAATGCCTAAGAAGTCAAGAGTAGACCAATTCTCATTCTGACTTCCTTGAGGGTCTCCTTATCTACTTTTGGTTAGCATATTTTGCTGTTGGGAGTTGGTGTTTGGCAGGTGGAAACCTAATGGATCAGAAAATTGTTTTAACCTATTCAACGATATTTAAGTAATTTTTTTTTTCTTTTGGACTGGAAGCAGAAAAAGTCCGATGTAAGTGGGTTGCCTCAGAATTGAGTGCCATGTGAGTTAGGGAGATGAGAGGGAAGTCAAAAGATTTGGCCCCAGTAGCAGCAGTGTGGCAACCACAGGCAAAAATCCAGAAAGTTAGCTAAGACTACCTATGCCATTGGTCCCTAGAGAAAGAGTAGAAATGGTATATATGGTATATTCTTTCTGCTCCATATACATATGGAACCCTGACGGTGCAGTGGTTAAGAATTACGGCTGCTAACCAAAAGGTGGGCAGTTCAAATCCACGAGCTGCTCCTTGGAAACACTACTGGACAGTTCTACTCTGTCCTGTAAGGTCACTATGAGTCAGAATTGATGGCAAGGGGTATACATATATATGTATATGTATCTATATTTATGTATATGTATATTCATACATACATATATACATATATATACACACACACATATATATATATACACATACATACATAACACACCCAGAGTAGAATTGCCCCATAGGCTTTCTAAGGAGTGGCTGCTGGATTCAAACAGCCGATCTTTTGGTTAGTAGCTATAGCTCTTAATCACTGAGCCAACAGGGCTCCATACACACATACACACACACAGACATATGTGTGTGTTTATATTCACATATATATGTGTGTGTGCGTGTGTATAAACATCTAAGAAATACCCATTCGCTCAGCAAAGAGGTTGTTAGCATTGTTATTTCAGCGTAGACTCTTCACAGAGGCAAGAAAAGATAGAAATAAAATATACCCACCTGTGTACGTTCTACACACACACACATACCCAATACACATATAGCTAAAAACATTGCAAGAATGAGGGGAGGAAAAAAAACAAAAACAAAACTACAGCTAATAGCTTTGACTCTGGGGTTATTATTCATCATCAAATAGAGTAGAACTTGTCTATAATATAACCTAATTTAGCAGCAGATTGTCAGTCATAATTAAATAGCTGTTTAGATTGTTCAATAAGGTTTTAAAGCTTCAAAGGACTATAAAGGTAGCTGTTTTTCCCTCCGAATACAGCTAAAATTAAGGGGAAGAGCGCTCTTTCCTTAACTCTAAAACATTTACATTTTTGAGAGAGAAAATATACATTAATCATAGAAAAATAGTGATAATTCAGAGAGCTCAAATTATTTAATCTTTAATACATTATACATACTGGGCTATATTATTTGCATGCTCACAGCTGCTCTATCAGTTTGGTGGTATTATTATCACCACTTTAGAGACAACACACTGAGACTGAGAGGGGTTACTTGCCTAGGGTCACAAAACAAGAGTTACTGAACGTTCCCGGCAGGTAGACAGTGAATTTCTTAGCCAGCTGAATTCCAGTTACACTCAAATCCCTCACAGCACCTTTAATATTCTGTTTGTTTGAAGCAGTATTTTCTAAACCAGGATTTTACTTTACCTTTTTTTCTTTTTGTTCTTTTCTTTCAAGCACAGGGCCATGAACCATGATGCTCTAGAAAGTCTGTGGCTCTCTGATAGGCAGCGATTTCACCTCTGGTTTCAACAGTGCGTAAACATTTCACAAGGCTCCTGCCCTCCTCTGTGATCACACAGCGGGGCAGTCACAAGTCTGCATCCACACTTTAGCCCTTCTTCCTCTAAAGAGACAATCTGCAAGAAGCTAAATGGTCTGTTTTCCTCCTTTCAGTTTTAAAAGGCTGACACTGACAATGGCTTTATTTGAAGGATCACTATTTTTGAAATGTGAAACCATACCCCATTCATAATTTAAAAATCATTAAGTCCTAATGCTCTCGGAAATATTGTGTGTTTGTTTGTTGTTTGTTTGTGGTTACCTCGGGGCAAGATACCTCAGCTACCTTATTGCTCTTATATCTGCAAAAATCAAAGGGATATGGGAGGAAGGGGCTAGCCTTCCCCTTCACCCCCCATTATTTTGAAACTTCTTTTTTTTTTTTTTTTTTTAAGTTGGCTTTCAAGTTACCAACCAAAAAAACCAAACCCAGTGCAACCGAGTCGATTCCGACTCATAGTGACCCTACAGGACAGAGTAGAACTGCCCCATAGAGTTTCCAAGGAGCGCCTGGTGGATTTGAACTGCCAACACCTTGGTTAGCAGCCGTAGCACTTAACCACTACACTGCCAGGGTTTCAAGCTACAGACTGTTATAAAATAGAGGTAGGTGAGCAAGAAAACTAGAAAATAACTTTTAAAATGTAAATAAATAATTCACAGTCATTAGGAAAACTGAGAAAGAAAAAACAAACAAAAAACACATACAATTTTAAAATACTGAGATCGAAATATAAAGGGGAACTATCACTTACTAGAAACCCTGGTGGCATAGTGGTTAAGAGCTAAGGCTGTTAACCAAAAGGTCGGCAGTTCAAATCCACCAGGCACTCCTTGGAAACCCTATGGGGCAGGTTTACTCTGTCCTATAGGGTCACTACGAGTCCAAATCGACTCGACGGCAACGGATTTGGTGTTCTGGTTTATCATGTATCAGTTTTTTTTTTTTTCTTTTCTATTTGTATATGTGCATTTTAAAACATTGGGGTAACTTAATTAAAGTGGACCTGCATAAAAATTCCCATGGAACTAGATATACTCTTAGAAATGTACATGATTTTTAATGACAACATAGGCTTGCAATATATATATATATATATATGATATATTTAACCATTCATCTGTTATTAGACATTTGTATTCCTTTTATTCCCTATATAATTATGCTGTAATGAACATCCTACTCCTTAAATCTTTTATCACGTTTTTGATTATTTCTTTAGGACAGACTTTCATGAGTGGTATTATAGGGACAAAGACTGTGACTATTTTTAAGTCTCTTGATTCAAACTGCCACATTACTTTCTGAACATCACAAAGGGAGTTTCAGAGGGATTTATTTTATAGGGAAACCTATCCTAGTAGAGCCTGCAAAATTTAGCCTCTGTAAAATAAGCTTCAATATTTGAAATATAAGTGCCCCCAATGCCCATTAAATGATACTCAGCTGTGTTAGACTAGACCCTTAGCAAACTTATGCCACGGCCAATGATTATTTGTTACCTTGTCACTGACAAGCTCATATGGTTCAGCTTATAAATAAGTGGTCGGGAAAGTGATCTGTCTCCATACAAGGAACACAGTACAAAGGTTTTTTTTTATGTTTTTATTTATGATATTCAGTATATGGCATTTGACTCCAAACCCTGTGTATCATAAAGAAGAAATGGCAGAGCCCTGGTGGCGTAGTGGTTAAAAGCTGAGCTGCTAAACAAAAGGTCAGCAGTTCAAATCCACCAGTCGCTCTTTGGAAACCCTATGGGGTCAGTTCTACTCTGCCTTATAGGGTTGCTATGAGTTGGAATTGACTCAACAGCAAAAGTTTTTGTTTTTGTTTTGAAAGGAAGAAATGTTCTCTCAAATCTATATAACTGAAATGTATATAATTAGTATCAAAAGGCTCCATGTTCTCTTTTTTAACCTCTGAATGTCAAATTAACCTTTTATTACCCTGACCTTATACGCAGAGTATGTATTTTCCAGGTCAGTGACATCTGCACTTTGTCTTAGAGACGAAAGTGTGGGTTGCTTCATCAGCATAGCAACAAACATTAAGCACTCAGAAGAGGTTCCATGGTCTCTGATGACCAGGTAATGCCCAAAATAAGGGGAAAATGGTGCTATTATTTTAGCTTCCTGTTGAAAATCATTTTCTGATTCGCTGGTAATGTATCTAAAGTTCAATTTGTGGAGGTGAAAGCTGAGACAAGGAAAACAAGAAATCAAAAACATAGTAAAGTACCGGGGTTTTAGCGTCAGAAAGGGTCACAGAAGGAGAGCTCTGAAGTTGGAATTAGATGCACCAAACACACACAACACTAGTGGGAATGGACCAGTGACCATAGTAACCCAGGATAGGCTTTGCAGGCTGAGGGACCAGGCTTGCAGAACTAA
Organism: Elephas maximus indicus; assembly: GCF_024166365.1. NCBI lineage: Eukaryota > Metazoa > Chordata > Mammalia > Proboscidea > Elephantidae > Elephas > Elephas maximus. Next base: position 18,248,293 of record NC_064845.1, on the reverse strand, counting down.
CATCTGGGTTTTATGGGGAGATAAACGTGTGGAATCAATATAGCAGCAACCCTTGAAATCCCAGCCTGAGAGGAGAAATATCAGGCATCCAGAAAGCCTCTTGTATCCATGATGCCCTGATACTCTGGATAGGGAAGAAATGCTTTAGACATGCATTTAACAATCTCTCCAAGAACCCATCTAATCTCCTTCAAAACAAGTCCTTAAAAGCATGGGCAATGACACATTGCTTTTATATCCATTCCCTAAGAGAGCCTTGTTCTTGCCTCGGCAGCATATGTACTAAGAGAGCCTCACAAAAAGTGCTTCATGTAATAAAGTACTCAACTATTAGTGATGGAGAAATTAGTCACACTTCTGTAGTATAACTGAGATACAATTCCTAGTTATTTATAAAAGCAGATTACTTTGTTAAAATAGTTTTTGTTTTTTTTTTTTAAATAATGTACAGTCCAATATGTAGTCATTAGTCACATACAGCTCCATCGACTGAGGAGCTAAATACCCTTGGTAGAAAACTTGAAGAGCACAGATGGGTATAAAGTGAAAAGCAAAAGCCTCCCCACCTCTTAACTTCAAGCCCCATGCCCTCAGTATTGATAATTTTCATATGTAAACATCCATAAATGTTTAAACATTAATGATTTTATATTAGGAATCAGTAGATAAAAAAATACACAGGTTGAGCATTCTACTTAGTTTACACATGAAACCAGTTTAAGACCAACAGTCACGTAAAAGTCCACTCTGTAAGAAAGTGCGTAGACAAATCTCTGAAGTCATTCATTCCAGTTGGTAGTCAGTGAAGAGTTCCCCAAATGTGAAACAATTCAACCCTGACTGCCCATAAACCAAAAAACCAAATCTGCTGCCATCGAGTCAATTCTGAGTGCAAAATTTCTTTTCATTAGGATAATAAACCACGCATCAACCACTGTTTCAATCCCCCATGTTATTCATGAATTGTAGCCCTAGTATTGCATTGTCTAAGAGACAGCGCCATGATGCTGGAAATGGTCTATATCTGTACAGTCCAATATGGTAGTCATTAGGCACATACAGCTCTTGCGCACATGAACTTAGGCTCCGTCGACTGAGGAACTAAATTTTTAATTAAAATTAATTTAAATTTAAATAGCCACATGAGGCTAGTGGCTAACTGTATGAGATAGTACAACTCTAGTATTTAAGTATGCCCTGTATGGCATGTGGAACACAGTGGAGGATTTTTTTTTTTCCATCATTTGTAGAAAACTTAAAGACTGTGCAATTGTGATAGGAAAATCTTTACCTTTATTTTCATTCAGACTGAAGCTTACTATCATCCTAGAAGATGCTATGATAGGACTGGCAGATAATCTCTGGACCTCAATAAAAATAAGGCCATGAACATAGACCATAGCTGACTGGCTTAAACGAGGGTTTCATATGGAACAAAATTCTACGTATTCTGCTCTTGAACACAGAATTACAAGCTAGACGTGGGTTTCTAGAAAGCAATGACTGGGTCTTGCTCATAATTAAATTCTCAGTGTCTGACATATAATAGATAAAAATGAAAATTAGCTGAATTATTAGATATTAATAAAACTTGATGAACAAACACTGAACTTATTGGTTGACTGTTTTCATTTGTAAAAAGAACGCAGGTTCTGGAATGGTGGAGGTCAGAATTTACCTCCATAAGATCTGCGATCTTAGTAAATACTTTGCTTCAGTGTCTTTGGCTGTAAAAAAAGGAAATTATCTGCTCTTCTGAAGTGGTATATTAAATACACTTATTATTTTAAGGATTATTCTTGGCACTTCCGTGTGCTCAATAAGTTTTAGTTAACTGTCTTCTCTTTCTCCTTCATGACATTGTTATTAACAAAATGTTTAGAAATCCCCAAGTGCTCTAAAATTTAGTAAAGTCCATCCTTTCAACAATGTCTTTTCTGTATATTAAAACGTAGCAAAGCCCACTGCCGCTGAGTTGATTCCAACTCATAGCAACCCGATAAGATAGAGTAGAACTGGCTCAGAGGGTTTCCAAGGCTAAAAATCTTTGCAGAAGAAGACTGCCACATCTTTCTCCAGGAGAATGGCTAGTGGGTTCAAACCACTGACCTACTGGTAAGCAGTTGTGTGCTTTTAACCACTGGGCCATCAGGGCTCCCAAACTTAGCAAGGGGGATAGAATAAGCTCAGACTAGGGAAAGAATAATTGGAACGAACTTAGTGAATATTATCAAATGTTACTATTTCAAAAAAAACTGCCTAAATTAGTAATGAGCTTCCACTAAAATATATTTTAAAGTTTTTTTTTCCCCCTCAATAATATAGAAAAGTCCCTCATAATTAGCTTAACAAAGTTTTACCTACTAGAATGTTTTGGAGGAGTCTCTTTGAATAAAAAAGACAAAATATATCTTTTGTAATATTTGTGTCTATAATGTACAAGCAAAAGGTAGCTTCAGAATCTCCTGAAGTTTAAGGAGTTTAAAGCAGTCTTATGGACACTGCTGCTATACTCAGGAGAGCTTCTTCCTCTTCCCAAATTCTATGAAAATTTAAGCAGGAATGCCCCTGTCTTAGGCTAGGTTCTGCAGAGAAGCAAAACCAGTGAAGTGTACATCTGTGTATACATATATATACACACATATATACACACACACATATACACACACACATATATATATAAAACCAAAACCCACTGCTGTCGAGTCGATTCCGACTCATAGCGAGCCCATAGAGAGATTTATATCAAGGAAATGGCTCACACAGTTGTAGAGGCTGGATGTCAGGCTGGCTTCTCCTGACTCACATAGCTTTAGGGGCCTGGGAACCCAAGATCAGCAGGTCAGAAAACAGGCCTCAGGCTCAGAGGCTCACAGCCTGAAGAGGCCAAAGAATTCCAAGACCAGCAAGTAAGACCTCAGGCCACCGGCTCACAGGCTGTCGAAGCTGATGATTCCCAAGATTAGCCGATAAGCTACTAGGTCAAGTCCCAAGAACCAGAGGTCAGATGAGAATCCAGAGCAAGCAACAGCTAGTGAGCTTTGCCAGAAAGTCCACATATACTGTATGCATGCCACACCCCCAGGGAAACTTCCTTTCAACTGGTTGGCTGCTTATGGCATATTTCATCATGGAAGTGATAACATTATATCTGATTTCATTATGGAGGTGATTATATCATTACATGGTTGCCAAACTACATCATAACTGGCAAACCACTGAAAATCATGGTCCAGCCAAGTGGACACACAACCTTAACCATCACAGTCCATCCTTTGTCAACTTGGCACCTGTACATACCTTCCTCCTCAACCATACACAATTTCTAAACAAAGACAATTATAAAGTCACATACGCACCTAAATCATACAGCTAACACTTATACAGCAGAAATGCACTAGCCCTGTTTATGTATTTTATAAACAAAGAAAACAAAAATATCTGATGCACACATACAAAGAAAATATACTCATAACGATTACAGTCCTCATTTGTGCAACTGGTCACGTGATCTTAGCTGGTATTTAGAGTTCTCTTCTTCCATCACCAATTCTGCAGTCCCTTTACCCTCAGCAAGCATCTCAGCTGGTTGTGGATCTCTGCCTGGTGGGATGACCCAAACCTTCATTCCTGAAGGGTCTGGGCCATTAGTAATCATATTGGAATCGGGGTGCTGTAGTCAGAATTGACTCCATGGCAATGGGCTTGGTTTGGTTTGGTTAGTTTTCCATTGACTTTAATCACAGTGCATGGTAGTACTAAGAGATGTCCTAATAGGTCCCCTGTGTTCCAGACACTCTTCTTTACCTGCATTATGTACTATCAATCCAATTTCCTTTTGGTAATAAGGATCGATCACACCAACTAATACAGTAACTCCCTCATTTGCCTGTTGATCCAGAAGCATGAGGAGACCAATGTGTCTGGGTGGCATTCTTAACTTCTAGTTCAATGGAATCAGTGTTGTGTCTCCTGATGGGAGCATTCTTTCCTTTGGAACTAAGACCTCTAGACTTGAGGAGCATAGGGTAAAGGGGACAGGAAACAAAAATTTTTTGAGTGGTCAGTAGGGGTAATAATGAGTGGTGCCACTCCCATTTCTACCCCTTGAGTCCTGAACCCAAGAATCCTGGCAATGGAAGAAATGACACTATATACTGTATGCTGGTTTAGAGCTCAGATCATACACAGCCTCCTGGAGAACACTACTCCAATCCTGCAAGGTTTTGGGTGGTGCTGTAATTGTGTCTTCAGAAGGGCATTCCATTGTTCTACCAAGCCAACTGCTTCAGGACGGTGGGCAACATGATAAGACCAGTGAATTCCATGATCATGGGCCCACTGCCACACTTCTTTTGCTGTGAAGTGAGTCCCTTGATCCAAGGTGATCTGTGTGAGATACCATGACGGTGGATAAGCCATTCTGCAAGTTGGGTTGACAAATGGTAGTTTTGGCAGAAACACTGTGTACACAGAAGGTAAATCTGTATCCAGAGTAAGGATCTATTCCAGTAAAAACAAAATGCTGCCCTTTCCATGATGGAAGTGGTCCAATGTAATCAACCTGTTGCTGGCTGATCACCTCAAGGAATGGGGTGTTATTAGGGACTCAGTGTTAGTCTCTGCTGCTGGTAGATTGGGCACTCAGCAGTGGCTGTAGCCAAGTCAGCCTTCATGAGTAGAAGCCCATGTTGTTGAGCTTATGCATAACTTCCATCCCTGCCACCATGGCCACTTTGTTCATGAATGCATTGGGCAATGATGGGAGTGGCTGGGGAAAGAGGATGACTGGTTTCGACAGAAGGCATTATCCTATCCACTTGATTGTTAAAATCTGCCTCTGCCAAAGTTACCCTTTGGTAAGCATTCACATAAGACACAAATATCTTCACTTCTCTGGCTCATTCAGAGAGGTCTATTCACATACCTTTTCCCCACACCTCCTTGTCATCAATTTTCCAATCATGTATCTTCCAAATCCCTGACCATTCAGCCAAACCACTGGCTACAGCCCGTGAATTGTACACAATCACACCTCTGGCCACTTCTCCTTCCATGAAAAGTGAAAAAGCAGGTGCACCACTCACAGTTCTGCCCATTGGGAGGATCTCCCTTCATCACTGTCCTTCACGGAGGTCCCAGAAAGGGGCTGTAGTGCTGCCACTTTTGAGTGGTGCCTGCATATCCTGAATGTTTTGTAGTATAGCATACCTCCTCCTAGGTCACCCTTGGTATTTCATTTTTTGGGGCTCACTGGGAATTAAGTCTAGCTAAAAGTCTAGAAACAGAAATGAATGGTGGGTATGTGTTCTGATAATATTTAATAATGTCTTGTAAGGGATCATGCCTCAGGGATGACTCAAACAAAGGCTCTTCAGGCACTGTTGGCCTAACCTCATTAGGTGGGGATGTTGGGGCTAATGGTTTTACTGGGCAGGGTGGTTCAGCAGACAAAGATGGAGTAATCTCTTCAGATGGGAATGACAGGGCTGGTTCTGTTGGCAGGAGTGGTGCAATGGAATTTAGGGGCTCAGTGTCCCCAGCTTATTGATTATCTGCCAATATGTTCCCATCCCAAGTTTCCAGACACCATTCGACAGCATTCAAGTTTGGGAATTCAATTGGTGTGGTAATTTAGCTACTCTTATGATAAGACTCTTGGCTTGATTTTTGGCGATATCAGCTCTGTTACTATAAGAAATAAGGCATCCTGTCACGGCACAAGTGGAAATTTCGAGGTCATTTATGTGGCGCTTGAGCTGTGACTCTGAAGCCCTGAGTTCATCTCTTTCTTTCATCACTTTGTCTAGCAAAAGTAGGACCAACCAACTAGCTTCCTTGTACTTTGCTGTCTGACAAAATTGTAGAAAGGTGTCAAACATGTGATCACCCAGAGCCTCTCCTCTCACCAATGCTTGATCTATTGGTGGTGATATTTTGCTTATTTCTACTGCCACCTCAAGCCATGAGTTAGCAGTGCTCTCTTTACTACAGGAAGCAGAGACATCAACATCTTTAAGACTAACTGGACTTGAGAACCAATTTAGAAAACTCATCATTATAATTTTGTTCCTCTAGAATCACTGTCAATACCAAGTACCTTAGGCTGGACTCTCTAGAAAAGCAAAACCAGGGATGTGTACATATATGTATACATATATATAGAGAGAGGGAGCATGATATTTATAACAAGGAAATGGCTCACGTGGTTTTAGAGGCTGGAAAGTTCCAAGTCCATGGGTCAGGCTGGAGGATTCTCCTGACTCATGTAGTTGCAGGGCCTGGCAAACCCAAGATTGGCAGGACAGATAGCAGGCCTCGGGCTCATAGGCTGAAGAGGCTGATGAATCTCAAGCTGCTGGCTCACAGGGTGCGGAAGCTGACAAATCCTAATAACGGCAGGTAAGCTGCTAGCTCAAATCTCAAGAGCTGGAAGTCAGATGAGGATCCAGAGCAAACAACAGCCAGTGTGCTTTGCAAGAAAGTCCACATATATCAGATGCAGGCCACAATCCCAAGGAAACTCCCTTTCAAATGACTGCCTGCTCATAGCAGATTTCGTCACAGAGGTGGCTGCATTACATCAGATCTCATTATGGAGGTGATTACATCATTACATAGCTGCCAAACTACACTACAACTGCCAAACCACTGAGAATCATGGCTCATCCAAGTGGACACACAACCTTAAACATCACAGCCCCTGTTCAAATCCTGTAACTTCCTATATTATAAAATACAAATCAAATTAGCTGTAACTTCAAATGATTACACATTGGTGAAAAATAAAAAAAGAAAGCATATTAAATAACATGACTGACTCCTGCATAATGCCAGCATCACCTGTGGTTATACCAGTAATGCGCCATAATAGTTATCCTAACAAGGTGCCACACGGCCTTTTCACTCCTTTTTAACAAAAAAGAATGAGATGAAAGCCCAAAGAGGACGAGTGACTTGCCCAGGCTCACAAAGAGAAATTATTTGCAAATTTCAGGACAGAAATTAAATCTGAACACTTCCGGTTCATTCCCCTGTACCACACCACAGGCAGTGCTTAATGGAGGTAATGTTCTAAAAATGTGTTTGTAGTCAGTTGTTGAGGATTAAGAAAGCATTTCCCAAGATTAAGAGAAAAAAATATTTTGAAAGATGATTGGGATCCCACGAGCAGCTCATAGAGGCATAATTCCATAGCCATAGTGCAATAGGCCCTATTTTATGTGTATAATGTGTTTCTAAAGGGGAAAAAACCATTTAGAGTTACGCTTTAAATGCAAGAGACACATCTTGTCACTTTGTAGCCCGGTTTCTCTTGATCAAAATTTTCCTTCAAATCTGGAATCCTGGAAAGAAAAACCCAGTCTTATAGAAAAAAGAGATGTCTTTTGAAGTTATTTTGGAGGCTTAGGGGGTTGTATGGGGAGCAGTGGAATGCCAAGGGTGTGGCAGTGACTGTAGTTCTGCCCTGGGTGTATTTAAAGAAAGAGTAGGAAATAACACAATGGACAAAAAAATGTGTCTGCTTTCCACTAATATCATAACCTGGCAACTTTAAATAATGTTAGCAATAAATGACTGGCCCCTAAATAATATTCTGGTAGTCTAGGATCTAAACGAAGGAGCCGTAGTGGTGCAATGGTTAAACAACCACGAACTGAAAGGTTGGCGGTTCTAACCCACTCAGCCACTCCATGCAAGAAAGACCTGATGATCTGCTCCTGTAAGGATTATAGCCTAGGAAACCCTATGGGGCAGTTCTACTCTATCACATGGGGTCTAGATGAGTCGGAAATTGATTGACGGCACCTAACAACAACCACAACAGGTTCTAAATAACTGATATGGCCATCGCAGAGTTTTTGTATTTGTTAAATTAGAACAGTTTTATTACTTAACCTGTAATAAACATCATAAGCTACATGGAAGTTTATTTATGTAATTCTCCATTATGGAGCCCTAGTTGCGCAGTGGTTAAGAGCTCGGCTGCTAACCAAAACGTTGGCGGTTTGAATCCACCAGCCACTCCTTGGAAGCTCTACGGGGCAGTTCTACCCTGCCCTACAGGGTCACTATGAGTCAGAATCGATTCCACGGCAACAGATTTGGTTCGGTTTTTTGGAAGGGCATAGTTAGTACTTCAATCCCTGTGGTACTACTTATTTTTGAATGTACACAGTACATTATAAATAAACAATGATAGCATAGTGATTGTAAAGATGAAGAAACAATTCAACTCTGTCATTCTCTGTGATCACTTAAAGTTTTCATGTTTAAGATAAAACAGTGAAACAGAGTGTGAACTGTAATTGTAAAATTTTTGTTTGAGAAATGCGACTTTTAAGTTGTATATGAAATATTTTACTGAATTTGGAAAAAAAAACTTTCTATCTCTAAATTTGATTAGCCTTTCAAATGAATTGTTTTTAAACCAAAGAATGAATCAAGAAAATAACTTTTATTACCGGCTATTACATGATTATTACTAAAAGTAATTTTGGCTGTCAAGTAGACTTGGTACACACCTGGTGGAGAGTTTAGAAATGAAGGTGTGTGTGTTGTATAGTGGTTCTCAAACTTGGGTATGTATCTGATTCTCCTGGGGAACTAATAAAGAACACAAGGACCTAGATTCATTTGCATAGGATAGGGCCTGGGCTTTTGTATTTTTACGACATTTACCATGTCCTCCAGGTGATCCTAACACCCACCAAAGTCTGAGAACCACTGGATAGAAGCTATAAGCATAGGCTTTGGAGTGAAGCCTCTTCTTGGTTTCCTCCCACCTTACTGGCTTTTGGCTACTTTACAGGTACCTCCCCTACATGACCTCTAAATGTTGGCATGCCAACATTGGTTTCCTGAGACCTGTATCCAGATCCGATCCCTAGCAGGCCTCATTTAGTTCTATGGCAAGTAGATGAAGATGGCTCCTAAAATTTATCTCCAGCCTTGATATTTAGCAGAATTCCAGATTCGTCTATCAATCTCTACCTTGGATTCCTCACAGACAACTCAGATTGTAGATCTCAATACACAACCCTTCATGCTGTATCACCTATCAGAGAAATCTAGTGTTCCCAAGTCTCCCGCACTTAATTGGCACCAAATTCTATCCAAAAGAAAAACAAAAAACTGGGAGTTATTTTTTATCTTTCTCATTCTTTTACTCCTAGGCCTGATCATAACATTTGCAAGTTCCAAGACAAGAATACAAATAGAGGCCCACATAACATATGTCAAATAGTAGAAAGTACTAAATCATATTATAAAACTACTAAATAAACGTTATATTCTTCTACCTTGACAAATATACCTTGATAATGACTAGGAGGGCAAGCTGACATTTGTTGTTGTTGGACTCCTAGGAGTTCTATATGCGAAGCTGGTATGTTCTATTCTTCTCATCCTGGCTCTATTTAGCACCTCAAGGGGCCTAGTAAGCATACAGGTGAGTATCCCACCCACACATCCACAGCAGCCCTGTGGCCCATGCCTTCAGGACCAGACATGTGCACACGGCGGCTACAGCCCACACTTTGGAGGACTGACTCAGAAAACAGATCTGTACAAACCCTGGAAACTGGTTTGCGGTCTCTGGTGAGGGAATTATGGTGTCCTGGAACTCCCAGCTGCTGTTGAGTTGATTCTGACTCATGGTGACCCCATGTGTGTCAGAGTAGAACTTTGCTCCACAGGGTTTTCAGTTGCTGATTTTCAGAAGTAAATCACCAGGCCTTCTTTAACATGGCACCTTTAAGTAGACTCAAACCTCCAACCTTTCAATTAGCAGCCAAGTGTGTAACTGTTCGTACCACCCAGAGACTCTGTGGCCTAGAACACAGGTCAGCAAACTACGGCCTGTGGGCCAAATTCTGCCCCTGCCTACTTCTATAAATAAAGTTTTATTTGAACACAACTGTGCTTATTCATTTACGTATTTTCTATGGCTGCTCTCTTGCTACAACAACTGAGTTAAGCAGACATGGTAGAGACAATACAACCTGCAAAGCCTAAAATATTTCCTGTATCTGGCTCTTCACAGGAAATGTTTTTTGACCCTAGCCTAGAAGGGAGGGTGTTGGCTCCAAGAATGCCCATCCTCTGGTTCTGTGGATTCTTTAACCGTGGAGAGGAGTACAGTCAGTAGAGGGCTAGGGCAGGGACCCTGTGGAGCAGACCCACTGCAAGGGTGCTTTTACACAAGTTTATGCGTGGTACAGTTTATGTGTGGTACAGATGGTACCCCCATGTCCAATCTATCAGCAAGTCCTGCCAACCTTACCTCCAAACATCCCAAATCTTTTCATTTTCACGTTCATCATCCTGATCCAAGCCATGATATTCACATCCCTACTTGCATCTTTGCTCCTTCCACTCCGTTTTCTGTCTTGTTTTCCTCCCTTGTTCACATTTGTCCAATGAATGCCCATCAACTTAACAACAGAACCCAAATTCCGCCTTACAAATTCCTCTACCATCTGACCATATCTACTAGTGTAGCCTTATTTTAAATACTCATCCTCTGTCCACTTATCTTTAGCCTCACAGCCCTTGTGTGATGTCATTCCCACTTTGAGGCCTTTACATTATCCTTTACAGCCACCTGGATGATTTTCACATGGTTGTTTACTTCTTGTCATTCGTCAACTTAAACTCCACAGCACACATCAGTCTCTTGTCATTTATTTGTTTGCACATTTATTTGTCTAACCCTTCCTGCAATACTAGAATGCAAACTCACCTGTCTTATTCAACACTGGTTACCAAGGGTTTGGTACATATATGTTTGGTGAATGAATAAAGCTCATTTTTCTTATCTGTAAAAGGCATATGATAATACCTGCACGTAATAGGATAATTGTGACCTTTAAATGAGACAATGTGGATAAAACTGTTAATGGAAAGCTGCTGTGTAATAACATTTCCAAGAGTAGTTGGAAGTATAGCTTTTGCATATATAGGTATATCAGCGTTGCTTAACGTCCACAACACATTCTGTGAAACAGGACTTATGTGATTTGGGTGTTATGTGAACACTGCGTTATATACAGAAGAGATGGGCAGGACATCACTGGCCGCCATGCTGGAACGTGCGAAAACTTGGGCTCCACTGCCACCATTCCTGCATGGTCACTGCCAGGTCTTCAAGAGCCATGCCTGGCCCTCGCCCATATGCCCTCTGAGGGGCACTCGTTGTCCAGCCAGCCACCTTCTAGCCCACCTGTCCCAGCTCCCTTCCCTTCCTTCCTCCCTGCCTGCCTCCCCTTTCTTTCCCTTCCCTATCTAATGGGCTTAAAACCCTTCTAGGTCCACCAGCCCCTCCTCCACCTTCCCTAGCCACCTTTCCTGCTCTTCCTCCTGCCACCCACAGCCACAACCCAGACCACTCAGCAGCTGCCACCTTAGGAGGAGCCTTGGCCTCGGCCAGGTGTCATAAGTAGGGCACCCAGGCCGAGTGGGGCAGCCGCCTTGGTGGGGCATCTATTTGGTGACTCCAGCACTGACTGCATGGTCACTGCCTGAGGCAAGCACCATGGGATAGGCAGCCTGGAATGGGTGCCAGGACCTGCTCTCCCAGCTGCCCCAGGGCCAGGTCAGGGCAGACAAGGTCCCAGAGAGTTGGTGAGAGACAGATCAGATCGTTATACTTAGCAAAGTACATCCACTACCTCCCTTTTGCTGATTGGAATTTCTTAACTCTACTGTAACCTTATGGAACTACAGATGTATATGGACGTTGGGACATTGGCTGAATGGATGTTAAGCGGTGCATACCTGTATATATATACATTTTTTTTCTGGAGCACTTTCTGTGTGTCTAACATCCTAGCCCAATCAGTTCTCTGTCCATTATCCCTTCAACCACTTCAGTACTTGCTACCCGACATTTAACTTCCATACCCACCTGTCTTTTCCAAATGTTTTGTCTGGCTGTTGGGACCACTCTGCTATCCAAATAGCAGACCCGGGAAAGGAATTAATGTTCCCCCAAGAGTGGTTCTCAACCGACAACTAATGTGAGTTGATGAGAGTTGGTGTTTAAATACTTTGGCTTACTGCCTCTTGGGTAGAATAATACCGAGGTGTGTTTCTCATTGGCTTCCATAATTCACTCAGTAGGATTAAGTTCCAGTTGCCCATGTTGGAACTGGCTAAATGATGTATCCTCCAGTGGCTGCCTTCCATTCAATATTTTGCTTTCTCACTTTCCTAACCTGTTTCCTTTATTTCCCCCCAAAACTATTTGTACTCAAATCCTTTTATCAGAGACTGCTTCTGAGGCAACCTAAACTAAAACATACCACAGTGCTCCTGTGACACATTTGCCAACTACTACTCCTATTTCTGACGGGAGAGTGAGCGTACATAGAGCCTCTCTCCTTTACACTCGCCCCTGTTTAAGTCAGAAAGACCTTGGCGCTCTCATTTAATTTTTCACATGCCTTCTCTGAGCTTCAGTCAAATGAGAACATTATCTTTAGCTTGTCAGGAAGAGTAAATAAAATATTACATCTATTTTACAAAATATCATTGGTCAGTGGCTGCATATACTGAGCACTTTCTTAGGCTTAATCGTTTAGGTCATATAGACTTTGCCCACGCAATGTTATTTGCCATAAAAGCCATAATAGAGGGGTTTTAACAGAGCTATGCAGCCAAACTTTCCCACTATATTATGGGTACGACTTTAGAAAACGTCATGTAGAAGTTGCATAGAAGTACATAAAAAGCTAGAAATCATATAAATGCAAAACATATTTTAGTATTATATTTACCTTATCTCCTAATGTTTAATAAACACATACACACACACACATATATAACATGCTCTGTAAGCCCCAGAAATGCTCCCTTGCCCTCATGTAAATGGCATTCTGCTATCATTCATATTTTTCAATAGTTAATAAATTCCATGTAATAATTGCCAGTTTTCTGCCACCCTTTGTCCCCTGCTGCAAAAGATCTAATCTATTCAGAGTAAGATAATTGCAGAGCTGTTGAGACAGAAAAGAAATTGCTATATCTCACCACTGTTGTGTGCCTCCAGCTGTGAGGCTGAGTTGACAGCAACCTTGCATAGAGAACAGTAAAGAAGCCGTTTTGCCTTTTCTTCCTCAGTCTCTGCGGAAGGACATGAGCTATTGCCAGTGGCTGTCGTGGGGCTTTTTTCCACTTTGGAGGTGATCTCTGTTGTCGTAACACTGCTTTTGCGAACCTCCACAGTTGTTGTTGATATTGCTGGTGGCCCTGTGGTACTATCTGCATTCAAAATAGCACAAGAAAGAGGGAAACAAACAAACAAAAAAAAGTGGTTTTATCTTTTCCGATTTGGAAATGTATCACTAATATTACATCCTTCTCATAATGATAAGACCAGTTGCAATTGCTGTTTTGGTTGTCTACTATACATCCATCATTTTCTGTGGAAATTTATATAGATGATCACATTTACTTTCATATATTGACATAAACGTTCAGGCAATTCTAGAAAATATACACAAATGCACTCTTAAAATATTCTAGATGGAAAAGGGCCCCATAAACCAGAGACTACATCAGCTGAGACTAGAAGAACCCAGTGGTGCCCGGCTACCACTGATGACTTCCCTGACAGGGAACACAACAGAGAATCCCTAATGGAGCAGGATAACAGTGGGACGCAGACCTCAAATTCTTGTAAAAAGACCAGACTTAATGGTCTGACTGAGATTAGAGGGACCCCGGAGGTCCTGGTCCCCGGACTTTCTGTTAGCCCAAGACTGGAACCATTCCCAAAAGTCAACTCTTCCGACAAGGATTGGACTGGACTATAAGACAGAAAATGATACTCATGAGAAGTGAGTTTCTTGGCTCAAGTAGACACATGAGATTATCTGGGCAGCCCTTCTCTGGAGGTGAGATGGAAAGGCATGGGGGACAGGAGCTGGCTGAATGGACATGGGGAATACAGGGTCAAGAGGGGGAGTGTGCTGTCTAATTAGGGGGAGAGCAACTAGGAATCCCTAGCAAGGTGTGTATTAGTTTTTGTATGAGAGACTGACTTGATTTGTAAACTTTCACGTAAAGTACACACACACACACACAAATTCTAGATGGTAAATACACATACCCACAAATTTCTCTTTTGACCATATGACCTTAGTAAAACAATATTTATAAAGTATTGTACTCTCTCCATATACATATATTTCTATACTGGTAGCATTTTAAAAAATAAAATAGAAGATAAATATGCTTAAGATATTTTTATTTACTACTTGTCTTTCTATTTTCTTTCTTAAATTTCTTAAATTAAAAAAAAACTTTCTAATTCATGTGGATATATTTGTACAAAATAAAATGTAACCCTGATATCATATTGCTTTGTCCAGGTCAGTTCAGAAAAACATTGTCCCTATTTAGACAGTTGCAGATTCAACAGTAGGTACGAAAATCATCAATACCCAAATAAGTGGAATTCTAGTCCAGCATATTTACTAAATGCATGCTTTATACCAGGCTATGTGTGGGGAGTTTGCAACATGCGTACTAAGACAACGATGGTCGCTATTCACCAGGAATTCACAGACTCGTCTCACCACGTTAATGACACGTCATTTCAAGAGTTTGATGGCCATGAAAGCACTGATGCACTGTAACCCTATAGCCCTGCTGGCTCCAAAGTACGATTCTAAATCTGGAGAGGTCAGCCTCCAGTGTGAAACTACCCAGTCCTAACTTCCCATGAGTACACGCAGCTCTCCTCCCAAATGATCATAACTATGACATGATATTAACAATGCTTGCCATTCACAATAATAAATTACAAATGAGATCTATGCTTATGTCCTAGTTACTCTTATACTACTTGTTCTATTTTCTGGCGAGTTCTTGACTTCCTATTCAAAATATTCCCAGGCTGCCTTTCCCAGCTACAGCTGCTCTTGGAACGGTTTCTTAATCCGTATGCTGCTATGGTTACTCCTTGGTGTCACACTGAAAAGTTCAGGATAAATGGATGGGGCAGTGGGTATCAAGGGCAGTGGTCTGCCTGCAATGCAGCGTTGTCTGCATAAATGCTTACTTCCGTTAGCTCATATCATCAAGAGTTCATCACAGCTAGGGGATGCTTTTTAACATGGATATCCCCTTTTACCAGGGATAGAATTCAAAATATGGGTGAGGTTATTTATTGCTTCTTTCATAAATATGGCATTGGAAGTTCTAGTCAATAAGAAGAGAAATGGGCTCTTGTTGCAGGCTGTTGTATAAGATAATTCGTCTGGATCTTATTTCCTTTGCCTGACACTTCATACACTTTTAATTACTCGTTTAGCTGCTAAGATCACCAAGTATCCTTCAGTGTCATGTAGAATATCCACCATGTTAATATGTGTATATATATCTACAATTGAATCTACATCTATACACACATGCACACACACAGCTAATAAAAGACTTTAATGACTAGAGAAAGAAATGAAAAACTCTGTCAAAAAACACTTCTTCCCTTGGACACTGGAAAGTCCACTTCCTGATTGTTAATTGACCACTAAAAAAAACACACACATGCACACACACAGCTAATGAAAGACTTTAATGACTAGAGAAAGAAATGAAAAACTCTGTCAAAAAACATTTCTTCCCTTGGACACTGGAAAGTCCACTTCCTGATTGTTAATTGACCACTAAGGTACTAATATTAAAATGTCAGGTAACAGACAGAAAACCTCTCTGAGAACCCAGACATGGCTTAAAACAAAGTGACAATTTTAAGATGCTCCAGTAGCTGTTCGTTGCCCCCAATAAGCCAGGGCAGAAATGACTGGCTGTATATATGTGACTGTGCATAAATACCAAATGGACAGTTAATTTACTAAGCGCTTTATATTCATTATTGCATTTAACCATCACACAAACCTGCGCAAAGGAGGAAACTCAGGGAGTTAAGGAAATTCCCTAAGGTCACAAAGGTAGAATTTTGTGAGCTAGAGTAAAACATTTCATGGAATAAGGAAGCCAGGGATTTTGGAGACAAAAAAAAAAAAATGTTGTGAATAATACTCTCATCTCTGACTATGATTCTCCATAATAAGGTCACTAGCCCAGGCCAGTTAGCAGTGGTGGGCTAAAACCACTAAATTGCTCCTAGGATCAGCTCTATGGGGAGTGACAATTATAAATACAGATATTATATCTAAACCTATTGTGGCTATACAGGGAAGCCAGAGTATGATACTGTGGGTATTTATCTCAGTGAATTCTTTGGTGGTAAGGATACCCGATTCTAACAACTTTCCCTCTGGATCGACAATGTTTATTTTATGGCTTAATCTGAAAAGGGTACATAGCACAGATCATAGTAATTCTAAGCTAACTTTTTTATTTATAGTGAAATTTGTTAACGAAAGAATAGAATAAATAAAACCATGGATCATCCAGTCCCTGTTCTAGCTACTTTACAGTCTCTCATCTCAGAGGATAATGTACACTATACCAAAGACACCGCTAGATTAGAAACATCAGATTGTCTATACCTTAGGGCTTAGTACAGTATTAACATTTCTTAAGGCAAGCCCCTCGCATGAGACAGGCTCAGGGGAATTAATATCAAGATGCTTAACTCCAGTGTTTCTACTTTGTAGCACACTTCTAACCACATAGCTGAACATAGATCTGTTATTTTCTCAAGCTTGTGTTAATGTGAAAGAAATATGAACAGTCCTATTTTTCATTTGAAATTTAATATACAGATCTAGACTCCATAAAGGTCGGATTACTATTAATTTATAACATGACATCAATTTTTACTTCTTTCTTTTTTATCATTGATAAAGGGAGTCTTTTTTTAACCAAAAAAGTACGGTGTATTTTAAGATTATGCTGTATGCAAAGAGAATTAACTGTTTTATACATTGCAGACAGAATAACATACATATCAAAGAGATTTTCCTTAATATACCTTAAATTATCAATTATGTGCAATCCTTACCCCTTAAAATAGAATCTCAAATCAGTGATCATGTTGATAATATGAACCCTTGACATGATGTGATGAAAATGGCACTTTACCTCCCTGGTCTTCCTCCCCAAAACCCATCACCCATGCCTAACCATGAGAAAAACATCAGACAAACCTACATTTAAGGACATTCTATATAATATCTGACCTGAACTACTCAAAACTGTGATGGTCACTCAAACAAGGAAAGTCTGAGAAACCATCCAGTCTAGAGAAGCCTAAAGAGAACGGGGCGTGACTTCTAAGTGTAATATGGTATCCCGGATGAGAAACTGGGACAGAAAATGGACATTAGGTAAAAACTAAGGAAATCTGAAAAAAGTATGGACTTTAATTAATGTATTAACATTGGTTCACTAATGGTGACAAATGTGCCATGATAATGTGAACTGTTAACAATGCAGAAAGCTGGTTCTGGGATATATGGGAACGCTCTGTGATATTCTTGCAACTTTTCTGAACACCTAAACCTCTTCTAAAATTAAATTTTATTAAATGTGAAAAGAAACAGAATTATAACCAGTCAGCAAATAATGGCATCATTCCAGTACTTTGTAGAGTCACAGTCACAAGGTATCTTAGTGGTTTTAGAGTATAAGCTTTCTTGGTTTTTAGATGAAGACCTTTCAGTAAATTTCTCAAGGTCATATATAGTACTCTAGAGTAGAAACTAGGCTTTAAGCTGAATCTCCTGTTTCCAAATCCAGTGCTTGTCATACCATACTGCAATGGCTCATGTATTGAACTTCATTCCACTAACATCTATTAAGCAGTTATTTTGTGCTAGGTTCTTTGTTAAACCACTGGAGATAATAAGACCAGTAAATATAGATCAGACATTTAGGAGCAAAATAGTTGACTAGACTTTTCATAATGGCAGGAAATAATAATAACAAACAACTTAATAATACTACATCTGTTTTGTTCATAGCCATATCTTTGTACTTACACTTGACATAAGTAGGCACTTGATAGATATTATTGAATAAAAATATTGAATAAATGAACACACAACAATAATAGCTAATGATGGTTGATGCATTCTTAAGCACTGGAATGTATTAACTCCTTCAATCCTCATGAAAACCCTAGGAGGTGCATACCATTTTTATCCCCATCTTATAGAGGAAACTGAGGCACAGAGAGATTTGGGAGCTTGCCCAGTGCCAGAGCTGGTCACAGGTGAAGTATTGATTTGAACTCAGGCAATCTGGCTCAGGAGCTATGCTGGTCATTATTTTTTATTGCTAAAAGTTAATTTTTTCTTAAAATAATTCACTCCTTGCCCAATTAGTCATGATTTATTACACATGCATGAGGATAACATCTGAAACATTTGACTTTAAAAGAAACTAAACATGGCCAGGGCTCCAGTCAATCACAAATGTCAAATCATTCATTTCCATTAAAGTACTGAGTTGCTCGAATTCATTTACGAAGAGGGAAGAAAAGAAACACCTAAAGCTCTCAATCTCTTGTGCAAATCTGTAAGAATAAACTACAGTCTTTCCTCGTTGCATTGTTTTTCAAAAATGAGAAACTAGGATAATTACTCATTTTTCTTTATATTTCCCAAAGGCTGATTCAGATTGCTTTGGACTATTCAACCAATGACCTCTAGGAGCAATATACGTGACAAGGAGTCGAAAATAATGGGTGAGGTTCCATGGGGAAAGAAAGGCTCGAGATGGTTTAGGCTTGCATTTCAGCGCGTTGATCTGCCAGGGCCCTGCAGCAAATATTCAGTATTGCAGCTGTCACTATTTGGCTTTGGCATCAAAACAGATTGCTAATACTTTGTACAATGGGCCTTCAGTCGAGAATTGAAAGAAAACATGTCAGTATTCAGTGGCCTATTTGAGTCTCTAATCTTTGTATAAAAACACTGTAAATACTTTTTTAAAAATCCATAAAGCATAAGAAAGGGGTTCCAGGAAATACCAACGACTTGAATTCTGGATAATAAAAAGGAGCAACCTCCTAAGTGAGAGGATCTTGGTAGGAACTTTATTCCACCCATGACAGATATGGAGAAGCCCTGGTGGTGCAGTGGTTAAGCGCTTGGCTGCTAACTGGAAGATCAGCAGTTTGAACCCCCCAGCCGGCTCTGAAGGACAAAGACATGACACTCTGCTTCCATAAAGATTAAACCCCATTGCCATCGAGTCGATTCCAACTCATAGGGACCTGTCATGGACTGAACTATGTTCCCCCAAAAATGTGTGTATTAATTTGGCTGGGCCATGATTCCTGGTCTTGTGTGATTTTCCTGTATGTTGTAAATCCTGCCTCTAAGATGTTAATGAGGGAGGATGGGCGGCAGTTGTGTTAGTGAGGCAGGACTCAATCCATAAGATTGGATTGTGTCTTGAGGCAAATCTCTAGAGATAGAAAGAAGAGAGCAGAGTGACAGAGAGACCTCATACTACCAAGTAAGCAGTGCTAGGAGCAGAGCGTGTCTTTTGGACTCGGGGTCCCTGTGCAGAGAAGCTCCTAGTCTGGGGAGGGGGGAGATTGATGAGAAGGCCAGCAGAGAGAGAAAACCTTCCCCTGGAGCTGACACCCTGAATTTGGACTTTTAGCCTACTCTACTGTGAGAAAATAAATTTCTCTTTGTTAAAGCCATCTACTTGTGGTATTTCTGTTATGGCAGCAGTAGATAACTAAGACATGACCCTACAGGACAGAGTAGAACTGCCCCATAGCGTTTCCAAGGAGTGCCTGCTGGATTCAAACTGTCAACCTTTTGGTTAGTAGCCATAGCACTTAACCACTACACCACCAGGGTTTCCTCCATAAAGATGACAGCCTTGGAAGTCCTGTGGGGCAGTTCTACTCTGTTCTATAGTGATGCTATGAGTTGGAATCGGCTCGACTGCAGTGGGTTTAGTTATAGACCTCATAACCCAAGTAGAAAAAACATTCTGAGTTAGTTATTAAAGGTAACACTGATTAATTTTATGACCCCAAGGTGCTCATCATGTTTTCATGTAGACTGAAGACTCAGAATTACAGGTGATTTATTGCCTTCTTTCTTGTTTAAGTCTCACCCTGGCTTGCTAGTAAGCAAACAGAACAGCTGTTTCCTCTTAAATATGCTGATGTGCTGAAGTAGAAAAAGGTGCTTCGTGACACACACAAAAATCACATGTCTTTAGAGATTATTACTGGTGGTTTATTTTTTTATTGTTTTTAGTTCACTTAAACAATGCTACTGCACATGGAACAGCATTCTGTGATCTGGGAAGGAAAGGCCCCGGTGTTAGGTTCTGCACTTTTGAGGGCTCCACGTATCACAAACCACCCAAATACAAAGTCTCTTTATTTTTGTGATTTTTGGTCTTGGAAAAGTTTCTTAGTGTATTTGGTACAATTGAACAAATGGGACTAATGGAAGAGGTAAGTGCGATCTAAGTTGCATGCCCCAAGACCAGGGGTTAGAGCTGACACAGTTCGCAAATGTTTGTGTCTGGAAACCAGAGAAAGAATGGCAGCTTTTCTTCAAATTTGGCTATGCCAAGTCACCAAAATGGGTATCTAGGCAGGCAAAGTCCCCAAAAAGCGTTTGCTCCCTCCTCTCTGCTAGGGAGCCTTGGTGGCTCAGCGGTTAAGAGCTTGGCTACTAACTGAAAGACTGGCAATTTGAATCCACCAGCTGTTCCTTGGAAACCCTATGGGGCAGTTCTACTCTGTCCTATAGGGTTGCTATGAGTTAGAATTGACTTGATGGCAAAGAGTTTGGTTTTTTTTGTTGGTTTTCTCTGCTAGGGCAATATGATTAATACGAGGTATTTAGAAATACCTGGAAAACCTGAGTTCACCAAGTGAGGTTGGGTGGCAAGGGACCCACCCACCTGGGGTACCTGAATAGGGTGGATCTAGTCACCGTCCAGGAGTTCTAGCCTCAGGTGAAGCTTCTGCTCTGTTCCAGCAGACTGTGTTGCTGCTAGGGTGGGCTCAGGGCTGGCCCAGGTGAAGGGATTCTTTATCTTCCAGGTCACAAGGACAGTCCCTGGGGATCTGGGTGTAAGGCTGCTGGGTGAAGCTTAAATATCACTTGCAGATATTTAGATGTACGGCATATGAGTGTCCATTTATACTCCTGCCCTTGCCATGAAAACTTATGGGGTAGGGGGGCCTGATTGTGCTAGTCATTTGGGGGAAATAAATGAGACAGGATTTGTATACTAAAGACTGATTAGGGTTTTAAATAGATAACAGCTGAGGGAACAATGGATTTTTCTCTCTTTGAGGAGGCGGAGCCAGAGGAGGCATTACTAGAAAATGTTAGAAAAAAGAGTTGTACTTCAAGCTCAGATTTTATTACATCTCTAGTGGTTGATGACTTGGAAGTGAAACACAAAAAGTAGTCCCCTGTACTTTACATCAATATGGGGCAGTGGTGGTCAGCGATAGAATTCTTACCTCCCATTTTTTTTTTTTTTTATGTAGAAGACTGGGGTTTGATATCACCTCAGTGGAAGCTTGCGTGTTGCTATGAAGCTGAATAGGTTTCAGGAGAGCTGCTGAAGACCAGCCAATGAAAATCCTATGAATCACAATGGTCCGATCTGCAATCCATCTGGGGATGGAGCAGGACCAGATAGCATTTTGTTCCATGTTGCATGGGGTCGCCATGAGTTGGGGGCCAACTTGATGGCAGCCAACAACAAACAACAAAAAACATATTTTAAATCAAGTGGCAAGTTCTTCCCTATACTGACCTGCATGAAACGTGATGTTCGAGGGGATCAGATGAGTAATTCTTTCTGCCTTTACACCATTTGAACTAGATTTCCCATGTCTTGCATGTTTTAGAAATTACAGAAAGGCAAGAGATTTTAAAAACTTATAAAAAAAAAAAATCCAACTGCAACTTATGAGATGCTTTCCAAGGCTGTCCAGTCTATGATCAGGTTGTCTCAATGACACTGAGTTGATTCATACACAAAGATAATGTTATAAAGTTTATCTGTTGAACACACATCATAACAGGTACTTCACATACATATTAGAAGAACAGGAATTATTCTGATGAAGAAGTATTTGAGACAGGGCCTATTCAAAACAGAGAGAGTGAGAACAGTATTTCAACTTTTGGATTTCCCTCTTGAGGCCAGGGATCATTTAGTTTTCACAGAGATTGGCCATTTACTAGGAGATCATGTGATCTGACAGGGCAATGTTGGACAACTTTCATTTCATATAATAATTTCTCCAAAATTTTGGCTATTCCTATCACTGGTTCAAATTTTGGGGTAAAACAACTACAGAATCTGATGGTCAAGCTACAGCATGGTTGTAGACGACATGAGAAAGGAGAGGTGATCAGGGCCACGTCAAAGAAGGCTTATTTGGGGCAGGCATCTTATGTGGGGACCTAATGAAAAGCAGGAGGGGCAAGAGAATCAGGCCAAGGGAGGAGGGAAGACTCCTGAAACACAGAGAGCTCAGCATGAATTGTCCATTCCCCTGGGGAGTTAGGCAGGATCCAATAGTGGGCCAACCAATACTGAGACCTACTTTATATCTTCAAACTCTATGTCCTTGACCTCAGAGTGGACCTTTCTAGCTTCAACAGGAATCTTATCAAGTAAAAACAGGCATACTCCCTCTAGACAATGGTCACACACACACACAAATGTCAACAGAAGGCAGAAGATGTAAATGAATGAAGCAGGTCAACAGACAATAATAGTGTTAGAGACTATGGTAAGGTAGTCTACCATATGAGGTCCTTGGGTGATGCCCCAGGTTTGCATTAGACTACTAACTGAAAGTATGGCCAGAAGTTAAACGTTTTCAGAAATACATTTTATTTAGGAAAAAATCTTCTGTGTATGATTGGGAATGGAGACCACTGTTACATTATTTCTATAAAAAAAAAAATTCACCTTTTTAATTATGAGAATTTTTACAAGCACAAGCAATAAGACAAATTCCTGTATTACTATCATTGAAAAGCAACTAATATAGATATATGTCTACGTATATATCTCTATCTATATATCTCCTGTATGGGTCAAAATCTTCCATGTGCTCTATGTGGATGGCCAGTATGGGTCAAAATCTTCCATGTGCTCTATGTGGATGGCCAGTTGTGAAACATTAGGGACACTGTAGCTGTGCTCCCAAACTCTGCTCATTTCTACAGTAGTTCAGAGAATCTGACTATATGGCTTGATTTAGGGGCTCCCTCAAAGGCAGAGTCTCTATTTTAAGGAGAGAGATAATGATTAGTGTTATTTTTTTATCAGATAATTTTTCCTGGTACCCTTCTTTAGAGCCCACAAGAAGGACCTTACTGTACAGCAGAAGGCTCAGCATATTCTAACTGAAAGGTTGATGGTTCGAGTCCACCAGTTGCTAGGTGGGAAAAAGATGTAGCAGCCTGCTTTTTTAAAGATTTACAGCCTTGGAAACCCCATGGGGCAGTTCTGCTCTGTCTGACAGGGTCGTTATGAGTCAGAATCCACTCGATAGCAGTGGGTCTGACTTGGTTTGGTTGATGTTCCTGGTTGTTAACAGTCACCTAAACTGCTCTCTGAATCAAATTCCTTCATCATGTTGGAACCTTAGCTTCTGAAAGCCAATGGGGATTATACTCTCTGTTCCTTTAGACTCTGTAACACAAGTAGAACAGAGCCTGGTGAGTATTTGGTAATTGGCAAATACAGAACCCTGGTGGCATAGTAGTTAAGAGCTACAGTTGCTAACCAAAAGGTCAGCAGTTTGAATCCATCAGCTGCTCCTTGGAAACCCTGTGGGGCAGTTCTACTCTGTCTTATAGTGTGGCTAAGTTGGAATTGACTTGATGGCAGTGGGTTTCGTTTTTGTGGTTTGTGACCAAATTTGGTCTGTTAGGCATTTGCCTTTCTTTCAAACTTGTGGTCACATTTCTATAAGGTGCTAGACTGGAAATGAGCATAACAATATAAATAGCACATCTTAGACCTGCTAACCTAAGTTTTCATCCTTCATTGTTTTCCCCTTGTAAACCTAAAGCATTTCTTCTTTTAGTCTCTTTACTCGATGCTCCTTTGGCTTTCACAACAACTATGATGGGGCCAAGATGTTGGGAGCTTTTGTGATTTGAAATAATTTCGGTGCTGTAAACTAGTGGTTTCAAAATGACTTCAGTTTATATCAAAATTACCTGGAGTGATTGGTAAAATACAAATTGTTGTCTAACCCCCTCCCCCACCTCCCCAGAGATTCTGATTCAGCAGGTCTGGGGAGGGGCCTGAGAATCTGCATTTCTAACAAGTTACCAGTTGTTGCAGATGCTGTTGGTCTGAAGACCATACTTCAAGGCCCAGCATAGACAGAGCTGTCAATTAGTTTCTTGTTCAGGTTAACTGGCCTCAGCTGTAAAGCTATACGTCACTTAAATACCAAGACCTGAATGTAAGAAAGGCGAACTGAGGCCTTGGATGACCAGTGTTCTGATTGGCTGGAGACTGAGGGAGTTCCTGAGACATGAGACTTTCAGAGTACAAGAGAGAAAGTCTCAGGTAAACGAGACCAAGGTGGCCATCCAAGATAGAAATTTGAAAAAAGGTAGGAAAAAAGTTTTAAAAATATTTTAGATCCTACCTAGGCAAACAATAAACATTTCTCTTGGGAGATGCACTTTTTGAGATATACATGATAATAAACAAGGGAGGATGAAGCACGTTCAGATCCACGAGGCCCAGAACGATAATTATGGGGCCTATTAACCTTCCATTTAGTGGTTGAACCAAGGTTTCTTTCTAAAGAATATAGTTTCCTTTCCCTAATTTAAAGCCCGTATGTTTCTAAGGGAATTTGTTTCCAATTTTACTAGCTGGACCTTCTGTTTCAAGCACAGTTCATCCCCTCTCAAAGTAAATTAATCCAAAAGTAAATTAATCTAAAGCTAAGTTAATTGGAAGACAGAATCACTAGGCCCTGGTATAGTAATTGAGTGAGTCTGGGTACTGTACCTACAGCAGAGGCTGAAAGACGTTTGATAAAACAAGAAGAATGGGTGAGTTTTGTTGGAATTTGTGAACTTTCTGATACATATTACAGAAGGAAAAGAAAGGAAAGGAAGAGAAAATCAATTTATTCCAAAGCTATTTTAAGCTACTCGAATGCCACTAGATTAGGAAGCTGTCTTTTCAGGCTTATAATAAAGATTTTTTCCCCTGTCTATAAGGCAGAACAAGAAAAAAATCTTTCAAAATCTATGAATGGTAGTTCTCCTATTCCAAGAGCTTTCAGAGGAAGGAAAAAAGTGCTACCCACCACAGGAATGGTTCCCATTTCGTTAATGAAAAGACCCGTGCATTGAAAACCTCAATTTTAAATCTGGCAAAAAGACAAGGCATGGTTTTTCAGTAATTTTCCTTGGTGGTATCTGTTTAATATATGTATAGCGGTAATCTTACTCTTCTTTCTTCTGGCCATGTGCTTTAGGTTAGATGGGTTTGCCTTATGTCCTTAGCTTCCATAATACCTATTAAAATTTATGACATGATAAAACATGAATCTTGAAAGCTGCTACTAACTGAAATTGTACACAAAGTGAGGAAGTGAGTGCCTTTTGATTAGAGAATTTAGAATACATAGAGACTTCAAAATGTGGAGGTGTCACGCCTAGCCATTTAGGATACAAATCTTTGGTCTGGAATCTTGTTAGGCAGCCCATGTGATAAAAATGAAGTAATAATTGTCAGCTCTTTCATTCTGTTGTTCCATAGAGCTGTCTTGAAGATAAGAAAACTCTCATAAAGGATGGTGCAATGATAAAATATTTAGTGTGGACATAATTTAGAACATTATCCCATCTGGTCTCAACCATTTTATTGTATACTTAGCATTTTTTCATTACAGTGTTAGTGTTTCATAGATTATGCGGAAAATATTTTAATCAGCAGAAAGGATGATGTAACCAATATGCACTTGCCATGATCCACTACTCAGACATCCAGATTAAAGGGCTTTTTTCATATTTCAGGCAACTCAGAAAGAAGTTTTCAAGGTGTGAGTTCCGCCGAACAAATTATGGGAAATGGCTGGCAATGATAAAATATAGAAAAAGGGGAATCTCCAAAATTTGAGAAATCATACTATTTATTTTACCCCGACAACTTTTAAACAACTGCTGAGCATTTCATTTCAATCATAAGCGGAGTTGTCACAAAATTGAAACCAGGAGACATTTCACCCAATACAGCAATTTATTATTTTTTCCCCCTTCGGGGAGGGGATCAAGGTAAGGTTATCACATAACACAATCACCTCCTGATGGAATTTCTCTCTTCAAAGTGATTGTTTCCAAGTTGTGTTAACGTCGTTCAGCAAAGAACGTTTTTACAGGTTGAAGGACATATAAAAATTAAGCAAGATTTTCACCACAAAAGAGAACAGGAGAAATCAGAATTCTACTCATTTACCTAATGGCTGGCCACTGAAAAATTGATAGAACTGCTTAAAAATGAATAAAATCCTGGAACAAATGCCTCGCTTCCCCAGAAGTGCCAAAAGACTTATTTCTAAGTTGGTAAGATTCCCTTTTTTATCGACAAAAAAATTATAAACCAGATTTTCATGAAAATTCCAGATATAAGATAGCCTCTCCTATTATTCCCATAAGCTATTAGAGTGTTCCAGAAATTCCAAACTACAGTAAACTGCCTCTTTCACAAAATTTGACCACATCATTGGTTCTTCCTTTTGCTTTGGGAACACATTCACTGTAATTATATCATTATTTCACCAAAACACTAAGTGAGAATTAAAAAAAAAAAAAAAAAAAAGTTAAATGTCTCTTCTTTGTATAATACAGAATAATTATTTTGATTTTCCTCGGGCCTCATTTAAAAGACTGAGTACTTTGGCATTATGTAACAGCTTCAATTCTCATTATTTATTTTGAGTATATATTCATAAAAAGTAAAAGAGACTTCCTTTTGGTTAGCTCTGTCAACCAAGATCTAGGTCAATATTAAAAAAAGAGGAGACAACTTCTGAGAGTTAATTTCAAATACATTTTTATTACCTTGAAACCTGTCACAGCTGGTCATTCTCATCCTGTAGAATGGTAAATATTTTTATACCTACAAAAGGATAGAAATCTACACAGTCCCACTCACAGGATGTTGGCATTTCTATTCCACTTTACTATTTGGAATCACTTTTCATAAATCAAATCAGAACACCACATTAAAGCCCGTTCAATATAAACAGGAGTTCTGAGAGTTCACCATTAATTTAGATAAAATGACTTGTAAAATACAAACTTTTAACCAAGTCTTTAAGAGTAGATTCCTTTCCTTACAATCATTATTTTATTTAGGATACATAGTTGTATAGCTGTTTGGAATCATCACTATTTCTATTACGCTTAATATAAACTGAATTGTGAAAATTACAATTAAGAGTCGGTAACTTCTTTGGATAAATTGCTTTACAGGTCACTTTCTGAAAATGGGTTAATTTTCTTGGGATAGAAGATTTTCTTTTTTATGGATTTTGTTGGCTATAAACTCATTTTAAAAGGACATTCGGTTCCTTTGAAGATCTTTCTTTAGAGATGGGAAAGCCTTATGGAACATGTGTGAATACTTTTTGCTGGTGTCCTTAACAATAAGCTCCTGCTGCTCAGAGAGGAAGCCAGGACAAGAAGGCTAGCAGTCTAGCACTGGACGTCAAAAGGCTGAGTGGACAGGGAAAGCGTGAGGAAACACCATATCCAAGCCTGGTATGGAAGGCTGTTGCCAAGCAGTCAAGACCACAGCCAAGCCACGATGGCCAATTCACAGAGGTGGGGAGAGAAGTACGATCCAGAAGACAAGCTGGGTGAGAAGAAACAGGCCTGGAGTATATGAGGACATGGCTTAAGACCATGGGAGGCAGACACAGTGGTGACTATATTGGGTTATATTTAGCCTGAAAGTGTTACTTCTTGGGCAGCCCTGTTAGGGTTCTTTTGAGGAAAAAGTACTCTTGGTCATTAGCTGCATTTCCCTAGAGATACAAAGGAAAGGATGGAAGCTGTTGAGTCTAGAGGCTGTGCTTTATGTCCCTGGACAGCACTACAGAAGACAGTGATGAACTGGTAGGTTCAAGTTCCTTTCTTTCCTCTGCTTCTGCTCAACCTACCTACTCCCTACTTCGACAAAGCACAAAATAAACAAATAAAGGAAATAATACATCTATATATGGGTTTCTTTTTTTGAAATTTCAATGGGATCCCAGAAGCTGTCCCTCATTAAGGATATTTCTAGAGAAAGGGAATTTAAAATTTTCCCAATTTGCTTGGAAAAAACCAAAATGAACGAACAAAAACACACATGCGACCAAGCACTGAGCAGGTTGGCTAATGGAATTGAACTACATGCTTTGGTTCCATGAACTCACCTTTTCTCAGGTCATCCAGAGAACACTGCAGCTTAGGGTTTAGCAACAACAACAAAATACACATAAAAAGAAAAGGTACATGTGTACTTGTCTAGGAAACCCTGATGGTGTAGTAGTAAAGTGCTGCAGCTGCTAACCGAAGGGTCAGCAGTTCAAATCCACCAGGTGCTCCTTGGAAACTATGGGGCAGTTCTACTTTGTCCTATAGGGTTGCCATGAGTTGGAATCGACTCGACAGCGCTGGGTTTGGTTTTTTTTGGTTTGGTACTTGTCTAATGGGAATAGGAGAAAAGGTGGAAGAAGAGATGGCCTCTGACTCTGGAACCAGAATGAGAAGAGCAGAGAAGATCCTTGAGGGATGGAGTGGGAGGTGGCAACTCCTAAGAGGAAAAACAGCCAAGTCCTCAGGCCTGTCAAGGAAAGTGAGGGCAAATAGAGTCTCTCTACTCATTACTCTGTGAATTGTCCCAGGGACCCAGCCATAAGAACACTTAAACTCTAGTATATCCAACTAGACATAAAACAAAAGCAACTCCAAAAAAGAAAACTGCTTTAAGAGAGAGAATCCATGGAAATCATCTTACTCAATCATTCATCAACCATTGCATGTCTCCTGTTCCCTGGCTCCAAGAAAATAAAACAAAATACACCACCAATTTTAGTCAAGGCAGGAACTCTCTACCTACTCCTCACTTACAGAACATATTTCATCAGTTTCTTCCCTGATCTCTTTGAAAACTTCATCTCTAAAATTAGCCAGGTTTGCAAGTTCTGAAAGATTCCAATATGACCTATCTTCAGAATAATTCCAGAGCCAGTAAAAGGCTCTTCTCTACCAGTGATTTGTCAATCTGGGTCAATAAATGTTTCTTCAGACTAGAAGTTCAATTAGCTTAAGTAGAAAAAAATCTGACTGTGTTAGAAATAATCTGTATTTGCTTATGAACTCTGTTTTTGCAAGGCAAGGCAGAATATGAAATTCAAAAACAGAGTTCATAAGCAAATATAAATTATTTCTATAGAGAAGAGCAATAGAATTGTGTCTTATCTGACCTCTTAAGATACAGAATTTTTGTGTCTGTCCTAAAAGGATATTTTTATCAGTCCAGATGGATCAATACATGAACCAATCCACAGGATTTGGATGAAATTCTTCTCTTTCAATCTTTGAAGGTCCCATCATCACAGATGCTTCGTCTCTATTGAAGGATATATCCTCTTAAGATGTCTGAGTTGCTAATGGAAGAGCTGCCACCAGATACGATGATATATGAAGTCTGATGTGACTATCACTGAAACGTGCCAATGAACGGTAAATGCCAAAGAAGTCTTCAGTCGATGGTGCAAGATATATTTTAACAGTATACACAAAATGCTAGATCATATATCACTCAAAATGAGATGAAGACTGCTTCATCCACTATTTTTATGTCTTATTATTTTTTGCTGTTTTAAAAATTACGTGATACAGAGTGGCTCTCTCTGCTTGGTCCAACAACCTATTTGTCTTGTTTTATAGGACCTTATTTGAAACAGCTGGAGCTCCAGTGGTGCAATGCTTAAGAGCTCAGCTGCTAACCAAAAGATTGGCAGTTCAAACCACCAGCTGCTTCTTGGAAACCCTATAGGGCAGTTCTGTTCTGTCCTATAGGGTCGCTATGAATCAGAATTGACTCGAAGGCAACGGGCTTTTCATTTGAAATATCATTACTGTTACATGAATCAGTCATTGGCGATAACAGGGCACTCTCTCAAAAGGTAAACCTAAATAATTATAAAATTAAGCACATACATACATAGCCAAGAAAAATTTAAAAATGCAAGATAATAATATCCAAACCCGAAAACCCCAAACCCATTGCCGTTGAGTCATTCTGACTCATCCTATCTGGAGCCCATAATAATACTGCTCAAAAAAAAAATAATAAAATAAATAAATATATATATATATTTTTTTATTTGGAATCCCTGAATGATACAAAAGAAGCTCTAGCAGCACGGTGGTTAAGGTGCTCGGCAGCTAACCAAAGATTAGGCTGTTTGAACCCACCAGCTACTCCTTGAGAGAAAGATGGGGCAGTCTGCTTCCATAAAGGTTTATAGCCTTGGAGTCCCTGTGGGGCAGCTCTACTCTGTCCTATAAAAAAAAAAAAAATGTCGCTATAAGTTAGGATTGACTCCAAGTCAATGGTTTTGGTGTGTTGGATGATACAAAATGTTAACATGCTCAGCTGCTAACTAAAAGGCTGGAGGTTTGAGTCTACCCAGAGGTACCTCGGAAGAAAGGCCTGGCAGTCTACTACTGAAAAAAAAATCTACTACTGGGGAGAAAAAAAAAAAAATCAGCCATTGGAAACTCTATGGAGCACAGTTCAACTCTGACACACATGGGTCACCAAGAGTTGAAAGTGACTAGAGAGCAACTCATGTTTTATATTTGTTTAGTACCTTTTAGTTTCTAAGAAATTTTTGTATACATTTTTCTCTTTTGTTTCCTCAAAACAATACCAAGAGATAGACATTAGAGCTCTTATTTTATTAAAAGGAAAACTGGCTCACTGATAAAAAGCTACTTGCTAGAATCGTACAGCTAATAAGTAGCAAAGCCACTATTAGCATCGAGAGGATGCTGGTTTATTGTTGCCACCCAACAGAAAATACTGTCTTTCATAATCAAGAGCTAAGTGTACAAAAATTCCATTATATATACCAATGGGACACTGCAGCAATCATACAATACGATTTTTTTTTTATTTCTATACAAATATTATGGCTTAGAAAATGTGTATGACTAGCACATATTATGTATTTAATTTTATAATACTTAGAGATGTATACATTGAACATTTTTGTCTAATATTATTTAAATGTAATATACCTGTCACACTTCTACTACCTACTTACCATACTTACCAAGGTATCTAGCCTTTTTTTTTAGAAACTGTAATCATATAAAGTATTTTTTTAAAGTCAGAGATGTTTTTAAAATCAAGATCAGATCACATTATTTTCCTGCTCAAACTACCACAATGGCTCCCTATTTCACTTCAAGTGAAGGCCAATGGCTTTCTGAAAGCTATCGCCCTTAGACAAGGAACAAGACACGGATGTTCTCTCTAACCACGTCTATTCAACGCTGTACTGGGAGTTCTAGCCAACCTATTATTTACTTAGATTGTTTATTATGGATTCCCCTCAATGGTATATAAACTCTATAAGGGCAAGTATTTCTAGTAGTTTTGTTCTCTTCATCCTTAGAGTCTAGAATGGTATCTGAAACACAATAGATACTTAATAAATATTTCTTGAATGACTGAATGAATTCAGGAAATAAAGTGATGATCGGAAAGGAAGAACAAATAGTAGAAGAAGGCAGAGAAAGGCCTACTATTAGTGTGGAATTGCATTTATGCTGAAATAATTTCTTTGTCTCTTTAAAATATTTGCCTTCTTCTGCTCAAGTGTAATTTAATTAGGTGGTTAAAGGGGTGGGGTGGGGGCAGTTGCCATCGAGTTGATTTCAATTCATGGAAACCCCATGTGTGTACGAGTAGGACTGTGTTCCATAGGGTTTTCAGTGGCTTATATTTTGGAAGTAGATTGCCAGGCCTTTCTTCTGAGGCCCCTGGGTAGACTTGAACCTCCAACCTTGCAGCTAGCAGCTGAGCATATTAACTGTCTGCACCACCCAGGGACTCAGATTTAAGGAAAGGGGTCATAATTTTTTCAAATAAGTAATTTTAAAAAATGAATTCTGAGGTGTCTTCCAGCTCCAAAATGGTATGCTTCTCTAAAAAATAGGATGTTTATAAAAAACTTCAGTTCTCAGGTCCATAGATTTTCTAAAGAAGAGATTAAAAATGTGATAATTACACACAAGTAATTTTCGCTGGCCCTTCCATTCCCAAAGGCCAACATCTAAGTTAGATAGTGTATATGTGGAAAATTGTTTTCTGCTTTCAGAAAGTTATGCCAGGAATCACATCAAAGGATTATTGGCAGGCTTTTTTTGGTTGTTGGGGGGTGTTCTGCTAAGTTAGGAAGAAAGTGATGATATAATATAGAAGAAAAAGGTGTTAAAACTCTTAGAGGAAAAAAAAGAAAACAACTTTAAACAACTAAAAAGAGATTAAGATAAAAACTAGTAATGGGGTGGGGATAAAAAAATTTTTTTTTTTTTATAAGACTAGAAAAATATGAATTCCAAACATCAAGGAATTGTGTAACTCCTGAGAAATGTGACTCAGGTTAAGAAACAGACTGAGGTTCTTTCTTTAAAACTATGTGAAAAACTAAACTTGAACTTACTAGATATTACAGTTGTTTAAATCTTCTAAACAACTACTAATATTCTATGCCTATTTTTAGTAGTTAATAGTTATACTTTATCTTTTCCATTTCATGATTTTATTTCTCCAGAAACACCATCCATAAGTGAAAACACATGAGGAAGCTACCTGGTAAGGAAGCTTGACAAACACTTTTTGACCTACTAAACGGAGAAGAAACAGTGTCAAGACAAATAATCGATAAAATCATGCATCTGCTTTGGAGAAGAGTCTGAAAGTTACTCAAAAGGTTAAACATAGGACCCAGTAATTCTACTCTCATGTATCTACCCAAAATAAATAATAACATATGTCTACTCAAAAACTTGCAGAGGAAATTTTCATAGCAGCATTATTCCTAAAAGCCAAAAAGTGGAAACAACCCAAATGATGATTATCAACTGAAAACCAAGAACAAAAACTTGTTACTGTCACATCAGTTCTGACTCCTAGCAACCCTATAGGACAGTATAGAACTGCCCCATAGAGTATCTAAGGCAGTAAATATTTATGGAAGTAGGCTGCTACTTTGTCCTCCTGAGGGTCAGCTGTTAGGTTAGAAGCACCAACCCTTCAGTTAGCAGCTGAGCACTCAACTACTGTGCCACCCGGGCTCCCCTCCACATATCCATACACTGGAGTAATAATCCATTGCCATCAAGTTGATTCCAACTCACAGGGACCCTACAGAACAGAGTAGAACTATCCTAGGGTTTCCAAAGAGCAGTGGTGGATTCCAACTACCAACCTTTTGGTTAACAGCCGAGCTGTTAACTAGTTAGCAATAAAAAAAAAAAAAAAACCTAAGTATTCATACATGCTATTTTTTTTTTATAACATAGATAAATCTTGAAAATATGCCACGTGAAAGAAACCAGTCACAAAGACCACATATTATATGACTCCATTTATATGTCTTGTCTAGAACAGACAAATATGTAGCAACAGAAAGTAGGTTTGTGGCAATCTGGGCTTGGAGGGGAGCGGGGGAGAATGGAGAATGACTGCTAATGGGTCCAGGATTTCTTTTGGGGGTGATGAAAAAGTTTTTAAATTGTGGTGATCGTTGCCCAACTCTGTGCATATACTAAAAAACCACTAAACTGTATATTTTGAGTGGGTAAATTGTATGGTATGTGAATTATGTCTTGATGAATCTGTTTACAAAAAAAGTAATAAGCTGTGAAAACTCCTCTTGAATTCTACATCTTTATTTCTGATTTACTGCGAACAAGCATGGCCAAATGATGACTCTTGTCACCTGGGAGGATAAAGGGGAACACAGGCTATTGACTTATGTTGTTGGTACAGGGATGGATTTCAGAACTATCAAGACAGGGCAGGGCCCCTGTGCCACTAATGCCTTCAGGTTGCTCTGTTGAGAGGTTGAGTCTTATAAACCAGTACACATAAATTGAGTGGAAGTCATTATGTATCTCAAGCCAAACAGACCCTTAGAAAACACACTAATAATCACTCTTCTACTGAAGACCTAGCAGAACAAAACCTATATTCCTTTGAATGACATACTGGTCAGGCCTTGCAAAGCCTTCTAGCCTCAACTCCCTAGTTCATCACCCACACACTACATTTTTATCCTGTTAAACTACTCTTCTTTGTCCCAAATGATATGTTCTTACATAGCTTTTTGTGCACCTTTTGGCCAAGGCTTAGAATGAACATCACTGGAGAAGCTAGGTGATTCCTTCTCCATATGGCCATAACGCATTTGTCTATATGCCTATGTTGGTATCAGTCATGTTACTGTAATTATTTTTTAAATTAATAATCTATTCTCCAGGTCATGAGTCTCTCAAGAGCAAAACACAGCACACGGTAAGTGGTTAAGCAAAGTACTTATTACTTGGTTGGATGGATGAGTGACTGACTCAGGTATTGTATTTAACTATCTCTGCTGTACAGGGAGGTAAAAAAAGGAAGAGTGGAGTAAAACAATACTTTATAAATGAAAACTCATTTTTAAATAATTTAAATGGTGTGGGTAGTCACATTGGTATAAGCACAAGATGGATAATTAGGACATGTTTCACCCTCCATGACTTCAATCCTAATCATGACAGCATTTCACGTACTGAGTACATTTTATTTTTAAACAACATGGCCCAGAAACACAAGTCAACTCCCTCATCTGGCAGTCATCCAACGTGCGTTCATCTGTTGTGTTGCTTTATGGAAAATGGATCCCATTGGACATTCAAGAGGTATCTATCTAAGATATATTGAAGGGTAATTATGACATTACCCAGTTTTCACTCTGTGTGAAGACTTTGGAACTCAGCACCCATGTGAGCTGGACTCCACTCTCTAGGCCTAGGATAATAAAATCCGGCTCCAGGTCCCGGCCCCACCACTTACTATCTCCCGTGCTGTTGCTTCACAACCTAGGCTACAACAAACATCAACCCACATCACGAATATCACTGGCTACAGTTAAATTGCCTGTCAAAATCTCTGAATTCTCAGTTAATTTACCCTGAATGTTAAGTTTGCTCTTTTGTGCCCACGTTTCTGTTGATGCTGTTGACATAAGGTTTCCCCAAAGATGCAGGCCTAACCTCAGTTCCACGCTCGGATGCTCTTTTGGTAGCATCATCTCTTTTCTTTGCAGTGCTAGACAAAATCAAATTTAAATATAGTTTAATACTGGGCATCCTGGCTTGCAGGAATGACTGATGTACATATGGAACAGATTGCTTGAGTTTCTATATTTGCCTGAAATTCAGATGTCCAGCCTAATGCTCTGTAATTTAACTATTTCATAGTGATCACGTCATGCGAGAAATAGTGTAGAGCCATAAAGCAGTGGGTGGACCTTGGGTATTTAGCATTTGACTTTGCATATACCAGGTTATATTCATAATAAAGCCTTAACAACATGCTTTTAAGATGTATGTATAGATAGAGACAATAAGAATAAAGAAATTGATTTTTCATTAAAATATTACGTTGCATGCAGCTTAGAATTTAAATCTTAATATATAATCTTGAGATGGAGCTATAATAAATGGATCCCTTAATGAACACATAAGTGTTTGTGTGTGTAGTCTTTGTGCTGTGTAAGAACAACCTATATTTTATATCATTTTCTATCTACTACAAAAAAAATTTAAGGAAAGAAAGCACGACAGTTACTTATTACAGCAGGTGTAGTCTCCAAAGTTGATTTTTTTTTTCAATTGCATATATTCATGATGCAAAACTTTCTAAAGAAAAGAACAATGAATTAGGGCAATCCGATTCATGATTTCATCTTCCAAAGACTCAATGCTAATCTTTTTCTCTGTCACGTAAAAAATATTAACTTGATTGCTTTAATAAAAGCTGGGATTGGTTTAGCACTGTACAATTTGCTAAACGCTTTCCCATCCATTCACTCTCATACAGTTCTTTAAGATAAGAGCAGGAACTATTTTTGTCTCTTTTTTAAAATGCAGGAACAAAAGTTCAGACACTTTTACCTCACCGAAAGACACAGACCCTGCATTGCAGCCCAAGATCGTGATAAACATCTCCCCTCACGTGGTGTTTTAGGAACACGAGGTCAGAAGAGGATTCAAAAAGAAAGAGGACCCTCTGCCTTTCATCTTTTAAAATCACTTGGACGGTTTATTGATTTTTCTTTGGCGTTCACACTTTATATGACACGTGAACTTCTTTTAATATTTAAAACTCATCTTTGAAA
Source organism: Elephas maximus indicus (assembly GCF_024166365.1). Lineage (NCBI taxonomy): Eukaryota > Metazoa > Chordata > Mammalia > Proboscidea > Elephantidae > Elephas > Elephas maximus. The sequence goes on along the minus strand of NC_064845.1, from coordinate 18,211,869 downwards.
TTAAGTTTTAATTTTGATGCAGACTATTGAAGAAAGCAATTCCAATAAAGATGTTATAAATTCAAATTATTCATTTTGGGCCAAGTGTTAAATAGTAACTTCATTGCCTTCAAATTTGCACAGCAACTAATGAGGCCTCTAGTCAGTGGAAATCACCCAGTATCAACTTGTAGCTATACTTTTCAAACATTCACAGAAAGGAGTGGGACACCCTTCCCATAGTGGACTCACTGAAGAGCTGCAAACCTCAGGTAAAGCCGCTTGCTGTTGCAAACTCGGACCAAGACACATACAGCCATATGAATGCATTTTTAACCTCTGAGCACTCAAGTATCTGGCTTAGAGACTTCCTAGTTCTTAACATAATAGCTAGAAGTAGGTGCCTCGCATACGGTAGTTGCTTAATAAATATTTTATGAGTGACAATGTTTTGCTCATTAATTACATATTCATAGCTGAGATTTGACAGGCTGGCACATTATCTGCTTGAACAACAGCAATCACTCGTGGGTGCGAGTGTGCACACACACACACACACATACACACATATATGCCTTAGACTAAAAACTCCAGAGAACCCTATAATGGCTTGGTGGTGGGGATCGTTATGTTCAAATCTAAACACAATTTTTTCTACTTTTAATTTAATTTCCTTTCTATCCCCGCCCCCCACCCCGCCCCGAGATGTGGTGCACAGGCTTCTTTGGTATTTAGGATTTCTTGGGCTATGGGTTTTTGAGTCATGATTAGGTCTCCAGAGGGTCTGGTGAAGTGTACAATGAGTATCTAGAATAGTCATCAAGGAACCAACTGATTGAGAGGATTCACTTCAGAGCAGACTGTAGCATCCGTGACGTTTGCTTACAGTTAAGTAAATGAAGAGAATACAATTTATAGGATCACACAGAGTGATACGGAAGGGGGGAAGAGAGGGAAGTTGATGAATAGCTACATATTATTTTAAGGGTAAAATGTAGTAAAATACATTTAACAAAATGCTAAAAGTAAATAGTAATTTTTAGGAGGCTAAAGATAAAAACACTATAGAGGCAAATGCTAAAATAAAACAAATTTTAAAAAAACTATCAATTTTGAATTTTATAAGGCTACGGTAAACTGCTTTACATGGTAAGCTAAAAAGCTAAACAGGCAACACCGAAGAAGACAATCTTTTAAATTTTGTTCGAAGAAAAAAAAAAAATTAGAAAAATAATAAAAAAGTAGACTAAGCTCCAGTGACAGTAAGGGCAATTCATATAATTTTATTAAAATATGTAATTAGAAATAGTAAAACCAAAACAGACTGAGGAAGAATAAAAGTAGAGCAGAAAATATTCAATAATATAAAAAAGATTATTAAAAAAATACATCACATATATTTTTAAAGGGAGACTAGAAGGAAGTGCGTGATTGACACTATCACTTTTTTCTGTATTAAAATATATCATTTATTGCTCTCTCCATTGGAAAAAGACACTAATTACTTAAAAAAGAAGAGATTGACAGTGTATGCAGTGGAACAGCAAGCTCAGAGGTTGAGACCCCACGGAAGCCCACAAAGGGGAGGCCAAGCCCACAAAGAGGAGGCCAAGCCCACAAAGGGGAGGCCAAGCCCACAAAGGGGAGGCCAAGTTTTTAATTACTTAAAAAAAGAAGAGATTGACAGCGTATGCAGTGGAACGGCAAGCTCAGAGGTTGAGACCCCACAGAAGCCCACAAAGGGGGGGCCACGCAGTTCAGACAGGCATCCTCAAAGCTGCATCTCAGGGAGGAGTGAGGAGGAGCTGAGCCCTTTCATGTCTGGCCTTGAAGACAGGCCCCTCTATAGCAGCTAGCTAGCTGTCTATCACCCATGACTCCAAGATGGCTGACCTTCTCCACAGACCCCTTCAGGTAGGAAAACATTCCTTATTTCCAGGTAGTTACACCACAGCTCAGATATCTGAGGATCAGGGGAAATCTATTCAGATCTGCGGTACTTCGTTTTTCAGTGACAGAATTTGCTAGATGAAATCTGAAATTATAGGTAGAGCTAAATGTTTACAGCTCTAGAGATTACATTTTTCTTCCCAAATTTAGTGCTATCATATAATCTAATCCTCAAAGAGCCACTTTGTCTCACTTTCTTCGTTGGCAACCAGAAATAAGAGTATGTGTCCCAGACGAATTTATTTGCAGGAGGCTGACTGCATCATACATATAAATGAAACGAATTCAACAAAGCAATGAAGTGAAGTGAGGTTCCGCTGAAGTAAATGCCGTACACAATCCAGGGCTCCACCAAAGAAAGCAAAAGTTACAATAAGCCTGAAACTCATCTAAATCTCGCTCCAAAGTAAATATCTTACTGATTACAGTGTTCTCAGAGTCTTTGATAAAGCAATACTTCAACCACATAAGGCAGACTTTTGAGAAAGTAACTGCAGAGATTTCCGAGCAATTTTATAATCACTGACTGGAAAGTTTAACGCAAAATAACGTCTACAAGTTTTTGTTATCGACATAATCTTACATTCTAAAATGGAAAACAAAAGGCTTTTAAATGGTTATCTTAGAATCAACCCACTAATTTGAAGCAAATATATATATATATATATATATTCTCATTCTCTCTCACACAGATACATACACACACACAAAACCTCCCTTCCGCCACAGAATCTCAAACGCTCAAATAGTTCAATCGTATTTTTTTTTTTTTTCTCTCCGGAACACTGTATTAGCTTCAGAAACAACAGCAGCCAACTCTTCCCCAAACAGGGTAGGCTCTAGAACTGCATTTTTAAAACCACAGCTGTTAGAAGCTGCGGTCCAAAGTTAATATGTTTATGCCATGTTTTCAACTCACAGTCTCCAAAAATCCCTTATTGTGAAAAACAGAGACACACACTCAATTACTGACAGCCACCGGAAAATAAATTACACACACACATCTGTACACTCACATACACACCTCATGAACACCATTCTTGTAATAATTTCTGAATAAAAGACAATCATAACTGATGTGCGGCATACTAAAACGTCTGCAGAAATATAAGCCATGTGAAAATGAGGTAGACTTTTGCTTAACACACATCACCAGGCCTACTTTTTGCCTTCTCAGTGGGGGGGACAGGCAGAGAGATCCAACCACGTTTATGAGGCCATCATGTGACCCCGCTGCCCGCCAAACGTGGCTACAAAATAAGACGCTATAAATTCCTTTCTCATTAAATACCTCCTCATCTTCAGGGAAAGACCTTCTATTCACATACTCCACACCTTGTGTTTAACAGATCTCACAAGGCCATCTCTGTCTATACGGAACACCTTCTGTTAGATATGTATTTGCCTGTATGTTTTTACTAGGCCCTTGGCCAGCTGTAAAACCTAAACTTTGTTCCCATGTAGGAATAAAATTTATATCTCGTCTTCCCAATTTCTTTTGCTTTTAGACTATTTTTATATGTAACCTGTCAAGTGTTTACTGCAATACACTAACTTTGAATGACCGTTCCCTTCACTGAATATTTTTTACTCCGAACCCTACGCATGTGCAATGTATCGACCTAACAAAGCCATACGCCTCAGCTAATTTGAAGTGCTTTCTTTTTTCTCAATGGGAAAAAAATAAACTCATCACATGTTAAAATATTTGTATGCTGAGCTTAGCTCTCATGGGCTTCTCTTTTCCTATCCATGTTTTTGTATGCCTCCTTCACTCCCACCCCCCACAGGGCCACAGCTTTTCGCCACCTGGCAATGTTAGATAACACAAGACAAAACAATTTAAAGTCCAGCAACGGCCCCAACAGACTGAATGAATCAGAAGCCAAACTTGTCAATTATCGCTGGGGCTTGAGCCTAAATTCTCCTCCAAGAATGCATTTGAGTTATTCATTTTTCTTGGCACTCTTCTCTCACATCTGCGTGAGTCTCAAAGTGTCTTGCTTTCTCTCCTAACCCTGCTTCTTCCCTGTACTGTGAAAAAGAATTCATTGAGAGTCCACCTGAATTTTACAACCTTTCTATAATCTGTTTCTTTATCGTCCATTTATTTTTGTGATTAACTGCACAGTAGACCTGAGCCGGGGGGCTGAGTGTTAGGATTTGGCACATAACCAGACTTACTGCCTGCAGTCTGCCTCTGCCAACTTGCTCTCCCAGGCTCCATCACATGCATTCTTCATCATACTTCAGGCTGCAGAGAGTGATGTGAGCACAAAGAGAGATGCTCTTTTTCTGCATACATTCATGCCAGGGATTGCAACTTGGGTGTGCAAGAGTCTTGGTGACTTGAGTCTCTATATTTCTAATAGCCTAGTTCAGAGTACTATTATTTATCACCTGGATCACTGGAACAGCTCCCTAGTTGATGTCTCTCCATCCTCTGCCACACTACAGCAATCTGTTCTAAAAGCTTAATATGTTCATTTGCTCAGCATTTTGGAGAAAAAACCCAAAGACCTTAATACGGTTTATAATGTCCTTCATTTTCTGGTTCCTGCTTAACTTTCTGGACTCATTTTTCACCTCCTCTCCTCCATGGATTCACCTTGCTCCAATCATATTGAACTTCTTTCGTTTCCTTGAACATGTTATCTTCCTTGTTTCCATCACATTGATGTCACTTCTGCCTTTTAATATCCTTCCTCCTCTTCATATGACTAAAGCGCTAAGCTAAGAGATCTCTTCTTACAGGAAGTCTTCAAGGATCCAGTAAGATGGTTTGGCAACCCTCCTGCGGGCTGCTGCTAAATCCTTTGTCCCTCTAGCCACTAATCACAGCATTCAGCACTTATATTCACTTTGCTGCCTAGAAGTTGCATTCCTTGCTAGCCAGAAATACTAACATATTCATCTTGTTCTCCATGATCTTTTGTGATTCCTGCTCAGGGCTTTCATAAGGCACATACACACACAAGCACAAATGTTTGCTAAATTAATGAAAAGCTGGTTCCATCCCCTTTAAATTTACATCCTCTGCCTCTATGCACACTCCTGCCTGACTTACGTCTCCAGGAGCTATTTGCCCTGACAAGGAATTACAGCAACACTCAGAAGGCTGGAGGCTTAGGAGAGTACCTAGTTCAGTTCAACCATTCAACAAATAAGAGTGCATTGGCCCAGAGAGATGAGACAACGTGGCCCAGGACATTTAGATAGGGAGAAGAAGGCTCCAGATTTAAACCCGAATGTTCTAAGTCCTGGTCTGTGCGCTGTCCATTCTAACAAGCTACTTACCGTTGATCAGGAATTTTTCCTCAATTCCCTCTTACCTAACTTCCCTTGTGGCCGGAACTGGCATCTATCCCCTCAACCATTCCAAATACTAATGGCGGTCGGTAGCTGATTTCATTTATGTCCCCTCAGTAATTGGTAATTAAGCCCCTTCAGCTACTGCACATGTAATAAGTCAGTAAAATTCTGTGTCAACACATGAACACTTCGCACTCAGTTTTCTACTATATGAGCTTGGCACCTTTTTCAAAATATGAAAAGCAAGAATTGTTTTTGTTTTCACTGTTGTTGTTGTTAGGGGTTTGCAAAATACTGTGGATGTTAAGTATTCCTTGTCAAGACAATTCTAAGTACATATAAATCAGAAGACTAATTAAGATAGTTTCTTTGAGACATTAGTTATGCACGCAGAATCTATATTTTTGGGGGGATACAATCGTTTTCAAAAATAGTTTAAGACAATTTATCATCTTAAGCATCTCCTGTTTAGTCTAAGCTAGAGAATAGGAGAAAGGTTCATGTCAACAAACACGTTCATTTCCCCCTCAAGAGCTTTGTCCTGTGCTTAGATGCCTGGCGTCAGTAGTAACCCTTGGTGGAATTTCCCTAGTAACTCATCATATCCCAGTTCTGTCCCAACAAACCCTTGCTTCTCCTCAGTGACCATCTGAGGATCCTTTGTGTCCCACATTCTTCAGGACCCAGAAATTCTACTTGTGAGAGTATGAATAGTGTAAAGAGCACATTCAAAATGTTGCTTCTCCCACTTGTGAGGGTTGTACATTCGAACAAATTAACGTTTCTAAATTCCAGTTTCAGCATCTATAGAATGGTGGTATAAACCACAGTGAGATACCACATCACGCCCACTAGAAAGACTAAAATTGAAAAGACTGAAGTGTCATTTGTTGACAAGGATATGGACAACTGAAACTCATATATTGTTTAGGGGAGTGTAACATGGTATAATCACTTTGAAAAACAGTTTGACCGTTTCTAATACAGTGAAGCATACACATACCCTCAGGCACAGCAATTCTATTTCTAGGAATTTACCAAAATAAGTTTGTAAAAAAGAAAAAGATATATATATATGCAAATGTTCAAGGCAGCTTTATCCATAATAACATCAAAGTAGAAACAATGAAAATATTCATCAACAGATAAATAGATAAGCAAACTGTGGTATATTCATTGAATGGAATACTACTCACTAATAAAAAGAAAAAAAAACTGATACAAAAAAAAGGGATGAAGCTCAAAAACACAATTTTCAGAAAATATGCTTGGCACAAAAGAACAGACAGTATGATTCCATTTATGTTACGAGTATGCACCACATAACTTCCATTTGGGGAACCTCTGACTGCATATGTGGCTGTAGTTCCATAAGGTTATAACAGAATTACAGAATTCAGAAATCCTGAATGTAGTGGACATAGTAGACATACTCTGCTAAGTTCTACAGAAGCTATCTGTCTCTCACTAGCTGTCTGGATCCCAAATCAGCCACCGGCCCTGGGGCGGTAGTGGGAGGGGGTCCCAACATCCATCTGCGGCTGTCTGTCCCACCATGCTTACCTCAGGAAGGGACCATGCAGATGCTGCCAAGCTGCCAGGCGGGATGCCCCACTCAGCCAGTGCAACCTGCCTATCACACCGCCCGAGTCCGCCACTGCTCCTGTGGTGGTGGCCACTGAGTAGTCCTGGCTGCAGAAATGATGGAACTACAATGGGTGGGGATAGAAGACTTTAAAAGCCCATGGAGGAGATGGAAGGCAGGCAGAGAGGAAGGAAGGGAAGCCTGCCTGGAGACAGCCGGGTAGACATAGAGTGCAAGCCAAAGCTGGGCGGGCTTAGCTCCTGGAGACCTGGTTATGACCACACTGGGCTATAGCCGCCAAGCCAGAATATTCACACAGTCCCTCAGCTTAGCAGCAGCAGTGCCAGTCCAGGCCCACCTGGTAATCATCGTGTGTGTGTCTGTCCTGTATATAATACGGTGTCCACACAACATCCAAATCACGTAATGTTCCATCTCACAGAACATATAGTGGTTGTAAGCAGCATATACCTGTACATTCTAGTAAAGGCAAAGCATCCACTGGGACAGTACGCAGAAGAGTGGTTGCCTCTGGTGGGGAGGAACTGACTAGAATGGGCGTAATGGAATTTTCTCATGAACTTGAGTGAATTATCATGGGCCAACTGTGATTTCACAATGAGCCTTCCCTGTAACCCATCATAAGCTTGAGTTCACACCTCCAGCTCTCCCTAGGCCTCACAGAACACGTTTTAGTATACATTGCTTTCTCTTTGAGGACATAAATATATCCACATTGTACTAGTCCTTCTTCTTAAACAACTCTCTTCAAAGAGAACTGAAAAAGTATAGCAAGTGTCAACATAAGTGGAACTGTGCTTCACCTAGTGGAACAAATGGTTAAGTTCTCAACTACTGGCCAAAAGGTTGGTGGTTCAAACTCACCCAGAAACATCTCAGAGGACAGACCTGGTGATCTGCTTTTGAAAGGCCACAGCCTTGAAAACTCTATGGAGCAGCTCTACTCTACATACATGGGGTCACCATGAGTGGGAAATGACACAATGGCAACTGAAAACAACATAATAATAAATATTCATTGAAAACATATTGGAATAAAGGAGTAGATTTAGATTTACATTCTGGGGAAAGTTTTTAGTTTGTTCTGATTCCAACTTATTCCACTGATGTTTAAATTCCTTTTACTTTTTTTTTGAATGACTACATAGACTGATCAGTCCCTGGAGAAAGACAGCATGCTTGGCAGAGTACAGGGTCAGCAGAAAAGAGGAAGATCCTCAATGCGGTGGATTGACACAGTGGCTGCAACAATGAGCTCAAGCATAACAATGATTGTAAGAATGGCTCAGCACCAGGCAGTGTTTTGTTCTGTTGCGCATACGGTCACTATGAGTCGGAACAGACTCCACGGCACCTAACAACGACAACAACCACATAGACTGATGGAAGTTCGATCACTTGAGAAAGATTTTTAAGTTTTATTTTTATTTTAGTGTAACAAATAATTTGGGATGGACATGACCACTTAAAGCCCAAGAAGAAATTATTAAAATGGAACTGAAGATATTAAACAACCATACAAAAAAGATTTAAAGAAGAAGAAAAAAAATAGTAATTGTTTTGTGGTCTAGAAGTTTAATACTGAAAAGTACTCCACAAAGCAGGTGCATTAAGACAAAATTGATGGGTACAAGGACTGAGAATATTACTACTAATGGAATGTGTTGATTTTAAGGTGGGATAAAATGGAAGTCACATCAACAAAAACTTGGCTCTTCTCTCAGCACTTGCCTTGCTGTGTGTCGTATTAGGCACTTACAGAATTTTTCCCCCTTGAAGTGAAGCTTCGTTGCATAATCACGGGTAAAGGAACGTATCCTGCACTTCTTTTCTATTTCCCAGCTTTGCTTAGTACAGTGCTACACAGGCCACACCTTCAACAAATGTGTACTGAAAGACTTAAGGAAGAACACATTATGAACCACTTTTATATTACAAATGAACTGGAGACTAAGTAATTACCTAGGTAGCCTGAGGAAAGTAGGACGCTGCCAGGCTTAGAATTCTTGGTCTAAAGTTACTAGCATTGTCCTAAAATATGATGGGGGTGGCTGTGTTCTGCCTACATTATCCCAAAATTTCTATAAGCTGCCAGAGTAAAAAAAAAAGGAAAATATAATATAAACTTACAATTAAACCTTTCTAAAACTTCCAAATATTGCTTCAAAGAATTAGTATCAGAAGGCATCAGTCAAAATAAACTAGGATATGACATAAAAGGATATAAAGAAAATCCAGTGTGTTTTGTGACTAATTTCTATCTTTAGTTTTGCCAGGGAAGCCAACAAAGAAATGGGTTTCCTAGCATTTCATCAGGAAGCATTCTTTATTTTCATATCATAGATCCTAACAGAGCCAGACTCAGAGTCTGAAACGCTCATCAATGTTACGGATTGAATTGTGTCCCTCCCAAAAATGTGCGTCAACTTGGCTAGTCCATGATTCCCAGTATCGTGCAATTGTCTACCATTTTGTCACCTGATGTGATTTTCCTATGTGTTATAAATCCTACAGCTATGATGTTAATGAGGTAGGATTAGTGGCAGTTATGTTAATGAGGCAGACTCAATCTACAAGATTAGGTTCTATCTTAAATCAATCTCTTTTGAGATATAAAAGAGGGAAGCCAGCAGAAAGACATGGGGACCTGATACCACCAATAAAGCACAGCCAGAAGAACAGTGTGTCCTTTGGACTCTGGGTCCCTGTGCTGAAAAGCTATTAGACTAGGGGAAGATTGAGGACAAGGACTTTTTCCCAGAGCTGACAGAGAGATAAAGCCTTCACCTGGAGCTGGCACCCTGAATTTGTACTTCTAGCCTATTAGACTGTGAGAGAATAAACTTCTCTCTGTTAAAGCCATCTACTAGTGGTATTTCTGTTATAGCAGCACTAGCTGACTTAGACAACCAGCAAACAGAAGAAGTCCCTTCTCGGGTGGGCTGTGGAGCTGAAAAAATACAGGATAGAGATAAATGCTAAGGAGAGAGCATAGAGTAGTTTACCTCTTTGTGGTGCAGTTGTATTTGCATGATCATCTCAGTCTTCAGCCATCACTGGGCCAAAGTATACCTTTATACAGAGTTGTTAGGTGATGCAAACAGTTAACCCACTTGGGTTTATCAAAGGACTTCTCCAAGAGAGTAAAAAGAGAACCTCAGACTGGGAAAAATTCTTGGCAATGACATATCTGACAAGAGTTTAATCTCTAAAATTTATAGAACTTCCACACCTCAACAACAAAAAAACAAAAAATTCAATTAAAAAATGGGTAAAGGACATGGACACTTCACCAAAGGAGACGTTCAGGCAGCTAACAAACACATAAAGAGATGTTTGCAATTATTAGCCATTCCCCCCACCGCAGTGCCATTGAGTCGAGTCTGACTCATAGCGACCCTACAGGACAGGGTAGAACTGCCCCATAGAGTTTCCAAGGAGCGCCTGGTGGAGTTGAACTGCAGACCCTTTGGTTAGCAGCCATAGCACTTAACCACTACGCCACCAGGGTTTCCTGAACAGATAGTAGACACACGTTAATTCTGGTGAAGGGAAAGGCAATACACAAAAATGGGGCAATCGGTACAACATGACCAAGGCAAAGGAAGACACAGAGGTACACAAGAATCAACTCAACTGCAATGGGTTTGGTTATTCTGGGTCCAGTAAATACTATAATATATAAAAACCTGCAACAACAATAAGAATAAACAATAATTTACGAGTTGATACATAGGTAGATATGTATGCTAAATAGGTGAGAGAGGTCGTACAAGGTATAATTGTGAATACATATACATATCTGTATTACTGCAGGTATATTCATGTATGTAATAGACCACATAGGGGGCAAGGCTATGGAAACTATTTAGTCATTACCAAAAACATTGCAGAACTGAGACACTGGGCTTGAAGGTTAAGGGCCATAGTCTTGGGGGACATCTACGTCAATTGGCATAACAGTTCCTAAAGATAATGTTCTACATCCCACTGAGGTGAGTAGCGTCTAGGGTCTTAAAAGCTTTCCAGCAGACATCTAAGACCTAACTATTGGTCTCTTACCATCTGGAGCAAAGGAGAGTAAAGAAAACCAAAGACTCAAGGAAACAATTAGTCCAAAGGGCTAATGGTCCACATGAACCACAGCCCCCACTAACCTAAGACCGGAAGGAACAGATGGTACTCAGTTACCATGACCAACCACTCTGACCAGGAACACAACAGAAGGTCCTGGCTAGAGTGGGAAAAAAATGTAGAACAAAATTCAAATTCATAAAAAAGACCAAACTTAATGGTCTGATAGAGACTAGAGGAATCTCTGAGACTATAGCCCTAAGACACCATTCTAACTTGGAACTGAAGCCACATCTGGAGGTCACCTTCCAGCCAAATAATAAAAAACCAAACCAAACCCACTGCCATCGAGTTGATTCCGACTCATAGCGACCCTTTAGGACAGAGTAGAACTGCGCCATAGAGTTTCCAAGGAGCGCCTGGCAGATTTGAACTGCCGACCTCTTGGTTAGCAGCCGTAGCACTTAACCACTATGCCACCGGGGTTTCCAGCCAAATAATAGACAGATCCAAAAGGTACACAATAACACCCATGAGGAATGTGCTCTTTAGAATGACCAACTATATGAGACCAAGGGGGCAACATTTGCCCCAAAGCAAAGATGAGACGGTAGGAAGGGGCAGGGAAATAAACAAATGCAAACAGGGAACCCAGGGCAGAAATGAAACCTTGTGTGGACTACGGCCAACATCACACAACAACTTATCCATGAACTATTGAATGGGAAGTGTAAACTTTCACCTAAAGCACAATAAAATGCTAAAAAAAAAAAAGATAAATACAATTTGGAAAGACAAAACATAGTTAACCTTCTAGGCTGCTAACCAAAATGTTGTAGGTTTCAGTTTATCCAGAGCCACCTCAGAAGAAAGGTATGGCAATCTACTTCTGAAAAGTCAGGACCTGAAAACCCTGCAGAGCACAGCTCTACTCTAACACACATGTGTTCGCCTTGAGGCAGAATAGACTCGGTAGTAATTGGTTATACCCTTACGCACATGGAACACAGCTTGGGAAAGTCTACGGTTCAATTTTAGCCTGATGGGGTCACTAGCATCTGGTAGTAGATTAAAGCAAATAGAACTCCAAGTTCATATTCCATATCTAATTCCTAGTTAAAGACAATATAATAAATTGTCCATTCATAAAATCATTGAATTTAGAGTTAGCTGGTGGACCTCATGTTCCAACTCTCTAAATTTAAATATGAAGATATAACCCACCCAGAATAAGGGGCCAGAAAAGTTCAAATGACGTGCCCAAGAAAACATCCACAGTTAATGTCATAGGCAGGACCCCCCAACCAAAAAAAATATAAAATTTCTCCTAAGTTCTGAGTTAGGGTTTTTTGTAATACATCATTTTCTGTCTCTTTCTCTCACATCCATTTATACTCCAGGAAGTTTTCTTAATATTACTTGGTAGGATCTATTCATACAAGCATATTATTTTCATGGGCAAAGTTCAAAACCATAGTCTGTTGATACTGTAGAGGTTACATGAATACATAACTTCCCAAGCAGCTCTGATACTCTCATTAAAGAGCCCAAGGCAAATAAGCAACTCATTTTGCTTCAGCAAAATGTCACTCTGCTGTACTTTATGGAAGAAATATTTCTGCTAATTAATATATTATATGAAACCTTCTAATAATGAGAAATTCCCAGAGGACGGAGAACAGAGAAACACTCTTCATCGCTTAAATTAAAACATCAAAATATTTTTATTAAAATCAGTTTTTTCTTGTTTAATCTAGCCTGTAGTAGGCAGGGTAGCATTTTCCTTAAGACTCTTTAGTTTTGATACAATTGGAAAAATGATTTCTTTCTGAGTATATTTACAGGGGCTTTCTACATAACTTTAAGCATGAAAATCCCAGGGAGATGAAAGAAATCAATTACTGTTTGCTGGTTAGTTCTCCCCCCCGCCCCCCGCCGCCAATGGAACCAAAAAAAACCCACTGCCGTTAAGTTGATTCTGACTCATGGGGACCCTATGGGACAGAGTAGAATTGCCCTGTAGAGCTTCCAAGGAGTGCCTGGTGGATTCGAACTGCCAACCTTTTGGTTAGCAGCCATAGCACTTAACCACTACACCACCAGGGTTCCCCCCAATGGAAGAAAACAGAATAATTACTCCTTCCCATTTCATTAAATACATGGTTCCAGAAAGCAAAATGCCAAGTTTGCTAAATTATTTTGCTTCATTTAAAGAAAAATTTTGTGTTTATGCAAGGACTGATTCGTACTATTGTCCTCTTGAGATATATTAAATAGAGTGTGACCCAAGCATTTAAATTTTATCTCACATTATATGCTCCAAAGAATTCTCAGGACTCAGCTTCTTCCAGGTGCTTTGAAAGAGATAATTCTTTATATTTATAATAAGTCCATGTTGCCAAAGATCAGAAGCTGCCAAAAGAAAGAGCACTTAATTCTATTTCCATAAGGGGCTGTTTTAGGCACTTTGTTGTTGTTAGGTGCCATTGAGTTAAAACTTTGACTCGTAGTGACTCCGTGTGACAGAGGAGAACCACGCCAAAGGGTTTCCTAGGGCTGTAATCTTTACAGAAGCAGATTGCCAGTTCTTTCTCCCATGGAGCTACAGGGTGGGTTCAAACCACCAACCTTCCCGTTAGAAGCAGAACACTTAACTGTTGTGCCACTAGGGCTCCTTACTGGGCACTTTAGGGGAATACAAAAATAAATAAATGAAAGAGCATAAAAAGAAATCTCGGCTCTTGAAGAGCTTAAAATTAAGAAAAGGAAGCAGCAAAGAACTGCACCCAATGTCAATGTAAGGGGGCACAGGACGAGGGCTACAGAATAGGTACAATGTATTATGGGAATCCCAAAGAGCAAGTACCTAACTGACTTAGAAAATACGACCCCATGCAATCTACCAACAAGTCCTCTTGTTTCTATATCAAAATGTACTTTAGATCCACCTATCACTTCTGTCCCCAGACTGTTCCAAGACACTGTCACCTCTTGCCTAGATTTCTGAAGATAGCCCTCAATTGGTCTCCTTGATAGTCCACTCTTAATTTCTCTCTAATGTGTTCTCTAACCATAGTAAACATTTTTGAAACATGAAAAAGATGACCCCTACTTAAAATCCTTCAATGGCTTCGTACTGCTCTTAAAAGTCCAACTGCTAGACATAACTTACAAAAGCCTGGCATGATTTGGTTCCTGCCTGATTGCCTCTCATCACCTTCAAGACAACATGGTAGTCTGTCTCAGCATCCATGTCAGAGGCTAGAGAGCTGAAACTCTATTTCCCAGATTCACTCCGTATACCCACTGCCATAGCGTTGATTTGGACTCGTAGAGACCCTAGAGGACAGAGCAGAAGTATCCCATAAAGTTTTCAAGGCTGTAAGTCTCTACAGAAGCACACAGCCACCTCTTTCTTCAGCAGAGCAGCTGGTGGACCCAAATAATCTGTTGCCGTCTAGTTGCTTTGACTCATAGCAACCGTATAGGACAGAGTAGAACTGCCCCATAAGGTTCCAAGTAGTAGCTGGTGGATTCGAACTGCTGACTTTTTGGTTAGCAGCCAAATGCTTAACCACTGCACCACCAGGGCCCCATAAGAGTCCTGACATAAGATTTGGAAAAAGGAATTTAGGCCACATTTACTGTATTTTTTATGCAAATAACAGTCACCTGCTACACTTGTTTGCCAACCACGCCCTCACCCTCCAGCAAGGTATTTTTGTAAGCACACTATGCTAATTTTTTTTACAACAACAATGTAAAAAAGAAGTGGCATAGAGACATTTTCAAAAATACCTCGGGGAGGGGGGGGAGTGGTTGCCCTACAAACATAGAAGGTGCATATTATTTTCATAAAAATATAATACCTCTCCTCCCCTTCCCCCTTAATCAGGCAAGTACTGTCAAAGAAGGGCCTGGTTTTTCTGGAAAAGTTTCCTGTGTGGGGGTGTTTTCTGATTGCAGTGCCTTCCTGATACTGGAAATGGTCCCTTGCTGGCCTAATTCCATAGCGTGGATCTCAAGGTTGTTTCTGAAAGCTCAGCCTAGAGTTTGTTTCTTTGGTTTCCCTAATGAATCTGTAAGCTATTTTATCCTTCTTGCTAAAATAGATTCTGAACTCTTGCTCTGAAACCCTGAATGATATACTTACTAAAATACCAAACTTTTGCTTGTCTCAAGGCCTTTACACATACTTTCTCCCTTGACTGAGCTGGCCTTCTTTGGGCTTCCTCTCAGCTCTCAGTTCTTGATGTATTTATTAGCTCCTCAGAGATACTTTTTTTGCTTGATCAATGTAAAGTAGATGGAACAATTTTCTCTCATTAAATGCTCAGCTATTTTTTGTTTTCTAGAACAACACAAACTATATGTGTAAACGTATAACACATTAGATATAAATACCTGTATCTTCTCTCTCTCTCTCTCACACACACACATAACACACAGATACATACATAACTTCATATTTCATATATTCACCCATGAGATTATAGGTTCTGCCATTTGCTTAGTAATGTATACTTAGTACCTTGCATAAGTAATTTTAAAAACATATCAAAGTTACTTCTTGGAGCTGTCCTACTTTTCAATTAGCCATCCTTATGTCACTGTTTTTCCTGGACTATGGCTTAGCTAGGAAAACCAACAAGGATATCTCTACCCATAGTGGCTGAAAATGTTCCAGTGTCAGGCCAAGGACCAAAGAATTGTACAACTGTCAGGGAGCATGTAGATTATTTAGACACTAAGATCCTAGAGGCAAGGACTGTGAGTTTGTACTCTTCATCACTATCTCCATAGCACCTAGCAAGGTTTCTGGATCTAGAAGACGTTCTCAAAAACTAAATATTTGTGGAGGGAACTGATTTTATTCTCTCCTTTCAGCTGAGAGTAATGCTAGGTCCTGGGAGGTCAAATTACTTTCTCAAGATCAAACATTCCAGGTCCTGTATCATTGGATACAAAGAAATTATCCTTTTCCTTACACCATCCCCTTACAGTTCAAGCTGCCATACCTCTGAAATTTCTCCCATTTTATTTTTAATGTTAGAAATATGATTCATTTATGGTAAATCATAAGAACAGTAATGACAATTTTGGATACTTAAACTTTAAAACGTACAACTATTTGTTAATCAAAATCCTCTCTGACGTCTTCCTGTCCTCAATATCTAAAATGATTCTGTACTACTACTTGAAACTCAGATCTAGGCTTTAGCTAAAAAAATTATATTTAAATGATAATTTCCCCATTTTGATACTCATATCCCTCATGACATGTTTTCTTAAATAGTTTTATGTTTTAATTATGACTAAGATATTAAATGATGCAGGAAGCATCAAAAGAAGATGGAAGAAATATACAGAGTCACTGTATCAAAAAAAAAAAAAAAAAGAATTGGTAGACATTCAGCCATTTTCAGGAAGTAGCTTATGATCAAGAACTGATGGTACTGAAGGAAGAAATGCAAGCTGCACTGAAGGTACTGGCAGAAAAACAAGGCTCCAGGAATTGACAGATTAAAAATTGAGATGTTTAAACAAATGAATGCAACTCTGGAAACACTCACTGATCTATGCCAAGAAATTTGGAAGACAGTTACCTGGCCAACTGACTGGAAGAGATCCATATATGTGCCCATTCCAAAGAAAAGGGAGCCAACAGAATATAGAAATCAGTGAAGAGTATCATGACTATGACACACAAGTAAAATGTTGCTGAAGATAATTTAAAAAATGGTTGCAGCAGTACGTCGACAGGGAGCTGACAGAAATTCAAGCCAGACTCAGAAAGGAACGTGGAACAAGGGATATCATTGCTGATGTAAGAGGGATCACAGCTGAAAGCAGAAAATACCAGAAAGATGTTTTTACCTGTGTTTTATTGACTATGCAAAGGGATTTAAACGTGTGGATCGTAACAAATTATGGATAACATTGTAAAGAATGGGAATCCCAGAACACTGAATTGCATTCATATGGAACCTGTACATAGACCAAGAGGCAATTAGTCAAACAGAGCAAGGGGATACTGCATGGTTTAAAATCAGGAAAAGTGTGTGTCAGGGTTGTATCCTTTACCATACTTATTCAATCTGCATGCTGAACAAATAATTTGAAAAGCTGGACTGTATGAAGAAGAATGCTGTATCAGGATTGGAGGAAGACTCATTAACAACCTGTGATATGCAGATGACACAATCTTGTTTGCTGAAAGTGAAGAGGACTTGAACCACTTACTGTTGAAATTCGAAGGCTACAGCCTTCAGTACAGATTACCACTTAACATAAAGAAAACAAAAATCCTCGCAACTGGGCTATTAAGCAATATCATCATAAACACAGAAAATATTGAAGGACTTCATTTTACTTAGATCCACAGGCAACACCCGTGGAAGCAGCAGTCAAGAAATGAAATGACCTATTTAATTGAGGAAATCTGCTGCAAAAGACCTCTTTAAAGTGTTAAAAAGCAGAGATGTGAAGCTGAGGACTAAGGTGTACCTGAAACAAACCATGGTATTTTCGATTGCCTCATATACAAGCAAAAGTTGGACAATGAATAAGGAAGACCGAAGACAATTTGATGCATTTGAATTATGGTGCTGGTGATGAACAATGAATATAGTATTTTTGCCCAAATAGCGTATACCTTCTACATTTGTTTGCCAGTGGTGCCCTCCTCCTTCAAGGCATTTTTATAAGCGCCACTATGTCAACTTTTTTTACATGTTGCTATAACAAAAATTATCACAGTGTACTAAAAAAATACCTTGCTGGCACGGTGAAGGCGTGGCTGGCAAACAAACTTGGAAGATGCACGTTATTTGCATAAAAATACTATATACCACGGACTGCTAGAAGAACGAACAAATCTGTCTTGGAAGAAGTACAGCCAGAATGCTCTTTAGTAGCAAGGATGGTGGGACTTCGTCTCGCTTACTTTGGACATATTATTAGGAGGGACCAGACCCTGGAGAAGAACATCATGCTTGGTAAAGTAGAGGGTCAACAAAAAAGAGGAACTCCCACAACAAAATGGATTGACATGGTGGCTGCAACAATGGGCTCAAACACAGCAATGATTGTGAGGATGGTACAGGAGTGGGCAGTGTTTCGTTCTGTTGTACATAGGGTCGCTATGAGTTGGAACCAACTTGACAGTGCCTAACAACACAACATGAAGACATATTTGGTATAATTAATAAGAACCTCTTTACAGAATAAATTAATTTAAAAAAAAAGTTTTGTTTTTTGGTGTTTAGATAAATCCCTGCCATGTTATTTATTTTTCATATGGTTTCCAGAGTGATAAAATGCTACAGGGATATAGTTAGGAATTTTAAAGAAATGATGAAAAGAAATTTGTCATGGGAGTCAATAATTGTTTTGTTTTAACTTGCTTACATTACTAGTTTTTGAATTGTTATTTATATTAGACAATGCTATTAGATTAAGAATTTTATATTAAAATACATATGCATACTATTACCACCTGTCTGAAGAAATGTATTTCAAATCTGAAGCAATCAACTTCTGTTTTTGATGTTTAAGTAAATAATTTCATGCATAAAATAAGAATATACTTTCTTTTTAGTCTTATGTTAATTTTTACCTTTGGGAAATTAGAGATTCAATACAGTTTTTAAAAATCTTTCACAGTTACAAAAAATTCAAGGCCTGAATTTAGACTGACTTTTCTAATATTGCTAACCAAAAAGTTGGCAGTTCGAATCCACCAGGCACTCCTTGGAAACTCTATGGGGCAGTTCTACTCTGTCCTGTAGGGTCCCTATGAGTTGGAATTGACTTGATGGCAACTTTTTTTTTTTCTTTTCCCCTAGTATTAAAAAGAGCCAAAAAGATAGACCCTCCGGAAGCCAAAGTTCTAAAAATTACATAAAATTTCAAGACATCTTAATTTTTCTTAGGAGCCAATCAGCTCCATTCTGCTCAAAGTTAAGAGCACACACATTTAAACATGTTAGGTCTTTTAACTCTTTCAGGAGCCCAAGGAAACAACTGGTGCATACTTACATTAGAGCATAGCAAATTTAAGGCAGGGAAAAATATTGTATTTTATAGATGCTTAAATTTTGAGTTCAAAGCAAACTCCACTGATACACTTAGAAAAATCTCTCGTCTCTTGGCTTTTATGGCTCGATATAAAACCATTTTCAATTTCTATACGGAAAAGAGCTCATCTTTTAGATACAGCTCATGTGTTATCTTCATGCATTTTGCATGCCTAGTAAATTGACACACGCATAAGCATGTTGCTTTTTCAGCAATTGCAGGTCATGTGGATTAAGATCTAGACTGCAGTTAAGTCTTCCTGATTATTTGAACATAGCCCTGTATACATTCCGCAACTCTGAACTTCAGTGTTAAACTTTTCAACGGTGAAACTAGTTTGGGTTGTGAAGCTGTGAAGCTGTGAAGCTGTGAAGCTTTACCCTACTGAAACATAGAATTTGGACATAGAATTAAATCCACTTTAGTCTTAATCTCAGACTGAATTTAAACATTGTCCTTTTTTTTTTTCATGAGGGAAGGCCACTCACTCCTTATGTAATTGCTCCTCTCAGCTCCTAAAAACAGAGCTGACAAAGTAATCCATAAAAAGGGATTGCTTCAAAGGGATGATTGTCAAATTTATTAACTAAAAATGGTAATTCTAAAAACTAGGCCCTCCCCTCACATAGAAAGTAGAATTTTTTTTTTTAACTATATGGAGTTTAATCTCCTCCATCTTACTGTAGGAGGCAGTGTATGTATTTGTTTGAATTATGTCTCTAAAGTACTTATGCTGGGAGTGGGTGGGTGGGTGTATGTGTGTGTATATGGCATGTGTACACCAGAAAGAAGCCTATACTCTCCTTTGTTTTTGTGATATATAAAATCAAATTGTATTTAGGTTAGAGTGGCTACTCTTCTTAGACTTAGGTCAGAATTAAAACAAAACTTCTCCTACTGAAGGAAGACTTTCCTTATCTGAAATCTAGTTCTCATTGCTTTGTCCAGAACCTAATTCTCCTCCCAAAGCTAGTTCTAGGAAGCTCTCATTCTTTCCCATCCACGGAAGAGCTTCTGGATCAACATATTCCTGAATGCAGAATCTCGTCCATGTTCACAACTCCCTCAATGCTGCCCATCTCTTGAAAAGTTCAGGGCAACTTTCTGAACCACTGTCTGTCACCTATCAACCTTGCTCATTTTTGTAACCACCCACGGTTCTTTTAAGATGCTCCAACTCACTGTCTTGAAGGCACTGTTACCTTTATTGTATCTGATAGACTCAATCTACCAGGCTTGAATGCCTCTCCAGCTCATCCATTTCTTATCTTCTTAGCATCCTTGCATTCTGGGTAGTGACTGCATCATATTTGGAATTTAGCAAAGATCTCCCCAACATACTTTCTTCTTGAAGTTACTACTTGTCAGATTGGCTATCTTGGATTCCTACAGTCAAATCCTGACTCCTTAATTTACTGTATAAACCCATAACCCATTGTCATCGAGTCAATTCCGACTCATAGCAACCCTATAGGACAGAGTAGAGCTGCCCCATAGAGTTTCCAAGATGCGCCTGGTGGATTTGAACTGCCAACCTCTTGGTTAGCAGCCATAGCACTTAACCACTACTCCACTATAGGCTTCTTTTCTGGAATTCCATCTTCCCTATCCAACCCTGGCACTCTAACTTCCCCACCAATTAACATAATGTTTATTCCCGCCTCTATTTTTTTTTTTTTCCTCTATTTTTGCTCATGGGTTCTCTCACCAGGTTTGTCTTTTCTCTGATATCCCAAAAAATCTGTGCAAAGCAAACATTTCCTTCAAATTTCATATCTCTTATGGAGTCTCCCCTGCAGAAACTATAACCAGTAGACGTGTACACACGGTCACCAACTTTCTGCCCTATATGCCACTACCCTCCACTTCTAAAAGACACAATCCATCAGGGACAGTGACTTTCTCTACTCTTACAATGGCGTGGGAGTGGGGCACCCTTTGAGTCAATCAGAATTTCCAAGGCTGTGCATGAAAATGTCCTTGGCTCACTCTATGCTCCCTCATCCCAAGTTGGAATTTCTTTTAGGAGGAAGTATTTGCAACTTCTATAAACGTAGTATAAAATTTCAACCAATGCAATATCTGTGAAAGAAGGTCGTATGCCTGTTACTCATCACACTAGTCTAAACTACCAGCACAAAGCTTAGCACATATAAGTTGCTCCAAAACACGTATTATATAAATATTTAATGTGTGGATGATGGCAGCATTGTTCAAAATATTCAAAATCTCTCCCTACGGTCCTCCTCTGTATATATATTTGTGGACTGCATACATCTGTGTCTCACTGACATTAAGTCTTGCCACGTGACTGAGTTTGATCAACAAAAGGTGAGTGAAAGCACCACATGCCACCTCAAGCAGACGGTTTAACACGTAGTGTGTGGCCTGCCATTGCTTTCTTTTCCCCTGAACCTTAAGACAAGCAATGCCCAGGTACACCTGTTCCATCAGTCTATGTTCAGAAATGAATACATATTGAGCAGAGCCATAGCAAGGTGCCAACCTTTGTTTTTGTAAGCCACTGAGGTTTGGAGGTCATCTATCACAGTAGCGGAACTTAGCCTATGCTGACTGATGCAGACAGTGCGGTTAACGCCTTTGAAAGAAAGGGCAATTTCTTTTATTGGAGTTTATGAGTATCTTCAATACAAAAGCACTGCTCCCAGTAACAAAGAAAACAGACTAACTGCAAGGGCTGAAAGGGACATGAAAACTATATTTTTTCCCATTTCCTTTGCTCTAACATAGTAGCAGTAGATTTTGAAGAAAAGGGGATTACAGGGGGTGTTTTTTTAAAATTTCAGGTCCTATATGTCTTCTGGAAATCCTGGTGGCCTAGTGGTTAAGTGCCACAGCTGCTAACCAACAGGTTGGCAGTTTGAATCCACCAGGTGCTCCTTGGAAGTTCTATGGGGCAGTTCTACTCTGTCCTATAGGGTCACTATGAGGCAGAATCGACTTGACGGCAATAAGTTTTATTTATTTATTTTTTGCGGGGGGGGATTATATATCTTTTAAAATGTGTATAATGAGCTCATATTATGTATAATTAAAGTAGTTGTAATAATGAAGAAATACAGGACAGGATGAAGTAACAATCATGAATTACTTATAAATATTGATGAGAAACATTTTTGTGATCATATTAACTATTTCAAATGAAAACATTATCAAGCAAATGTTTTTATACTGGAACTGGTAGCCTAGAGATAGTGATATTATTCTCTCTTCTGAACGCTTTAGATGATTCTAGAGCTGTAAACTGATTTAGTTCAATATTCAGGCAGGAAATGCATATTCCTCTATAATTTCATCTAGGATACCACTTGAGAAATTTCCCTTTGCTTTATGTAACTTTTGTGGCAATTCCCCTTCTCAGATCTGATCCATAATTTAGCATGTGTAATTAACACATGTAATGATGTGTTAATGATCTCTTATTTATACAGCATCTAGCTTCAATGAACACAAAGTACTCTATTTACTTAATTTATACTCTAAACGTGCATCTGGAACTATCTTTGAACTTAGATTAACTGCACTAAAGAGTAGAATTCTTTAAGAACATTTATTTAAAGGCAAGAATAAAAAACTAAGATTTGCGAATATTCCTTTGTATGACAAACTTTTTTTAAGGCTTTCAATTTAGAACGAAGAGTACTAGACAAGTGCTTTCAAACACACATCAGTGTTCAGCAGGCTCCTGATGACTACCTAGAACCTTAAATTCATATTAACATCATAAGAAGAACTTCATTTACAATAAAAGGCTACTTTGCAGTTGTAGTTAATTCTACATTTACCTGCCTCTATAATTTGGTTCACTTAGGGCTGTGTCTTACATTAATACTCATTATAGAAGCCCCTTCTAATGTTACTTGATTTGACAGAAATGCATTAGCAATGAGAAACGTTTCCTAATGTATTCAGACAGTATTAATGCAGGCAGAACCTATGGTAATGATTGCTATTTAAACACAAAGATTATTCCTTTTGGTCTGCTTTTTAAAAACAGAAATAAAATCCACAACCACCAGAGATTACAACTATCAGCTTTTGAAATACACTTTGCATTAATATCATTGTCCCATATTAAAGCAGTCATATACAGAGATAGTTGCATAAAATGATCATGCTAGACTCATAGATCTACTCAGAGGGAAGAGGCCAAGTAAAAAAGGATAACCTTCTCCCTTGTATAGGAGAAAGGAACCTCAGGAGGATGAGTTGATACTGAGTGACAAGAGGTCTTATCCTTACTACTAAGCCCAGCAGGGAGTGAACCACAGGAAGAGTCATAGGCAACTGTGTTGGGAAGCAGGGTGGTGTGTTGTGGAATAGGACAGTCTGTGCAATGGGAGGGGTTGCTACATAGAAAACATGCAGTGGATCCTATGGTGGTCTGCCCAAACCCCCTCTTTGGGGCTCTGCATTCATCTCCCAGCTGCTGGGAATATCAACTGCTGATCTTCTCTCATGAAAAGTGCCCTGTGTAACAGGCCACTGCCTTATCTAAAGTTAACCTCCCCCCTCCCCCACCCCAGAAGCAGCCCCTGGTCAATTATTGGCAGATATAGGCATACAAAGGCCTGGCCTCCTCCCCGTAACTTGGGACCACAATAAGGAGCCATCCTAGAGCCATAGCAACCCATAGGATCAGCTGAGGTCTCAGGTGCAACTGCTTTACGAGTCAGCTCCTCCCTCTGCCTAATCTTGAGTGTGCATTTCCCAGGAGCATTCCTCAATAAACCTCTGCACACAACTCCCCATCTAAGAATCTGTTTCCAAAATGTCTAGTCAAAGATGATAGGAGAGCCAGGAAAGTGAGTGAAATTGGTTGGGTTTCTAGAATTAGTAACAGCAGGGTTTTGTAACGGAAAGGAATAAATGAGACATGTATACACATACATATCTCACCAGTTGCTGTCAAGTCAACTCAGATGGGGTTAGACTGGTTGGTTGCTAACCCAAACACTGAAAGTTCGAGTCCACTTAGAAGCTCCTCAGAAGAAAGGTCTAGCAATCTACTTCTGAAAACTCTATGGAGCACAGTTCTACTGACACACACATGGGGTTGCCATACAAATACCTAAACCAAAAAAACCCAAACCTGTTGCCATTGAGTTGATTCCAACTCATAGCGACCCTATAGGACAGAGCAGAACTATACAAATACCTAGACCCGGTGCCATCGAGTCGATTCCGACTCATAGCGACCCTACAGGACAGAGTAGAACTGTCCCATAGAGTTTCCAAGCACCACCTGGTGGATTTGAACTGCCGACCCTTTGGTTCCCAGCCGTAGCACTTAACCACTATGCCACCAGGGTTTTCATAGCTGTCTTTAAATCCAAAATCTCATCATCTAATGAGTTCTAAAGAAGTGAACTGTCCCGCACGTCCTCTTCTGCTATTCTATTTCAAGTCTAGCCCTCTCCTAGAAAACCCTGAATCTCTGATAGCCACAAGGATCCCAGATGGGCGGCCTGTATCAGGCAATGTGTATGGAAAATTAATATTATTTTATCTGGTAAAATGACATCTCCTTAATTGGTCCCCTGTCCTCATCGCATACAGCCAAATTATCAGCTCCTTCCAATAAGCAAGGATCGAGCAGATGAAGGGGGATATTTTTACCTTAGATGATTACTAAAATGTTTAACATATGTAGCCTGACTTACTAGCAAAATACTCTGCTGGGAAATAGCCTCATTCAATTGCCCACAAATATTGTCATCTCCCAATAATCCATTTTAATTCATGGGAGTATGGATTATTTTAAAGCTGCAAGTGGTTTAAAACTATCCTATGATGCCAATGTATTTAAATGTATGTTCGGATATGGAGTTCTCAGTTATTTTAACCAAGTAATGGTATCATTAGCCATTATTTCATCAATTCCATAAATCACTAAAATTTCATTTTCAGAAAGCATATTTCACGTTTATTTATCACATAATAGCTAAATACTCATTTTATCCTCAAGGTTTTCCAGATTTGTAAGTAGATTTATTGAGGCTTACTCATCGCCAGACAGAATAAGAGGTGATGGGAAGCACAAAGTTGACAAAGATATTGACTGAGAAACCACTGATATTGACTGACTTCAGCTGGAAGGGACAATATGCTCCTATCATGCAAGTGGGAATCTAGACAGAATTTTGTCGAAGTTTGGAAAAATAAGTAACATATTGTATAACAGAATGTACAGAGTGAAAATTTGAACACAAAAAGAACGTGGTGTAGTAAATGAATCACTTATATATAAATAAAAAGCAATGTGCAAAGTAAAAATAAGACACTATGGAATCACTAAAAATAGGTATTATTTCCTACAGAGAATATAACATTTGCATTGCTCTAAATTATCTCTTCAAAGCTATACATTTCTGAGGATGTATTTTAATTTTGAAGTGTTCCATTTGCTATTGCCTGCTCCGATGAAGAGTAAGTCTCTAGATGGCGCAAATGGTTTGCGCTTGTCTATTAACCTAAAGATTGGTGTTTCAAACCTACTTAGTGGTGCTGTGCAAGAAAGGCCTGGTGATATGCTTCTGTAAAGATCAAAACCAAGAAAACCCTATGAAGCAGTTCTACTCTATAACACGTGGGATCACCATGAGTCCTAATCAACTTGATGGCGAAGGGTTATATGGGTATACTTTGATGAACTAACAGAACCTTAAGTTTAGAAGGGCCGTACATCATAGGACATTTAATTGAAATCATTCTCTCAATGGCTTTAATATGTAATTCAGCAAAGAGACTCTTCAGAGAAAGACTATATAAAAGTATAAATCTTAATAGATAAACACAGGTTGAAACCGGGGGGAGGAATCCAGACTTCTGAACTCCACACCATGATCTCTTATGGAGCTCAGTGAAAGCAGACTGCAAACCACTGACCTATGCGTAACCAGATGCCATCAAGTCAATTCTGACTCATGGCGACCCCGTGTCAGAATAGAACTGTGATCCACACGGTTTTCAATGGCTGATTTTTGGGAGTAAATCACCAGGCCTTTCTTCCAAGGTGCCTCTGGGTAGACTCAATCCACCAACCTTTCCGTGAGCAGCTGAACACGTTAACTATTTACACCACCAGGGACTCCCACATATACATACAACCTCTCTAAAATGTTCCAGGCCAACCTATTCTATTTGCTAGTCTTTATGTTTTTTTTTTTTTTTTAATCCATAACTCCAAAGAGTGAGACATCCTCACCTCCCAAGTTAGCCTACTCTACTTTCAGATAGCATTTAATTTTTAGAGAAGTCTTCCTAATTGAATTGAAATCCATCTTCTGCGATATCCATTCACTTCTGGTCAACCCTGGTATCCATTCACTTCTGGTGCCTGGGCAATAGGTGACATGTAATTGGCGCTCGATAAATAGTTACTGGATAAATGAATGGCTAAACAACACCAGTTCTTTTCTTCGAAGTCATCAACTAAAGACTAATTCTTTTCTAAAGGAAAAACTAAGTATTTGGACACTATTTTCAACATTTTCTTCTGTATTTCTACCATGATATGGTTTCCATACCTTTCACCAACCTGGGTGACTTGCTCTAGCCTTGCGTCATTTTGTAAACTTGCTTTGCAATGGGGAGACCAGAGCCAAACACAATACACCAAGGGTGGTTTGACAAAAGCAGTGACTCCATCCATCTGGACCTGTTTGTTTGCTAATTCTGAGTAGGACTGCAAAAGTTTCATGCACTAGAGCCATCACACATTTGTCTCCAACTAAGTGTGTGGTCCACTCAATCCCCTAAATGAGAAGTAACCAAGTCTAGCTCACTGTCTTTTTCTATAAATAAAGTTTTATTTGAACCCCGTCACACCCATTCATTTATGTATTGCCTGTGGCTACTTCCACGATACAAGGGCAGAATTGAGTAGCTAAGACAGAGACTGTGTGACCTCAGAAGACTAAAATGTTTATTACCATCTGGTCCTTTACGCACAAAACTTCACTGAACCCTGCTCTGTCATCTCTGACTGGGATCAATTGAAGTTCAGGCCAATAAAAGCAGTACCTCCTAACTATGGGAACCTTTGAAACTACTCCCTCCTAGGCAAAGCTGATGTTTTCCCTAGAATTCCTTTAAATAATTGTTTTAAAGGAACCATGATCAGATGATCAGAGCCTCCGCAATCAGTAGGAATATCTACAAAACTTAAAAAATGCCAACTCCTGGGCATCGAACTAGGTCAACTAATTCAGAAACTCAAGGGTATGTCTTTGAATAACCCCCGGCATCAGCAGCCTTGTCTTAGTCCTATCCTTCTACCAGTGTACCCTGGGCCATAACCTCTGTTTTGTTGTTTGCTTGCTTGCTTGAATTTTTACTATGAAATAATTTTAGACCCACATTAAAGTTAAAAAAACAGTAGACAGAGTTTCCATGTAATCTCCACTCAGATTCTCCCAGTGATAATGTTTTATATAACCATAGTAAAATTATGAAAATCAGAAAATTGACATTGTACAGTACTATTAACTAAACGATAGACATTACTCAGATCTTTTAAGTGCTTATTTGTGTGAAATTTTATCACATGAATAGGTTCATGTAATCACCACCACAACCAGGACACAGAACTGTTCCATTAGCCCAAAGAAACTTCCCCATGCTACCCATTTATAGATAGAGCCTCTCTCCCCCAAACCCTAGCAACTCCTATTCTCCATCAGTATAATTTTGACAATGTCATATAAATAGAATGATAAAGAACAGAATCTTTGAGATAATCTTTTTCACTCATTATAATGCCCTCGATATCCACCTAACCTGCTGTGTGCATCAGTAGTTTGTTCCTTTTTATTGCTAAGTAGTATTCCATGTGGCAGAGTTTGTTCAACTGTTTGCTCAGCAAAGGACATTTGGGCTGTTTCCAGTTAGGGGCGATTAATAGACATACTATAAACATTCATATATAGGTTTTCATGTGAACAAAATTTTCATTTCTCTTAGGTAAATATTCAGGCATAAAATTGCTGGATCACATGGTAAATGAAAACCAAAAAAAACAAACCCACTGCCATTGAGTTGATTACGACTCATAGCGACCCCACAGGACAGAGTAGAACTGCCCCATAGAGTTTCCAAGGAGCGCCTGGCGGATCTGAACTGCCAACCTTTTGGTTAGCAGCCATAGCACTTAACCACTACCCACTAGGGTAGGAATGTTTACCATGTAAGTAACTGTCATTTCCAGAATGGCTACACCAGACTGCATTTCCATCAACAATGTGTAAGAGTTCCAGTTGCTCTTTACCCTCATCAGCACTTCGTATGGTCAGTATTCAATATTTATGTTGGCCATTTTAGTAGTTGTATAGTAGTATCTCATTGTGGCTTTAATCCACATTTCCCTAAGGGCTGACGATATTTTCCTGTACTTATTAGAATCATCCTTTCTTTGGTGAACTGTCCAAGTCTTTTGCCCTTTTCCCATTTCCTAATTAAATTGTTTGCCTTCTTATTCTTGAATTTAAAGTGCTCTTTATATATTTTGGATCCAAGACCTACATCAGATATGGGAATTGAAAATATTCCCTCACAGAGCAACATTTTTAATTTTGATGAAGTCCAATTTATCAAGTTTCTTCTTTTATAGATCATGTTTTTGGTATCTTTTTTATTGGTCAGGGCCTGATTAGGAGAGAGAAGCTACTCAGTGATTTGACAAGGAAAAGTTACACACGCACACACACACACACTAACTGTAACAGGGATTACATAACAAGAGATTAGCTAAAAAGAAGTAAAGAGAGCTCAAAATAATGTAAGAATATACAGGAATATATGTCTAGATAGCAGATATATGGAGCAGCCACCAACCCTAGTTCTGAGATTGGGTGTCCAAGGAAGAGCTGAGCCCACCCTACCCCCTGCTCCTGGGAGAGGGTGTGGCCTTGGCTCACTAGATGGCAGAGGTACCACTGCCAGGTCTCCGTGGTAGGACTTGTTGGGAAACTGCCCTGTAAGGTGCTAGGGAAAGCTGTTCACAGGGAGCTGTCTCACCAGAGCCACAAGGCTACAAAACCACTCTAATGGAATGCTGGGAGAAGGGGCTGGCCTTTGAGTGCTGTTGGCCTCCACGCTCTGCAACAGCTGTGGGTGTCAGAGAAGCTGTCCATACTGCAGATGTCTGACTGTGAGCACACAGGACCAGGAAGAGAGACCCCTTCCTCCAGCGATGTCTCTCTATCGCCCTCCACTGGCAAAGCTGAGCATTGCACCAGCTGGTAAAGATATTTAAAGGGTCTAGATCTATTTTCACAGGGTGCCTTTGTGCCAGCTAAGCTGGAATGGTCAGCAAGATGTTACTCCTCAGTTTCTGAAATAGTCAGGAGGGGGCTAGGCTTGGCTCCGTTTCTGGTGTTCCACTAGAGTCATTGTTGTTGTGAGCCCTTGAGTGGATTACAACTCATAACGACCCTATAGGACAGAGTAGAACTGCCTCATGGGGTTTTCTATCCTGTGATCTTTACCAGAGCAGATAGTCTTTTTTCCTCCCCCACAGAGCTGCTGGGTGGGTTCTAACTGCCCTTTCTGTTAGCATCTGAGCTCTTACCCACTGCACCCTCAGAGTTCCTTTCACCTAGAGTAGAGAAGGTATAATCAAAAGGGCTCTGTCCTACAGGGTCACCCTCTTCAAAGCCTACAAGAGGGATAGAAAGGGCAGGCTTTTATTTATTTATTTATTTTGAAGTTTTTTTTTTTTTTGTCTTTAAAAAATAAAAAGTCTTTACCCATCATCAATTCTGGGTTGCAGGCTGCTCTAGTGCCCAGACTGGCTTTTGTAGGAGGTAAAAACCAAACAAATCTAAAACAAAAACAAACAAATCAAAATACCAGGGAACTTACATGGGGTCATGCCTCAAATCCCCGGGTTCCTAGTTAACGCTACTTCTCTCTACCCTTCAGATTCTTCTGATAGCTACTCTGCATATTTTCCCAGGGTTTACAGTCGTTGATTAGCAGGTAGAATCCGGTGGAAAGTGCTTATTTCTTCTCTGGAACCAGAAACTCTTCACGGCCTATGATTCATTCCATTTATTTCTGAGACAGCACTCCAGGGCTTATTTTACATTTGGGTGTTTCTGGGTCATGGCATTGCCATAACCAGCTGGCTCAGAGAGATTCATTCTAAGCATTGCTTGTCTTAATCTACAAGGCTTCTATATTTGCTAACGCTAGAAAAAGGCAGTATTTGGGCATTAAAGAGATACTCCTATATTATGAAGGGCAGGCTTCCATCAATAATGGTCCACACCTGAAGAAAGAACTGACTTGTCCGTGGCTGCATATTTGGCATCATTGATCTCACCTTTCTAGCATACAAGAAGCCCGGAGTTACCTGGCCACTAAAACTTGGCACTCTTTGCCCATATGACCATTTCTACGCTAGCTTTCTATCAGTTCCTCCTTAGGGTTTCCTTCTTACAGATGACATCTTTTGAATCCAATTTTTTCCCTATTGGGCAGGGTCACAGGCGGGTGGACAATCACACTCCTCTCTCAAATTTACAATACATGATGATAATAATGACCATAACAATAAATAATGCTAGTAACCTTTCTACCATTTTTAGTATGTGCCAGCATTATAATGGGTGCCTTAACTATATTATTGGTCACCCCCACTACAATTTATGAATTGACCAAAACCAAATAAAACAAACTAGCTGCCATTGAGTTGATTCCAACTCATGGTGACCCCATGCGTTTCTGAGCAGAACTGCATTCCACAGGGTTTTCAACAGCTGTTTTCTTTTGGAAGCAGATCGTCAGGCTTTTCTATCAAGGTGCCTCTGGGTGGATTTGAACCACCAATCTCTCAGTTAGTAGCCAAGCACTCAAATATCTGCACCATCCAGCAACTCATTATTTTTCAGAGGCAGAAAATTAAATGTTAGAACAAAGATTAGAAACCCAGAGTCTGATTCCAAATCTCATCTTTTCCCCAAGAACTGCACCCAGTACCCTCACCACCACTATGTCTCCATCACCCTTTTTGCCTATACCTTTAGGCATACATCTTGGTTTTATCTCCCAAACCAGACTGAAAGCTCCTTGATGGCAGTGAATTATCTTAGGTTTTAAAACACCTACCGGACACAGAGAAGTTAGCGGCTTTATTTTCATAGGTGCCCGTTTAGGGGGCTGACTGAAAGAATTTATCTAGAGAGTCACAAATCCAGCTGACGCCCAGCCGAGTGGAAGGAATGCTCAGTGAATAATATGGCCAATCTCACTGATGATCAAGGTTTGCCTGCGCATAAATATGATCACCCAACTGGAAATGAGGTGTCACTGCCCGCATTAATTTATAGCTACATATGAAGAAATGGAGCCAAATGTTATAAACGCAAGTACAAGCCTTTCGAACACACACCATTTTGGAGGCTCGTATTTGACGATGATACCAGATAAAGGCTCACATCAGTCATGCCGCAGCCTCCCTCCCTGATTACAAAGTACATGCTGTCCATTTCTCTGAACATGATGACATGCTATCAAAAGATGATAAATGCCCTCACAAACAGTTAGGGCTTAAAAAAGAAAAAAAAAAGGCTTGCGATAGTTCTTTCTGGTTTTGCAACAATGAACCTCTTGACTGGATTTCCTATATGCAGGGGTGTGAAAAGCAAAAGGTTTTAGCCATCATGAAAGCTTAAATGAGGAGAGATAAAAATTAGAAGATCTGGGGATTGGAATAGACATTAGATCACATTTAGTACAACCACAATTCAGAGTTGAAATTCCTCCGGAGTCAGGGAAATACCTGTAGTGCTCCGTTTGGCAGAAAGTTCCTTTGTTCATTCATTCGTTAATTCATATATTTGATGAATATTTATATCAGGCTTTTTTAATGAGTCAGAAGTATACTAGGGAAAGAGCAGTGCACAAGACAGGCATATTCCTACTCTTAAGGAGACTCTGTTTTAGTGGAACTGGCAGACAATAAACAATGTTACATGAGAAATTAATTATCTACACCCATGATGGAGAGTCCATAATATGGTATCGAAATTAAGTTCTTCTCTATATTGATCTGAGTTTCTAACTATTTTTCACAATTAGCCATGGTTTTATATCTTAAAAAGCTGTCCTAGTGGTGCAATGGTTAACCGTGTGGTTGCTAAATGAAAGGTCTATAGTTCGAACCCACCAGCCGCTCCACAGGAGAAAGATTCAGCAGCCTGCTTCCATAAAGATTACAGGCTAGGAAACCCTGTGGGGCAGTTCTACTCTGTCTTATAGGGTTGCTATGAGTCAAAATCGACTTGATGGCATACAACAACAAGGCTTAATGTGACACAGAACAAAGTTCTCCATTTTTCTGCATGGAGACACATCACATATTTGAGGGGAGCTAGCACCATGCTGGAAAAATGACTACAGTATGCTTTAACTCTTTCTTACTTGACAAAACGTTGGGGTCCTTTATTCACCACTCTGGTCCCACATGCCAGGTTTTTTCTCTGTCAAAGCAGTGATTCTCAACCCATCACTTTTGTTCATAATCACACTTATTAGAATTATGGCCTGCAAGGTGGGCTTGGAAATGAAGGGGAACTCATGGATATTTGGTGATGTTGTCTGTACTCTAGTAGCGCTGAATCCAGCAACACTATCACGTTCCTCTTGTCAACCCTATGCCTTTACTGATACTTCCAAATGATGAGCTCCTATTTTCCGGGAAAAAATTATTTTAAAGTATAAAAATTATACATGAGATAGACAAGTTTAAAATAAGGTAGGTGTGTATATGTATATCTATATGGAGACCTGGTGGTACAGTGGTTAAGAACTCGGCTGCTAGCCAAAAGGTAGGCAGTGCAAATCACCAGCTGTTCCTTGGAAATCCTACGGGGCAG
Source organism: Elephas maximus indicus (assembly GCF_024166365.1). Classification (NCBI taxonomy): domain Eukaryota; kingdom Metazoa; phylum Chordata; class Mammalia; order Proboscidea; family Elephantidae; genus Elephas; species Elephas maximus. Next base: position 18,178,968 of record NC_064845.1, on the reverse strand, counting down.
TTCTACTCTGTCCTGTAGGGTCGCTATGAGTCGGAATCCACTCTACAGCAATGGATATATATATATATGTACAAACACACATACACACATACATATGTATATATACATAAATGCTTATTTGTCACATAGACATACATATATGTATACTATATAATATACACATACACAAAATTAATGTAATAGTAGAATGGAGAAAATTTGATTGAGGAAAGAGAATCAAATATATTCCCTGTAATTGTAACACATACAGCTGGATCACAACCTTGCATATCAGAGGCAACATGCCTGGCACTCAGGATTAGAACTCTGGAGCTAGACTTGCTGTATTCAAATCCTGGTTCCATCATTACCAGGTGCCTGATGTTGGGCAAGTACTTAACCTCTCTGTTGCTTATTATCTCCAGCCATAAAATAAGAATAGATCAGAACCTTGGTTGAGCTGTTGTGCGAATTAAATGACTTAATCCACGTAAAGCATTAGAGCACCTAACTCCTGGTAAGTGCGGTAGGTGTGTTGGCTGTAATTACAATTATATGTGCAAAGGAAATCTGATTTTTTCATTTTCTAAAACCAAGCCAGTCTTCCTTAGGAGCTCCCATCCTGCTATGTTGGAAGGGATAGGGGGACGTATTTGAACAACAAACTTACTGATTTATATTATTACAATCTCTCCAGCTTGAATAGTCACTATTGGATGATATTTTTAACTTTCTGGAAGAGAGATACAATTTTATGAACTATATTTATGTCCCTTTCCCTTTCTGTGCTTGATCTAACCTCTTCCTCCCTCCCTTCCATTAACTTCAAGGAGGACTGAATAATTTGTTCATAAAAATTCTTCTAATGTTCCTGGCAGTGATGGTAAAAAGGGAAACACAATCAACTACCATTATGAGAAAGAAGGAAGCCTGCCAGTTCCACAGGGAATTGACATTAATTTTGCTTCTCTGGTGTCTCCATGTCTCTACATATCTGGAATAGAACCTTCTACCATATTAACCATCCAGGCCAAACTCCTGATTTTGTTCTAGCGCAGTTGGCTCTCTGTACAAGACTTAAAATGTATCACCCCAATTATCCTGGCTCTCAGCCTCCTGTCTGTCCAATGTCACAGCTCTGTAGAAACAGGACAGAAATGGCATTAAAGAGATTGGAATTGGAATAGACTTGGGCCCACTGGGCTGTTTGCTACTACGGTCTTGGCTGTTTTCTTAGGCCAGGGTTTTTAGAGCTTGAATAAACCCAGTCAGCTTCAGCTCTCACGAAAGTTTCAGCATTTTTTTGTTTAATCTCTCCAAAGCCGTCCAAAAGCATTACCTGAAGGTAAAACTTAGAATTGAATTTCTAGTCCCAGAGGACACCGCCATTGCTGCTAGAGTTGGCCTAAAGCCCTAGTGTGTAACAAGCACATTTGCAGTTAGAGTCTATTAGTAAACTGATGAAAGCTTACCAGCTAAAAGCTAAAGAATGCCACTTAATGCCCTCTTTTGCTTTTAATGGACTGAAACCTGTTAAAATGCTGCTAAATAATAAGGCGAATTTTTCTTGCAGTTAATAGAGGGACAAGAATACACACAAACATACAACTGGGAGATGAATTTCACTAGGCTTTGTACCAATAGCAGCTGGAAGGTGGTAAAACTTAGAGTCACCAGGGTCCAGGGAGGCCCACAGAAATGCCAGAGATGGAATAGAAGACATTCTACTCAGACAGGACTTCTATGATTACATTATCAATTTTTCTTGCAGCTATTTTTATTAAATTAGTGGAGCAAAAAATAGACACATTTGGTCCACAGACAGAGAAAGCTGGGTATAGCAAAGAGAGGATTCAAATGGCACAACAGATGTCTCAGGGCTCTCATATCAAGGGGCATGCTCTGAAGGGCTCTTCCGGGAGCTGTAATGCAGAGAATGGCTTACTGAGTACAAAAATGAGAGAAGTTAGGGAATGGAGTTTTCAAGACTTCCCTCATTCTTTACCTTCCCAGATGGGCTGTTTCCATCTATTTTTGGATCAGTGATGTCCAGCCAACCAGTTGATCCAGTCATTTCAGTGATATTTTGCTTTTGGGACACGTGTCAAGATTCAGCTTCACAAATGAACACTTTGTTCTTCCTCTCCAATGTGGAATACTCAATTATTTGACCCACCCTATGCTAGAGTTTGTTTTTGACTTTGATGGGTTCCAGCCCTACAAAGATAATGAAGATCATGGTTCCAGACCTCCAGAAGGTTAAGAAGCTCCTGGTTGAGTCAGAAAGTGGTTTCAATGCCAACGGCATCTGAGTCTTCTGGCTATAGCTTGCTTCTGACTTTCTTTCCTCCTTATCTGAATTTGGACTTACGGACTTTCCCTAACCACTTGAGGCTATCCATTCACCCTTTATATATGCCTCTAAACTTCTTTTGCTTCAACCTATGGCTCTGGTGTTGTGAAGCCTTATGCTGACCTGGTTTGAACTCCTGCTTTCTTTAGCCATAATTATCCATGTGTTCTTCTCATTATTTCTACAATTTCTCCTAAGTCTCTAAACTGTTGCCCTGCCTTTTCTGTTCCTGCTTTTTCAGTCTGCTGTTTCAGATTACATTTTCCAAAGACATACATAGCAATAACTACCATCTTATATGCTCATCTTACAATGTGACTTTGTCATTCTGCCATCATTAGATGGAATCTATGAACATGGGCAAACCTTTGTGCCTGTCTCAACCAACAGAGTATGGTGGAAGGATGTTGTGACTTTCAAGCCTAGGTCATAAAAGGAGATACAACTTCAGCCTGGCTGGCTTTCTTAAAACCCAGATGCCACGATGTGGAGGAAGACCTGGCTATTGGGCTCTGACCAGTCTCAGCTAGGTTCTAGCCAACATCCAACTAAACCAATGGCTAGGTACATAAGTAAGGAAGGCTTCATGATGACCATATGATTGCAACTACATAGAAGATCTCCAAGCATCAAAAACTACCTGCTTCTTAATCTCAGTCAACCACCAGAAGCCATGACCAAGTGACATTCATAATAGGTATGCAAGGATGGTTCAACATTAGAAAATCAGCCAATGTAATCCACCACATAGATAGAACAAAATAAAAGAATCACATGATTATCTCAATCAATGCAGAAAAGGCATTTGATAAAGTCCAACACTCATTCCTGATAAAAACTCTCAATAAAATAGGAATAGAAGGGAAATTCATCAACATAATTAAAGGGCATCTATACAAAGCCCACAGTCAACATAAACCATTGTTGCATTCTCCTTGACAATGGGAAAAAGGCAAGGATGCCCTTTATCACCACTCCTATTTAACATTGTGCTGGAAGTCCTAGCTAGAATAATAATATAAGAAGAAGAAGAAATAAAGGGCATCTTAACTGGAAAGAAAGAAGTAAAAAAATCCCTATTCACAGATGATAAAATCCTATACACAAAGAACCCCAAAGATTCCACAAGAAAATTACTGGGACTAACTGCAAGATTCAGCAGAGTAGTAGGATACAAGATAAATATACGAAAATGAATTGGATTCCTATACACAAATAAAGAGAACTTCAAAAAAGAAATTAGGAAGACAAAACCATTTATAATAGTCTTTAAAAAGATAAAATACTTAGGAATAAATCTAAACGGGGATTTAAAACACCACTTTTTTTTTTTTATATATATAAACACTATTGCAAGAAACAAAAAGAGGCCTACGAAAAAGGAAAAACACGCCACGCTTACGGATAGGAATAGTCAACACTGTGAAAATGTCAATCCTACCCAAAGTGAACTACAGATAAAATGCAATCCTAACCCAAATACCAACAGCATTCTTTAATGAGGTAGAAAAACTAATCACCAACTTTATACGGAAAGGAAAGGGGCCCCAGATAAGCAAAGCATTACTGAAGAAAAAGAACAAAGTAGGCGACCTCATACTACTTGATCTTAGAAACTACTATACAGCCACAGTAGTCAAAATAGCCTGGTACTTGTACAAGGACAGACACATAGGCCAATGGAACTTCTGGAGAACCCAGAAGTAAATCCGTCCACCTGTGGTCAGCTAATCTTGACAAAGGCCCATAGTCCATTAAATGGGGGAAAAAACTGTCTTTTAAACAAATGGTGCTGGCATAACTGCATGTCAATCTGTAAAAAAAAAAAAAAAAAATGAAACAGGGCCCATATCTCACACCATACACAAAAACTAACTCAAAATGGATCAAAGACCTAAACATAAAACCTAAAATGATAAAGATCATGGAAGAAAAAATAAGGACAATGCTAGGGGCCCTAATACATGGCATAAATACAATACAAACCTTAACTAACAACACACCAACGTCGGAAGAAAAGATAGATAACTGGGAGCTCGTAAAAATTAAAACTTATGCTTATTAAAAGACTTCATCAGAAGAATAAAAAGAGAACCTACAGACTGGGAAAAATTTCTGACTACTACATATACAATAAGGGTCTAACCTCTAAAATCTATAGAATACTTCACCACCTCAATGACAAAAAAATAATCCAGTTAAAAAACGGGCAAAGGATATGAACAGACACTTCACCAAAGAAGACATTCAGGCATCTAACAGACACATGAGGAAATGCTCAAGATCACCAGCCATTAGAAAAATGCAAATCAAAACCACAATGAGACAGCATCTTACCCCAACAAGACTAGCACTAATTCAAAAAACACAATGTTGGAGAACATATGTGGAGATTGGAGCTCTTATGTACTGCTGGTGGGAATGTAAATTGGTACAACCATTATGGAAAATGATATGGCGATTTCTTAAAAAGCTAGAAATAGAAATACCACATGATCTAGCAATCTCACTCCTAGGAATATACCGTAGAGAAATAAGAGCCGTCACACGAATATACATATGTACACCTATGTTCACTGCAGCATTATTCTCAACAGCAAAAAGATGGAAACAACCTAAGTGCCTATCAACAGATGAATGGACAAATTATGGTACATACACGCAATGGAATACCACACAACAATAAAGAACAATGATGAATCTGCAGAACATCTTACACCATGGATGAATCTGGGGGGTATTGTACTGAGTGAAATAAGTCAATCACAAAAGGACATATTTTGTATGAGATCACTATTATAAAAACTCAAGAGAAGGTTTATACACAGAACAACAACAACAAAAAAATGATCTTTGGTGGTTACCGTGGAGGGGAGGGGTGTGGAGGGGAGAGTAGATCAGTTAATTTTGGTGAAGGGAAAGACAACACACAATATAGGGGAAGGCTGTACAGCTTGACCAAGGCAAAGTCATAGGAGCTTCCCAGACACATCCAAACACCTTTTGGGACCAAGTTACTATGGCCGAGGGCTTGGGACCATGGTCTCGGGGAACATCTAGGTCAATTGGCATACCACAGTCCATAAAAAATGTTCTACATCCTAGTTTGGCAAGTAGCATCTGGGATCTTAAAAGCTTGCGAGTGGCTATCTAAGATACATCTATTAGTCCTGTCAAGTTTGGTGCAAAGGAGGATGAAGAAAACCAAAGATACTAGGAAAATATTAGTCCAAAGGACTAATGGAGCACATGAACCACAGCCTCCACTAGCCTGAGCCCTGACAAACTAGGTGGTGCCTGGCTGCCACCTCCGACTGCTGTGACAGGGATCACAGTAGAAGGTCCCAGACAGATTGAGAGAAAAATGTAGAACAAAATTCAAATTCACAAAATGACCAGACTTAATAGTCTGACAGAGACTGGAGGAACCTCTGAGACTGTGGTCCCCGGATACCCTGCTAACTCAGAACTGAAGCCACTCCCAAAGTTCACCTTTCAGTCAAAATAATAGACAGGCTTATAAAACAAACTATAACACATGTGAGGAATGTGCTTCTTAGTTCAATCAAGTCTACTGAGACCAAATGGGCAACTACTGCCCAAAAACAAAGACGAGAGGGCAGAAGGGACTGGGAAACTGGATGAATGGACATGGGGAACCCAGAGTGAAAAGGGAAAGGGGGAAAGCACTGATACATTGTGGGGTTTGCAACCTATGTCACAGAACAATTTGTGTATAAATTTTTTGAATGAAAAACTAATTTGTACTGTAAACTTTCACCTTAAACCCAATTAAAAAAAAAAAAAAAAAGATTAGTGGTTCAAAACCACCCAGAGACACCTCAGAAGATAGGACTACTGGTCTACTTCTGGAAAGGTCACAGCCTTGAAAACCATATGGAGCAGCTCTACTCTGCACACATGGGGTCTCCATGAAACAGAATGGACAACAACATGTACTGAGCTAAAATGTTGTAGTAACACAGGAGGGGGCATGTATTTATAAGCCATGAGCCAAATCACTGTGCTAAATATCACCTTAGTTGCCTGAAAGAATTAAAGCATTTTTCCAAAATGCCAGTTCCTAGGAGATAATTCAAGTCCTGGGAAACTCTACCTTCTTTCATAATTTTGTATATTCATATAGAAAAATTGACATCTAGTTACAAAAAAAAGACTTTTGTTTTTAATATTCCATTTGAAACCTGAGTTTTGTTCTTCCAGAGAATTCTTCTATTTTCTAGATTGTGTTCAAAAACATCAAACAGAAACAGAAAAACCAAGGTTGAAATGGTTGCATGGGCAATGCCTGAATTATCTTCTATAAATTTTAAACAGAGGGATCAAAGACAATACTTTCCAATAATCCACAGAGCTTTTTTGTTGGGCAAAATAATAAAAGCAATAGAGTGATTTCTGTTACCAAGATGAGGGCCAACAAAAAGTTTTGGCTCTTGATCTTAATTTCTCCCACCAGTGTCCACACGGGTGAAAACCACAATAAAGCTGTGAAAAGGATAAATCAAGGGCAGATACACACATTAGAATCTCTTAACAGGTCCAACATCTGATATGTAGAGGCAAATATTGACAGTCGTATCCTTAGAGGTATCAGAGGGTTTTGCTAAATATGTGGAACTATCCTGAGTAATCTAACAGACATGGTGATCTCACTTAGCAACCAAAATGTGGACTAGTGTTGACAAGGATGATGGGAGGATTAAGTGTTTTGCTGCCTAACAGGAAACAGTAAAGCCAAAGGCAAATGGCCCTGGGAGGAATCAGAACTTGGTTCAAGTCCTAGCTCTTACTCTTAAAATTGGATTTTGTTTTTGTTGTTGCCCTTATTGATTTTGTTGCTGTTTTGTGACTCTGGAGAGACCTCATCCATTTCAGAGTAGAACTGCTGCATAGCAGATCACCAGGCCTGTCCCAAACACCCCCGACTGTGCCCCTGGATGGGTATGAACCACCAACTTTTGGGTACCAATTGAGTGCAAAACGTTTGTACCACCCAGGAACCTTTCTTTCTCTTAAAATTTGTTGATCTTGGGCAAGTTACTTAACTCAGAGCCTGGTTTCTTTACCTGCAAATTGAGAATATGGTTCATTTACAAGATTAACCAAAACCCAAACCTGTGCCGTCGAGTAGATTCCGGCGTATATCGACCCTATAGGACAGAAGAGAAACATCCCATAGGGTTTCCAAGGAGTGGCTGGTGGATTTGGACTGCCAACTTTTTGGGTAGCAGCCGAACTCTTTACCGCTGCGCCACCAGGGCTCCACTTACAAGGTTAGGTGCCCCATAATCTTCACAGGCTCTAACAGAACTTCTAAAGATCTCGGCCCAGGCCTTTTGTTCTGTCTCTTCCACAAAAGTATGTTACTAGAGGGCAGGACCTCCAGCTAATGGTTAGCAAACACTGAGCACTCGCTAACTGGTGGGTAAATGAGACATTTCATCCCCAAAGTTATTTCAGGATTCAAATCTTTGACATTAGTTTAACATATAGAGGCTGGTTAAAAATATTTGTCTCCCTTTCTACCTCCCCTTATCTGAAAGGGTCATCATTATAATTGCTCTAGATCTTCATGTCATTATAGCTGGTATTTTCCCTGGACAAACCATTTCCTACCCTGGATTATATTTTGTGTTTATGTTTTGTTTTCCCAACCAGACTAAAGACACCTAGAGGGTAGAATTTCTATTCTGCATCTTCATTTTCATCACTGCGGTATCTTCTTATTGCAAAAACACTTGTAGATGAGTGAGTAGGGATGAATCATGGGGTAGATAAATGGAGAAACAAACAGCCTACAATTCATGAGTCAGCCTCTCATATCTGTGACAATTTAGTAGAGGATGAGAAAGTTCATCTCTTCTGCAAATTCATCTACTTTCTAGGCAGCATGAACGAAATGCATTATCACTCCCTCTCCCCACAGCTTTATTAAATTCTAGAGAGCTAGCAAGGAAACAGAGGGCTGCACAAAAAAGTAAAATAAGATCTCAGATGAGTCAATATCATTCCTGCTACACACATTTTGCATCCTGACCTTCACCTTGGAGACTGGCCAGGCATGAACTGTTGGTCTGAGGATGATTGATATGAACAATCACATAGCATAAAATGTTGTTAAGGCTACCCCCAAATTTAGACAGCCAGTCATAGCAAAAGCAAAAAAAATGAGAGCACTGGGTTGTAGCATTGGCACAGTGGCACAGGCTTCTATTGCATGGAGTTAAATATGCTCTCTGCCCCCAAATTCAACCTGAATTCAATGTCACAACTTAAAGTTGGATAAATTGTCAATCTGACTCAATAGAGTTTTTAAAAATGTTCTTAACTCTCATTAGAGGCTGAAGTAGCACAGTAATTTAATGATGAATCTGAAAGCAATTATGATAATTAAAATAGCAACTTAATTTTATGCTGTCTCTGGGAAATGCTCAACCCCTTGGTTGCAAATTCAAATTCTGAGTTATACTGATTAATATCTTTGATTTGTATTACAAAGTAGTTAAATGTATTAGAATTCAATTAATAAAATGTATTGACGATATTCATTCAAATTGTTGGCTGTCTATATAGGGGTGTGTTAGCTTTAACTGTTAAAAGAATTCTTAGGATGATCTACCTGAGAAGAAAATTAATACAATACTATTTGTCGATATTTTTTAATGTAAAACTATGCTAGTCTCTAGGATAAAGATTTATAAGGCATATGATCCATCCACAAGCTTATAATTTCACGGAGATGACAAATAGGAAGATATGCAATTACATTACGTGCTAGGGCAGAGTTGACACAGAAGCCTGGCAGTAGTATGAACGTGTTTTATGTGATTGCATGTACATGTCCGCATCAGCACAGAGCACGTGTATCCTTTTGTGTGTCAGTATGTGATGCACTGGATGGGGTGAAGTACAGGGAGGATTTTTCCAGGCAAAAGAATGCCTGTACCTTGCTTTCAAACCCCACATGATTTTGTTGGGCTGGAGCTAAGGAGAGACATAGAGGACTGGCAGAAACTGTGGACAAAGACTAGATCATCAAGAGGTTTGAAACCATGTTTGGAAGTTTGGAATTCATAGGATATAAATCAAAGTGTAATTTTAATCCAAGTATGCGGTTTAGTTGACTTTTAATCCAAGTATGTGCTCAACTTAGGACTTAACAAAGAACCCAGAGGATGCTTCATTGTTCCTGACTGCCTGGAACGTGCTGCTAACCAGGCTTCATTTCTCCACGCGTCATGTCTATGACTATTAGATAGAAACACCTTCACTTTTCCATTCTGGAGACAAAGGTCTCTAACGGTCCACACATTTTTATAGGTGCTCATGTGATATTCTCTCAGATTTGATCATTGTTCATTTCTTTCACTACATTTAAGATCCCTGACTTGAGGAATCATCATTTTTCAGTGGAAATAGTTCACCATTATATAAGCTTATGTCTACTCAATGGCTAAGAATGGCATAAAAATGGAGGAAAAAAATCTACATGAACTAAAAAACGCATAGACACACCAAGACACAGATGCTTCCAGGTCTGTGGCATCTGTAGACAAAGCCACTGGGACTTCATTTAATTTTTGAAGGTTCATCCAGATGTCTAGTTATTTCATATATACTGGTTGGGTGGTTCAGCTTATCATTTATGTTATAAAAACCAGCCCATATAGATTTGATATTTCTGGAAAAGAGAAACAGTCACATATACACAGTGCATGCACACACACATGTGCACACACAATTAAGAAACCCGTTCCTTTTTTACTTTAACATAAAATTAGCATGACATAAAATTATACTCTAGCTCTTCAGTTTAGTCTTAATACCCCCGTTATCCTGCACACCATTCGCTAGCAACCTAACAAAGCTGATTAACAGGTTCTTTAGGAGTTTAGATCCTTACTGCTTTGCTCATTCATTATGTTGAGGAAGACAACACGGTCCTGTCAAAATGAAGAATTCATTGTGAAATTCTTCTATAATTCAAGGAGCAGTTTTATGTAATGTATCTAGGTCAAAACTTTTATTAGCCTAATAATAGAACCAGCAAAACACCGTTCATCTTGATTTCCTCGCACACAAAAAGGACAGGACAGAATATTTTTGTCACTTTTTCCTTACCACTCATGTACGGTTTGTCACCACTGGTTCACATACAAAGATCTGGGAACCACAGGATTCAAATAAGCGTTACCTATTTCTTCTTCTAAATTTTCCTTCTCTTTCTCAATCTCTCTACAGGTCTGTTATCAGCACACTCTGGGGGCATTCATCACGCACCTTGAGAAGGGAACACTTGATAAAGTTTCTTTCTTTGACCAATCTGAAGTACTTCAAGAGCCAGGGCTAAGAAAAGGAAAAGCACTTTAGGCATAAATGGACTCACAGTAGGGCTTCAAGGACTGCACCAAGAGGCCTGCAGAGGGATCTTTTGTCATGGCAGTGATTGTCCCAAGGATGCTTTGTTTGAGAGAATGGGTGAAAAAAAAAAAAAGATTCCAGGAGTAACCACAATTTCAGCCATGCCAAGAAGGGCATTTGTAAGCCACTGCACCAGATCTCTAAATGGTGGTGGCAATATCACTTTTCGAAAGACTTTAGGTGACCCCTTAAACTTTAACAGAGCTATGCATTCATAAGTCTAAAAATCCTTTGTTTCACTTCTTAAAGAAAATGTGCAACACTGACTACAAAGCCTTGGTATCTTCATAGAGTTCAGGGAGAGGGTATTAAGGACAAAATAATGCATATAAACGAATACGTGTGTATGTTACATGTACTCTTAAACGTAGAGTAGCTTAAGTGAACAGAAGAAATGATGAAGTAAAAGAGCTGAAAAGTAGATTTCAAGGGTGGTTTGAGAAGACGTGAAGTATTATAAAGAAATGTGCAAACACCTGGAGTTAGAAAACCAAAAGGGAAGAACATACTCAATATTTTTCAAGTTGAAAGAAAGAAAGAAAAAATTCAAGCCTCAAGTTGTAATAATGAAGAATTCTATGAGCAAAAAATTGAATGATGCAGAAAGCATCAAAAGAAGATGGAAGAAATACACAGTCAATACACCAAAAAGAATTTGTTGACATTCAACCATTTCGGGAGGGAGTATATATGATCAAGAACCCATGGTATTGAAGGAAGAAGCATAAACTGCACCAAAGCCTGCTAACAAAAAATAAGTCTCCAGGAATTGAGAGAATATCAACTGAGATGCTTCAACAAAGGGATGCAATGCTGGAAGCACTCACTCATCTACGCCAAAGAAGGGATACCATTGCTGAAGTCAGGTGGATCTTGGCTGAAAGCAGAGAATACTCAAAGAATGTGTACTTGTGTTTACTGACTACACAAAAGCATTCGAGCATGTGGATCATAACAAATTATGGATAACATTATGAAGAATGGGAATTCCAGAACACTGAATTATGTTCATATGGAACCTAAAAAAAAAAAAAAAAAAAACCTGTTGCCATTAAGTTGATTCCAACTCATAGCAACCTTATATAACTGAGTAGAACTGCCCCATATGGTTTCCAAGGAGTGGCTGGTGGGTTCGAACTGTTAAACTTTTGGAGCTCTTCACCACTATACCATCAGAGCATAGACCAAGAAGCAGTTATTTGAACACAAGGGGACATTGCATGGTTTAAAATCAGAAAAGGTGTGCATCACGGTTGTTTCCTTTCATCATACTTTTCAGTCTGTACTCTGAGCAAATAATCCGAGAAGATGGACTACGTGAAGAAGAATGTGGCACCAGGGTTGGAGGAAGACTCATTAATAACCTGGACATGCAAATGACAAAATCTTGCTTGCTGAAAGCAAAGCACAGCCTTCAGTATGGATTATGCTTCAATGTAGAGAAAACAAAAATCCTCCTAACTGGACCAGTAAGCAACATCATAATAAACTGAGCAAATACTGAAGTTGTCAAGGATTTCATTTTATTTGGATCCACAATCAACGCCCATGGAAGCAGCAGTCAAGAAATCAAACAACCTATTGCACTGGGCAAATCTGTTGCAAAAGACCCCTTTAAAGTGTTGAAAAGCAAAGATATCATTAGAGGACTAAGGTGCACATGACCCAAACTTTGGTATTCTCAACCACCTTGTATGCATGAAAATGCTGGAAAATGAATAAGGAATTATGGTGTTGATGAAAAATATTGAATATCGTATTTTTTCACAAATAATGCATGTCTCTTATAGTTGTTTGCCAACTGTACCCTCCCCCGCCCCGAACAGGTGTTTTCGTAAGCATTGCTATGCTAATATTTGTTTACATATTCCTGTAAAAAAATAGCATAATGTACTCATAAAAATACCCTGAGAGGTGGAGGGTATGGTTGGCAAACAAACATAGAAGGCATGCCTTATTTGTGTAAAAATATGGCATACCATGGACTGCCAGAAGAACGAACAAATTGGTCTTAGAAGTACAGCCAGATTGCTCCTTCGAAGCTTCTTAGAAGAGAGGATGGTGAGACTTTGTCTCACGTACTTTGGACATGTTATTAGGAATGATCAGTCCCTGGAGAAGAACATCATGCTTGGTAAAGTAGAAGGTCAGAGAAAAAGGGGAAGACCCTCAGCGAGGTAGATGGACACAATGGCTACAAAAATGGGATCAAACATAGCAGTGATTGTGAGAATGCTGCAGGACCAGGCAGAGTTTCTGTTGTAAATAGGGTTGCTATGAGTCAGAACCGACTTCACGGCACCTAACAATAAATAAATAAATATATGTGTGTATATATATATATATATGTATGTGTATATATATATGTGTGTGTGTATATATATAAAACCCTGGTGATGTAGTGGTTAACTCCTACAGTGTGTGTATATATATATATATGTGTGTGTGTATATATATAAAACCCTGGTGATGTAGTGGTTAACTCCTACAGCTGCTAACCAAAGGGTCGACAGTTCAAATCTACCAGGTGCTCCTTGGAAACTCTACGGAGCAATCTACTCTGTCCTATAGGGTCACTATAAGTCGGAACAGACTCGATGGCACTGGGTTTGTGTTTTGGTTATATACAAAAAAATATTATAGATATAGATATATATATAAAGGAAGAAGGACCCAGCAGTCTACTTCTGAAAAGCATTAGCCAGTGAAAACCTTATGAATAGCAGCAGAACATTGTCTGATATAGTGCTGGAAGATGAGCCCCCCAGGTTGGAAGGCACTCAGAAGATGACTGGGGAAGAGCTGCCTCCTCAAAGTAGAGTCGATCTTAAAGACGTGGATGGAGTAAAGCTTTCGGGACCTTCATTTGCTGTCGTGGCACGACTCCAAATGAGAAAAAAACAGCTGCAAACATCCATTAATTACCAGAACCTGGAATGTACGAAGCATAAATCTAGGAAAATTGGAAATCGTCAAAAATGAAATGGAACGTATAAACATCAATATCCTAGGCATTAGTGAGCTGAAACGGACTGGTATTGGCCATTTTGAATCAGACAATCATATAGTCTACTACGCTGGGAATGACAACTCAAAGAGGAATGGTGTTGCATTCGTCGTCAAAAACAACGTTTCAAGATCTATCCTGAAGTACAACACTGTCAGTGATAGGATAATATCCATATGCCTACAAGGAAGACCAGTTAATATGAATATTATTCCAATTTACACACCAACCACTAGGGCCAAAGATGAAGAAATAGAAGATTTTTATCAGCTGCTACAGTCTGAAATTGAGCGAACATGCAATCAAGATGCATTGATAATTACTGGTGACTGGAATGCAAAAGTTGGAAACAAAGAAGAAGGATCAGTAGTTGGAAAATATGGCCTTGGTGATAGAAACAATGCCGGATATCGAATGATAGAATTTTGGAAGACCAACGACCTCTTCATTGCAAATACCTTCTTTCACCAGCATAAACGGCAACTATACACATGGACCTCACCAGATGGAAAACACAGAAATCAAATTGACTACATCTGTGGAAAGAGATGATGGAAAAGCTCAATATCATCAGTCAGAACAAGGCCAGGGGACAACTGTGGAACAGACCATCAATTCCTCATATTCAAGTTCAAGGTGAAACTGAAGAAAATCAGAGCAAGTCCATGAGAGCCAAAATATGACCTTGAGTATATCCGACCTGAATTTAGAGACCATCTCAGGAATAGATTTGACGCGTTGAACACTAGTGACCGAAGACCAGATGAGTTGTGGAATGACATTAAGGACATCATCCATGAAGAAAGCAAGAGGTCGTTGAAAAGACAGGAAAGAAAGAAAAGACCAAGAAAAATGTCAGAGGAGACTCTGAAACTTGCTCTCGAACGTTGAGCAGCTAAAGCAAAAGGAAGACTTGATGAAGTAAAAGAACTCAACAGAAGATTTCAAAGGGCCTCTTGAGAAGATAAAGTAAAGTATTATAATGACATGTGCAGAGAGCTGGATATGGAAAACCAAAAGGGAAGAACACGCTTGGCATTTCTCAAGCTGAAGGAACTGAAGAAAAAAGCCAAGCCTCGAGTTGCAATAGTGAAGGATTCCATGGGGAAAATATTAAACAACGCAGGAAGCATCAAAAGAAGATGGAAGGAATACACAGAGTCATTATACCAAAAAGAATTAGTCGATATTCAACCATTTCAAGAGGTGGCATGTGATCAGGAACCGATGGTACTGAAGGAAGAAGTCCAAGCTGCTCTGAAGGCATTGGTGAAAAACAAGGCTCCAGGAATTGATGGCATATCAATTGAGATGTTTCAACAAACAGATGCAGTGCTGGAGGTGCTCACAAATCCATGCCAAGAAATATGGAAGACAGCTTCCTGGCCAACTGACTGGAAGAGATCCATATTTATGCCTATTCCCAAGAAAGGTGATCCAACTGAATATGGAAATTATAGAACAATATCATTAATATCACACACAAGCAAAATTTTGCTGAAGATCATTCAAAAACGGCTTCAGCAGTTTATCAACAGGGAGCTGCCAGAAATTTAGGCTGGTTTCAGAAGAGGACATGGAACCAGGGATATCATTGCTGATGTCAGATGGATCCTGGCTGAAAGCAGAGAATACCAGAAGGATGTTTACCTGTGTTTTATTGACTATGCAAAGGCATTCGACTGTGTGGATCATAACAAACTATGGATAATACTGTGAAGAATGGGAATTCGAGAACACTTAACTGTGCTCATGAGGAACCTTTACATGGATCAAGAGGCAGTTGTTCGGACAGAACAAGGGGATACTGATTGGTTTAAAGTCAGGAAAGGTGTGCGTCAGGGTGGTATTCTTTCACCATACCTATTTAATCTGTATGCTGAACAAATAATGCGAGAAGCTGGACTATATGAGGAAGAATGGGACATCAGGATTGGAAGAAGACTCATTAACAACCTGCGTTATGCAGATGACACAACCTTGCTTGCTGAAAGTGAAGAGGACTTGAAGCACTTACTAATGAAGATCAAAGATCACAGCCTTCAGTATGGATTACACCTCAATATAAAGAAAACAAAAATCCTCACAACTGGACCAATGAGCAACATCATGATAAACAGAGAAAAGATTGAAGTTGTCAAGGGTTTCATTTTACTTGGATCCACAATCAACAGCCATGGAAGCAGTAGTCAAGAAATCAAAAGACGCATTGCATTGGGCAAATCTGCTGCAAAGGACCTCTTCAAAGTGTTGAAGAGCAAGGATGTCACCCTGAAGACTAAGGTGCGCCTGACCCAAGCCATGGTATTTTCAATCACATCATATGCATGTGAAAGCTGGACAATGAATAAGGAAGACCAAAGAAGAGTTGATGCCTTTGAATTGTGGTGTTGGCGAAGAATATTGAATATACCACGGACTGCCAAAAGGACGAACAAATCTGCCTTGGAAGAAGTGTGGCCAGAATGCTCCTTAGAAGCAAGGATGGTGGGACTGTGTCTTGCATACTTTGGACATGTCAGGAGGGATCACTCCCTGGAGAAGGATATAATGCTTGGCAGAGTACAGAGTCAATGGAAAAGAGGAAGACCCTCAACAAGGTGGATTGACACAGTGGCTGCAACAATGAGCTCAAGCATAACCATGATTGTAAGGATGGCGCAGGACCAGGCAGTGTTTCATTCTATTGTGCATAGGGTCGCTATGAGTTGGAACCTACTCGACGGCACCTAACAGCAACAACAACATATTTATATATATAAATGTCAAATATACAAATATATAATACATTTTACATGAGATACGTGGCTCTCTGAAGTCAAGCAGCGTGGCAGGTGTTTTGTTATAATTTTCAATACTTGGAATCTTTTTTGAAGATTAGGCCAAGAAAGACAAACTTTCCCTACCTTCTTTATGGAAATATACACAAGAGCTAATTTTTACTTGTCCTCCACTGAGAAGGGCTTGTCTGTTTTCTAAATAACATTTGGATTGCTTTTTCCTTAAAACTAGTCTTCTACCTTCAATTGGTCGTTCTCATTCTTTGGTTTCTACCTAATTAGAAGGGGAAAAGATGCTTTCATATAGCTTTGCCTTGCACTAAGCCTGACCCAAACAGTAGGCTGAGGAGAGTAATATGCAGGAAAGGAAAGAACACAGATTTTGTAGCCTTACAATTGACTAACTTCTATGAGCCTTCATTTCCTGGTATATTTGTTTTTAGTCACTGCCCGGCTTCAGTTACTTGTATCTTCTTTACTATTAGTAAAGTCTCTTTATCACTCTAAGTCCCTGAACAAAATAGTTTAAATTCCAATAAGCACTTAGAACAAATTATTAATCCAGGGCAAATAAATGACTCCTTTGCATTCAGAGAACTTCTCAACAGTAGAGTAAGAATTATTGCACTTCTGGAGTCTTTGAGTCAGATGAGTAGAACATCCCTGGATTATAAAGTTTTAAAAAAAGGGGGGAACTAGGTACAAAGAAGAGTGAGTCATAAGAGTGAAAAGTGCAAATTTAAATTGTACTTTAGTAGTTTTATCTGATGAATATATTTGCAGTGAACTGACACTGCTAAAGGGGATTATGTAATAGAACCAGGGAGAAATGTTCTAAGACCTTACCAATTACATGACTAAGACAAATCTATATACTCAATAGGCTAATTAACTCCTGATTGATAGTTACGGAAGGGCCATTAGAAATGTCAAGTGTTTTTATCTGTGCAACTAGAGAATCTTAAAACAAACAAAAAACTTCAGGGGTTAGACTTGATGACCTTTGTTAAAACTTGCCATTTTGAAATTCAGTGAGCAATATCACAGAATTCCTTGGTTTATCAAGAACGGTGGTTCTTTCTTTCACAAATGCAAAAGTCTAATGTTTTTCTATGCTTCAATTCAAAAACAAAAACACAAAACTGATTATTTTCAGTTTTAAAACTACTTACTTAATGTATTATCTTTTATATAAAAAGTACTCTGTAAAGAAAAAAGAATGAGTGATTAAGTACGAACTCTCAAGAAATGTATCATTTAGCAATGGAAAGAAGATAAAGACATATAAAGATTAAATCCCAAAAAGAAATTGATAAGGGTAGTTACCAAAAAAAAAACAACAAACCCGTTGCCGTCAAGTTGATTCAGACTCATAGCGACCCTATAGGGAAGAGCAGAACTACCCCATAGAGTTCCCAAGGAGCAGCTCGTGGATCTGTACTGCAGACCTTTTGGTTAGCAGCCACAGCACTTAACAACTACACCACCAGGGTTTCCTGAGGGTAGTCAAAAAAAAAAAAATTTTTTTTTTGAGGGTAGTTAGAAGGTATAAATTCATATTGAACTTCACAGGCAGGAGGGAGAAAAGTAAGAGATGGATCTTGAAAGATAATTTGACTTTCAAGAGAGGGAGGTAAAAGAGAAGAATGGGAAGAAACAAAGATGGAAAAACAAGGTGTGTCTCCAGTGAGGAATATTTCAGGTGAGCAGTGGTAGAGAAGCTTGGAAAGGGAGGTTGTGGTTAAACTATGGAGGGCCGTGAAGTCCAGCAGAAAGGTATATTGAAGGTTTCTGAAGGAGCAAGTGACGTGATCTATGCACTGTGTAGTGAAAACACACCATAGAATAAAGGATATG
Organism: Elephas maximus indicus; assembly: GCF_024166365.1. Classification (NCBI taxonomy): domain Eukaryota; kingdom Metazoa; phylum Chordata; class Mammalia; order Proboscidea; family Elephantidae; genus Elephas; species Elephas maximus. The sequence goes on along the minus strand of NC_064845.1, from coordinate 18,160,550 downwards.
CCTGTCAACAGTCAAGAGTGGAGGCAACTGAACTTACATGGTGGCTAAGGCAATTGTGCATGGTGGCTAAGGCAACTGTACAGGCAAGGCACAGGCCTACAAGGCCAGGATAAGTGTAGTAACAATGTGTAAGAATGCGAAAGATGTGCTCTAGGATTGGGAGGGAAGTGGATTCCAGCAATTGACTAGACATGTGGACTAAGGGAAAGAGAAGAACTAAAGACAACTACAAGCCTTCAAGTTAGTAAACTGTAGGACCAAAAAGAAAACTAGGAAAGACAGGATGAAGAGAAATTTAGGGATGATGGTCAAGATGAGAACTTTTTTTTTGAGCCTGTTAATTAGAGTTGCAAGCAAACCATCTAAGTGAGTGATCCATATGCCACGGAGCAGCAGGTCTGGCCATAGAAGGACAGGTCTAGAGAAGGTAGAATGTTGAGACACTGTAAGCACAAGTTGTAGTTAAAGCTGTGGGTGGACTATTGTATTATTGCTCATTGATATTTGTTCCCCCTTCCTGCCCCATTATACTCAGGTATGGCCACGCAACTTGCCAATAAAATGTGAGAGGAATGATACATGCCACTTCCACTAAAAAGCAATAAGAGCCTATTGATTCACAACTCTCATTTTTCCTCTGCCATAAGAATTGCTAATGTCCAGATAGTGGCTGCTTCATCAGCCTGGGTCCCTGAGTTAAATTAACATGGAGAAAAGCCACAGCCAGGGGCCTATCCATGGAAAATAATGCCGATGGCGATTAGTTTTAAATTGCTGAATGGAAATTATGATGGCCAATAAAAAAACCAAAAACCAAACCCACTGCCTTTGAGTCAATTCTGACTCATAGCGACCTTATAGGACAGAGTAGAACTGCCCCACAGAGTTTCCAAGGAGCGCCTGGTGGATTTGAACTGCCGACCTCTTGGTTAGAAGCCATAGCACTTAACCACTACACCACCGGGGTTTCCTGATGCCCAATAGAAACTGCATATTAACGCCACCTCATCCAGAGGCTCCCAGGGCATGCACCCTGCCTACCATACCTTAGCTTTGCCTCTGACATTGCTGATATGTAGCATAAGAACAAAAATAGATATTGTAAAATCCACTAGTATTTGGAGGTATCTGTTACTGCAGCATAACCTAGCCTAAACTGACTGATACACCAAAAGAATAAATGCAATTCACCCAAAAAGAAAAAGCAAAGAAAGATCAGAGGATGACCTGCACAAGACATAATCAGACAATTCTGAATTGGTCATTTCATTTCATAGGAAAAAAAAAAAAAAAAGCCAACTGTGTTACATTTATCAATTTCCTTTGAGGATAAATTTCTTAATTTTTGTCATAATTTTTTTATTGTGGTAAAATATATAACAAAATTTGCCATTTTAACTATTCTTATGTGTACAATTCAGTCACATTAATTACATTCACAATGTTGTGCACCCATCGCTACTATTTTCAAAACTTTTTCACTTCCCCAAATAGAAACCTGTATCCATAAAGCAATAACTCCCTCTTCACCCCTTGCCACAGTCCCTAATAACCTCTCATCTACACTTTGTCTCTATGAATTTGCCTATCTTACATATTACATGGAGTCATACAATATTTGTCCTTTTGTGTCTGGCCTATTTTGCTTAACATAATATTTTCAAGGTTCATCCATGTCATACCATGTATCAGAACTTCATTTCTCGTTATGGCTGAACAATATTCCATCGGCCCTGGTGGCATAGTGGTTAAGTGCTATGGTTGCTAACCAAGAGGTCAGCAGTTTGAATCCACCAGGCGTTCCTTGGAAACTCTATGGGCAGTTCTACTCTATCCCATAGGGTTGCTATGAGTCGGAATCGACTCGACGGCAGTGGGTTTTTTGGTGGGTATATGTATATACACACACATATACGTAAATTACATTTTGTTATCCATTCCTCTGTTGATGGACACTTGGGTTGTTCAGCCTCTTGGCTATTGTGAATAATGGTGCACTGTCATTACTTTTACTACATAAAATACTTGCATAAAAATTGCTAGATCAGACACAGTTATTCTGGTGATCTTTGGAAATGGCTATGAAATATTCTATAATGAATAGTAACTGCCCTCAATACATATACCAACAATTTTGACTGACATGTTTTTTTAAGTGGTACTTTTTTTCTGTAAAGTTTTCTGAGTGTAAATTCGCCAACCTAACACTCCTCATGAGATTATAAGAACTAAAATCATGCCCTGGTGTTAGGGAGTGTCTTCTTGCCTAGAGACACGTGAACTAGGCTGACTGTGAGCAATCAGTGGCTTATCCCGGACCTGCTGATCACCACCCAGCATGCAGACTGAGGGAAGGAATGACCAAAAACTCCCAAGGCCATAAGGTTAGTGAACAGGAGTTTACCCTGTAGGTAATTTAGACATGTGTGTTGCCCCCGAGACAATAAATAAACTCTATATAATATATGATTTAGGAATTTTAGAGGACTTGCCTTCCAAAATTCCCTTTGTAACAAGTAGGCTTGCAATTAAAATTTGTTTTTTTGTTTGTTTTTTGAATGAGTATCCTGTTCCTCATATTTCAGAGAATCCCAGGGGAACCCCCAAATCAATTTTCTGATTCAAGTCCATAGCACTTCTTGCCCTTTTCACTATTGTTATCTTAGGGTTTTCATTTACCAAATCAACACATACATAACATTTTTCAAAGTGACCATTTGTTTTTCCCCATGTAAAAAAAAAAATGATTAGGTAAAATTACTGAAATGTGATTTAAGGCGTCTATATACTTCACACATGAATAAATCCACAAATCACAAAACCTTCTTAGGCATTCAGCAGAAGGGGTACAATGTTTGATTCTTAAATACATGAAATTTGATTTGAGAGTTACTGCCTTCTTCTGTCCCTAAGTATTTACTGTTCTGGAAAACTAGCTCGGAGACTCATCTTGTTTTCAGAGTTATAAGGAAGTAAGCAGTAATAAAAGGGATAAGTAATCATTTTAAGAAAGCACAAATTTGTCAGCCTAGCTGCCTCTGGTTTACATTTCAATACAAGTGTGATGAGGATCTATGATATGGGTAGAGCTATTTCTCATAGCTGACCTTGTAGAAATTCCAGTCCAGGGATAGAATTCCACTTGAAACTTCTGCTGAGTGTGGTTGAATGCTTAGTCTCTCTGAACCCATATGATTTTTTTTTTCTAGGTATAGGTCCTCATGGGTTGGAAAAGCAATGCCCTTTCTGGTGCCTGTTACTTCCTTCCTTTTGACTTTAGGATATTTGTACTAGTTTTACAGACTCTACCACCCCTTCCACCCCTCTGGAGTTTTCTCCTGCTCCAGCTGGGAAGATGTAGCTCTGAACACCATTTCAACCACTAGGGAAATTCTGACATCTCTACTGGCAGCCTGTTTATTTTATGTAGGTTATCTCCATAGCCCAATCCATTTGGGAGTCTTTTGTAAACCAAGTTATCAACTCTACCCACCATGCGCATATATACATGTATCCTTAAAGTCACAGAGATTTTTGCACTTTAAAGAGAAGCCAAGGTAATTCAAATAACCATTATTAATAAAAAATATATGGAAGTAGAAAAGTTTAAGGGGAACCAAAAATGTTTATTCTAACCCTTACAACAAACTTGCCTCTCTGTTTGCCCTACCTATAACTTCTTTGCAAAAGACAGACATCTTTACTTCCCTATGGCAAGTGTGGCTTTTGGGGTCCCAATTTGTGCCCCAATCCCTGGGAGCAGAAATGGATGCTCACATGCCTCATCACCTCTCATTTCCCAAAAGCCTTAAAATTAAAAGCAGTGAGCTTTCAATTAATAAGAGATAAAAGCTTGGGGAGTATAAAATGGTACAGCTGCTGTGGAAAACAGTTTGGCAGTTCTTAAAAAGTTAAACACAGAAATCCCAAAAGACCCAGAAATTCCATTCGTAGGTATATACCTTCCCCCCCCAAAAAAACAAAAACTAAAAGCAGCAACTCAAACAGATAAACACCAGTGTTCACTGTAGCATTATTTGCAATACCTTATGTCCATCAACAAATGAACTGATAAACAAGATGTGGTATATACATATAAACCAAGAAAAAACCCAAACCCATTGCCACTGAGTTGACTTCAACTCATAGCAACCCCATAGAGCAAAGTGGAACTGTCCCATAGGATTTTCAAGGAGCAGCTGGTGGAAACCTTTTGATTAGCAGTTGAGCTCTTAACCACAAGTATTATCCAGCTATAATAAGAAATGAAGTTCTGATACACGCTATGACATGGGTGAACCTGGAAAACATTATCTAAGTGAAATAAGCCAGAAACGAAAGAACAAATATTGTTTGATATCACTTATATGAAATATCTGGAATAGGTAAATCCACTGAGACAAAAGAAGGCTAGTGGTTACCAGGGGATGGGGAGAGGGAGGGATGGAGAGTTTTAAAAATCAGTATCAGAATACACTAAAAAAAAAAAAAAAGGAATGGAGAAAGAAAGAGATGAACCCTTGTCCTGTAAAGTTTTACAACATCTACATTAATAAACTGGGATAATGAAGTTCTTACTCTGGATACCAAAGAAGTGAACAAAGCCAAGTAGTTTTTGCTTTTTCCCTTTAATATGGAGTGGTACAAACACAGAAGAACCAGAGAGTTAGAGGGGAGAGAGATCATTCAGTCATTCAACAGACATTTTACTCAACACTGACACCATAGCTGACCAGGTGGCAGGGTACAAAGACGACAACTCTCAGAGTACACAGTATTCTTAGGGAAGGGGACATGTATACATCTACCCACAATACAATGTGATATGGGGCCTGGGTAAAGGATGTAATATGTTCTATAAGAATTCAGAGAGAGCACCATGACCTCCGTCAAAATGACAAGGGAGCAAGCATCACCTTGGACCCTTGGAGGAGCATATACATAGCCAATGGATACTGCCATGTGCAATAAAACCATCCAATTAAACAACTATTTGTTCACCATGTAGCATTCTACATTTTCATCAGTCATGGCCAGAAGATTCTCATCTGGCTAAGGTTTTCCCACTGGTGACAGTATGAATGCTTCCTCACCATTGCCATTTGTACCGACAGGAAAACAACTGGCACGTACTAGAGCTTGTGATGGAAGGTGATTTATTAAAGTTACATCCGTGAATCACACCGGGCTTCCTTTTGGCTAAACTTTGTGGAACAGCAGTTTATACTTTAAAATGCCAGCTTCAGAAACTCCACTGGCTTGGTTGTTTAGCAGGAGCTGTCCCAAAGGGCCATTCAGAAGCTATTATTTCACTGGGAAGACTCTGTTAAAAAGAATAATTGGTATCAATAACACTTACCTGTGTATGCAGAGGAAAGGTTACCCAGCCATAAGAAGCCAAGAGTCACACAGTCACCACTTAAAACAATGTAATGTTTTCAGTTTATGAGAATAACGACTGTCAGTAATAATGTCCTTACTGCAGCCTTCTGGATTCATTTGGCATACTTTGCTGTGTATTCACAGTTAAATCTGCCATGTAGCTATAAGCTAAGGTGCTGCATAAAAGATACAAACAATACACACTTGAAAGGTTTACTTCCCCAAAACGGTATCAGGGACATGGCCCCCAATGCTTTATGACTACTGCGTTGCTCTAAAACAGCCACAGGGCTCTTTCAAAATGCAAAATCTGCAATGTAACTGGTAATTACCATCATCTCTTAAGGGTATTAGAAAAATGAGGGGAAACAATTACCATCACACAGAAAGATGGATCAAGCGTGAATCGATGTGACAGGCACATAAGTACATAGACGTGAGGTTAGACAAGGGAGGGAACCCCCAACCAACAATGACGATGACAACAACAACAAAGATCATCGCTTAACCTGTTTTGTCAGAGCTGGTATTGATGGTATTGGTAGTGATGGAGGTGAAGGTAGTCTTTGCGCTGTCCTTGGCAGTTACAGATTTCTGCTTAGTTTTCATGGCTTCCAGTGCTTTGAGCTTCTTGGCATGTTTCGTGCCTTTGTAGTGGGCCGCAGCCTGGCTCTACAAAGGAGAACAAAATGAACCATGCAATCAGGCTCATTTCTAAACTGGCATTCTCTGTATTACTGCAAATACAGACTCCCTTTCAATAACAGGTACCATACAAGCTAGTTCTGGCCGTGGCCAGACAGTGGGGTTCTATTTAGAATGATGCTAGAAAGCAATGGGAATCAAGTTCTGAAGCCTTGGGGCAGAAGAAAGAAATATTCTATTGCATCTCTTAACAGCAATGTCGCTGAACGCTAACACATCAACAACATTTTCTTTGTGGAGTGGAATAAAAAGAAAAAGAAAGAAGCATTTACACCTCTGTTGCCTTTGTTCTACCACAGAAGATGCTAGGCTCCCAAAGGTTAACAAGGGCCCTAGAAAAGAGTAGCTCTCGCCTTCTTGGCTTGGGATATGTCTTTTCTCTTTCTTCAGCGTGTCTTAATACAGTCCCCAACAGGTGACTACAAGGAAGGGCTCACATATAACAAGGGAACCCTGGAGACTGAGATTGAAGCTTGAGAGTTCAAAATAAATGTGCTGCCTAAGTCCAAATGGAGTGCACAGAATCTTGGCAATTTTGTGTCTCTTCTATTTCCTTGCTTCCTACAGAGCATAGCCTGAGAAATTCAAGGCAGTGTCATTTTCAACATGTGGATGTTTCATGCTCTGGTCCATTGTATTATGACTACCTAACAGAGCCAATGCAATTCATTTTCCTGTTCGGAGGTGTTTCTTTTTGTTTAACAGTGATATACATTTTCTGAATGCTATTTTTCCGGTACCAGAGATACTGTAATCGAAATAGAAAATTATCTTTAAAGAAATACATATCTATTAATGCATATTTATTTGGGAGAAAAAGCCTTTGTGTGGTGTGGAGAAGCAAGGAGACTCATAAATCAACAGGTTTTCCTATTCCAAAAGTTAAAAAAAATACTACCTCAGAAAGAAGAAATATCAGTGCATGACTCTCGTTAGACTATCCATCGCTTCCCATTGCTTATTTAAACTAAGTTTTCCATTTTGCAGAACAATAATTATCATATTGTTCTCTTTGTCACAACATCCACAGGGCAGGGAGGTAGGATGTTGCAGGATAAGATAGTTTAATAAATAGATACATAGAAAATTCACACCTTCATTTGCATCATTCTGACAAGATATCGTTAAAGGCCAGGTACCCTTATTGAAAGAACACTGGACAAGGAAATTATACATTAGAAACGGTTTGAACAGAGAGCACACTCATGCATCAGTTACAAGCTTTCAACAACACAAAACATCAAAAGACATAGTGTGAGCCAAATTATGAAGTTAAGACATGCTGTAGTTAATTGAAGACCCAGTGATAGATTGGATTGGCTTGATTCTACATGGAGAATGCCACTTTGATAGACACAGTTGTGTCCCTTTTTTCCCCGGTCTCTTTTTTAATAAATCAAGTCCTTTGACCTTGTCTTCTGAGAGCAATATGCTATATTCAATGAAATCACAATATAGTTGGTCATCTTTTCATGGCAGGTGGCATACTTTTCCTTAAAACAAAGTCCCCTTCCCTCTGGCAGTACCTCTATCCCTAGTGATAGGACAGATGGCTTTATATATAATATATATATTCAAAGATAAGGTTTAGATTAACAGTGCTTTTTCCACTTATGCCTCCAAAACATACCTTTTTAAGATTCCTAACAAATCTTATCTACTTCTCAGTGGTATTTCAAACCAGACAACACCTTGTTTTACCACAATCATAGGGACCAGGTGAATGTCACTATTTTTGAAATTAAGACACTTACTCTATAAGAACCCAGCAAGTTACCGAAACAAAACACACGCTCCCTACACATATAGCTAAGCTAATTCTCTCCAATAAGTGAAATGCCTCAGGGTGTTATGGGTAGATGGGGGGAGCAAAATGACTAAAAGTTGGTGAGCTCCCAACTGAGATGCCTGATATCTTTTTTTAAAAAAAAGGACAAAACAAAAAATGGGTGCATACCCATGTTTTTTCATTGAATAATAGTCCCAAAGCACCTTGATTGAACTAAATAATGGTAACTAAACCTTGTAAAAAAAAAAAAAAAAATTTTTTTTTTTTTGTTTTTGAAACCTACCTCCAAAATGAAAAAAATGCAAATAATATAAGGGTCCAAAGTACCATGGAGAGACCAAGACAAGTAGAATGTTGGCGAAATGACAGAGTAGAGTGAATGGTGATGAAAGCAGAGGAAATCGATGTGATTGTATCTGTGTAAGGAATGTGTGTTGGGGTGGGGTAGGGGTATATGTGGAAAATCTAGGTGTTTAAAATTTTCTGTATTGTCAAATTTTATTTAATGTTTCTAGAATTTACTGGGCTGCTTTCAGGTTATCCAAAGAGTTTCTAGCACTAATTTTTCTAGGCTTTATTTATTTATTTTTTTTATGCATAAGCCAGAGCGGGGGGAGGGAGGCGGGAATTAGTTGCCATTGAGTCAATTCCTACATGTGGCAACCCCATGTGTGTCAGGGTTGAACTGTGGTTTTCAATGGCTGATCTTTTAAAAGTAGATCACAAGGGCTTTCTTCTGAGGTACTTCTAAGTGGACTCAAACCTCCACCCTTTTGGTTAGAAGACAAACATGTTAAGTATTTGTACCAAGCAGGGGCTCCAGTCAATGCGTATTGACCCGCTAACTCTAGGTCCATCTTGATACAGGAGAGCAGGACTTTTATCAAGAAAACGAGAAAGAAAGGAAAACTCAGCCAGCTCCCCTTAGTCCTTTAAGCCACTTCACTGGACTGGACAGATCTTACAGACACCTTTAATCTTTCTGTCAGTGTAGACAAAGCCACAGTAAGTAAGGATCCTGCTGGGAGAGTTTTTTAAAAAACAGCAGTTGGCCAGTGATGTCTCCCTGAGCCTCATCTACTTCTCCTTGGGCAGAGAGACAGCAGGATGTAAGCCAGCACCATACTCCCTACCCATCCCTCCCCAGCCCCCCACAGGTTGTTTCCCAACATGTATTAGCCAGTCTTTGGGCCAGGTAATTCCCAGAAACCTGGGAACCATCAGATACAACCAAATCGTTCTTTTTCACAGGAATGATTTCAACATTAAATATGTAAGCAGGCTACTTTATTACAGTACTCTTTAGAATTCCATATTTGAAAACTAAGACAGAATCAGGTGATCATAATACACACAGAAGTCAGCAGAAAAATAAAAAGTGGGCTTTTCATAATTCATATTTATATATATAATAGGTGGGATATTAGGACATTGTGTAATAAAAATCACTACAACAGACCTTGAAATAGCAGATGACACCAAGAAATTTAACAAGTGTCACCCCAGGGGCAAGTGCTGACATTAAAGATATGCACACACATTCCTATAAAATAGAATGATGTTGTTTTAAATGTTATCACCACATCCTAGCCATCAATATCCAGCCGATCTTCAAATTCTACCTATACTATTTCAAAAAGCCTTCGAGTTTAAATGCAATGGAAGCTCCTAACCATGAAAAAAATAATTATTACCTGGTTAACATTTGGGAAGGAGGAGGGTCATCCTTTGAAATACACACAGGCACACACATTTACCCTCCTTTAAGTAAGAAGCTTTACAAAGCACTATTATCCCGTGAAAACCCAACACTCAGGTATCATTTGCTCCATTAGCACGGATACCTTGTACAATTTTACTCCACATTTTACATAAAAGGCCTTAATCTGCTTTTACAAACTAGGAACATTATTGCAAACACGTATATCTGGTTACCACAACCAATGAATTTTCATGAACACGTGAGACTCAAAACCAACAGGTGGTCTTGAATTATTTTGTGATTTCATGTACTTTCATCACATAGTATGTTTTTATTAATATAAAATTAACATTATCAGATTAAAATGTAACATCAGAAAAAGAAAAAAAAATAATGGTTATTAAAGAAGTCATCATTCTCCTTAGGGAGAGGAAAGAAAATACTTAAGCCAGGGGAGTTCTTTTTTTAAAAAATAAAATTTTCTAATTTCTTTTATTTTACCTTAGATCATTGTTTTGAAGGTGAAGAGAAATAAACTGATAAAATATGTTATAAAAAACTAAATCCAACCCATTGCCTACCGTCAAGTCGATTCTGACTCAGACCACCCTAAATTCTAAAAGGCTTATTTCAGATTTATATTCTGAGAACTACTGCAAGATAATTCCAGGAAAAAAAGTTAAAAATTGTTTATTCATCTTTGTACAATTGCTTTATGCTACATACACCCACTCAAGCTTAATATTGAGGCAGTGTGCACAGGGCCAGCCATATGGGCTAGTACCAGGGTACATTCTAATCGGTCAGTGTCCCTGCCAAATGGTTTGTTAAATAAAATATTTCGAATATCACTTTTGCATACACCAGTGGAAGATGTCCAAGTCGTTTCTCTTTCTTAATTCCTTTATGATGAACTCAGTTACATTTACCATTCCTTTAAAGCAATGGTTCCCAACCTTCTCTCCCCTCCCCGCCCCCGCCCCACAAACCAGCAGTAGTTGTAGTAGTGGCAGCTGGGAACTTGTTGGAAACGCAAATTTTCAACCTTCCCCTCAGACCTACTGAATCAGAAACTCAGCAGTCCTTGTTTGAACAAGCCCTCCAGGTGATTCGGATGTACACTAAAGTTTCAGAACCATTGACCTTAAGGCTTAGTGTGATTTGTCCCAAAATGGTTCCTTTTTGCATATGTACCCAAAGTCCAGGATTTTAAAAATTAATATATATTTACATATGTCTATATCATCCTTGAGCAATGTCTATTACCCAGGAAAAATCATCAAAAATTTCTTTCCTTAAAAACAAGGCATACACCAGGGCTTCAAACTGGTTTCTTCCTTTCAAACACTTACTGAGAATTTGTATTTCCACCCTAGATACACTGAATCAGAATCTACATTTGAACAGGAACCCCAGGTGATTCTCATGTATGATAAATTTTGAGAGCCACTGCTCTACTAGTGGTTCTCCGAATTGGTCCCTAATCAGCAGCATTAGCATTGCCCAGGAACTTGTTAGAAACTCGAAGGTTCAGAGCCCCGTATGTAACTCAGATAGATGCATATGTAATCTGGGACCATCTGTCCAAGAGGGATGAACCAAAATAGCAAATCAACCTTGGAAGTCTGCTTACAATTCCAAAAGCCACATAAACATGCTTTCCAAATTCCTGTGATTTTCTCTTTCAAGATTTTACCTTTTCTCTTCAAGCTAATAATTGGTGCAGCCTGATCTCTGACCCCATTACTTTTACCTGGATATTTAATGGTCTGCTGTGATCCAATTTGAGTGGCCTGGGGGAACCCCTAGCTCTAGAAAAAATTAGCGAAGGTCAAGCCCAGTGTCACAACTATTAAAACTTCACTATACCAAATAAGTATTTAACCCACTGTTTTATTTTCATTAATCTGATTTGGAGTTAGCCATGTCTAGGTTCTTTCTTTACTTAGGTCAAGTTCTTTACTGAGAGAAATCCCTAGCCAGCAGGCAAACAAAAACCATTCTGGTAAACTAAGAGAGGGCGCTCTCTGTATTATCTTTAACAAAATATTTGAAGAAGAAACTTAAAGACAGAATAGGTCTTTGTTATGAATTTTTCTTCTTACTGTAAATACGTGTATCTTTCAAATTCTCTTAAGTGATGGGGAAAAAGACACGATATATATTTATTCCTTAATTACATGTCCCATATAAAACTAAAAAAAAAACTATTGCCATCGAGTTGATTCCAACTCATAGCAACCCCTATAAGATATTTAATAATGTATTTTATCTCATGATTGTATAGTTAACAGGGAAGTAAATGCCTATACTATAAATGAAAATTAAAACTCACTTGCATTAAGTCCAAAAGTGAACCATATGATTCAATTAAGAGTGTGCTGGTGGCACAGTGGTTAAAGCACTCAACTGCTAGCCGAAAGGTTGACAGTTCAAACCCACCAGCTGCTCTGTGGGAGAAAGATGTGACAGTCTCCTTCCATAAAGATTTACAGCCTTGGAAACCCTATGGGGTTGCTATGAGTCAGAACAACTTGATGGCAGTGGGCTTCCTGAACTCCGGTGAGTGATATTTTACTTTAAAAGTGTTCCTGTCTTCTGTACCCTTCAATACAGAAACTAACCATAACAGCCACAGGAATAAAGAGAAAGAAAGAAAGAAAAAGATCATACCACAAGAGCACAGTGATTTTTATATACCACCACTCTTCACTGGGAGAAAAAAAAATCCAAATAAACAAAGTAAAAGAGACATGTCACAATTTCTCAGATACATTAGCTAAGTCTAACTTCTATTTTATAATGAAGGAAAACACTTTGTCATGAAGTACTTTTCTGGTTGTAAAAAAATAATGCAGATAGACTCACTTATCTTTTCAAAGCTTCTTAACTCCGCTAACAGCTTCATCTTACCTAAACATTAAGTATTTAATGTTTTCAAGTATCTGATGTGACCCAATAGAGTAGACAGAACTCCAATGAGTGAGAGAATCTCATTTGAGAATTTTTGCCTGGTTTCTGCTGTGAAGGAAACCACTACGGTTGTCCTTTCTGGAATTCAAACAGCTGCCTCAATGAACTCCAGTGGTGGAGTCCCGACTGGGGACACCTCATGACAGTGGGCTTGAAAAATTGCCTCATACTGTCTAATATAAATAAAAGTAACTCTTGACTCCAGCTAAATCTTTTTGGGAGCTTTTTTGCAATCCAGAGACCTCAAATGAATTCTAACTCTAGTGATACAATCACAAAAATCTCAGGCTTGTACGGAACTGAGTGAATTCAGAGAAATCGTCTAACTGAACAGTTGTCTAATGACTCCCATTGCACAAAATCCCTTCACAAGTACCACAGCTTAACACTGTGCTCAGTGCGTGTGTGTGATTGCCACATACCACTTGAAAAACGCCTGCAGGGATTTAGAGATGTTGAATCTAAGAAACATATGTCCAAAGGTCAAGCTGTCATAGGATTTGGTGTCAGCAGAGAAAAACTTCTTTACTTCCTGGCGTGACAGGCATACTTCCTCTAAGTAACTCCGGCTTCCTCCCAGGGTCCTACCAGTCACCAAGTCTGCTTTCTAACAATTGCTTGCAGTTTAGATAAGCAAAATAATTATTTTTGTCAGTTGCCATCGAGTAGATTCCAACTTACGGCGACCCCGTGTGTTACAGAGTAGAACTGCTCCATAGGGTTTGATGATGCAGTTGTTAAGGGCTACAGCTACTAACCAAAAGGTTGGCGGTTCAAATCCACCAGCAGCTCCTTGGAAACCTATGGGGCAGTTCTAATCTGTCCTGTAGGGTCGCTATGAGTTGGAATCAACTCGACAGCAACTTTTTTTTGGTTGATCTTAAAGGAAGTAGATCTCCAGGACTATCTTCTGTGGTACCTCAGGGTGGGTTTAAACTGCCAACCTTAGCTTAGCAGTTGATCACAAATTGTTCATGCCACCTAGGAATCTTAAACAAAATGATATGATAGTCTTACCTTTTAGTCTCTTAAGGAAAATATCACAAGAAGAAATCATTTCTAAGCCTTTGTATGAGTAGTTCCTACTGCCTGGAGCTCCTTGACTTGCCTAGCAAATGGATTTTCATCACGTCACTTCCCCTTTGTAGTTTCTGGGAAGCCTGCATTACAGTAGTTACACAGTGCACAAGAAGGGTTAAATGTTTGTGTCCCCTAATAGCCTGAATCCTCAACAGAGAGATGCTGGCCTGATCTTACTTATCCTTCTGTCCCCACCATCTATACATACCTAAATAGGCACCTATTAAATGCATGTTGAATTAATTTCATATTTTGATTTTAAAATGGAAATATGCATATGGTGTCTCGATGGATTTTTGCATGTGAACAGGGTTCAACTTAATTTTCTGCCATTCTTTGGCACTTTGCCTTATCTGTTGAACACACTTTGGGGAATTTTTATGGCACTTAACACTGGAAAAACATCTGGCACAAACACAAACTATTATTTTTTCTTTGGGACGAAGCTTATCATCAACCACAGATTGTGTTATTTATGGGAGCTGTCTTCGCATGGGATGTAGCAAAGGAATAATATGGAGAGTGTTTTACCTTTTTAAAATTTTAATGAATAACTAACAGGCTTTTTTTTTTTTTTTAATCTGGGAAATCCCAGGAACAATTCCAGTGATAACTCTGCATTTTAAGAGTTATCTAAAAGTCCAAATTCTTTTAAATACGCATATAGAACTTTTCAGTACTCAAGGAATGCTACTTCTCTGTTAATATATTTGTTTTTAACTTTCAAAATGGAATGTTTTATGTTTTAAAACAATGAAAAGAAATCGATCATTTCAACATTAACCTATTTCCATCCTATAAATCCACAAAATTATATATTCTTTGTATTTGCTGAAGAAGATCAGGGAAGGGCTTCCCTCTATAGTTTTGCACCATTCCTCATGTCTAGCTAATAACTCTGAGAATTGTTCTGGTTGTCCCTTTAATGAACTTGTCCTGAAGATCCACTGGGTCCCCAGAATTATGGTTTGTATTTGTGCCAGTCATTTTGTTGGTATTAAACACCATAACAATTTTCTGAATTACTTTGGGTACGCGGCAAAAAGACAGAGAATGAAACCACAAACGACCTCAAGAACCTGGACCCTAAAAGGTAAAGTCTAGCTGTGGTCAAGTCCTCATTCACAGTTCATTCATTCAAGTTCACTCATATACAAAGGATTCACCAAGCAGTTACCATGGGCCAGACACTATTCACCGGAGATAGAATGGAGAACAAGTCAGATTCAGAAATTAAGCTACATTTACCAATCTTCTATGTAAAAAAACACCATAAGCAAAGTAAAAAGGTTTGAAAAACTACAAGAAATATTTGCAACTCCTACTGCAAAGAGGAGTTACATAAAGAATACCTAGGAAGCCAGGAGGAAAAGACACCAGCAATAAGAGAAATTGGCAAAGCCTTTACTCAGTCCGATGAGATAAATTATCTAAAGTACCTAAGGCCTCTTGGGACAGAGTTGTTGTTGTTAGCTGCCATCAAGTTGGCCTCTGACTTATGACAACCCCATGCACAACGGAACAGAGTGCTGCCTGGTACTGCTCCATCCATATGTTCTGCTGTGGGGACTGTAACTGCATGATCCACAGGATTTTCACTGACTGAGTTTTGGAAGGAGATCACCAGACCCTTCATCCTACTCGTATTAGTTGGGAAGCTCCACTGATACCTGTTCAACATCACAGCAACACACAAGCCTCCACTGACAGACACATAATTGCTGGTTGTACATGAGGTGCACTGGCCAGGAATTGAACTCATCTCTTGCATGAAAGGGGAGAATTCTATCATTGAACCAACAATGCCTCTGTCATAGAATGTTGTTGTTGTTGTTAGGTGCCACTGAGTCAGTTCCAACTCATAGCAAATGTCCTTCTCCAGGGACTGATCCCTCCTGACAACTTGTCCAAAGTATGTGAGATGTAGTCTTGCCATTTTGGCTTCTATGGAACATTCTGGTTGTATTTCTTCCAAAACAGATTTGTTCGTTCTTCTGTTCGTTCTTCTGGCAGTCCACGGTATAGTCAATATTCTTTTCCAATACCACAATTCAAAGGTCTTCCTTATTCAAAGGTTTTCTTCGGTCCTTTTCATTCATTGTCCAGCTTTCACATGCATGGGAGGTGACTGAAAACACCGTGGCTTGGGTCAGGCGCACCTTAGTCTTCAAGGTGACATCTTTGCTTTTCAATGTTTTAAAGGGGTCTTTTGTAGCAGATTTGTCCAATGCAACGCGTCTTTTTATTTCTTGACTGCTGCTTCCATGGATGTTGATTGTGGATCCAAGTAAAATAAAATCCTTGACCACTTCAGCCTTTTCCCCATTTATCATGAAGTTGCTTATTGGCCCAGTTGTGGGGATTTTTGTTTTCTTTATGTAGAGGTATAATCCATACTGAAGGCTGTAATCTCTGATCTTCATCTGTAAGTGCTTCACGTCCTCTTCACTTTCAGCAAGTAAGGTTGTCATCTGCTTAACTCAGGTAGTTGCTGAGTCTTCCTCCAATCCTGATGCCCCATTCTTCTTCATATAGTCCAGCTTCTTGGATTATTTGCTCAGCACACAGACTGAATATGTATGGTGAAAGGATACAAACCTAATGCATGCCTTTCCTGACTTGGCATAGAAAAGGAACTCAATAATAAGAATAAATGCCCCCAGTTTTGGCCAAAATAAAGAAAAACTAGGGTTCACCTATATAAATCAATTTGAAGCCTGGGTTGGAGCACTGGAAACAGATGAACCTGTGAAGAAACTATACTTCTGTGGGTTTAGGGAAAAAAAGGGCAAGAAAATGTGTTTAAACAAAAGCAGCTCAGGTGACCTGATCCACCTCAGGATACCCCTGTGGCCAGAGAGTTCTGAAGCAAGACATTTTTTGGGTAGAATCTGGGAAACTCTACCAACTTTTCAAATAATGGTTTCTTTCCAGTCTTTGGAAAATATTTGGGCAGCAGCAAAAAGCACTTTTCTTTACTGCTCTATGACCAAAAAAAAAAAAAAAACCAAAGCTGCAGAAAAAACAGCATGAGCTGGGTTGAGATGTTACGTGTGAAGAGCCTTTGAGACATGTAAGTAAAATATGGGCTCTGCAATTAGCTACATGGGTCTGGAGCGTGGGGGTGAAGTCTAGCTGTAGCTAAATTGGGGAGTTGTCATCAACAGATGGTAACTGAAGCTACTAGTAAATGCCATTTGAAAGGCAAATAAGGATTTTCTCCTGTTCAACCATTGAGACACAATCCTTAATCAGCTGCAACAGTTGAACGAACGCACTAAGAATCCATCTGATGGTGCATGGTATAATATATTTTCAAATTCTTCATTGAGCTAGACTGCATCACATTTTTTTTTTTTTTTTAGCTTTTAAAAATGTCTCTTAGAGTACTTAAAACCTTCAGGTTGCTCTTTTCATCCTCACCTTAAAGTAAGTTTACTAGAAAGGCAACATTTCTCTCTGAAATATGAAATATCACATCTCAACATTTGGTGTCTAGAGGCTAAAGTAATGGAGTAAAAGTTATATCATGAGAACAAAAACACGGGATTGATAAAGTCTGACTATAGAAGGCTACAATAAATGAGGTGTCCTCCAGACCTGGCAGTGAGGTTGCTTTGAATTAAAATTGAAGCAGATGGAGTTAGCCATTTGTAGGAACCTTATTTTTGGTTTGGTTTAGAAGGTTGGATGGGAGGACTAATCCAGGGTTGAGGAAGTAAGAGAGCTGTGTTTAATGAGTATTATTATCATGTCTGAAGTAGGACTGTACTAGCTGAATAGACTCCATCTTGGCATCTAGAAAGAGGAAACTTAGATTATCTTCACATGAGATTCTTTCTCTCCCCCTTAGAAATACAGGAGAAAAACACAAAACAAAAAAACCTAAACATACTTTTGAACATGTCGTCTGTGTTAATTACAATCAAAGAAAAAGGGTCTCTCCTATAAATCACATTCTTTGAAATTTTATAAATGTAACATGTAAAGGTATGAGTAATTAGAAAATTTAAGCACTCTTTGGAGCCCTGGTGGTACAGTGGTTAAGAGATATGGTTGCTAACCAAAAAGTCGGCAGTTTGAATCCATCAGCCACTCCTTGGAAACTCTGTGGGGCAGCTCTACTCCATCCTATAGGGTCGCTAGAGCCAGAATTGACTCTAGCAATGGGTTTTTGGCTTCTGCATGTAAAAAACAAACAAAAAGCTGCAATTCAGTGAGTCCATTAAAACTACAATTCTAGTCTATATTTTTTTGTATTTTCAAACGTTAATTTTCAATTTTTAAACATACCTTTATTTCAATGCTCTTGGCAAGAGGGATCAAAACAGGGACTGCATTCGCCATGTTTTTCCAACAGTACATGTGACCAGCAGTGACAAAAGTCAAAAGCGTTTTTCTTAAATAATATTAAAATTTTGACTTGGAAAATACTAAAAAAAAATTTATAGAGCATCTGACTGTGTAATTCTCTGAATCTCTAAATTGTCTGAACTTTCCAGGGTCAAAGTAAGTCGGTAAAATTAATAAACATCCACATATTCATGAAAAGTTGGGACATTTTAGATCCAGCTTGAACACAGGAGTTGTCTAAGTGACGCTTGTTAATATCACTGCTTCCAGTGCCTAAACCAGCAAGTGATTTTCCCTCTTTGGGCATATATTAACAATTTACTTTTTGCAGACAAGTGCACAAATATGATTAGCTTTTGCAAATTGCTCTTTATTCTGTTACTGGTAAGTAATTTTTATTTTATTACAGTGTAAACAGATGCTATTTTCCACTACATATTCAGCAGTAATGAGCTAATTTAATGTGTTAAAACAACAAAAGAACTTCAGGAATGATTCAGTGATTCAAGCTGCAGAGAGACCTAGAGTAAAATCAGGCATGAAGTTGGCAAAATTATTGCAAATTTTGGTTTTTCAATGAGGGATTATGGAGCTCCGTTTCCTTTAAGTTATTTATTGAACATTGTGTTTATTTCTGTAGGCATCGTCCTGTAAGCAAACTTCCAAGCAGAACAGGTCCACAGCTTCTCCTGACCATGGCTCTCCCATTGTCTGGAACTCCCAGTATTAGTGTTTGTCATTCTTTGGGTGAAAGACTAGATTTATTTATTTTTCTTTTCATTTAAATGTCTATGTAGTCAACAAACTTTCATGCCCAGAAGCATCCTCATATATAAACAGCATCCCAATATATAGACTTCACTGGAAGACGTGAAGGAAGAAAAGGAGAAGCAGGAAATGTAGCCACAGAGAAAGGAAAATAACCTACAGAATCTGGAATCATGGAAGCCCTGAAAGAGAAAAGCTCCAAGAAGGGAATGGCTATGCTGATTGACTGCTGCTGCTATGTCAGTTAAAAGGAGAGCATAGAAATATCCACTGGATTTTGCAACATGTATATTGTTGGTGACTCTGATACAGGGCCTTAAAATTTAACAATCCATTAATTGAAAGAATGGATTTTAGAGCAATCTGGAATAAATGAAAGAATATATGATATTCTTCTGGGCAATATGCCTTAGGTCTTAGGTCCTCAGCGCTGCTGTAACACAAATATCACAAGTGGGTGGATTTTGAGAACAGAAATTTATATTTCCTCCTAGTTTTGGAGACTGTAAGTCCAAATCAGGGTCTCAGCATGTAAATTCCTTCCTTGTAGGTAGTCCCAGGTACTTCTTTGCTTCTTGACACCTTGTTTCCTTGGCTTGTAGATGATCCTCACATGGCATTTATCTCCCCCTTCCTTCTGTCCCCCCACTCCCATGTGTGTTGTGTGTGTCTAATCTCTTTTTATAACTCAGAAGTGATTAGATTTAGAACCTACCCTACTTGGTATGATCTAATTAGCATAACAAAGAAAACCCTGCTTCCAAACAGGATTACAGCCACAGGTATAAAGGTTAAGATACCCACACATAGCTTGAAGGAACACAATTTCATCCATAAAACAAATGCTGGATTGTCCCATCCTGATGTTATGGGCATAGTGATGTTCTTAAAATTTCTTGCAGAAAAAATAATCAGTCTTCCTTTTTTTAACAGTTGATGTCATACAGAATAAAGAATAGCTGCTCTGCTACACCTTGGGGGTGGAGGAACACAAGAAACAATGCCTACCTTCCTGGTCCTCCTCTCCACATATGCTAGCTGATCCCTCTTCAGATGGTTACTGAGGACTCCCTGTGGGACCCTTACGGCTCAAGGGGAAGGGATGGAAAAAACCACCCGACGAGGTGCTCTGAGGTCCCTTTCAGTTAAAACATTACATGTGTCTGTCATCATACATTAAAAAAGAAGAGGGAGCAAGGCAGTGTTTTGGAAATATTTAATTTTTTTCCTTCTTGAACGTTTTAATATGTGTTAAAGTTACCCGCAAAGAAATGCTCAAATTTATTTTCTCTTTTATTTCTTGGTTGGAATATGAACAGGTTTTTTAAAAATCTTTTCCTTTCTTTCATTTTTTTTTTAGGAATACTGGCTTGACTATCATCACACTTAATTTCAACTGCCACTCCCTCATTTTTCTCTATACTTATAATTCATTGCAAGTTTTCATGTCAGATTTTTCTAGGCCCTCAAGAAAATAAGAAACAAAGTCACGTAAACTCCCCCAAATGTATCTTCCTTCTTGTGGCTACAGGAGGTTCTTGATTGTCATGAAATGCATAGACTTTGTGGTCACAAGATCTGAGTTCCAATCCCAGTTTCACCACTTGCTGACATTGGGCAAATTATATAACCTTTTAAAATCTCAAGCCTCCCATTGGCACAGTGGAAATAATAATCCATACTTATTCTTGCATTAACTCTTGTATCAACTGTTATTAGAATCTGTAGCCCATTGTCCATTGCTGTTGAGTCGATTCCGACTCGTGGCAATCCTACAGGACAGAGTAGAACTTCCCCCTAGGGCTTTCAAGGAGCAGCTGGTAGATTCGAACTGCTGACCATTTGGTTATCAGCCACACTGTTAACTACTGCACCACCAGGGCTTCATTAGAATCTATAAAAAAAAAAAAAGTACCAAACAATGTGCTAGATACTGGATTATGATGGTGAAGGAAACAGACTCATTTCCTGTCCTTCCGGAGCCTGGCATCA
This sequence comes from Elephas maximus indicus, assembly GCF_024166365.1. Lineage (NCBI taxonomy): Eukaryota > Metazoa > Chordata > Mammalia > Proboscidea > Elephantidae > Elephas > Elephas maximus. The sequence goes on along the minus strand of NC_064845.1, from coordinate 18,139,806 downwards.
CAAGAATGACAGGAGGCAATAAATTTAAAAATGTTACCTTCTCAATATATGATAGTAATAGCCATTATTGCCCAGGATGCTATTGTTATTATGACGCATAGATGAAGCTTGATGCAAGTTATGAGACCTCTAGTGGATTTCTAGATTCCAAAGAAAAAATCAACGAGTGAAAAAGAGCAATTTCCTTTCAGACCAAGTGCGTTTCTCCCACTCTCAATTTGATACCAACCCAACTAAAAAATATTTGTATGCACATACATATAAACTATATAAAACTGCCAGCATCTGACCAGTTTTGATCTATAAAAACAGAAATTTTATATGCTTATCCTAATATTTCAGTGGTGGGGAAAGGAGTGCATGGAAAGATGCATGAGGGAAGGAGGAGAGAGAATCAATATGAGAATTTAGAGTCATTAATACTACCAAACCCAAACCAAACCCACTGCCGTCAAGTCAATTATGCCTCATAGTGACCCTATAAGACAGAGTAGAACTGCCCCATAGAGTTTCCAAGGAATATCTGGTAGATTCCAACTGCTGACCTTTTGGTTAGTAGCCATAGCTCTTAACCACTAAGCCACCAGGGTTTCCATTAACAGTACAGATTGCTGAAGTGTTGGTCAATGCAACATCATACTAACTAGAATATAGATTTCTGTTCACTAGATTTAAAAATGTTCTTAAAAACAGAACATTTGGGCTTCCTTCTGGCTGTAGCTCAAATATGAGTTCTCAAAGCCTGCTGAAAAATACTTTTTAAAATAAAACCACGTACATCCCATACCTGAACATACCTGAAACAAATGTAGGACACATTTATGCAAAAGTTTGTACCAGTTAGGTTTTCCATAACCTAATATGTTGGGTCCATATTCCAAATAAAAACATCCAGAAACAGTCAGGGTCATCTTTCTTCTTCAAATTTCCACTCAAATCTCTCACCAAATTATTCCAGCATGTATTCAGTTTATTCAGCATTTACTGAGTGCCTGTGATGGTCAGATACTATTCTAGATGCTGTGTATTCAAGATACATAATACTTAAGGTAGTGAATCCAAGCATCTTATGGAGGCAAATTGCCTAAAAAACACATTATCTGGAATTCCAAAATACTGCTGGTCTTTGCTTTTGAAGAGATTGTTGAAGTGCCTCACACAGGTCCAGAAATCTGAGAGTTAAATATCTGGCAATTCAAACTCTGGGTCAGTATTCCGTGAAGATGGATATAATCACTGCTATAAATTGATGAGTTACGCATAAAGCTACAGTGACAAACAAGGCCACAAACCATCACGGGTTCTCAGAATTACTGATGTACTACCAAACCATCAGTGAGTGAACGAGCAGGTGGCCCTCGCCCTGTAGCCTGTAGCTCTAAATCTTCCCAATGAACTGGGAAATAAGCAGTTCGCCATTTAACATGAGCAGAGGAAGTCACTTCATCATTGGCCTGTCACATGAACTGCTGACACAAGAAACTTCTCCCCATATAGAAAACTACATGTACCAAGCTACTTTATCAGTTGGAAAATATCTGTTTAATGTTTTATTTTTGCCTAGGGTAAGTGCCTTTTGTTCAAAATAAAGGCAAGCTCTCTTTGAGGCATATTTTGGCACACTGGGCATTTGAATTCTAGTCATCTCCCACTAATCCTATAGAGGCAAACTTTTGGCAAATCTGTCAATGGCTTACAAATTTATTTATAACTATAGCTGCACATCTGTTATCTATCTCTATGCCAACTGTCTGATACCTGAACAGCAATTCACTGGATGCCATTTTCAAAAAATGTTAGGTCAGGCCTGCATTTATCATTCAAGATCTTGCAGTTTAAGATTAGAAAGCAAGAGAGAGAAAACCCAGAATCAACCTGTCAGTTACCAAGTAAAGCTGTAAATTGTTCCCAGAATTAATTTATACCATCTATATAAAAAAAAAAACCTTAATGAATATGCCTGTTCAAAGCTTTACTGAAAGAAAGAACTGCTCAAGGGGATAGAACACATGACAGGTTACAAAATATCTGTGGATAGCAGAAAACTTCAAATAATAGGTGATGGAATAAGATAGTTTATCTGTTTCTCACATAACTATGGGAAATCTCGAGTTGTTAAGGAGGCTCTATGAGCATCAGGTTCCAGACTTCTTCTTTCATTACCGTCGAGTCGATTTCCACTCATAGTGACCCTATAGGACAGCGTAGAACTGCCCCATAGAGTTTCCAAGGAGCACCTGGCGGATCTGAACTGCTAGCCTCTTGGTTATCCTCAATATGCAGTGTTAGCTCCATGACCCAACATGGCAGCTCTAGGACCAGCCATCATGGGTGAAATTCAGACAACAGGATGGAGAAGGGCAAGTGGAAGGGCACAGTCCATTTTTCTAAAGATTCCTGGAATTTGTACTTGTCACAAAATCCCAGTAGACAGAACAGGATGTATTCCAAGGCCAGATAATGTGTCATAAGACTGCCCCTAGCATCCAGGAAGACAGGCAAATGTTGACCTTGTGTTAAAAAGCAATGAACCCAATCAAAATTCAGTTATCTTATTAAGGAAAAAAGACAAAAGTAGTATTTGACATCTAGAAATCTCTGTCACAGTCACTTTGTGATTTTGGAAACATACTAAGTACCAAAAGCATCCCTATTTTCATGCCTACATTAAATACAAGGTACAAAGAAAATTAAGACTGAGTACCAACTGCGTATCTGCTGCTCTGCTTACAGTAACCTCTTTAATCCTCAGAAACATCTTATGTCATAGTATTAACATCTTTATTGTACAATGAGACTCTGACACTCTTAGCAGTTGAAAAATTTACTCAAGATCACACAACCAATAAGCAATGAGCCAGGATTAATCTGATCCAGGTCCTAAGTCTTCTCATTTTATGAAGCTGCAGTCCTGGAAAATAATTCCCTTCTCATCTGAGCTTGCTTTGGACACTATGTGCAAAACAAACACTGGTCTAGATGCTTATCAAGAGACCACTCAAAGAGTTCAACAGATTGCTCCTCCAACACTTTAAGATGCTCACTATAGCAGGCTTAATGCAATTCTTTCCCCTTACCCCAAATACTCAACAAAAGGTAGTTCAGTTTTTAATCACAAAAACTGGAACTCAATTCAACATTTAGCGAATCATTCACGAGCCGACTAGAGCAATAGGGAGCTGAAGGAGTGCTTTGACGCATGCCGCTAACTCAGGGAAGCACAGCTGGGCTCAGAAGACCTCTTTTCCTAAATTCTGTTGCCAAGCTGAATTTTATGATCTTTACTGGCAGATGATCAAATACAAACTCTTAACTTACAGACAAGTTATCTTACAACAGCTGCTGGAAGAAATAATTCAGAATGCAAATCTAGTCCTTAATCTATGGGAAGATTTCTAAAGCAATGGATGGCTTTTGAAGCAATAGTTCATGAAAGACACCCCTGATGCCCTCTAGCATTCTATAAGAAGAAATATTTCACTGTTGTTTTGGGTTTATTTCTTTTCTTTTTAGCAACTGAGTACTGGGGTCAGATAGAAAGAGACTCCATGTGTTTAAAATCTGCCTCAGTTCTTTTTCCACATAAATAAAATTTAGATCTGAAGACGGAAATGATTTCCTAATATCTAGGACTACACTACTCTAGCCTAAGTCATCTAAATCACGTGGTAATGGGGATGTAACAATTTGCCTAGAAGTCCTTCTGATGTCAAGGAAATGGCAACATTAGCACCTGTCATTGATCCTGCCTTTAAAAAGAATCATGTTGTTAAAGGAATAAATCATCAATTATGGTTGATAATGTTTTTCTTTTTATTCATCTGGCTAGCAGCTAACCCACCATTCATCTGTCAGTTTGTCATGCTGTGGTGGCATGTATGTTGCCATAATGCTGGGAGCTATATCACTGGTATTTCAAATACTAGAAAGGCTAACCCTATGGACAAGTTTCATCACAGCTTCCAGACTAAGACAGACTAGGACGATGGACCTGGCAGTCAACTTTGGAAGGAATTGGCAGTGAAAACCTTACGAAAAGCAGCAGAACATTGTCTGATACAGTGCCAGGAAATTAACTCCTCAGATTAGAAAGATTAGAAGGCACTCAAAATATGACTGGGAAAGATCTGCCTCCTCAAAGTAGATTCAACCTGAATGACAAAGATGAACTCAAGGTTTTGGAACCTTCATTTGCTGATGCAGCATGACTCAAAATGAGAAGAAAACAGCTGCAAATATTTATTAATAATCAGAGCATGGAATGTAGAAAGTACGAATCTAGGAAAATTTGAAGTAAAAAATGAAATGGGATGCATAAATATTGATATCCTAGCCATTAGTGAACTGAAATGAACTGGTATTGGCCATTTTGAATGGGACAATCATATGGTCTAGTATGCTGGGAACAACAAACTGAAGTGGAACGGCATCCCATTCCTGATCAAAAAGAACATTTCAAGATCTATCCTGAAGTACAATGCTGTCAGTGATAGGATAATATCCATACACCTACAAGGAAGACCAGTTAATATGACTATTATTCAAAATTATGCACCAACCACTAATGGAACAGATGAGGAAATTGAAGATTTTTACCAACTACTGCAGTCTGAAATTGATCGAACATGCAATCAAGATGCATTGATAATTACTGGTGATTGGAATGCGAAAGTTGGAGACCAAAAAAAAGCATTAGTAATTGGAAAATACGGCCTTGCTTACAAAAAGGACGCCGGAGATAGTGTGATATGATTTTGCAAGACCAACGACTTCTTCATTGCAAGTACCTTTTTCACCAACATAAACAGTAACTATACACATGGATCTTGCCAGATAGAATACATGGAATCAAACTGACTACATCTGTGGAAAGAGATGATGAATCTGAATATCATCAGCCATAACAAGGACAGGGGCTGACTGTGGAACAGACCATCAATTGCTCATATGCAAGATCAAAATAAAGCTGAAGAAAATTAGAGCAAGTCCAGGAGAGCCAAAATGCAACCCTGCGTGTATCTCACCTGAATTTAGAAATCATCTCAAGAACAGATTTGATGCAGTGAACACTAATAACCGAAGACCAGATGAGTTTTGGAATGACATGAAGGACATCATACATAAAGAAAGCAAAAGTCCTTAAAAAGACAGGAGACAAAGAAAAGACCAGGATGGATGTCAGAAAAGACTCAGAAACTTGCTCTTGAACACAGAGTAGCCAAGGCAAAAGGAAGAAATGATGAAGCAAAAGAGCTGAACAGAAGATTCCAAAGGGTGGCTCGAGAAGACAAAGTATTATAATGACATATGCAAAGTCCTGGGGATAGTAGGCCAAAAGGGAAAAAAACATGCTCTCCATTTCTCAAGCTGAAAGAATTGAAGAAAAAATTCAAGCCTCCAGTTGTAATATTGAAGGATTCTATGGGGAAAATATTAAATGACCCTGGAAGCATCAAAAGAGGATGGAAGGAATACACAGAGTCATGGTACCAAAAAGAATTAGTAGACGTTCAAACATTTCTAAAGGTAGCATATAATCAAGAACAAATGGTACTGAAGAAAGAGGTCTAAGCTGCGCTGAAGGCATTGGCAAAAAACAAGCCTCCAGGAACTGACGGAATACCAATTGAGATGTTTCAACAAACGGATGCAGTGCTAGAAGGCCTCACTCATCCGTGCCAAGAAATCTGGAGGACAGCTACCTGGCCAAATGACTGGAAAAAATCCATATCTGTACCCATTCCAAAGAAAAGCGATCCAACAGAATGCAGAAATTATCAAACAATATCATTAATATCACTCAAGTAAAATTTTGCTGAAGATCATTCAAAAGCAGTTGCAGCAGTATATCACTGCCAGAAATTTAAGCTGGATTCAGAAGAGGACATGGAACAAAGGATATCATGGCTGATGTCAGATGGATCTTGGCTGAAATCAGAGAATACCAGAAAGATGTTTACCTGTGTTTTATTACCTATGCAAAGGCATTCAACTGTGTGGATCGTAACAAATTATGGATAACATTACAAAGAATGGGAATTCCAATGCACTTAATTGTGTTCATAAGGAACCTGTACATAGACCAAGAAGCAGTCATTCCAACAGAACAAGGTGATTCTGCATGGTTTAAAGTTAGGAAAGGTGTGCATCATGGTTATATTCTTTCACCATACAAAGTCAATCTGTATGCTGAGCAAATAATCCTAGAAGCTAGATTATGTGGAGAAGAATGAGGCTTCAGAATTGGAGGGAGACTCGTTAACAATCTGTGATATGCAGATGACACAACTTTGCTTGCTGAAAATGAAGAGGACTTGAAGTACTTACTGATGAAGATCAAAGACTACAGAATTCAGTATGGATTACACCTTAACATAAAGAAAACAAAAATTCTCACGATTGGACCAATAAGGAACATCGTGATAAACAGACAAAAGATTGAAGATGTCAAGGATTTTATTTTACATGGATCCACAATCAACGGTATTGCATAGGCAAATCTGCTGCAAAAGACCTCTTTAAAGTGTTAAAAAGCAAAGCTGTCATTTTAAGGGCTAAGGTGCCCCAACCCAAGCCGTGGTATTTTCAATCACTTCACATGCATGAGAATGCTGGGCGATGAATAAGGAAGACCAAAGAAGAATTGAAGCCTTTGAATTATGGTGTTGGTGAAGAATTCTGAATGTACCATGGTCTGCCAGAAGAACCAAGAAGTCTGTCTTAGAAGAAGTACATCCAGGATACTCCTTAGAAGCAAGGATGGCAAGACTTCATCTCATGTACTTTGGATATGTTATCAGGAGTGACCAGTCTTTGGAGAAGAACACCATGGTTGGTAAAGCAGAGAGTCATTGAAAAAGAGGAAGACTCTCAAGGAGACGGATTGTCAAAGTGGCTGCAACAGTGGGCTCGAGCATAACAATTGTGAGGATGGAGTAGGACTGGACAGGATTTTTCCCTGAGCTTACATTTTAGTTGCGGGGTGGGCAATAAACAAGAAACTTGTTTTGTTCTGTTGTCCATAGGGTCCCTGTGAGTGGGAACTGAGTCAATAGCACCTAACAACAACAATAGCAGCAGCAAACAGTGACCTTTTGGGATGCCTGATACATGCCAAGTTCACTGAATCATTCAGCACCTTTGATCCACATCTCTCCAATTTCAACAAAAGCTTTGAAAATCCTCAGTCTTGGTTATTAGGAAGTTGCTTACTATTTTGTCGACTTACTGGAGAAACCTGGGTTTTGAACTTTATCTATGAAGATCTCATCGTATGAAACTGTCAAAATTAATGAAACAGAAAAATATATGTCTCTATCTATTCCTGTTTTCTTAGGCATGGAGAATGCTTACTGTGTAACTTCAAATCAATTCAAATAGAAAAAGAATAAGGGGAAATTGTTCTCATGAGCGAAGGATTAGAGAAGGAAAGACGTAGCCATTTGGCGGTATTTATTTTCCCCTATGTTTTGTATACAGTGAAGGAGAAGTTACAATTTAAATAATTTAACTTTGAATATTAGACTAGATGTACACATAATGTGATTGGCCACTTTCACATGTGTTCACTGTTTTACACAAATTAACATGCACAAAGGAGAGAACAAAGTGGTATCAATGACCATGGCCATTTCTAAGTCCTGCTTTTCCCTGACTCCATCCAATCACTGTTGTTGTTAGGGGCCACTGAACTGATTTTCGACTCATAGCAACCCCGTGTGACACAGTAGAACTGCCCACAGGGTTTCCCAGGCTGTAATCGTTATGGAAGCAGATCGCCAGCTCTTTCTTCTGAAGTTGCTGGTGGGTTCAAACCACCAGCCTTTTGGTTAGCAGTGGGGTGATCAGCCATTTCTCCATCAGGGCTCTTTATCCCATCACTAGTCACTATGTTTTCTTAGATACACAGCTGTCTACATCTATGAAGTGCATGATACTGTGGTGGAAAGAGTGAAGCGTCAATTGGAATTAGGAAAACAGCTTGGATTCTCCACAATCACAACAGTGTTTTGGAGCGAGATCTGTTATGGTTAACAAATATTCCCCAATGCTCTCCAAGATTAGGCACTGTCACAAAGTCCTTGATCATCTAAATTTTCTTAATGATTAAACAGTGACAGCTCATCTAGAAACTGTGTTTCTCTTTCATTTTACTATTCCCTTAGTTGGCATGTGGGAATTTACCTAACTGGGTAGTCATCTAATTTGTTGGAGGATTCTAACAATGCTTTTGCTGCTAAGACATCCAGAAAAGCCTAGATACTATGATTTCAGAAAATAGAGGAAGCTCGCAGAAAGGCCATATTAGTTCATCAAGGATGGAAAAGAGGTAGCTTCTCCCATCTCTTCTAAGGATGTTTCCATTTATTGACATCAACTGTGGGCCTTTACAGTTTAGGCAGGAAAGGGGAGAAAAAAACAGGGCTTCAGACTGGTTTGAACTAGTTCAATCATGACCAATGAAGCAAAACTGGAACAGACCCAAATTTTTACAACGTGAGTGTACCAAAGCCCTGGAATGGGAGACTTGGAAGAGGTGTAGTAAGCTCTTTCAGGAGCCTGATGTGTGAGACTGAGTTATCGACAGGGCTGTGGAGAGCAACACACATCCAAAGCTGCAGGTTGGGCTGCCATCTTTTGCTCTTTCCAACTCTGCTCAAAATCCGAGAAGCAAGAGATTTGGTCCCTGTGCAATGCATATGCTACCCTTGTTTTCTAAGATGGAGATTAGGTTTCTTGCAGGGCTTCACCCACAATTTTTCCCATTTTGGTGGTTGTTCTGGTTCACCCAAATTTTAATAATTTGGGTCTGTTCTAGTTTCACTTCCTTGGCCATGACTGAACCAGAAAAAAATGGTTTGAAGCCTGGGGAAAAAAAAAAAAAACTTAAGCTGAGAGAGGACTGAAATATTTACAGAGCTTGGATGAAATAAAGCTTAGAAAATATATAAATGGCAAGCATCATTATATTCATCTAGTTATTCATTTATACAGTCAGTATATATTATGCGCTATATGCCAGGCAAAAAAAAAAAAAAACACTATGAGTTAGAATCGACTCAACGGGAATGGTTTTCTTTTTTTTTTTTTAATATGCCAGGCACTGTTTTAAGTACTTGGATAGAGCAGTGAGCCAAAGACATAGAAATCCTTGCCCTGATAGAGCTTACATTCTAGCTGGGGGGTGGGCAATAAACATGATACTTAAATTATATGTCGAAGATAATTAGTGCTTAGGAAAAAAATGATCAAAGTAAGGAGGTAGAGATAGCAGAGTTGAAATCTTAAATACCATGGTCACAGTAAACATCAGGAGATGGTAATATCTGAATACAGCTTAAAAAGCAAACCACACAGAAATCTGAGAATAGTCAAGGCCTAGAGAAGCATCAGTGCAAAGATCTAGAGATGTAAGTGGGCCTGGTGTGTTCAGGGGATAGTAAGGGCAGATCCAGGACTTGGGTGTGGTAAGTGAGGCACATACCTCGGGCACAACATTTAAAAAAAAACTCAGTACACAATGTAAATAATATTTTAGTGTAATATTTTTAAAAATCAAAATAAAGGCAAAAAATCCATAATGAAGCAAATATGAAAATTTTAAATAAAGGCAGGATCCGATCCTGCACTTGTGTGGCCCTGCCTCACTTGCCTCTCACCCTAATTGCACTCCTGGTTCCGATAAAACTTTATTCACAAAAACAGGCTATAATTTACCATTTTTTTTCCATTAAAATATTATTTATCTTGATTACTGAATTTTTCAGTACTCCTTAAATTTTATGTCCAAGGCAACTGCCTCATGTACCTAATTCTAGTCTGAGGCCAGTGTGGCTGAAGAGTTGAGTGAGGGGAACAGTGGGAGGAGGGGGGCTCAGAGAGGTACCTGACAGCCACTTTCCATAGGGTTGTGTAGCCATTCCAAGAATTTTACCTTTTAATCTAAATAAAATGCATCACCACTCCAAAAAAAAAAAAAACCCATTGCCATCGAGTCAATTCTGACTCATAGCAACCCTATAGGACAGAGTAGGACTGCCCCATAAGAGTTTCCAAGGACGGCCTGGTGAATTCAAACTGCCTACATTTTGGTTAGCAGCCAAAGCTCTTAACCACTATGCCACCAGGGTTTTCACCAGAGGGTTTTAAACAGAAGAGCAAACTGATCTCAATTTATGTTATTAAATAATGATTGTGAGAAGCTGAACAATTAAGAGTCTGTTAAAATAATCCTGATGAGAGATTATGGTGGTTTAGACCAGAGTGGTGGCATGAAGTGGTAAAAAGTTGTGAGATTCTGGGTATATTTTGGAGATAAACCTAACATGACTTGTGAGGATTGCATACAGGGTGTGAGGGGAATAGAGACAATTCCAATACTCTGAAACTCCAGAAAGCTGGAGTTGTTATCAGAGGAATACTGTCTTCAGAGCAGGTTTGGGGGACTGAGGCATGACCTGAAGTTTTGAAAATTTTAGGTTTGAGACTTCCGTTAGCTAATCGAGTGAAGATGTTAAGTGAGTAGTTAAGTAAGGAATTGAGGAGATTTCAACAGGAGATATAAACATGGAAGTCATCCACAACAAAGCTGGTGTTTAAATCCGTGAAACCAGGGAAGACGTTCAAGTGAAGATAAAGATGGGAAGCGATACAAGGACTGAGCTCTGTGATTCTTCAATATTGGGAGCTTGGGAAGAAGAGCAGAAATCAACCTAAAACAAATGGTTAGTGAGGAGTGAGGACACCAGGAGAGAGTGGTGGTGTCCAGGAAGCCAGGAGAAGTATTTCCAGGAGAGGGAGTGGCCAACTCTTCAAATGCTGCTGATAGGTCAAGTAGGATGAGGACTGAGAACTGACTGCAGAATGTAGTGAGAGGGTGGTCAGGGTAAACTTGATAAAAGATGTTAGGGGAATAGTTGAAGTAATTGGATAGATTTGAGAGAAAGGGGAGAGGTGGAACTGAAGACTGTTTATTGACTGGTAGGGTAAACGGCATCCAGAGAGACTTTATTTTATAGTGGCAAAAATAACAGCATATTTGTATCTCCAAAGAGAATGATCTAGTAGAGAGGATAAATGAAGGATACTAGAGAGAGAGACAAGTTGCTGCAGTTATATTTTGGAGGAGGAGATAGCCTTGGACATGAGGGCTGGCAGTTCATTTAATAGGAACAGGAGAAAAGACAGGTTACAGTTGCAGGCAGTGACAAAATGTTGTGGAAGGTCTCTTCTGATTTTTTTTTCCTCAGTGAAGTAGGATACAAGGTTCTCAGCTGAGAATTAGCATGGTGGAAGTCATGTTGGAAGGCTGAGGAGAAAATAGAAGGTATGAGAGCGGGAAAGTAAGAGGGAAATGCTTAATGTTAGGGAACATTAAGTGGGCACTTTGAGTTTAGGGGGAGTCCCTGGGTGATGCAACTGGTTAACGCACTCAGCTGCTACCTGAAAAGTTGGCAGTTCGAGTCTACTCAGAGACACCTTGAAAGAAAGACCTGACAATTTACTTCTGAAAAATCAGTGATTGAATACCCTAGGTAGCACGTTTCTACTGTGACAAACATGTGGGCACCATGAGTCAAAGTCAACTCAACGGCAATTGGTCCCGGTTGGGTTTAAGATCAGGAATTTAAAATGAGACCATTCAGCAGAGTGGAATTTTTTTCTCTAGCCACATTCAGCCAAAAGTAGGCTCAGGATAAGCAAGAGTTAGCCAAGGTTGGAGTTTTGCCAAGTAAATATAAGGAAGCTAGAGAAGGCAAGGGGTTAGAGGGTTGAAGGCAAGAGGATCCCTGCTCACCAGACATCAATATGTCCTTCTCTAACCAGAAGAGTCCCTGTATGCTCACCATTATTGCTTGTCCCCAAGCAACCATGACTACAACAATGGGAGTACTTTAACCAATAGTGAGAGAACAGAATAGTGGTTTCAAACCTGCTACACATCAGAATTACTTGAGGAGATGCTAAAATATTGACTCTTTTATTCCACCCTCAGAGACAGTGATGCCAGTGGTCAGTATGGGTGAATCTTGAAATCTATACTGATAACTTACTCCCTCCTTCCACCTCCAGATACCGAACCGATTCTTCTGTGTGATTTGGGAAGCCTTTTGCAGAGAGTTACATCTCCTCAAGAGATAGTGACCAAGTTGTGTGAGATGTTAACTCTCACCCTTTTAAAACTTGTCAGTGGCCTAGGAGTTTGTTAAAACAAAAACAAAAAACCTGGTTCTGTATATGAATGACCTTTGATGGAGTCTGTTTTTACTGAGGTTTCAATTCTCAGCATTTTTCAATTTAAAGGTTAGCAAACACGTTTCAAGTTAGAGGGAAAGAAAGGGTCAACGTTTTAGTAAATGGATCTCACCACAAATGTGTCACTTCGCAACTATGCATCAAATTTTCTGCCAACATTTAATGTGCTAATAGAATTACCACATGAGCTAAACATCCCAAGGGGGGAAAACTGTTTGGGGGGGAAAAAAAAAAAAAACTCTTCCCTAAATTATTTATTTAAAATAAAGGTCTGTCACTTCCTACCAAATAGTCTACAATAAGTTATAATAATTTTTTTGGTCAATCTGGGTATCTTATGAACATACAAACATTGCCTAACATACGAAGTTAGGTCATATACTGTGTGGCCCCTTTTTTAAAGAGTACAGGTAGTTTCCACATAATGATTTTACTATAGGCTAAAAGATGACAAATTCCTTGTGGCAAATCATTTGACTAGGCTCTCTGTGTTGAGAAAAGATAACTATCTGACCTGACCTGTTCACGGCAGGATCCAGTCTGCTGGGGGCTAAGAAGAAGCCAGAGAAATGGGCACAGAAAAATAGTCACATTAATTGTAAAAACTGCATAATGACAAAGCACCCCTTGACAAAATGGGTCAACTCCCATCCCTGGAAAATTCAAGACCACAGAGATATCAGTGAGTCAGTTTAAGTTTTTAGCTCAGCTTTTCAAAACCAAATCCCATTCGGTGATGTACAGTTTATATGTTTCTCCAGGGATCAACTTTTCATTAATTGATGCCATTTGCCCTGGTTTTGTTTCACAGATTAAGAGCTAATAATATCCAAACACCTGTATTCAATGAAAATGTAGCAACTCTGTTGGCCTATTTCACCTAAAAATCAAAGTACATCATTGTCATAGGAAGTCCAATCATAGGGGAAATTTTTAGGCCTTCAACAGAAAGGCATGATTTCTAATCAAATCCTCCCTATTGTGAAATCTTATATTCTATTCTGTTTTCTTTATACTCTGCACTCTAAATATTAGAATGTTTTTTGATCCTCTAAATTACTGTTCCATGGAGCCCTGGTGTTGCAGTAGTTAAGAGCTTGGCTGCTAACCAAAAGGTTCCACAGTTTGAATCCACCAGCTGCTCCTTGGAAACCCTGTGGTGCAGTTCTACTATGACCTATAGGGTCACTATGAGTCAGAATCGACACAATGGCAATGGGTTTGGTTTTTGGTTTAAATTACTGTTCCAGATTTTATAAAACAATCAAAATAAAGCAAAATACAAGAAAGAAAATGAATGCCTTTGTGGAATCCACAAAGAAATACTAAATGTTTATTTAATCAGATATTTTTAAAAATACTTCATAAAATCAGGAAACCCTGGGGGTGTAGTGGTTAAGAGCTACAGCTGCTAACCAAAACAGGGCAGCACTTTGACTCTACCAGGCGCTCCTTGGAAACCCTATGGGGCAGTTCTACTTTGTCTCTGTGGTCACTATGAGTCAGAATTCACGCGACAGCAATGGGTTTGGGTTCCAAAATCAATACATATTTTACCATGATAACGTTTGATCATTGCACTAGTAACTGCTCTAAAAATATTACTGTTTTAAGATATATGAGTTGGCTTAGAGAAATAAGTGACACTTATATTGCATATAATATATATTACAGACGCAGTGTAAGAGTACACGGACTTCGAGCAACTGATTTTGAACCATTTTCTTCTCAGTGTCTTTTTAAACCATGAAGGTAGGTAGTTAGTGTTACTTAAAATAAGATGAAAATTAAATATTCCCCAGCCCAAGCCAAAACAAAACCTGAAAAAAACCTAACTTAGGAAATCATTAAAAATCAACAAAATTAGACTTGCAAACATTCTAGTAAAACATATGCTAAAACTGTTTTTTTTTTACAGAAGCACTGAATATTCATTGAATTGTAATTCTTTTGATTTTAATTTCCACAATAGCTGCTGTAAGAATTAGCAAAAGTGCATGTGGTAATAAGGCAACAATAGATCATGAGCTACTTTTTTGAATTAAGAAGGCAAAGGCCTAATAATGATAATAATATACCAGAAATTATCAACCAAACTTTGAGAGCTATTTTGGGAGAATATTTTATGCCACAGGGATGACAGAGTCAAAGACAGACATGACAACTCAATGAGACCCAAATGTAAATGATTAAACCATTGACAAAAGCCTTGAAGGAAAGCGCTTTTCCCATTGCGGGATGATTGGTACTGGCCTCCAGGTGTAATATTATGTGCACTGATGAGCTGATCAACAGAACAGAACTTCTACCCAGCTGTAATCAAGAGTGATTGATGGTTGAGACAAAAAAGTTGATTATCATGACAAGTTCACTGATGCAGAGAAAATAAGCTCTGCTTGGGAAATGGATAAAACTGTTCAGGGACTACCTTCTGAAACCTTATTTATAAAAGAATCTAAAAGGTTTCAAGTTGTACAGATGGACCTGCTATACCAATAAACCTGATAAGAATAAATTTACCATCCATCAGTCTTCACGGATTTCCTATGTATGCAAGAAATTTAAAAGCTCATGTAGGCCCAATAAAGACCAAACCACATACTTCTCGATTTTACTTGTGTGATTACTAGATCTCTCTGCTTCCCAACATACAAAACAATGCTGAAAAGCACATATGGACACAGAAAATTAATCTTTCCTAGCAAACTGTGCCTCCATTTGCCCTCCTCCGCTCCCATCTCACAAAGATGTGCGTTCCCCAAATGACTGCAATCTTTACCACCATCACATTCAATTTACATCAGAACATAGATTTGGACAGAGACAGCAGATCCCAGAGGCAGTATTTTGCATTGAAAATGAGGTTTGGCAGGCTTGGAAAGGTGAATCTTGGCCAAGATGTTGGGTGTAAGCACAGTGGCTCCAAACAGAAGCTAGATAGTACAGAGATCGATTGACTATAAAAGGACAGATATATCTTATTAAGTTGTGGTAACCATTTCTAATGCTCTAAAAGAAAACCTAGCAGTGTAAGCTAAATATAGTGCGTAATTTATAGCATGTCTGGTACACTTTCATTCTCTGTAAGCTCATAATCGAACCAAATAACCACTCCTAAACCAATCATCAGACAAAGCTTCAGTGTGAAAAAGGTAAAATGAAGGAGCAGGTTCATTTCATTTTTATAGAGATCTTTGGCCATATACAGGACTGGGAAAGGTAAATGTATTTCATCACAATTACTCTAGTTAATTAATACAGAGAATGGGCCTCAGTAGAAAAGAGACAATAAAAAATAGTAACTGTTAAGAAGGGAAGGATACAAAGGGCCATAAAACCCAAAATGACATAAGAACAGACACTTAATGTAAGTTACTTTTTTGCTTAATTTCCTTTGCTCTGTCTGGGAACAACCCCTTCTATTTTCTTAGTTTCTAGGATTCTTTGCTATGGTGAAACTGCTGATTTATCAAATGCTGGAATAAACTATAACAAAATACAACAAAAAAGGCAAGGGTTCTGATCAGAGTGGGTACAATGAATGGAAAGGAGAGAGCAAATTTTAATTTTGAAACTTTTGATTATTGGTGAACATCAATCCAGCCTCCACTTTTGGTTTCTACAACTTTTATTAGTGTCTAGTAATTTTTTGAGAAATGCACCAAGTTGTAGAAAGAGATATAAAACAACTGATGAAATATATGCTAGGTATTTTTTATGTATATCAAGCAAGCCCTGGGCAACTGGGTTACAGTAAGGATTTTATTCTAAAGACTTCATCAGTCAAGCTCTGATGAGGTTGCTGGTGTGCTCTGACATCTTCAAGGTAGAATTATAAAGTCAACATTTGGAGGTTTTCTTAGTGTAGTGACTCTGCAAATTACCTCAAGTTCGGAGGTTGCTACAAAGCGAAGTGTCACAATCATAAAATCCAGATTTTAGGTCATGTTCAAGTCTAATTCCACTTAACATTCCCCTTTCAAGACATAATGAACTTTCATATCTAGGCTTCCAGGGAACCTGTTGCTTAGGATTTGACTCCTGCGTTGTAGAGGGATTAGGCACTTGGGAAAAGGAAGCCTGAAATGCATTTTTATCAAAAAGTAGCAATTATTCTAAATGCCCTGGAGTGAAGGTTGAACAAACCATTTTAGAGATTCCTGTTCCTACCTTCATTTTCTTGTGGGCGCATATCATTCAGGAGCACTTCATTCATTCAGTCACTCATTCATTCATCATTTAGTAAGTGACGCCTAAGACTTGCAGGGCTCTACTAGCGTTCACAGGTTTCTTGCCCCATCTTCTGGGAATTCTGTGGACAACGTTTAGTTCATTTATTCAGGAACACACCTCTTACTTCACCACAGAATAACCTCTGGACCACATTCTGTCTTTCTATCTTGGCGCATGTTTAACTCTCTTCTCAAACCTTTCTCGTTCAATAACGGGTGATGTTTGATGAAATAAGCTCTCAGCATGAGTTCTCCCTTGCTGCGACAATACTCATTCACTACCATAGCGTTGCCCTTTATGTGGCTAGCAATTTTGAAATATGTTTCTATTTTCCAGCAATCTATGAGTGTACTACTGGCATCCACCCTTGACTAACTTCTTTACTGTGTGTTAGAACTTGGGTGACCAATTGTCTTAGTTGAAAACTGCCAGCTGATGCCAATGAAAGACTCAAAATCAATTTCACTTAGGATGTGTCACTTGGTCTGATAAATAAAAGCACCACACTGGGACTAAAGAGCCGTGTTTCCAGTCCTCCTAGCAGTACCAACTGCTTAGAGACTTCAAAAAGGTCAAATAATTATCCTGGTCTTTGGTTCCTTTATCTATAAAAACTAAAAAATGGACAGAATCATCCTTTAGACATCTTTACCCCCTAATAGATAACAATTCTCTGAGTTGTTCACTGTACTTCATACAGATATCCCTTTGATTACTGGAGGTTAGCAGGCATCTAACTAGTCATATCTAAATCAACTTTCATTTTTAGGCTTTCAAGGTCAAGTTTTCCGTGTCCAGGAGAAATCAGTAGAAAGGTAAATATTTTCTTTAAAAAAAAAAAAAAAAAAAGCAGCCCAGAGAAATACTGACTGCTTTCAAAAGAATTCTCTTAGTCCCTTCCATTCATTCTGCCCCGACAAGAAAACCTGGAATATCAGAGCTTGATTCGTGGGAGTCCTTAAATATCCTAATAGGTGCAGTTTTATTTTTAAAAGCTTTCCAATAAAGTACACTGCTTAAGTAGATTCCTTTGCTCTCAGCTGGCTCATTTTCTCCTGATATCTCTTAACAGCCAGACCCAGTATTTCCCGCTTGGTCTTCCTGTTCAAGTTGTGCTTTCAAAGAATTCCTGACAGAGCCATGGGCTCCACTCAAGAAGTAGAAGCTAGTGAAGCTGAAGCATGAAATGGGTCTCCAATGAACATTCGGAGTATAAGCCCTTCAAAAGAGACCTCTCAGTCACTTGTTTCAAATGCAGCCACAGCCTACAGAACGTTACCACACACTCGAGAGTCAGCTCCTCACGCAGGGACGACTGTGACAGCTCAACTGAATGTCCCTGATCCAGTGGCTCCTCTTTCATGGAAGCTGAATGGCCTCCTCAAAGAGCTGCTTTTGAAGAAGAAAAAGCACCCAGTACGAAAGCCACAGTGCTCAAGCCGAAGCTCCAAATAACTGTGAATTCTGTAGACTAACAGAGGACACGCTCTTCTGAAAGACCTGCTTCAAAGCCGCCTGAAAATTTAATTTAAAACTGGGTCTCCCAAAAGATCCTTGGGGACACGGTAGCAGCAGCAATAGACTTAAAGAGGTTAGGAGTTTTCATAGATGAAACTTTTCGAGGGACAAGTTGTTGCTGCATTTTTTAGAAGGTAAAGATTTACCAGGGGTGAATGTCTTTTCTTACACTGTAAATTGAGGTGCAAAAGGTTAAAGTGCTAGGTTGGTTGGTGGTTCCAGTCTACCTGGAGGCACCTTGGAAGAAAAGCCACTGAAAACCCTGCAGAGCATAGTTCTACTCTGACATGCTTGGGGTCACCATGAGTCAGAATCAACTCAACGGCAACTGATTTAACACGTAAATACTAAATATACTAAAAAACTAAAAAAAATTTAAACAGGCTAGAACCCCTTTAAATACTTTTTTAAAAGACAGTAATGATAATTTTAAGCTTTGATATTTCTTAAGAAGTAATTGAGCATTCAGAGAAAAAATAATAACTGTGTCGCTTATCCCATATAACAATAATGACCTTTCCCTTTCATTCACTATTCAGTTTATAATCCAAGTACATACGTATTCTGTTTTATTGATCCTTGCAACATCATGTAATGATGATTACAAATGAGATGACTGCGGACCCTATAGGTTCAAAGAAGGGCCCAAGTTAACATAGACAATTAAAACAAGGCAGGTAGGGCAATGGTAAAGGGCTTGGCTGCTAACTGAAAGGTTGGTGGTTTGAACCCACCAGCAACCTCTCAGGAGAAAGACCGGACAATCTGCTCCATAAAGATTACAGCCTAGGAAACCCTATGGGGCAGGTCCACTCTGTCACAGGGGATCACTATGAGTCGGAATTGACCACACAGCACCTAACAACAACAACGAGTCTAGACAACAGGTTGTCTAATTCCAGATCCAGTGATTGTCCTATGACTTCATGCTGCTTCCCTGGACGCTGCTTTCAGGTTTGGGATTAGACACACATCCCATGTACAGAGATTTTTATTAACCTTTCTGCTAGGATATGCACTAAAATGCTAACATCTACATGCGAGAGCAGTAATATCTATGATATCTCCTGGGCATGTCTGCAGACTTTAGACACTGCTAGAGAATTCAAAACAATATCTAGAAAATTGCAACCAAGGCCTTCAAAATGGAATTTATAATTTGAGACACAGCACACTGTTTAAAATCCGTAGCAGTATAAAGCCAAACCAAACCAAACCCATTGCCATTGATGATTCCAACTCATAGCAACCCTATAGGACAGGATAGAACTGCCACATAGAGTTTCCAAGGAGTGCCTGGTGGATTTGAACTGCCAACCTTGGTTAGCAGCCACAGCTCTTAACCACTACGCCACCAGGGTTTCCACAACAGTATAGTAGATGCAAAACTAGTAGATGCAAAAAAATCTTTTTCCTTGATAAAATCAGAGCAGGTGTAAAAAGGAAATTTAGAAAAAAAAAAAAGAAATGTAGAAAGTCAAAGACTAGTTCTTTGATCCCACCATCTTTAGTTTTTGTCTTTCCCACCCTATAACAGAACAGTCTTTAAACATCAGCCCCACAAATAATGTTGACTTCAATAATTTAAAAAAATGTGATGTGATCTTAAGAAAATTTAATTATCCAGTCGAGTTGTTTGGTAGGAAAAATCAAATAAACAATTGGCATCTTCATCATTATGTATTTCACACCTGGTTATAGAAATTATAAGTAAGAGATACGAACTAAAATTCAGACATGGGGTTTAGTTTCACCACATTTTTGGTTTCTAAAACACAAAACAATAATTATGACTTCTGTTTTTACCATATTACTGGAAAGTTGATTGATTATACTGATGATGGTTCCAAGGATCCCCCTTTGGAAGGGTCTGATTCCTCTAAGCAATGTTTTTGTGAGTTTTTTCCCCCATCTGGTTTATTAACAGTCCTCTTTTTTTTTTATAGGGTCGCTGGAGGAAACTCTGGTGGTGTAGTGGTTAAGTGCTATGGCTGCTAACCAAGAGGGCAGTTTGAATCCACCAGGTGCTCCTTGGAAACTCTTATTGGGCAGTTCTACTCCGTCCTATAGGGTCCCTATGAGTTGGAATCAACTCGACAGCAACGGGTTTGGTTTTAAGGAGGCCTTGTGGTACAGCAGTTAAAGTGACCAACTGCTAATCAAAAGGTTGGTGGTTGGAAACCACCAGCAGCTCTTCAGGAGAAAGATGTGACTTCCTTAGAGATTCACCACCTTGGAAACCCAATGGGGTCACTATGAGTTGGCATCAACTTGACAGCAGTGGGAATGTAATTAAAGCTTGACAGTTCTGAGTTTAAAATGATATGTTGCTACTTTGATATATTCAGTAATTTGAATTTATATTTAAATATTTAATGCACTTATGTTTGAATTGTGAGTGTATCTCTAGACTTGACTGATGCCATTTGAAAGGGGTCATAATTATGTGAGTCAGGGTTAGCCAGTGAATGGCTTTCCACAATGGCTATAATTACACCCAGTTAGTTCCAGAAAGGAAGGAAACTCAAGCCTTTGCTCTAGGAAAGCCTGATGGAACAGGAAACACATAGACACCCATCCATGCCATTATTGGGACATCCGCTGGAACCCGAGGATGGGCTTGGTGCTCCACACTGACCAGATAAGGTAGAAACAGCAGAGAGGCAAACATTGTCCCTGCCCTGACAGCTTCCAGCCATGGGGCTTTGTACAAGTCACCCATACTCTCTATACCTCAGCTTTGGCATGTGAAATCAGAAAACGTTTCTTCTGCCTTTGGCATATTATGAAATCCTATGGTTAGGAGGTTAAACACAATGACTCTTAGATGCTATACTTTTATGATTCTTTTTCATGAGCCAGAATCAACTCGACAGCAATGGGTAGTTTGGGAACTGAAATCTTATTTCCTCTTCTATAAAAAAATCACTGAGTACCCATTCTCTACTTCATTTAATAATCTTATACCCATGCTGGCCTTGATATAAGTTATCTTTCAAAGGCACACTTGCTAACTTACTGAGGCCACATGGTAATTTATGCTTATTTTAAGATGTTGATAAAATAATTGGACAAATTACAACCTTACTGTCTTCAATTGGAAGCTTGTTACATAACCCCATGTATGCCTCATATATGTAGAGTTTTTTCAAGAAAAAGCCTACACCATGAGAATGCAATCTGTTTTAAAGTGCATAAAATATAATTTATGCCATTTCTTAGGATATCTGTAGGGTCAAAAATGGAAAATGTACTGCACAGGAACAACATATGGCCCAATACCAAACTAGAGCACTTATAATACGAAGGGGTAAAATAAATAAACAAAAACTCAGAGGGAGAAGAAATTGAATTTCCATGGTTCAGAGAAGAAAAGAATTACAAGCTATTATTTTGTTTGGAAGGGAAAGAAGTTTTGAAATGTAAAAAGGTTCATAAGACAAAAAGACTTTCCTATGTGACAGAGAATTCAACTAAGCATAAAAGTGAATTACAGTATTACTTTCCCTGAAAGATTCTAGATTTAAGAATAGAAACAGAAGACAAATTCCAGACTTATCTGGAAAGGACAAAATAGCATGGCACTTTTAGTGGAATTACAAAGTCTTTTCTTAGGATTAAAATGATCTGTGTTATACATATACACATATACACCTGTTTTGATTATTTGGGGGTTATCTTCTTATATATGGATGATAAATCCAATTGATCTTGGCACTAAGCATCTAAATATTTTATAAAATTTGTGTTTATGGACATGATCAGTCAATAAGTAAACACACCTAGTATTTCCAGCTTATTAGTCCCCCTTACTGACATCATAATGCCACAGAATCATGTTTAAATTGTCCAAGGAAGTTTCCATTCCTGTATTTCAGTTCTGCAACGGTCATGTCTTGTTTGCATTCTGCCATATCATTTATAAACTCAACAACATTGGGTCTTGCTATTCAAAAAAAATCATTAAAACTGTAATTTTTAAAATTAGCACTGCATAAAAACCAAACCAGCAAAAAAAACAAACCCGTTGCCCTCCAGTTGATTCCAACTCACAGTGACCCTGTAGGAGAACTGCCCCAGAGGGTTTTTAAGGCTATAATCTTTATCTTTTTCCCTCAGAGCCGCTAGTGGGTTCAAACCAACAACCTTTAAGTTAGTAGCTGCCTGCTCTAAGCACTGCACCATCAGGGCTCCTTCTAGCACTGCATAGTGAAACTATATTCAAGGTTCAAGAGAACGAAAAATATAAGGGCAGTGAATTCACATGTGTCCAGTTTACATAGACCAAAGAAACTGAGCTGGGCAATTATCTGATGAATTCAGGTTGTCGTAAAATTCAGTTCAAGCTTAAGTCCAACACCCATCTGAGTATCTGATGGGCAGAATAATGGCTTCCCAAAGATATCTACATTCTAAACCCTGAAACTTATGAATATATTGTGTTATAGGGCAAAGGGACATTAAAGCAGCAGGTGAATTAATGTAGCTAATCAGATGACCTTAAAGTAGGGAGATTATCCAATTGACCCTGTTGCTGTTGGTCTCTACCTCAGAGTCAGCCCCTGACTCGTGGTAACCCCCATGTACAATGAGATCAGACTGCTGCGATTCACAGGGTTTGTATTGGTGGCTTTTTGGAAGTAGATTGCCAGGCTTCTCAGTATGTCTTAGTCTGGAAGCTCTACTGACAGAGGGTGGTGGCTATGCATGAGGTACATCAGCCAGGAATCCAATTTAGGTCTCCTGCATGGGAGGCAGTGTACTCTTTACTGCCCTTACTGTAAACTTTACTGTAAAAATTATACCACCGCTGGATCACCGCTGTCCCCTAACTGTCCCTAATAAATACATGCTGATTTCTGTATCACTGTGAAATTTTAATAGCACAATTAGTTCTCTCTCTGACCAAGGAAATGAAGTAAGATTACATTTTAGAAAATAATTTTGTTAATAGGTAAGCATGTATATAAATACGTATGTTTTCTACAGCCTACCGGACAATATTTCTAGAATTTCCAAAACATCATTTTGATATCCAGCTATGGGATCAGAGGTGTTTAAAAAATGGAACCACTGTGTTGAGATGGTGAGTGACCTGTCACCGGAAATAATCAACCAAAAGACATTATACATGGGTGTATAGATGGATTTCTTGCACTGGGTGGGAGGTTAGGTTCAATGACCTTGAAGTCTCTTTCTGACTCCTGGCTTGCAGGAAGCTTTCTTAGTACAGAGGAAACTTTTGACAGTGAAATTGTTGGCAGGAGGGGATATATGGACATAGACCCAATTGGATGTAAAGACCTGGTAACATGGGTCCTGGGAGACTTTTGCATCATTATCTGACCTGTTCCAGAGGGAAATGCTGGTACCACTTAAGGACCAAAGGAACCAAGAAGGAACCACTTAAAATAATTACAGGACTCCATGATTATTTGCTAAGTGTTTAGCAATTATGAAAGGTACACCTATTGAGCTCAGAACCCTTATTTGCATGTTAGGAGGACTCTTTTTTACAACTGCTGGGAGAGATTATTATGTAACATTCATCACTTGGAAATATTTTACTGTTAATAAATGGAATACTCCATGGCAAATTTCTTAAAATTCAAAACCAGTTAAGGTATTCAATATTAAACAATGGAAAACGTCCCTTCAAATAAATCGCTACAAATGTTTGGTACATTGTTTCATAGCAGCAAATACCATCCCTGAGTCAGTACACAAAGAAGCACTATGCAGGCAATCTACTGTCCTCTTTTTTAAGCCATCAGATGGAATGTTATAAAACTACCTGAAGATTGCACTAGTAAGTATGAGTTCATAAGACAGTAATAATCTTTACTAAAATAAAAATGAGATTTTCTTTTTTCTCACGAAGAAATGAGCCATGAAATTTGTGCTACGTTTATTGCCTGTGCCTGATTGTCTAATGGTCTATGCTCATCACTAGAGAGGGCATCTAGGAGACCTACTTTCCTGGAGAGATTAAACACTGGATGCCCTAACATTCTCCAGAATCCAGATCTGTTTGGTCATCTCCACACTGTATACCAGCGTTAAGACAAGATAATGGTATCTTGGCAGAGGCCATTTTGATAGGCAGGGCCCCTTGTTTGCCTACATTGTGAAGAGTCTCTGAATTCTATTCCTTCCAAACCAGCATTCCCCCTTCTCTCGACATCACTTGATAACTTTTTGACTTCAGACCTTCAGAATTTTAAGATGATAAATAAGCAGATTTGAGGGGTCAATATTTTTCATGCTGGCCCCAAACCAAAATTAGCATCACTGTGATGGGTCCAGAATCCCTCCTGATCCTTAGAAAAGGTGAGAAAGGTGGCTCTGAATCACTTGCAAAGCAATGGTCAAGCTCACAAATCTCTCCCTGTCTGTCAAGTTCTTCACTTAAGTTTTATTCTCTTGGGTCTTGAGTGCTTTGAGGCCTTTAGGACACCTGTGAAAATGCTAATACTCCTAGGGCAGTAACTTGAGAGTTCAAATATAAGTATAATTAAAGACAACACAGGGCTGACCTGGAATTGGGGGGTCGAAAAGCTGTCAGTGGGAATTTACAGTCAAAATCTTGGCCTTGAATGATCTGCAAGCTTATTTCAGAAGTGTGACCTATTGAAAGCCTCACTGTTCCCAAATTCGGCTATTTTCTCAAAGGCGAAATGTGTTACCTAAATGCAGCATTCCCGAGAGATTAAAACATTCCATTGCCCTGCAAGTATGTAAGATTGTATATGTGTGATTTTTTTTTTATAGGAAACAACTGCACATTGTATAATAAACTCCAAAATTAAAGCACATGAGGAGTTAAAATTTTATCTTTTATCTTTGAATTTTGACATGCTCAGTTACTGGAGAGAAATGTTTAAGAAATCTCTTCTGTAAGATTGGAACAGCATGATACTTTTTTATTTTTTTTTTAGTGAATGCTAAATGATGAACTTACATCGGAATTAAATCTCAACTGGCAAATGTTGCATGATATGATTTGCTTTCTTCGATGAGGAAGAGGAACTCCGAATGTATGATTTATTACAGCTTTCTGAATTGGGTCCATCTGTAATAAGAAAAAAAATACAACAAATAGAAGTAAAGATTGTCAGTTCCATTGGAATGTTGCCTGTTTCATTAAAGAGCCAATCTGTACAGCTTTAATCTACTGCTCACATAATAAAGAACATTTTTAGTCTAAGAAACAGCATTTCTACTTTCTTTGAAAAAAGAGAACAAACCCAAAACTCAGTATGATAAGGAAATGATAAATCTACCCATTAGAATCTGCATACTAACCATTTTTCTCATTTAGGATCAAGAATTGTCTGAGTTTGCTAAACCTGAAGTATAATTAAGGGTATTATCAAAACTCAAGTTATTGTTAATGCCAGCAATCTTACTCAGAGGTATGCCTATAAAAAAAAAAAAAAATGCCTATATCATTGCCCAAAAATGGACCTGATAAATGTGGTCAGTTGAACAGCTATCAAAATAAATATCACCCCATTATCAAACATCAACCTTGTGCAATGTTTGATATCCTAAGAAAACAAAACAAAAAAAAATCCCAAACCCATTGCCGTCAAGTTGACTCATGACAACCCTATGGGACAAAGCAGAACTGCTCCACAGGGTTTTCAAGGAGCGGCTGGTGGATTTGAACTG
The DNA here is from genome assembly GCF_024166365.1 of Elephas maximus indicus. Classification (NCBI taxonomy): domain Eukaryota; kingdom Metazoa; phylum Chordata; class Mammalia; order Proboscidea; family Elephantidae; genus Elephas; species Elephas maximus. Next base: position 18,114,126 of record NC_064845.1, on the reverse strand, counting down.
CCAAGCTTTTTTTGGTTAGCAGCCAAGCTCTTAACCACTGTGCCACAAGGGCTCCATCCTAAGAATTAAAAAAAAAAAAAAAAAAAAAAAATTTTTCTCAAAATTCTGATTTCCAAGATTTGAGACAAATAGAACAGCTAATCAATTCATTCAAAAGTCATTAATTGGTCACCTAACACACACTGCTATCTTAGAGGGCTTATTATATTTGGCATTCCTAGAGTTTGTGCCGGAAGTGGATTCTCTCTCTCTCCATCTCACCCACAGGACCGGAAAAGTAACCCTGGAACATAATGTCAGCAATCCAGCTCAATAAAACCAAATGTGTCGGAGGGCGGAGCCAAGATGGCGGACTAGGCAGACGCTACCTCGGATCCCTCTTACAACAAAGACACGGAAAAACAAGTGAATCGATCACATACATAACAATCTACGAACCCTGAACAACAAACACAGATTTAGAGACGGAGAACGAACTAATACGGGGAAGCAGCGATTGTTTCCAGAGCCTGGAGCCAGCGTACCAGTCAGGTACGGCACAAGCACAGAGACCTGCTCCACCCCCCTGAACTATCCCCGGGAGGGGGACTAGCCGGTTCCACGGGCGGCGTGGGACGCAGCCATTAGGAGAAGTCCCCGGGAGGCAGTGACTGATCTTGGAGCAGAAAGAGCAGCATCCGAGCCGGGGAACCGTCCCGCAGGGATTTGGACTGCACGCAGGTACGCCATAAACACGGAGAGTTGCTCCACCCCCTGAACTAACCCCGGGAAGGTGACCAGCCGGGTCGCGCGGGCGGCGTAGGACGCAGCCGGTAGGAGAAGTCCCTGGGAGGCAGCGACTGGTATTGGAGCGGGGAGAACAGCGTTCCAGCCGGGACACTCGGTCACGGCACAAGCACGGGGAGCTACTCCACCCATCTGAACTAACCCCGGGAGGGGGCCCACCTGGTTCACGGGGGCGGCACGGCCACGCGGCTGGAGGGACGAGAAGTCCCCGGGAGGCAGCGACTGATTTTGGAGTCGAGAGTGCACCGTCCCAGTAGGGGAGCCTTGACGCTGGGCGTGGGGCTGGAAGCGGAGGATCTGACCGTGACTCCAGCGGGCCAGACCCCCTGGGGGCAATCTCCACACAGCCAGCACACATAGGCGACGCGCCCGCGGGAATCTCAGATATAATAGTCATTCCAAGCAAGACAAGCAACTCTGGCTATATTCTGAGGTGCTACTCTCCTATCTCTCTGTTCCCTCCCCCACCCTCCCCAGGCGGCTTCATTAACATCTGAATAGCCTGAGCCAGAGGGAGAACTCTGATAGGGATCTGACTGCTGTTTTTTTTTTAGCGGATTTTCTGGAAAAACTAGTTTCCCAGTGATGGCTCGGAGACAACAATCCATATCAAACCACTTAAAGAAGCAGACCGTGACAGCTTCTCCAACCCCCCAAACAAAAGAATCAAAATCTTTCCCAAATGAAGATACAATTTTGGAATTATCAGATACAGAATATAAAAAAACTAATTTACAGAATGCTTAATGATATCACAAATGAAATTAGGATATCTGCAGAAAAAGCCAAGGAACACACTGATAAAACTGCTGAAGAACTCAAAAAGATTATTCAAGAACATACTGGAAAAATTAATAAGTTGCAAGAATCCATAGAGAGACAACATGTAGAAATCCAAAAGATTAACAATAAAATAACAGAATTAGACAACACACTAGGAAGTCAGAGGAGCAGACTCGAGCAATTAGAATGCAGACTGGGACATCTGGAGGACCAGGGAATCAACACCAACATAGCTGAAAAAAAATCAGATAAAAGAATTAAAAAAAATGAAGAAACCCTAAGAATTATGTGGGACTCTATCAAGAAGGATAACCTGCGGGTGATTGGAGTCCCAGAACAGGGAGGGGGGACAGAAAACACAGAGAAAATAGTTGAAGAACTTCTGACAGAAAACTTCCCTGACATCATGAAAGACGAAAGGATATCTATCCAAGATGCTCATCGAACCCCATTTAAGATTGATACAAAAAGAAAAACACCAAGACATATTATCATCAAACTCACCAAAACCAAAGATAAACAGAAAATTTTAAAAGCAGCCAGGGAGAAAAGAAAGGTTTCCTTCAAGGGAGAATCAGTAAGAATATGTTCTGACTACTCAGCAGAAACCATGCAGGCAAGAAGGGAATGGGACCACATATACAGAACACTGAAGGAGAAAAACTGCCAACCAAGGATCATATATCCAGCAAAACTCTCTCTGAAATATGAAGGAGAAATTAAGATATTTACAGACAAACACAAGTTTAGAGAATTTGCAAAAACCAAACCAAAGCTACAAGAAATACTAAAGGATATTGTTTGGTCAGAGAACCAATAATATCAGATATCAGCACAACACAAGGTCACAAAACAGAACGTCCTGATATCAACTCAAATAGGGAAATCACAAAAACAAACAAATTAAGATTAATTAAAAAAAAAAAATACACATAACAGGGAATCATGGAAGTCAATAGGTAAAAGATCACAATAATCAAAAAGAGGGACTAAATACAGGAGGCATTGAACTGCCGTATGGAGAGTGATACAAGGCGATATAGAACAATACAAGTTAGGTTTTTACTTAGAAAAATAGGGGTATATAATGAGGTAACCACAAAAAGGTATAACAACTCTATAACTCAAGACAAAAACCAAGAAAAACGTAACGACTCAACTAACATAAAGTCAAACACTATGAAAGTGAGGATCTCACAATTTACTAAGAAAAACGCCTCAGCACAAAAAAGTATGTGGAAAAATGAAATTGTCAACAACACACATAAAAAGGCATCAAAATGACAGCACTAAAAACTTACTTATCTATAATTACCCTGAATGTAAATGGACTAAATGCACCAATAAAGAGACAGAGAGTCACAGACTGGATAAAGAAACACGATCCATCTATATGCTGCCTACAAGAGACACACCTTAGACTTAGAGACACAAACAAACTAAAACTCAAAGGATGGAAAAAAGTATATCAAGCAAACAATAAGCAAAAAAGAAGAGGAGTAGCAATATTAATTTCTGACAAAATAGACTTTAGACTTAAATCCACCACAAAGGATAAAGAAGGACACTATATAATGATAAAAGGGACAATTGATCAGGAAGACATAACCATATTAAATATTTACGCACCCAATGACAGGGCTGCAAGATACATAAATCAAATTTTAACAGAACTGAAAAGCGAGATAGATACCTCCACAATTACAGTAGGAGACTTCAACACACCACTTTCGGAGAAGGACAGGACATCCAGTAAGAAGCTCAACAGAGACACGGAAGATCTAATTACAACAATCAACCAACTTGACCTCATTGACTTATACAGAACTCTCCACCCAACTGCTGCAAAATATACTTTTTTTTCTAGCGCACATGGAACATTCTCTAGAATAGACCACATATTAGGTCATAAAACAAACCTTTGCAGAGTCCAAAACATCGAAATATTACAAAGCATCTTCTCAGACCACAAGGCAATAAAACTAGAGATCAATAACAGAAAAACGAGGGAAAAGAAATCAAATACTTGGAAAATGAACAATACCCTCCTGAAAAAAGACTGGGTTATAGAAGACATCAAGGAGGGAATAAGGAAATTCATAGAAAGCAACGAGAATGAAAATACTTCCTATCAAAACCTCTGGGACACAGCAAAAGCAGTGCTCAGAGGTCAATTTATATCAATAAATGCACACATACAAAAAGAAGAAAGAGCCAAAATCAGAGAACTGTCCCTACAACTTGAACAAATAGAAAGTGAGCAACAAAAGAATCCATCAGGCACCAGAAGAAAACAAATAATAAAAATTAGAGCTGAACTAAATGAATTAGAGAACAGAAAAACAATCGAAAGAATTAACAAAGCCAAAAGCTGGTTCTTTGAAAAAATTAACAAAATTGATAAACCATTGGCTAGACTGACTAAAGAAATACAGGAAAGGAAACAAATAACCCGAATAAGAAATGAGAAGGACCACATCACAACAGAACCAAATGAAATTAAAAGAATCATTTCAGATTATTATGAAAAATTGTACTCTAACAAATTTGAAAACCTAGAAGAAATGGATGAATTCCTGGAAAAACACTACCTACCTAAACTAACACATTCAGAAGTAGAACAACTAAATAGACCCATAACAAAAAAAGAGATTGAAACGGTAATCAAAAAACTCCCAACAAAAAAAAGTCCTGGCCCGGACGGCTTCACGGCAGAGTTCTACCAAATTTTCAGAGAAGAGTTAACACCACTACTACTAAAGGTATTCCAAAGCATAGAAAATGACGGAATACTACCCAACTCATTCTATGAAGCCACCATCTCCCTGATACCAAAACCAGGTAAAGACATTACAAAAAAAGAAAATTATAGACCTATATCCCTCATGAACATTGATGCAAAAATCCTCAACAAAATTCTAGCCAATAGAATCCAACGACACATCAAAAAAATAATTCACCCTGATCAAGTGGGATTTATACCAGGTATGCAAGGCTGGTTTAATATCAGAAAAACCATTAATGTAATCCATCACATAAATAAAACAAAAGACAAAAACCACATGATCTTATCAATTGATGCAGAAAAGGCATTTGACAAAGTCCAACACCGATTCATGATAAAAACTCTTACCAAAATAGGAATTGAAGGAAAATTCCTCAACATAATAAAGGGCATCTATGCAAAGCCAACAGCCAATATCACTCTAAATGGAGAGAACCTGAAAGCATTTCCCTTGAGAACGGGAACCAGACAAGGATGCCCTTTATCACCGCTCTTATTCAACATCGTGTTGGAAGTCTTAGCCAGGGCAATCAGGCTAGATAAAGAAATAAAAGGTATCCGGATTGGCAAGGAAGAAGTAAAGTTATCACTATTTGCAGATGACATGATTATATACACAGAAAACCCTAAGGAATCCTCCAGAAAACTACTGAAACTAATAGAAGAGTTTGGCAGAGTCTCAGGTTATAAAATAAACATACAAAAATCACTTGGATTCCTCTACATCAACAAAAAGAACACCGAAGAGGAAATAACCAAATCAATACCATTCACAGTAGCCCCCAAGAAGATAAGATACTTAGGGATAAATCTTACCAAGGATGTAAAAGACCTATACAAAGAAAACTACAAAGCTCTACTACAAGAAATTCAAAAGGACATACTTAAGTGGAAAAACATACCTTGCTCATGGATAGGAAGACTTAACATAGTAAAAATGTCTATTCTACCAAAAGCCATCTATACATTTAACGCACTTCCGATCCAAATTCCAATGTCATATTTTAAGGGGATAGAGAAACAAATCACCAATTTCATATGGAAGGGAAAGAAGCCCCGGATAAGCAAAGCACTACTGAAAAAGAAGAAGAAAGTGGGAGGCCTCACCTTACCTGACTTCAGAACCTATTATACAGCCACAGTAGTCAAAACAGCCTGGTATTGGTACAACAACAGACACATAGACCAATGGAACAGAATTGAGAACCCAGACATAGATCCATCCACGTATGAGCAGCTGATATTTGACAAAGGACCAGTGTCAATTAACTGGGGAAAAGACAGCCTTTTTAACAAATGGTGCTGGCATAACTGGATATCCATTTGCAAAAAAATGAAACAGGACCCATACCTCACACCATGCACAAAAACTAACTCCAAGTGGATCAAAGACCTAAACATAAAGACTAAAACGATAAAGATCATGGAAGAAAAAATTGGGACAACCCTAGGAGCCCTAATACAAGGTATAAACAGAATACAAAACATTACCAAAAATGATGAAGAGAAACCCGATAACTGGGAGCTCCTAAAAATCAAACACCTATGCTCATCTAAAGACTTCACCAAAAGAGTAAAAAGACCACCTACAGATTGGGAAAGAATTTTCAGCTATGACATCTCCGACCAGCGCCTGATCTCTAAAATCAACATGATTCTGTCAAAACTCAACCACAAAAAGACAAACAACCCAATCAAGAAGTGGGCAAAGGATATGAACACACATTTCTCTAAAGAAGATATTCAGGCAGCCAACAGATACATGAGAAAATGCTCTCGATCATTAGCCATTAGAGAAATGCAAATTAAAACTACGATGAGATTCCATCTCACACCAGCAAGGCTGGCATTAATCCAAAAAACACAAAAGAATAAATGTTGGAGAGGCTGTGGAGAGATTGGAACTCTCATACACTGCTGGTGGGAATGTAAAATTGTACAACCACTTTGGAAATCTATCTGGCGTTATCTTAAACAGTTAGAAATAGAACTACCATACAACCCAGAAATCCCACTCCTCGGAATATACCCTAGAGATACAAGAGCCTTCATACAAACAGATATATGCACACCCATGTTTATTGCAGCTCTGTTTACAATAGCAAAAAGTTGGAAGCAACCAAGGTGTCCATCAACGGATGAATGGGTAAATAAATTGTGGTATATTCACACAATGGAATACTACACATCGATAAAGAACAGTGACGAATCTCTGAAACATTTCATAACATGGAGGAACCTGGAAGGCATTATGCTGAGCGAAATGAGTCAGAGGCAAAAGGACAAATACTGTATAAGACCACTATTATAAGATCTTGAGAAATAGTAAACCTGAGAAGAACACATACTTTTGTGGTTACGAGGCGGGGAGGGAGGGAGGGTGGGAGAGGGTTTTTTATTGATTAACCAGTAGATAAGAACTGCTTTAGGTGAAGGGAAAGACAACACTCAATACATGGAAGGTCAGCTCAATTGGACTGGACCAAAAGCAAAGAAGTTTCCGGGATAAAATGAATGCTTCAAAGGTCAGCGGAGCAAGCGCGGGGGTCTGGGGAACATGGTTTGCGGGGACTTCTAAGTCAATTGGCAAAATAATTCTATTATGAAATCATTCTGCATCCCACTTTGAAATGTGGCGTCTGGGGTCTTAAATGCTAACAAGCAGCCATCTAAGATGCAGCAATTGGTCTCAACCCACCTGGAGCAAAGGAAAATGAAGAACACCAAGCCCACATGACAACTAAGAGCCCAAGAGACAGAAAGGGCCACATGAACCAGAGACCTACATCATCCTGAGACCAGAAGAACTAGTTGGTGCCCGGCCACAATCGATGACTGCCCTGACAGGGAGCTCAGCAGAGGACCCCTGAGGGAGCAGGAGAGCAGTGGGATGCAGACCCCAAATTCTCATAAGAAGACCAAACTTAATGGTCTGACTGAGACTGGAGGAATCCCGGCGGTCATGCTCTCCAGACCTTCTGTTGACACAGGACAGGAACCATCCCTGAAGACAACTCATCAGACATGAAAGGGACTGGTCAGCGGGTGGGAGAGAGACGCTGATGAAGAGTGAGCTAATTATATCAGGTGTACACTTGAGATTGTGTTGGCAACTCTTGTCTGGAGGGGGGATGGGAGGATAGAGAGAGAGGGAAGCCGGCAAAATTGTCAAGAAAGGAGAGACTGAAAGGGCTGACTCAAGACGGGGAGAGTAAGTGGGAGTAGGGAGTGAGATGTATGTAAACTTATATGTGACAGACTGATTGGATTTGTAAACGTTCACTTGAAGCTTAATAAAAGTTATTATAAAAAAAAAAAAAAAACTATAATGAGATTCCATCTCACTCCAACAAGGCTGGCATTAACATAATAATAAATGTTGTAGAGGCTGTAGAGAGATTGGAATACTTATACACTGCTGGTGGGAATGTCAAATGGTACAACCACTTTGGAAATTGATTTGGCGTTTCCTTAAAAAGCTAGAAATAGAACTACCATAAGATCCAGCAATCCCACTCCTTGGAATATATCCTAGAGAACTAAGATCCTTTACATGAACAGATATATGCATATCCATGTTTATTGCAGCACTGTTTACAATAGCAAAAAGATGGAAACAACCAAGGCGCCCATCAACAGATGAATGGATAAATAAATTATGGTATATTCACACAAATACGCACCGATAAAGAACAGTGAGGAATCTGTGAAACATTCCATAACATGGAGGAACCTGGAAGGCATTATGCTGAGTGAAATTAGCCAGTTGCAAAAGGACAAATATTGTATAAGACCACTATTATAAGAACTTTAGAAATAGTTTAAACTGAGAAGAAAGAAAAAAAAAAAAAAACAAATGTGTCGTCACCGAGCTTTGATCCCTATCAATGGTTCTCAACTGGTAATATCAGATCAAAATTTTTAATTCCTTCTTAATACTTGTGTAACCTCTTATCTAACTCCTACAGCTGTGATGAGGTTTAACATTGATAATTCAGTGAGTTCTGGGCACATTAAGAAGTCAATAAATGTTGGCTACTAGGTTTTCTCTACTGCACACATGTGAAGATAAATGTTAACATGAGTCTCATACTCCCATAGTAGTACATTGCTGGCGGACCACCCATTCCTCACATGACCAAAACATCATAACATTTCCAAATGATTAAAACGTGTAGCCATAGCTTCTGTTGAATACCTGCAAATGCTGAAACTTTTAACTTTTATTAGATACAAAGTTCTATGACAGTTTGCACAATGAGTGAAGACAGCTCAGATGTGATCTCCAAACAAAAGCTATGAATGTATCTGAGAAATGATGTTTTAATATTCAACTTCTGTGATACATTATAATTTATTAATTCTCCTGAACCAGGAAGCGATTCATTCCACCTCTTCTTTTGTATTTGAAATCATTAGAACCAGTTAATTCATTGGCTTTCTCCACTGGTGAGGAGGAGAAATCTCTGTCTCCTCCATATTCACAACTTCTATTGGGTTGTCAGGGAGCCCTGGTGGTGCAGTGGTTAAAGAGCTCAGCTGCTAAATGAAAGGCTAGTAGTTCAAACCCACCAGCTGCTCCATGGGAGAAAGCTGTGGCAGTGTGCTTCCATAAAGATTACAGCCTTGGAAATCCTATAGGGCAGTTCTACTCTATCCTATAGGGTCACTATGAGTCGGGATTGACTAGACTGCAATGGGTACCGGGTTGTCTGTGGTGGTTGTTGTGTGCCTTTGCGACTTTATAGGACAGAGTAGATTGGCCCTGTAGGGTTTTCTAGGCTGTACACTTTACAGGAGCAGATTGCCAGGTCTTTCTCCCATGGAGCAACTGGTAGGTTGAAGCCATAGACTTTTTGGTTAGCAGCCATTAGCAGCTGAGCGCTTAACCATTCCACCACCAGGGCTCCTTCTGGCTTGTCTAGGCACTCTTAATACATTCCTCTAAATAATAACAACAATAAAAATCATAATAACTAGCATTTATTAAGTGCTTACTATGGCTAAGAACTGGGCTAGGTGATTTACATGTTAAAGTTACATTTATCAAGAAAAACTCAGGGACGTAATCATTGATATCTTCCACTGTCCCTTTAAATGTATTGTTGTTGTTAGGTGTCTTAGAGTTGCTTCCAACTCGTAGCAGTCCTATGTACAACCAAATGAAACACTGCCTGGTCCTGCACCATCCTCACTGCTAAATTTGAGCCCATTGTTGCAGCCACTGTGTCAATTCATCTCATTGAGGGTCTTCTCCCTTTTCACCGACCCTTTACCAAGTATGATGTCCTTCTCCAGGGACCGGTCCCTCCTGAAAACATGTCCAAAGTACATGAGACAAAGTCTCACCATCCTCGCTTCTAGGGAGCATTCTGGCTGTATTTCATCCAAGACAGATTTGTTTGTTCTTCTGGCAGGTATATTCAATATTCTTTGCCAACACCATAATTCAAAGGCTTCAATTCTTTTTGGTCTTCCTTATTCATTGTCCAACTTTCACACGCTTATAAGACTACTGAAAATATCATTGCTTGTGTCAGGTACACCTCAGTCCTCAAAATGACATCTTTGCTTTTTAATACTTTAAAGAGGTCGTTTGCAGAAGAGTTGCCCAATGCAATGTCTATCTAATGTTAACCCTTGCCCAGATTCTGGATGAGGACTCAGGCTGGACCCACAATTTTTGTGTTCACCTGTAGGTATTAACTGATTCTAGGATCCTCTTCCTCCTTACTGTTGCATTTCACCATATTTTCCTTTTAATCAAATTTATTGAGGAATAATTTATATACAATAAAATTTTACATACAGATGTAATTTGAAGTACACAATTTGATGGGTTCTGACAACTGCATAGTCACCTTTGTCATCATACAGAATACTTCATTACCCCAGCAAGTTCCCTCCTGACCCTCTGCAGTCAATCCTTGCATTATATCCTGAATCTCTGGAACCACTGATCTGCTGTCACTGTATTTTTGCCTTTTCTAGAAGTTCATATAAATGGAATTGTACAGTAAGTGGTCTTTTGGGCCTGGCTGTTTTCATTTAGTATAACGCATTTGAAATTCATCCATGTTGTTCCACGTATCAGTAGTTTGTTCCATTTTATTGTTGAGTTGTATCCCTTTGGAGTTTTGGGGGAGTATAAAAGCACTTGGCTACTCATCAAAAGTCTGGCAGTTCAAATCCACCCAGAGGTACCCTGGAAGAAATGCTTGGTGATCTACTTGAAAAGATCACAGCCACTGAAAACCCTATGCAGCACAGTTCTACTCTGAAATACATGTAGTCACAGCGAGTTGGATTCAACAGGAAGGCAACTGGTTCCATTCCTTTGTGTGGAACTACTACCATCTGTTCACCTATCTGCCAGCTGATGAACATTTGAGGTGTTTCCAGTAAATTCTGCTATCGTTTCCATTCTTAATATACAATCTAAGCTTATTCCTTAATAAATTTGGTTCAGCATCTTAATCCAAACATTAAAAATTCATTTAAAATGACAGCATCTGTTTTCCTTAGACTGAGCCTACTACAGGCTAGTAGTGTGAAACGCCACAGGGGAAAGAGGTTTCTTCTCTAGGTATACTGCCAAGTCCCCTACCCCAGCTAAATTTCCAACCCTTCCTCAATCCTGCCTCATGCTTATTTCCTCAGAACCAAAAGAGACAATGCACAGAGTTTGAGAAAACCAGCAGCCACACAAGAGTGAAGATCTGGGCTGCTTAAACAGACCTCATTCTGCTCCCCAAGATCATTCTTATACTACTTTTAAAACAGTATCACAGAACTTTTATGATTAACCACCACAGGGAATAAAAAAAAAAAAAAAAAGAATCCTGGGGGATAATTATCTCTTCAGCCAATAGCTGGGGGGGAAAAAAAATTAAAAGCAGAAAGAGGTCACTGACATAAAGGTAGCTCCCTTATCACGTTCTGTGGCATCTGTTTTGTGCATAAATGGGGCTTGTTTATATCAAGGGATGAGGCGAATTATGCCTCTAATCCATTAAGGAATATTGAAGTCCTCTTCTAATGATCCTTTGAAATAAAAATGAACTATATATTTAAATCAAAGATGCTCTCTGGAAATATGTAGTGCTGAGTTTTTCTCATCTATTGGTGGGCAGAATATTATTTCGGTCTTTTAGCAATGCTGGGGAAGCAGTGTCCACATTCAATCCAAATTTGTGTAGGAGGCATTTTGGAACTGGACACTTCATGCAAATGTGGCATATTTTCTAGATGTAATTCTTTTGTTTGAATTGAATGATGTTCTGATCACTTTGGCTATGAAATCAGATTTCAAAATGCAAAGTGGGGCATTCTTCTTCAGAGACAATTTTCTTTCCCAGTATATTTAAAGAAAGAAAAAAACACTTAAAGGAATTACATTTTCAAGATGGATTTTGGGAACAATAGCTACACAACCAAAAGTAATTATCTATTATCATTTTAGGGGTCTAAAAAAATTAAAAAAAAACCAAAAAACAATTAACGTTTAACTCTTTATTAATGAACACAAATCATATTCACGTAGACAATACATGTTGTTGTTAGTTGCTGTCACATCCATTCCAACTCAGGGCAACCCCGTGTGTGCAGAGTAGAGCTGCTCCATAGAGTTTTCAAGGCTGTGACCTTTTGGAAGCAGATTGCCAGGCCTTGCTTCCCAAGTGCCTGTGGGTGGGTTCGAACTGCCAACCTTTTGGCTAGTAGTCAAGTGCTTCACTGTTTGTGCCGCCCAGGGACCTAGCTGATACATACATATATAAATACATATAAAACCATTCATAAGATGTAAATATGAGGGGGCTATATCTAAATAATTACAGTTCTGTTGTTAATTAGATGTTACCATGTTATATATCTGAAAGTAGCATCTACTATTAAATCAGGGGATACACATATATAGCCATTTTGATCATTTGGCTCAAACTTACCATTACAAGCAGACACTTTATTTAAAAAGTGTGAAAGAGTTTTTTTTAAAAAATCTAGGTACTTGGCATAAGGAGAGGCTTCTGCCAGAATTGCAGGCTGGACTCCGTTTTTACTGTTTACTGCTTACTCTGAGCTGACATGAAAAAGTCAACTAGCCATCATACCTCAGGAAGCCTGTGGGCTCTCCTCTTCTCATTTCCTCTTACAGCATGCTCCCAGGAAGGATATTCACTCAGGCTAAAAATCAAACCCACTGCCGCTAAGTCGATTCCAAATCATAGCTGCCCTATGAGACAGAGTAGAACTGCACCATAGGGCTTCTAAGGAGAGGCTGGTGGATTTGAACTGCCAACCTTTTGGTTAGCAGCTAAACATTTAACCACTGTGCCACCATGGCCCCTGAAATATCCACAGATTATCAAGATTTTAACTGACTCAAATTTTGTGATTAATAAAACTATGCTTATGGACTCTTGGAATTGTCTGGTAACTGTTAAAGCAAGATTTTGTAAAAGCCAACCAATCAGAATTTTTTCCTTGTAAGTTCCTGGATTTTCTGTACTTAAAATCTGTGAAAAATTCCTTTTGCTGGAGTGCTTTTGAGAATCCTCACGGAGTGCTGCCCAATCCAGATTACTCTATTCCTTCAATAAAACTCTTTGTTCTGATTTTAACATAAGCTCCAGTTTCCTCTTTGATATTTCTCGGTGCCAGAAGTGGGATTTCAAAAGTGCATTGCCTGAAGCTACCCCACAAGGACTCAAGGACCAGATTTCGGTACCAAAGCAGGGCTGTTTGGACTCACCACTCCACAAAGTTCTCAGGGATCATCACCACGTAAATAACCTCTTGAATTTTGAGCTCTGCTTTCTTGTGTTGAGTTTTTCAAGAATTACTGGATTCTAATTTTTTTTTTTTTTTTCTTGACTGTTTAATTTTGTCTTGTCTGCTTTCATTCTGCCTCTTGTAAGACTTTGCCTCCAATAGTGGCTGTGGTGTGAAGTTCTGGTTCTGTCTCTTCCAAGAGATTTTTCCCTCCACTGGTGGCAGGAGAGTGAAGAGTGAAGTTCTGGGTAAATTACCGTCCTAAAAGTTTTTGAGTTTGTGGAATCTTGGACTCTATAAACCACAAAAACAAAGGCACAGGATGATGAGTAAATGCCATTAGGGAGGGTTCCTGCTGTGAAAGATGGTAAAAGACTCCTGAATCAGGAAAAACCAGTTCAGGGGATGAGCCAGAAGCAATAGGCTATCTGCCAGTTGTAAGACAATGTGCTTCCAACAAGGCACGTATTGGTTTAAGGGATATACTGTCCAAACCCCATGCAGTCCCTTGTCAGGATTTTACTGAGTCAGAGAGTCCTAAACTTTGAACAAACTCAAACTTTCCCTGAAAATGAGAAATGCCTTATCTAGGGGCAATGCAGAGTTCCTTATGGGACTCTGATATATACACAAGCACTATGGCTCTACGGTGGGCCCTGGTGGTAAAGTGGTTAAGAGGTCAGCAGCTAACCAAAAGTTTGGCAGTTCAAATCTACCAGCCACTCCTTGGAAACCCTATATAGGAAAGTTCTACTCTGTCCCACTGGGTTTCTATGAGTTGGAATTGACTTGACAGCGATGGGTTTTTTTTTTTTTTTTTTTTTCTTTTCTCTTTTCTACGGCTCTGCCACTTGCTTATACATATCTGCTTGGCATAGACTTATTAAGGACAGTGTGGAAAAAAAAAAAGTGGCCACTTTAGAGTTCTTTTGAACTATCTGAATTAAGAAGATTCTAAGAAACGTCAAGAAAGCAGAATTATTTTCCTGCAGGTTACTGTGTCAAAATTAACAAAATAAAGCAGAGAGCTACAATGTAAAAGCCCTGCTCCTTTTGCCCCCTTTAAATATCCATCCTTTTATTATGGACACTGAAGGTACTTTCCCAGTAGAAAAACTAGTATGTTTAAAATAAGAGACTAGGTCTCTGGCTGGCAGAATGAATTAGGCTTAGAAGGAATAAAGCCAAAGTTTCAACCTAATTCTTAATACCCCTGATAAGTGAGACTCGATTTCCTGCCTACCAGGTTTGGGGTTCAAAACACTATACTAGAAGTAATTTAGAATTTCAGTGATCATTTTAGGGAAATGAGTTCCCATGTGTGTTGCCTTTTCTTTCTTCTGGGAAACTTTAATGTTCAGGATTTGTCAATCTATCTGAAAGACATACTGTATAAATTGTTTGTTTAGTTGGTATAATAAGACCTTAATATGAACCTATTAGTCTAAGGTACTTTTCTAAAGGATACTACAAAATATTCAAAGATAAGGTTATGAAAATATTTATAATGATTCTGTACCTCTGGGAGGTACTATTAGATTATAATATTTCTTCAAAGAATTTAATCTGATTAATGATAATTAATGATAAAAAAACAAAAATTTAATCTGATTAATGATAATTACTGATAACTGCTTATATATTTAGTAGTCCTAATATTCTCTGGAATTAACAGGATTGATTTTATTCTAACAAAGTTTTTTATGTTTTGTGTTACGCCAATCTTAAAAGCAGTTTTTAATAAAAAATCTAAGTAATTTGGGCTAGATATTACATGAAATATGTTTCATTTAGTGAAAAAAATAGTAACTTTGTCCTGAAAAGGAACTGGTTTCTAAAAAATTACAGTGTTTCTTGTCTTTCAAATTACTTAAGCCAACCCAAACATCTGTAAATGAACTTAGATTACTTAAAAGGGTTGAGGGCAGAATTTGGCTTCCATGGCCCCACCCTCAAAGCTACAGCTTGCCTTTGTAGCCCCGGAGAACTACTTTTAAAACAATTCAGTGATTTTTTTTTTTTTTGAGTCATTTTTCAAAATTGTAGAATTCATTTTGTAGTTTTTTTTTTAATTTCAAGTGCTATAATTTAAAACTTAAGCTGTGTTTAAAAACATCAACAAAACTGTATTGTATTTCTTTACTCTAACTGTACAGTGTAAACCTAATTATTTTATCATGGTTTAAATTTTGCATATTTGCTTTTTCTTATGCTTTTTTTTTCTTACTGAATTTGTAAGATTTTGTTTATCAAAACAACTATTATGTGGTGGCTTGCCTATGACATGAAATATTTAATATTTATTTTATTTTTTAATTAGAATTTATTTCAAATATTTTGTTCATGATACTATCCTTCAGGGTCACGTGCTTATCAATGAAATAACCCCAAAGGAGTGACAGAAAATAACCTGCAGCTAGTTATATTAAGGAATAATCACTGTAAATGATGAACAAGTTAAGAAAACACCAGTATTAAGAGCTCAGCTGCTAACCAAAAGGTTGGCAGTTTGAATTCACCAGCCATTGCTTGGAAACTCTGTGGGGTAGTTCTACTCTGTCCTATAGGGTTGCTATGAATCAGAATTGACCTGATGGTAATTGTTTTTTTTTTTTTTTTTCTGGTGATCCTAACTTAGTTACAACAATTGGTGGACTCTCCTACCTATTTAAATTTTGGCAAACTCCCCATCATCTAAACAGTGGAATAACTCACACCACGTCTTTTGAAAATGCTGGGCCTCTTCCACTACCCTTCTATGCCCCCAGCCCACCTGACAAAAGTAGCACATAGCCATATGTAGAATATTATTTTCTAAGGACTGTTTTTATACATTGAGCACAGCAGGTATAAATGGTGGTTACTTGGTCTGTCTTTCATTTTTTATACCTGACTTTCAATGCAACACACAAGGTAGGTGTTGATAGTGAGGAATGGTGCTACTCCTGACAAGTATATGTTAACTGTTTACATTTTATATCTGCAGAATTATTTCTCTATAACTGAATTGTTTCTAACTGAATTGCTTCTCTATAACTGAACTGTTACCTGTGGAACATGAGGGACTTCACACAGTGAACTGAGAAATGCAGACTTAAATCAATGACCAGGTTTTAAGCAGAAAGCCCATTAAAATGAGTGACCAGTGACAGCAAGAGGAGGTACAATTCAAAATGTAACATCTAAAGGTTCACTTGGCGTGAATTCACATATTGACTGCAAATGTTAATGTGCGATATTTAAGATTAAAATACATTAGCCTTTTTACATGTTTTGCAATAGCAAATGTGCTTTCGATGGTTTCAAGCCATGACTTCCAGCTTCTTTTGAAGTTCTCAGGCTTTTTATCTACCTCTTCCCTGCTCAAACAACATGGTGCGATAATTTTTTTAGGCCAATTAGAGTTTTGAGACTATAAAACCTCTTGAATTGAGAAACAGGATTGGATTCATGATTTTAGAAAAAAATATGAGCATGAATGTGCTCTTAGTTTACCTTAGTTTGACAATTAATTTGCTTTATTTTCTCCAAGTTAGATTATTTTATTACTGCACTTTAACAGGTAAGATGCTTTCAGAAGATTCCATATCTTACATTCGATTGTTGATGAGCCATCTCTATCGATAAAGATTTTGGTTAAATAAGGAAAGCCAGGTTTTCTTATAGTATTGTTTGTTCTAAATGCC
Source organism: Elephas maximus indicus (assembly GCF_024166365.1). Classification (NCBI taxonomy): domain Eukaryota; kingdom Metazoa; phylum Chordata; class Mammalia; order Proboscidea; family Elephantidae; genus Elephas; species Elephas maximus. The sequence continues at coordinate 18,097,314 of NC_064845.1, read as the reverse complement.
AGATGCTAGTTGCCAACCAGCATGTTTTGGTCAAATTCAGAGAAAACGAACTCTTATTTCTTAATGTAGACTAAAATATTTATCAAATTATATCCTGAAAACAAAGTTGTTTGTTAAATGTTATGTGCCCTAGGTTTTTAAAATACAGCATCTAAATATAACTTTCCCTCTTCACTTAAGTTGAATATATATGTGCGTGTGTGTGTATATATATATACACACACACGCACATATATATAGAGAGAAGCTTTTTGAATCTTTAAAGCATCTTAAACATTTTTTTAAAAGTAATTACAAATAAAGTTTCTATTAAGCAGTAACTTATGTAAAGCCACCTTGCTTATCTTATAATTTCGTTTTTCCTCTTTACACACATAAACAGAGTATCTCAACAATTTTCATACTGTTTGCTAAATAGTTCTCACTTATCTACATGTGGCTGCTGACTGTTCCTGGTACTCGTTCTTCTGAGTTGGTAAAGGCACAGTACATTCACCCCAGATTCCTAAGACAAATGCCAGCCCTTCAACAAGAAGGTGACCACACAACTTCTCTGATGGATACAAAGAAGCTCAACAGTATGTAAGACAGCCAACTTTCTGAAGAGCCTTTTCATTTTTCTGTTCCATCCTAATCCTCCTGTGTTATCTAAAAGGATGAAGGTCAAGAGAACATCACTGTCTAAGTGAAATGGGCAGCAGGCAAGTGAAACTGTCTCCTGGGAGACAGGTAAGACTTAGTTTACATTATCGGCCAGCATCTGCTACATATATGAAGACCTAACCACTCAGTGCTACCTAGGCCCATGCCTGCACAACATTCTGAGGTATCCATCTCAGATAACTCCTATTAGGAAACTTTGTGGAAAGCCACAGAGGATTTATTCCCACCTTGTGAAGAGAAAGATGAAAATTTAATAATAAGGTTTTTATGTGTTATATAAAATGTGTTGACAAATCAGGAGAAGGGCATGATTTTTCTTTGGGTTAAAGTTTATATGTTAATGGTGCTATATCATAATTTTATTATTACTATTCTTTGCTAACGCCACCAGTGTTTCCTTTGCTAACTTAGTTGCAACTTTATTTCTTTTAAATCTAGCACCAATAAAGCCAATGGTTTAACTGGAGAATTCACAACATGTACCCATGAAGTTTTTTTGTTTGCTTTTTTATGATTCAGATGTTTAGAAACTTGATAATCCTAGTTTATTCTTGGTATATCCTGACTCTTTAACATTATATCTTAATATTATCACATATCATATCTAAAACTCTTTAAAAACAAGTTTGATCATTATGATTATGGTTGGAGATAACTTTAAAGTTTTTTTGTTTTTGAATTGATTTTATTTGGCTTTCTATTACTTTTATAACTTATTCCTAGCAAATGTTTCACTTTTAAGAGAATTATAAGTTAACAACAACCATTTTAAGTTTGTCATCCGTAGATAAATTTCACCTTGCTTAACCAAAACATTTCAACAAAAACGGACTACATCAGACTTACGAAGATTATAACATTTCAAATGTGAATGCCAGCAGGACTAAATCGAGACTTCCAAGACTCCTATGCAGAAACTAACAGACTGCTGTTGATCCACAATTGTATGGAAACAAAATTAACTACATAAGAGTAAGGAAACTAAAAGAATGACCATAAGGTTTTCATAAAAACATGGCTGATGTTCAATGTTTTATTTTCTAAATATAGGAAACCATTTTTATTTTCCTTTCTCTCTTTCAATATAGCCATTGCCGTGGAGTCAATTCCAACTCCTAGTGACCCTTTAGGACAGAGCAGAACTGCCCCATAGGGTTTCCAAGGAGTACCTGGTAGACTTGAACTATCGACCTTTGGTTAGCAGACATAGCTCTTAACCACTATGCCACCTGGGTTTCCTCCTTCAATATAAATACCAGTTAAAACTAATAGCATTACATTAATTGCAGAATATCTTGTGGATTAGAAAATGTTATGGCACATGTCCAAGTTTGGACTAAATATATTCAGAATGATTTGAATAATTCCACCCGTGGACTCCAAGAAATGAATACTGAAATAACTATGATGAGAGAAATACTTCTTGAAAATCAAATGGCCCTCTACATCATTATTGACTACACAAAGATGCACCTATACCATTATTAAAAATGATCGTTAATGTTGAATTTCAATGGTCCTGTTGCTTCCTTAACTGATATTATATTCTATATTTTAGAATCTTTCTCATCATCTCCATTATTATAAAATGCTGCATTTACCATACTTATTTCCACTTTGAAACAATATTTTTCACAGGTTAAAGAAACATTTGATGACCAGAATTTAGAATCCCAAAATTTACCTAATATCATCCCAGGAGACTATATATTGAAAAAGACATCAATTGAAAGACTCCTTAGAACATCTTAACTTCTTTGAGATGTTCGACAGTAAAAGAAAAACACAAGTTTTCAATAAATGATTCCTAAAATAATTTAACCAAGTTTCTTGTCCTTGCTTTATTTGTTTGATACCATTGTTTGATGTTATATAGTTGTTACAAAATAATCAAAACTAAAAGAAATGGAAACATAAGGTTTATTCCAAGCAGCTTTCTACTTGCATATTGGGAAACCATTCTGATTCTAAAAGACAAAAACAAACAAACACAAATTTGGTTAGAAGTAGACTAATTACAATGAAGCTTATGAAGAGAAGAGGAAGGAAAATAGAAAATCAATCATTAAGTAATCTTAATGTATGGATTGAGCCCTGCACCCCATCTCCTTTACTGAGATCAACTGATAACTGTTTAGAGATGGTTTCTGGTCTGGCTGCCCCTCCCCCATTCATATGCACAAGTCTTTAAATGTAATCTGAAGCTTTAAAATGATAAAATGCACCTCATGTCTCAGGAAGCAAGAGAAATTACCTAAAGTGACATTTTTTTTGCATTACATAATCCCTGAGCTAGTTTATGGTTAAGAAATGGGTCTTTGTCACAAAGGGATTTGCACAGATTTAATCATTGTGCTAAACTGGGCCTCAGTTTCCTTATTATTAACACTCATTAAAGCTAGAAAAACAAAAGTTAGTAGTTTTACAGTTTTGGGGGTCAGGCTTTCACTGTTAAATGTTTGGTTTCTTGGGTGAGAAAAAAAGTGTCCTGGTGGCCCAGTTGCCATGAGTAGAAATTGACTTGGAGGCAATGGATTTTGTGTTTGTTTTTTGCTTTTGAGTAAGAAAAAATCCTTGAAATCAAAGTAAGATGTCTGTTATTATTATTTTTTTTCCTTTGGCACAGCTTAGGCAACAATCACCTGGGAAAAGAAAATCATTACAAAAATATAAATAAAGTATAAGACCTTCCGTACAATAGTAAAAACACTACACTAAAAATGTAATATATAGAAATCAAATGCGTAACATTTCAGGTACATTTTACTTAACCATACAGCACTGAATTAAAACCTAAAAGAAATGGTAAACTCAATACTATATTTTCAGACATATTTATCTAATGTCTAATTTGGAACATTTTGAAAGCTAAAATTTTCTAAGGCCGTTATCCACCCCTCCCCCACAAGTCAAACAAACAAAAGTAAAGAATGATACACTACTTATTGATATGCTCAGCCAAACTCTAGACTAAAATTCAATCTCAGACTCGGCCTATGGCCTCATTTAAAGCCTAATGAATATGTTTTTCTTCATTTCAGGTTTAAGGATCTTTGCATTTCTATCTAAGGCTGAGGTTGTCCCTTACTTCCCTCTGGGCATTCTGCTAAATTGATTTGTAAATGAGTATACAGGGGAGATGCCTCAGGCACAGGCAACTCAAGATTCCTGGCTCTGGGAAGCCTGATTTGTTTTCTGAGAGGATGGGGCTTAACCTTGAGTTTACATTTCCTGCTCTCTGTTCCAACATCCTATCATTAAGGAGGCCTGGTGTTTTTTTTTTTTTTTTTTGGTGGTACTGTAGTTAAGAAAGCAGTCAGCTGCTAACTGAAAGGTCAATGGTTCAAACAAACCTGTCCTTCTGCAAGATGAAGATGTGGCAGATCACAGTCTTGGAAACCCTGTGGGGCAGTTCTACTCTGTCCTATAGGGTCACTATGATTCAGAATCTATTCAATGGCAACAGTATTTAAATCAATGTTTTTAAATCAAAGAATAGAAACTTAAATGCCAGAAAGTTTAGAAGTTCAGAAATGTAAAGGTTGGCTCTTCCAACTGGTATTTTTACTTAATAATGGCCAGCAACAATAACTTAAAGGTTACACTTTATGGACGCTTACTGTGTGTTTGATGTTTATAAGCATTATTTCCATTCACACAACTTACTGAGGAGCTCTTATTGCCCTGTGCAGAACTAGTAGTGTCAGAGCCAGGTAATACCTACAAACCTTCCACTCTGTCCCACTGTCTGTCTCAAGTGCCACATTCAAGCTTTGTGATACACATCTTCCAGCGAATTTGTGTCTTTGTAGTATTAAGTGACATTGAGTACAAATCAGATGTATTGTATCAACTTAGAATTACCAAAATTTGTGTTTGTATTACTTACAGTCACACATTAGAGGAAAAAAAACAAAAAAAACTCCTAATAATCCCATTCCCACAACAAATCGACCTTTTGAAAATTTTGCAATTCTGTCGTTTTCTTTAGCTTTTTTAATGAACATATAACTTACATACAAAAAACTGCATATATCTTAAGTGTATCATTCTTCGATTTTTTTGATAAATGCATACACCCATGTTCCCATCATTCTGATAAAGAAATAGAACATGTTCTGCAATTCTAGAAGCCTCCTTGCTGTTTCTGCTTAGTCATTAGCCTTCAGTACTCACTGAAAACAACACACTGCTGCCGGATTAATTCTGCTCTGTAGTGACCCTCTACCCTTTAAAGGTAACCACTATTATGAGATCTGACACCATGGATCATTTTTACCTGTATTTGCAATTCATAAAAATGTAATTATATGCTCTGTATTTTTGTGTGTGTGTCTGCTTCTTTCACTCAACATTATATCTGTATTTTGCTTATTTTTCATTGTTGTATAGTATTCCATTGTGTGATCATACTGATCACCAAGGCAACCAGGAGCTGCTTACCTGCTCCTGCTGTCCATTAGCAAATAAAACCTTAGGTGATGGGGATGGGTGTGGCTCAGTGGGGAGCTGCTCAGACCAAGCAGAACTTCCTCCTCCTGTCCATTGTCCTCAAAGAACTGGGTGTGGCTCAAGCCAGTCAAACCCAGTTTACTAGCCTACATGCCAAAGAAAAAAAATGCAATTTGTCTTACTGCACTTGTCCACCATGAAAACTAAGTGGTCCACAATGTCTGTATGTACTTCCTTGTGAGAGAAGGTATAAAAAGTTCTATCTCCCTTTGTTTGGACAGCTTGATTTGAGGTATACACCTCTTTGCTCCTTGCCTGTGTGTTTGCAATAAACATCCTTCCTCCCTCCTCATCTCCATGTGTCTTTATTGATGAGAAGCCACACCAAGCAGGGCCTGCTTTGGGTAAGAATACCACAACTGCTAAGAAGTCCAGCTGGCACAGCAGCTAAGCAGCTTGGTTGTTTACTGAAATGTTGGTGGTTTGAACCCACTCAGCAGCTCTGTGGTGGACAGACCTGGTGATCTGCTTCTATAAAGATTACAGCCATGAAAACTCATGGGACAGTTCTACTCTGTCACATGGGGTGACTATGAGTTGGTATCAACTTAACAGCATACAACAACATAATTGTTCACCAATTCAACTGTTGATGGGTATTTCAGTTATATTCAGTTTGGGTCTTCTATAAATATTTCTGAGCATGCGTTTTGCTGGACATAGCAGTCATTTCTGTGAGGTCTAAATCTAGGAATCAAATTCTTAAGTTGTAGGATATGCATTGGTGAAGCTTTAAACAGATGCTACCAAATAGCTCTTCAAAATGATTGTTCATCTTTGCACCTTTAAATACATAATTTTATATAGTTAAGCATAATGTAGATGGAATATTTTCTCTCCTCTTAACAACATATGAAAAAGATACTTTCATTTAACTTCAGTTTTCATATTTTCTAAGTATATGGTGGCATATTATTTCATTAAATGATTGTGCCATAATTTACTTTACCAATTTTCTGCTGCTGGATGTTAGGTTGTCAAAATTTTAAATAGCACTGCACAGATAATCTCTATGTGTAAAAACCAGAGCATCTTAGAACTGGAAAGAATCTCAGCGATCATATTTTGCACTCTCAATCTACTGACAAGCCCACTAAGGCCCAGAAGTGGAAATCCTCATAGCAGAAAATGGACCAAAAATCAACTCACCATTCCCCAGTTCTAGGTCCCAACCCTTCTCATTCCCCCAAATATAGGAAGTAACGAATGGTTAAGATATAGTCTAAAATCTTGCTGCTTTTACGTATCAGCTGTTTTATTTTAACTTTTCTAAGCTTCTACTTTCCTACCTCTAAAATGCAGTAAGAATGATCACTGCTGGGTTGTTGTGAATAATGGGTTATATAAAATATATATGGTGCCCAGCACTGTGTATAGAACTTAGGAAGCACTCAGTTAGTGTTGCTGTTTCTGCCATTATTATTTTATAGCCATATTAGTAAACTTCACCATCCCTTTCTAGCAGTAGAAATTTTACAAAGAATAGAAAGATGCCTCAGAGGGTACATGTGACCAAAACCATAAAGAAAAACAAATAAATTCAATGACATCAAACCTAAAATACATATGAAGAAAACAATAATAGCTAACTTTAAGTAAGCACTTACAGTTTGAGCCCAGATTGCTTTAGGCCTTCAATAAAGCCTTTTTTTTTTTTTTTAAATTTTAACAGAAGCACCAGTTTGCTATTTGACAAAAGAAAGCCATATAGTTTGAGTTTCTCCCCCAGGAACTAATAGGTTAGGTCTGTGGCTATGAGTCAGAATTGACTTGAAGGCAATGGATCAAAACAGTCATACCTTATTGTATGTATATATATTATCATCGGTAGTTTTTCTGGTTTTCAAGGCCCCATTCATAAGGGCTTATATGTAATATATCATTAGGTCTTCACCATATCCCTAGGGAGGGCATACTCCCACTTTACATACGAGAATGTTGAGGCACAAAGATCTGAAGTTACTGGATCAGGGATTTACAGCTAGGCGCTTCTACAGCTGGGATTTGAACTCAGGCAGTCTGACAAGCTCTGTACTATTAAAGACTATACTACTCTTCCTTTCATCAGTAAAGAAAAAATAAATAAATATGTTAAAAAAAGAAAGTAAGTTTCTGCAACATCTAAATTAATCAAAATTATGTACTCCAGATATATCCAGGAGCTCTAGAAACCACTATGTAAAAAATAAAATACCAGTGTCAAGATGGTCAAAACATGTTAAAAGGCAGTTCATATAGGAGAATATTTGGATAGCCAATACAAATATAAAATACGTTGACTACTGGGAAAACAAAATTTAAAATAACAATGAAAGAGTTCTTACACAGCAGGCTGGCAAAAAATAAACCTGTCAATATCAGGTATTGAGAAGGATTTGGGGAAAATGGAGAAGACTCTGGCAACACTTTACTAAAGTTGAAAATGAATCTAACATATGAACTAAACATTCAATTTCTAAAGAAATTTTGGCTCATGTGCACCACAAGATAATTACAAGGAAGTTCACTATGTTTCTATTACCAAAAATTCTGGAACAACCTAGGTGGCCAACAATAGGAGAAATGATAAATTAATGGTCAAAGAGCTATAAGACAATACCATATAGAAGTTACAATAAATTCATTAGATATTTATCAGCATGGACATATAAACAAAAGCAAAATGCAGAAGAATATAACAAGATGTCAAACAATGAAAAATCATATACATATGGTCAATAAATAAACTCAGAAGGATAGAATTAGGATAGACATTTAACAACTCCCAATATACCTCATGAATAGTTACCGCCCATCTTTCAGTGGAGGCTTACATATTGCTATGATGTTCAACAGGCTTCAGTAGAGCTTCTAGACTAAGAAGGACTAGGAAGAATGGCCTAACGATCTACTTTTAAAAATAAGCCAATGAAAACCTTTTCAGTCACAATGGTCTGATTCACAACCAGTCATGGGGAATGACATAGAACTGGGCAGCATTTTGTTCCAATGTGCATGGGGCTGCCAAGCATAACAACGATTATGAGCATGGCCCAGGACTGGGCAATATTTCGTTCTGTTGTGCATAGGGTCGCTATGAGTCTGAACTGACTTGATGGCGCCTCACGATGACAACAACAATAGATACAACAAACTATTCCAAAGTATAGACTTTACATGGATCCAGGTTCTAAAAAAATAAACCACATGGTAAATACTAGGAGATGACTGGAGAAAATAAAATTGAATTTTTTATAATAATAAGGAATTATTTTTTTTTAGGTGTGATAACCATAGTGTGGTTATGCATTTTTAAAAAAGTCACTATTGTTCAGAAATACATACTGAGAAAATGACGCTATGTGTGAGATAGGCTTCAAAATAATCAATGGGGAAAGAGGGTAAATGGATGGGCAAATAGATGAAACCAGGTTGGCCCTGAGTTGATCCTTGTTAAAGCTAGGTGACAGGTACGTGAGTTTTCTTTATACTCTTTTTTTCTACTTTTTATATATGTTTTAAATATTCCATAATAAGAAGTTAAAAACAATCACACATACAAAACAATTGTATAAATTATTTGTAGAGATGCATATATTTGCATATGAAAGTATGAAAACTGAAATGGAAGGAAGGGTACATACCAAACTAACAGTGGTTGCTCTTGGGGATCTAAGGACAGGACTAGGAAAATGAGTAAAGAGGACTATAGCTACATCCATAACACTTCATTTCCTTTAAAGTATCAGGAAACCCTGGTGGTGTAGTGGTTAAGTGCTATGGCTGCTAACCAAAGGTTGGCAGTTCAAATCTACCAGGCGCTCCTTGGAAACCCTATGGGGCAGTTTTACTCTGCCCTATAGGGTCACTATGAGTCAGAATCTACTCAACGGCAATGAGTTAAAGTATAGAACAGCTGGAAGCAAAAAGGACAAAATATAAATAGTTAGAGAGCTCTGGGTACCACGATTATGGGTTTTTGTTATAACATTTACTGTACTTTTCTTTTGATTTCTTTCCAAAAATCTAAAAATAAAAAATTAACGTGTCAGTCATTTAGTATAGCACACGAGTGAAACTAATTTGGGAGATGTTACCTTTATTCTTTTTTATGCGGAATCTGGATTAGTAGAGAGTTTTACAAACATACCAATTACCCAAGACATGGCTCCGAGTGGGTAAAGGGATGTTTAATAGAGGCACACGTGAGTATCATGGTTTATTTGCTTTTTCCAAATAGCAAAGAACATGCATGACTTCATTCAGCAAATAAATTGATTGACCTAGAGGCAGGCTTATTTCCATCAATCTCAGTAATGAGGTCAAGGCCAAATCTGGGGACTTGATAAATTTCAGTAGGAAATATATTGCATGTAAGTCAAATAATTACATTAAGGGCACAATTTTTCAGTGCTCCAAGGTCTGTTTTACCTTCAATCCTTTTGTACTTGTCTTCTTCTGTCTTGAAAACTCTTTGCCCTGTACTTGCTCATCTCTTGGCTAATACCTGTCCACCATTTAGGAATCAAATCTGGCATCGCCTCTTTCAGAATTCCTTCCTGACCTCCTTCAGCTGGGCTAGGTACTCATTTTATACAACAGTCCATCATACTATTCTGAAAATGATTCTTGACTTGTTTCCCTCTCCCAACAGACACTGAGGCCCAGGCAGGGCTGGGTCTCACAATTCATTGCAGACCAATTAGCAGAGTGGCTTACACTTATCGAGGACTCAATACCTGTTTGTTGAGTTCCTACATAAGCTGAACAAATTTGAGGCCAAAATTAAAAACATAGTATCAGCCTTGGAATGAGACCTGAATCCATAAGAAAATCTTGGGAACGGAGGTTAAAGAGCTTATTAGCAACAAGGGCACAAGGGAGGATGCCTCCAGGATATAGTCTGGCATAAGGATACAGACCCTCAGAGCAGAAGCTACAGCCAGAAACCACCAGACATAAAGTGCCTACAATCTATTTCCATCTAAGCAATGGGGCAATTGTTGTTAAGTTCTCTCATCTACCATTTATGTGCAAACATAAGACCATTTTCCACCAGGCATCTTCCTAGACAAAGGCTAAACCCAGAGTTTTCCCTTGACTCCAGTGCTAAAGAGAGGCTGATTGTGTTCAGGAAACCAAAGCTTGAAGTTAAACGAGCAAAGCTATTTGGATGGCCTCCAATTACTCAGGACATGTCCAAATATAAGAAACACTTCCTTGCCGGTAACTTTCTTCCATGGCTATTTTCCCTAATGTTCTATGGGAGGGTTAATAAAGTGAAAACACAGAAAGTTCAAAGTAACGGATAGATGAACTTGAGGGAGATCTGCAGACATTATTGTTCTCAGAATCATTTATGTACCCAGGCAAATTGCTTTTAACCAATATATTGTGGCCCTGTCACATGATGCCAACTGCACTCTGAGATTTTTAAACAGTAATACAGAATTGTTGCCAGCACAATTTCTCAGTCATGGAAGTTGAACCCTGGCACAACTTTGGAAATCACCATTTGTGCTCTTTCCAGTGGGTAGGGAATATGTTTCACATGTGTTCATATCCACTATGGTTCTCATTCCTTTCTCTAACAGTCAGCAAGCACTCAAAATCTATTTAAACTTTACTGAAACTTCTCATTTTATAAATGAGAGATCTAGGCCCTGAGGAAAAAGGAAGGCAAGACGTTTATTTTATTCAATTGATAGCCTTTTTTGAGAATTTTTCTAGTTGATAGAATATTAAGTTTCTTTAATAAGAATGTTGACCTAATGTCCTAATTTTACCCTGTGGAGAAGACTCTGGTGTTTAACTTGTACACTTTAGAAACCTCGTCATTGGCATTTACAGGGGCTGAATTTGACACAAACGTCTTAATCAGAATCCATTTTCTGGTGAACTTCAAACAGCAAAATATCTGTCGAAGGCCATGAACACCTATGGCAGCTGTCAGTGTAAAGAGGAATCAGTTTGCTCAGTGGTCTTCAGGCCTGGCCTCTGAACCATGTCTAAAGTGATTAAGCCCCACAACCCCAGAGTAGGTGCTCCATTTCCATAGAATGCCCCAGATAACATGGCAGCATTGATTTAGCAGGTGAATGACTCCAGAAATCCATTCTAGTTCCAGCTGTACTAGAAGCTCACTATCATAGCTGGTTTCTGGGCAGGTCATTATACTGAAATGTGCTTTACTTGGAAATGAAAAGTAAGGACAATATACTTTTGTGAATAAGTCACAGCTGGTTAAATTGGAAGGATTTTCTCTTATTCTGAAATTATATCCTCCCTACTTTTCTGTTGTTAAATTTTCCCTGTTTTTTACAAAATCATGTTGTTATTAGATGGAGATATGGAGAGTTTTTTTTTTTTTTTTTTAATGTCCTGGTTTGAAAAACTTAAAACGTGGAAGTCCTAAGTTAGTGGACTTTTAATTTTTTTTAAACAATATATATATATTTTTTATTTGCCATTTCTCCCTCCCCCACCAAAAACAAACAAAAAACAAATCTATTGCCATCAAGTTGATTCTGACTCATAGTGACCCCATAAGACAGAGTAGAACTGCCCCACAGGGTTTCCAAGATTGTAATCTTTACAGAAGCAAACTACCACATCCTTGCCAATATTTATACTTTTTTTTTTTTTAATCTTAATTATCCAAGTGGGAATGAGGTAGTATCTCATTGTGGTTTTGATTTGCATCTCTCTGATGGTTAAAGACTTTGAGCATCTTTTGATGTGTTTTTTGCCCGTTTGAATATCCTGTTTGCCCATTTTTTGACTGAGTTGTCTTTGTTATTGTTGCTTTTGTTAAGTTGTGAACCTCTGGATTCATTTTCTATTCCTCTTTGCCTCAGATATTTTTTTCCAATAATACAGACCTAAGTGCCCTGGTGGTGCAACAGTTAAGCACTTAGCTGCTAACCAAAAGGTTGGTGGTTCAAAGCTACTCAATAGATCTGTTGGAGAAAGACTTGGAGATCTGCTCCCATAAAGATTATAGCCTAGAAAACATAAGAAGCCGTTCAACTCTGTTTCATGGGTTTGCTGTGAGTACTTGACAGCACCTAACAATAACACTATATAGACCTACTGACAATTTCTTGCATAATCCAGTGTGTAATACTGTCTTCTTATCTTTGCTGAGGCTCTTTCTTTTCTTAGATCACCCCATGTATGTATTACATATATTAATTCCTATCTATTCCCCCCAAATGCAATTTTTCAAGACATCCCTCTCTAGTCCCTTAGTAGGCTAGGCTAAATAGCTCTCCCCCAGTCTACACAACACACGATAAATTCTAGTATTGTATCATTTACCATATACCACCATGTGCTATGGATCTCCTCTCCATAAATTGTAAAATAACAGTACATTTATTCATCTTTGATTAACATATGCCAGAGCCATTGAAAGTATATTGTTGAAGAAAGTAATTAGGTATGTAAAAATAGCCTGTCTAGGTAACAGACAATCATTTTAATGAGAACAAGGTGGCCCAAGATCTAATTCTTGGCTGAAGCCACACTGCTCCACTTTACAGAAGAACTGCATTGTGACCTGAGACATAATGTGTTTTGGGGCCTTGACATAAATTCTCAAATAAAACATACGTTTAAAAAGTAAAGTTAATAATCTGGTTTTTAAAATGCTCGCCATGTATTTAAGCCAATCATTCCCAACCCTGGCTGTAAATCAGGAATCACCTGGGGAGCTTGTTAAAGGTACAGAGCCAGGGTTACAACACAGGGAGAATACAGTTCAATTTTTATAAAAAGCTCCTTGGGGATGAGTAAGAATCACTGGGCAAAACCCTAACAATAGAATTACATTCTTGTGAAGATAAAGTTTTCACCAAATGTTTCCAGGCAACCACTGTCTTCTTTTTCACCAGTAAATACTTTTAGCCAAACAATCCCATATATTAAAAAAAAAAAAAAAAATCAGACCTGCTGCCTTCGAGTTGACTCTGAGTCATAGTGACCCTATACGACAGATTAGAACTGCCCCATACAGTTTCCAAGGAGTACCTGGTGGATTCGAACTGCCAAACTTCTGGTTACCAGCCATAGCTTTTAACCACTACACCACCAGGGTTTCCAATCCCATATAAGAGACAGTATTATCCTCCTTATTTATAGAAACTGAAACTGAGAAATAGCCAGAATAAATGATTTGCCATTGTCACATACATGTGATCAAGCCAGTTTCAAGATTAAATCTAGGTTTATTACAATTCAGGGTTCCTCCTACATTTCGCACTGGTTTTCAACATGTGTAGTAGCTAAACAAACTTCTGAACTCAATCTAAAAACTGGACCTGAATTTGGGTTGTTGTGGGTTGGCAAGCCACGAGACTGAAGCACATCACATTAAAAAAAAAGAAAGAAAGAAAAGAAAAAGAACTGTTGGAGAAAAGTAAATTAAACAACTTGAAAGAAACACTCATGGTATTATATAAAATATCCTCAGTAGCTGACTTGTTTTTATTAAATTGTAGGTTATTTTTAACCTCCAGAGGAGTTGCCAAACCATTGATTCACTTCTTCCTTTATCTTTCTCTACCGTGTCCATTTTTTCCACTTGCTGATATCCTTAAGGACTTAAATGCAAGGAATTATTGGAAAGTTAAACAGTAGGTAGAAGTTTCAATCAGCTATAATGAAGGCCAATAGGTCAGAAGAGGTTTTTAATTATGGAAATCAAGGAAGGATGAAGCTGAGAATATCGGGCACTTCCAGAAATTCTAAAGCTCAATTTAACCTGAATTGTAGATGATGGTAATCCAATACCTAGCAACCTCTCTTAAGAAAGATAAAGGAAGAAGTGAATCAATGGTTTGGCAACTCCTCTGGAGGTTAAAAATAAGCTTTTGTTCGTGTTTTTAACACTTTTGGCGGCTGCCGCATAGAAACACACGCACAAATTTTTGAAATATCCAAAATAAAGTGCTGCAGGACTACTGGCAGTTTCTGAATATAAACTACAGTATAAACTGTAACCACTTAAACCACACTCCACATGGACTGAAAAAAAAAAAGGAGGTTTGTAAATATCAACTGGCTTGCCATGAGCAAGAACGAGAAGCACTGGTTTAAGAGGCTAGTTTGTTGGTTGGAATGCTACATTTTGTATCTCCTACACAGTCCAAGTCCTCTTCCATAGGGACTCTATGAATGCAATGTGTTATAATTTCTTTTTTAACTTTTATCCAAATATTGCTTCCACAGTAAAAAAAACAAATAGTGCTTCAAATGAAAAGCAAAACTCTCGAACTCTAACCTTCCCAACCCAGAGGCAAATGCTTTATTTTATTAGTTTTTTTCTGCCAGTTGCTATAACTCTAAACAATATGCTAATATATTTATATTTTTAGACACTAATTAATGTATCCTACTAGGAAAGATGAGAACTTAATGTACATAACTATCCTATTTTCTTTTGACATTCTTCTATACCTTTTAAAGTTTTATTAATTTGAACATTCTACAGTTATTTTACAACTATATATAGTATGTTTCCGCTTTTATGTTTTGGTCTGTTACCTTGAATCAGGATCTCGGTTTCCTTGCTCTGAAGTTACTAGTTTTCTAATATCTTTTTTCCCTCAATTTCCAATTATTAATACTTCTCAACTACCGTTACACTTTCATATGTTCAAAGTCTTCTAACTGAAATATTCTGTCCTACAGCTACAATCCATTGTTCTAAGCTTTGTTCAAGGGTAACTCTAAAAGTTGAAAGCTAATAAAACAACGTTACCAATGCTTTGACCTTGCCAATATTTTCTGGTAGGCAGATAATGTGATAGGATTAGACATCTTTTTCTGTAGTGTCAATGACACAACTCTTGGCTCTTACAAAAGAGAATTTTTAGCTTCAAGTCAAGTAGCTTCTATTTTCTTATTATTGATCAATTGCTTGAAATTGTATCTGACACTTTGACTCATATATATATATATAAGCCATACTTTTTGTATTGGTTCTTTTTTGCCTTTCTTTTTCCATGAACAATGTGTTTTTATCTTAATATAAAATAAGTTTTATCTTCTCAGTCAATCCCATGTTTTCAGCCATGCCCATGTCTCATGCTTTCTGCTTTATCCATCCACCATTACACCTGCAGACCCTGAGCCCACACCTTTTTCATGACTGCGACCTCCTAGGTCTCTCCACTTCACTTTTCCAAACACTCCCATCCACCCTCTGGTTTCCAGAACTGTTTAAATTTTTTATCTGTTAGCAATCCAAAAATGTTCTTTTCTTCTGCAGCTATGTCTCCATTTTGTATTTCTTAGATTTATTTCAGGGAAATCTTGGGAGAAAGGAATTGTGCATATGTGATCTCCATGCCACTTTGAAATAAAACTACACGTTGTTTCTAAATGTGAATTTGAATGATATATCTGAAAAAAGGAATCTTGGTTCCTAAAAGTGTACGCTAGTCCAAAGTAATTACCTGATATAAATAAATTATAGTTTCACATAAAAAAAAAAGTATTTTATTTATATTTAAGTTATAAAAACTATGCCATTTAAATACTCTTCCATTGAAACAATTTAACATTAGGAACTTGATCTAGGATCGTGTCACTTTCTCTGAAATCTTCTGAAGACTCCTAGCGAGCGTTGCTTTTCTCCTTCTTGGACTATGTAATTCCTTCCATCATTGAAAATAATTTATGACAGTTAAAAACTTCATTTTCATCCTGCCTCCATTGCTGAATTTACTTTGTATATTAAGTGAACTTTCTAAATCATTTCTCCAGATCTCTCTGAATAACAACATGCAATCCATAAAGGATTCCTGGCTAAAGAAAAGCAAACATAAAAAAAGGTAATCACAATGAAGAAAATGTACTAGTACTAAAGACTTCCTCTAATTGCCTGGCAAAATAATCGGCTTGCCTGAGCACCTCTGGAAAGGCGATGTTAACTTTTAAGAAAAACACATCATGGATCAAGTGTCAGGCTGCAAAGCTGAGTTTCAAACAATTCCAAAACATTAAACAGGAAAAGACCATGCACTGCATGACATAACTTGGCCAGAGTTCCTATAACCATTTGCACTTGATCATATAAATCTACACAGGAATAAAATAAAGACAATGCAGCGTTCAAAATGGCGATGAAGAGGATGGCGGAACATTAAAACATGGAGAGAACTTGGCTATAAAGAATTCTGATATCCTGGAATACAAATGGGAATCTTGAGGCAGAAAGAACTGGTATTACACTCTAGATGAGTCACCTACTGATGTTTTGATCTTTGGCAAGCTTATTTTGAGAAGCAAATGAGATAATGTATACAAAGCACTTGAAACAGAATTAGGCAAGTTCAGAGTCCATAAATGGTACTGTGGTTTTCAGATACCATCATCCTAGAGTGCTGTTGTTGTTGTTAGGTGATGTGAAGTTGACTCCAACTCATAGTGACCTTACGGGACACAGTAGAACCACCCCATAGGGTTTCCAAGGAGCAGATTTAAACTGCTGACCTTTTGGTTAGCAGCTGAGCTCTTAGCCACTGTGCCACCAATGCTCCCATCCTGGAGTACTGAGAGCCAAATACTGGGAGAATAGTAAGATGCCCATGCCTGAAAAATAGTATAATTAAGAAATATTCTGTATTGATTGCTCAAAAATTAGTTAATATAATAATGAGTTGAAAGCAATGAATTGAAGACCATATGAGTGGGTTGAGCAGTTTGTTAAGATTTTATGGAAGAAGCTGAAAATGTACACTGATAAACAGCTTTCAAGAAGATTGCATTCAATCAGTATTGATGAGAGTGAAGGATGTCCCAAGAAGTAGACAGAAGATGCTTTCTAGGTTTCAATAGAGTTTGGCGTGAGGGGGAGATATGCGGGCTAATTGCTGGGATAGATACGATAATGTCCAGAAATGGTTCTGACCTCCAGGAAGAAAGATGTTGGAGAATAGACAAACATATAAATACGTTATAGTTCCATTTGGTATATGCTAGAATAAAGACATAAGTATTAAGGGAGCAGAGGAGGGGTGGCAAGTACTCAGTTTGGGGGTGTCCTGCAAGACTTCAAAGAAATGATTTGATTCAGCTATTTGTGCTGGATGAGTAAGAATGATTTAGATAGAAAACAGGGAAATGATAATTGTAACAGAAACAGCCCATGTGTAGATACAAAGAATGTGATGTTGTCAGTAGACATTTAAAGTTTAAGTATGAAGGAAAATGTGTGTGTGAAAGAGATGAAAGTGGTGAGGTAGGTTGGGGCAATTACATGAAGTGTCCTGTGTGCTCTGTTAATAAATTTTGACTTTTGTCCTTTGAGCAAAGATAAGCTATAAGAAAATGTTCCAAGTGTATATGAAAATATTTGTATTTTAGAGGAATAACTGTGGCAGAAACTTGAAGAAAGAAAGTCAATCTGGAGTCAGGAAGACCAATTAGGAGGCTATTGCAATAGTCCAGCTGAGATATACAAACCATAATTCATCAAGTCGTAGTAGGGAGATTGAGAGATTGGAAGATTTTTAGGAGGCAGGCTTTCAAGACAGCATTATCTATCTGAAATAAGGTCCAAGAAAGGCTGATTCTTCTCATTTGAGTAACTGAATCGATAGTGACGGCGCTAACGATCAAATGAATAAAGGAAGAATGGCAAATTTCAGAAAGGTGTGTGTGTGTGTGTATGCACACGTGGTAAACCAAACCAAACCCACTGCTGTCAAGTCGATTCTGACTCTCAGTGACCCTGAAGGACAGAGTACAACTGCGTGGTAGAAGGTGAATTAATGTGTTTGGTTTGGAACATATTAAATCATACGTGCTAACAGAAGATTTTCTCTGAGATACATAGTAGGAAATTAGAAATAAGACTTAGGAGATTAAAAAGAGTGATCAGTGTTGTTGTTAGGTGCTGTCAAGTCAATTTCGACTCATAGCAACCCATATGATGGGGTAGAACTGCCCCATAGGGTATCCTAGGTCATAATCTTTACAGGAGCAGATTGTCATGTCTTCCTCAAGAGGAGCCACGGGTGGGTTGGAACCACCAACTTTTGGGTTAGCAGCTGAGTACTTAACGGTTGCACCACCAGGGCTCCTCTGGTCTTCAGTGCAGGAATTATAAATTCAAAAATTTGTGTTTTAGTTGAGGACATAGGAGTGGGTGATATGCAGTAGGGTTTGGGGTACAGTAAGAGAGTGAGGGCTGAAAAGAGAGTCCTAGGTAAGCATTTGTGTTTCAAGGAAGGCAGAAGGAGAAGATCCAACACAGAGCCTGAGGAGATGAGACTTGAAGGAGTAATAGCAGCCAATGAAACACTAGTATCCAAGAGGAGAGAGATTCTGGAAAGAAGGAATGCTCAACATGACCAGTGCCCCCACTGCCATGTAATATTATCATGCAGACCAAATTCTGTATAACTTTCAAAAGTTTTAATGAAAGCAGACTCTATTAGCTCCTTTGGAGGTCCAATTTATTGCCTTTAAGCAATTGAGACTCATTCCACATGGCAGGTATTGTGACTGAGCCTAAGGATTCAAAGACAAGTCCCTGGTCTCAATGAGTTGGGCAATTTAGTGGGGAAGACAGACGTATGTAGAGATAATTACTACACAAGACAATTATAAAAATTGCTATAACCAAAAAAAGGTCATATTTAGAAACTTCAGGGAAGAAATAATAAGTTTTCTCTGAGATGGGTCATATAAGGCTTCACAGGAAGCAAAAAGTTAAGACCAAAGTGTTTTTCTCTTCTCCTTAAGTCTCTTTGGTAGTTTAATTACCACCTTCTTTTAGATTCTCATCTCTCTTCTCAGTTAAATGGGAAATTTCTGAGGAATTACAATTACTAGCTACTTTCAAACTTTTACCTTTATTTAAAAATCCATGATATTTTATAATTTCTAGAATGCATAGTATCAGAGTTTAAGATAAAGACCTCCCGATTTTATTGTACAACCTATGAATAATTTAACTGTCTGCAAGAATAATAAGAATTTATCAGACAGTTCAGAACCTTCCAGAGATAATTTTGAAAATAAACTGAAAGGCATTAGAGAGTAACTAAATAAGTGAGAAATATATTTATGGATAGAAAGACTCAAAATAATAAAAAATGTCTCTTTGTTCTCTCCAAATCAAACTGCAGAGACAATGCAATGTGAAGCAAATAGCAATGAAGCTTTTCATAGAACTTGATAAGGAGAATTCTAAAATTTACATGGGAGAGCAAATTATCAAGAATAGGCAAACTACCCTAAAAGAATGAGAACAAAATAGAGAGGACACGTCCTACCATACATCAAGACTTATTGTAAAGCTATAGAGTAAGATAATAGTATTAACCCAGAGTTAAACAAATAGACCATTAAAACCAGACCAAAAGCCCAGGCTGTTGTGGTTTTTAGCTGCCCTGGAGTTGATTCCAACTCATGGCAACCCAAAATATGAACAGATCCATTTTTGTAACTTAATAAGCTCGTTTATTCAATACATATACCAAAAACCGAACCCATTGCCGTTGAGTCGATTCCAACTCCTAGTGACCGTACAAGAGAGAATAGAATTGCCCCATAAGTTTCCAAGGAATGCCTAGTGGATTCAAACTGCCGACCTTTTAGGTAGCAGCTGTAGCTCTCATGCTCCTATCACAGGATCCTTGAACTTGTTTAGTCCTGTGCATGAAATCTTTCTTTAGGTAGCAACACGATCCCTTCCTCATCTCCTTCAAGCTTTTTATCTAAAGTCATCATTCAAGGAGGCTGCCTCTGACCATTTATATGCTTCCCCAACCGTTTTCAATCTCTCTCTCCTTTATTTTACTCCATCACTCTCATGACTATTTAAAATTGTGTATACTTGTTTTATTTATTGTATATCTCCCCCACTCTAAGGTAAACATGATGAGGGGAAGAATTTTTATCTGTCGTATTTACTGTTGGGACCCAACACCTAGAACAATGCCTGGCACATAATTAGCACTTAGGGAAGACAAATGACAAATCAGTAAACGAGAAGGGAACAACTGTTTGCTTTTACAGAAAAAAAAAAAAAAATGAAATTAACCATCAAACCACATACAAAAATTAATTCTGAGTAGATTATAGAGCGAAATGTGAAAGACAAAACTTTACCTTTTAGAAGACAAAGAGAACATTTTTATGGCTTTAAGGTAGGTAACGATTTCTTACATAAGGCAAAAAAGGTTCAAACAACTTTGAAATTATCAACATTTTTTCATCAAAAGTCTCTGTAAAGACAATGAAAAGACAAGCTACAAATCTGACAAAGAATTAACATCTTTAATTTATAAAGAACTTGTACAATTCAGTAAGAAAAAGTCAGATACTCAATATAAAATGAGCATTTCAAAGAAAAGGAAAAACAGCCACCGAACATAGGAAGAACTGGTTAATCTTAGCAAACAGGGAAATACCAAAATTAAAATGACATTGAGATTCTATTTTATATCCAACAGAGGAACATAAATTTTTGAAAATGCCCCAAAACATTAACAATTGGTGAAGACGTAGAGCAAAGAGAACTCTTAGACCAGGTGGGAGTAAAAACCGATACCACTTTTTCGGTAACATCTAGTGAAGGACCTTAGTGGCACCGTGGTTAATGAATCTGCTGCTAACCGAAAGGTTGGAGGTTCAAACCCACCAGCCACTCTGTGGGAGAAAGATGTGGCAGTCTGCTCCCTTAAAGATTTAAGCCTTGGAAACTCCGTGGGGGAAGTTCTACTCTGTCCTACAGGGTCACTATGAGTCAGAATTGACTTGATGGCAGCGAGTTTTTGTTAAGTAAGGTTAAGAACCCGCAATTCCATTCCTACGTAATTGACTCTAGCAAATTTCATGCTGTTATTAACAAATAAGCAAGGGTGAGAATGGAAAGAGTCATACTCTTAGTAACAGCAAAAACATGGACCCAGTTATCCATCTGTAGTATAACAGATCTATACTCTCTGGTCTTTTCCGCCCACCAATAAGTGTCTGCAATTCATCTATGTTGATACATATAGCTACACCTCATCTCTTATCATGCTGCATGACTAATCTAGTCAATTGTCTAATTGCATTTAGCCATATAAAGTCCCTGGCTGGCACAAATGGTGCAGCGGCTAAGAGCTCAGCTGTTAACCAAAAGGTTGGCAGTTCGAATCCACCAGCTGCTCCTTTGAAACCCTGTGGGGCAGTTCTGCTCTGCCCTATAGGGTCACTATGAGTCAGAATTGACTTGATGGCAACGAGTTGTTGAGTTTTACTAACCTAAAGTTTGGCAGTTTGAACTCACCCAGCAGTGCCATGGAAGAAAGACCAGATGATCTGCTTCCATAAAAATTACAGCCAAGGAAACTCTATGGAGAAGTTCCACTCTGTAGCACATGGGGTTGCCATGAGTCAGAACCAATTAGACTAAAATAGTTTTTATCTATCTATCTAACCAAGGAGAAAAACAAACTTCACTACATTTTTTTAGAAAGTAAATTAAAATTTTAAATAGGTACACAGCAATTTTAAAGTTACATGCTAAACACGGCAACTCAGAAAATTTGGTATAAAAAAATGTTTCTTGAAATTCCTTGTACCCTGTCTAACAAACTTAAATTTCATTTTATACATTTCTCATTTTTCACAAATGATCCCTTGCCTCATCAACAAACAAAACTACTTTGCAAGGTTCTCTTTTACCTAACTGTGATAGTTAAAACTGTGTGTCAGCTTGGCTGACCACAATTCTCAGTGTTTATATGTGATCACTCCCATGATGGAATATGCTTTGAGTAGCCAATCAGTTGAAGGGGAGTTTCCTTGGGGGTGTGGCCTGCATCTGAATATAAGCAGACATTCTGGCTTTTTGCTTGCTCTGGATCCTGCAGCAGTCTCCTGTTTGTCTGACCTCTGGTTCTTGGGACTTGAGCTATCAGCTTATCTACCGATCTTGGGTTCACCAGTCCCTGCAACTAAGTGAATCAGGAGAAGCCTTGCAGTCTTGCCTGCCAATCTTAGGGTTTGTCGATCTTCATAGCATGTGAGCAAGAGCCCTGCTATCCCACCTGCTGCTCTTGGGTTCGCTAGCCCTTGCGGCTACATGAGTTGAAAGAAGCCTCTATCCTGATCCGCGGACTTGGGATGTTCCAGCCTCTAAAATCATGTGAGCTGTTTCCTTGATATAAATCTCTCTATATACGTATTTATCCACTTTACTGGCTTTGCTTCTGTAGAGAATCCAGCCTAAGACAGTAACCAAGAGGAAATGAAGAGTCTTTTTATTCCTATATTATTTATTAGGAAAAAAAAAAACTGCATGGTTAGCGAAACAGAACAAAGTTAAACAGAAATTTTATAGATTTCCCAAATCATTATTCACCAAGACTGATCGTCAATGGATTCATTTTACAATTAAAAACTATGATAATTAACATTTAACTTCAAAAGCCAACTACATTAAGTCTAATATGAACATAAAATAACTTACTAAATATCACAAATATATGATACAGTACCATCAGACAGAGAAAACACACAATACAATTATTTTTAACCTGTTCTTAGGGTCACAGCCTGGACCTTGATTTCCCCAGAATTACTCTGCCTTTTAAATATCAAATGTATCATCCATCCTGTCCCCAAGATTTTACAGCTCTGCTCCTCGTTTATTTTTCCTCACTATATACTATTTTTAACCTCATTCAGAAACTTAGTTTTGCTAGTTGTAATTCCTTCTCCAGTATCTTCCCTAGAAACCTTGAACTTTCAAGCCAATGACTTCTATACCTCCATTGTTCCATTGTATGCCCATCACTTTTTTCTTAAAAGCTCCCATCATGAATCAACCAAATACCTGCATTTTTAGCTCTTCTGATACCTCCTGTATTTTTTTCTCACCACTCAAGGCTGGAGTCAGAGACCGAGCTTCAAATCCTGCCTCTTACGAGCTGTGAGATGTTAGGCAAGTTAATAAACCTCTCTCTCATTATTTATAAATGTGATCATAACATGTGACGTATGAATGTGCTGTAGGGATTAAGTGACATATTTGCATAGGATTCAATTACTATATTTGTGGTACATAAAATTTCATAATTATTAGTTACGATTATTAGTTTGTTTTTTTTTTTTTAACTTGTCTGAGACAAACAAAAACCTCCATGTAGATTTCCTGACCACATTCTCACCTGCTTGGTTTCCACTCTCTCTGGCTGCTTCTATGTAAACTTCTTTACAAAATCCTATTTCTCTGCTTGTCCTTTAAATGATATCATTTTTCAGTATTCCATCTGTATTCCAATCTAATGACTTATTTATCTGTCATGATTTAGTGTCCTTGTAAAAAGGATATTACTTTTAAAAATATAAACTAACATCAAGAGAAATGAGTTAATGTTTGCCACGCATGGCAATATATTGATGTGTCTTGTGTTTTCTTCGTCTGATTGCGTTCCCTATAATGAGATTTACACAGTGGCTGCAACAATGGGCTCAAATATAGCAATGATTGTGAGGGTGGCACAGGACCGGGCAGTGTTCTTTTGTACACAGGGTCACCATGAATTGGAACTGACTCAACGGCACCTAACAGCAACATAATAAAAAAACCAAACCTATTGCCGTTAAGTCAAATACGATTTAGAACTGCCCCATAGGATTTCCAAGGCTGTAATTTTTATGGAAGCAGATTGCCACATCTTTCTTCCACGCAGCGGCTAGGGGTTCAAACCGCTGACCTTTCGGTTAGCAGTGGGTGCTTAACCACTGTACTACCAGGGCTCCTTTCTCTATAATAGGATTTATATTTTCTCACAGAGCCTTCCCTCTGTAATAATTTTGTCTTCATGGCAAAAAACAATTACTGCAATACGTGTAATTTTCTGCTCTTTGAAAAGAGAAAACTTAAAAAGAAAAAAATATCTATTTGCAGTAAAGCTTTGGTTTCCTCAAACTCCTGTTCTTAGATTCAATCTTTTACATGGGAAAAGAATGGCAACTTCTATTTTAAGATTTTGAATCCCAGCAACATGTACCTTTCTAGAATAAAACCTATTCCATTTTCTTCTAAGCAGAAAGCAGTTAGAATCTGTCAATCAAAGTACAAAACTTCCACAGAGGAAAACCATTCTGGAACATAAAGACATTCATTGATCTAAATCAAATGAAAAGGTGGATCTCTTAGGCAGGCCCTTTTCTTAACAGGCTCTATTCCCTACACAAGCTAAGGGACAAGAAGGGGTAAAGTGTGGCCTGCACCACAGGGTTCTGAATGACCATGACATGACTCCATACGTGACAGACCCTTGCGTGCTCGCAGGGTATCTGGCACTTCTGCAGCCACCAGAGAATAATAGCCCCAAGCCATAAAACCCAGCCCCCCTTCCTGCTGTAAGAGATGCTTCCGCTTGCCCCACTTTTTTAGTCACTCCTAACCAGTCCTGTGTGACATCTCTCAACCCCGATTCCCCCTCTTCTTTTGCGATGGAGATTTTCTAGTTCTCTCTCTTTAGGGGAAGGACCAGTGGACTAGTGGCGGAAGTGTGGTGAGGAAGGCAAGGAGCTGGTTTTTCTCCATCCTTACCTACCTCTCATAGCTCCAATGCTGTGTCTTAGCAGTATTTCCAGTTCCCATTCCATTGCCTCCTTTCCTATACAAATCTTCAGTTCTTCCCTTTTTATCCTCAAACTAGACCCAGCTCTGGGCCAAAAGAGCAAATAGAAATTCTGAAATATAAATGATCCTTATTGATCCTTTGTGGACCAATTTCCATGATTAACATCTTTTTCCTATGAGTTTAACTGAAAAGAAAAAGGATAGACAAGGGACATACAAGGAAAACAGAGCCTTTTGCCATGTCTTGCTTTCAGTTTTGTCCTTGTTGTTAGGTGCTGTAGAGCTGGTTCTGACTGGTAGCATCCCTATAGAACAGTGTAAAACTGCCTCATAGGGTTTCCAAGGAGCAGCTGGTGGATTCGAACTGCCAACCTTTTGGTTAGCAGCTGTAGTCAATGTTTCTTTCTAAACACAATCCCGTCCCACACCATAACATGTTCGTGTGCACGCATGTTCACATGTTAATTTTTAAAACTTAAAAAGACCTTATTGATTATACAAGGATGAAGCTGCTGTGGAAAACAGCATGGTTAATTCTCAAAAAGTTAAACTTAGAATTAAGCTAGGATCTAGCAAATCCACTCCGAGGTATATACCCAAAATAACTGGCAGCAGGAACTCGAACAGATGTTTGTACACCAGTGTTCACTACAGCATTAGTCAAAATAGCCAAAACGTGAAAGCAACCCAAGTGGTAGACAAAACATGAACAAAACCAAAAAACCAAACCCAGTGCCACTGAGTCAATTCCGACTCATAGCGACCCTATAGGACAGAGTAGAACTGCCCCATAGGGTTTCCAAGGAGCACCCGGCGGATTCGAACTGCTGACCCTTTGGTTAGCAGCTGTAGCACTTAACCACTGAGGCACCAGGGTTTCCGATACGTGAACAGATAAATAAATGTATATATACAGTGGAATATTATTTACACATGAAGAGAAATGAAGTTCTGATACATGAGATGACATGGATAAACCTTTAAAATATGCTGAGTAAAATAAGTCAAGACACAAAAGACAAGTGTATGATTCCCACATATGAAATATCTAGAAAAAACCAATGCATAGAAACCAAAGTTTATATGTGGCTACCAGGGATAAGTGGGAGGAGAATATGGAAGATATTGCTTGAGGGGTGCCGAGTATCCGTTAAGGGTTGTGGCAGTCAATTTTATGTGTCAACTTGGCTAGGCTATGGTGCCCAGTTGTCTGGTAAAATACTAGTCTAGTTGTGGTTACGAAGCAATCACATGTCATTAATTCAGTTGGCCTCAAGTAAAGCTCATTACCTTCCATAGCATAGGCAGGCTTCAATCCATTAAGAGAAAAAAGGGAGTTTCTTTAGGGAGTATTCTGCCTCCAGACTATAAATAGACATTTTGCCAGAACGTTCTTACCCTTCACTCATCTTGTTGCCTAAACTAAGGATTTTGGGAAGCAAGCCTGCAGCAGTCTTCAGCCTGTGGCTTGATCTACGGATCTTGGTCTTGCCAACTCTCATAATCACAGGAGGCAATTCACGAGGTAAATCGATCAATCAATCTGTGTGTGTGTGTGTGTGTGTGTGTGTATACACATATTTCACTGCTTCTATTTCTCTAAAGAACCTTGACTAAGACAAGGGTGATGAAAAAAATTGAAAATGGATAGTGATAATGGTTGCACAACTTAAAAAAAAAACCAGTGCCGCGCCTGGCAGATTTAGTGAGCATAATTTTTAGTGAGCATAATTAATGTCACTGAATTGTACATGTAAAAATGTTGAATTGGCAAATGTTTTGTTATAAATGTATTTCATTACAGTTAAATTTTTTTTTTTTTAGTTTAAAAAGAGCTTATTTTTGCCTTTGAATCCCCAAGTATATATTATAGGCTTTGTTTAAAATTACAGTGGACAAGAGGAAATAAAATGTGTTTGGAAACCACTGGAAATGCAATTTCCCAAAGCAAAGACATTTTTATTTTTATGGTGGTAAGAACCAGAAGTTTGACAGCTTTGTCTAAGACATAATGAACATTTAACTACAAAAGATTCCTAAAAACTATTTTTCCATCACCCTTCAATAAAAGGAAAAGACAACATGGGAAAGAAAGTTATCCAAAATGGCTCTGAATTCCAGGTTTGGCAGTTGTATTCTTACAACTATGTTCATGGCAGTGTCATTCAGACCCTCTTGTCACGATCCACAAAAAGTAGATGCAAAATAATTCTACAACCTAAGATATAATTGTCCTTTTCCATATGCTCTTGAATTGTGTCATGATAAATATAAAACAGGAAAATGGGGGACCTAACATAAGCAATATTGAAAACCAGGCCACTTCTAGAAATTGGGATGGACTCAGTTTCCAATTTGCTAAGTTTTACCTTCCATCCTAGAACTCTTGCTCAACATCGTCCCGCCATTGAAGGTACCTGCTCACTGTAGAGGAATACATTGTTCTCAACTGGATCACATTTTAGCAACCAAGGTGACTTTTGAGCAGCACAAATGATGATAAAGTTTTCTTAGGGAAGCAAACTAAAACTAGCTTTAGAAATAAGCCATCTGGATTCAGAAAGACAAAGAAGAGAAGCATGAAGATCTTACAGTGATCTTCGGTGAATACCAGCGGATACTGAACTTCAGTCTCCAACAAAACACACACTAATTATGAATTCAGTCCCTTCTAAAAACATTAATCTAGATGCAGAAGTGATAACTCAATTTCACAAAGCAAAGGTGTTTTTATTTTTCAGGTTGTAAGAACCAGAAATTTGACAGCTTTGTCTAAAACATAACATTTAGCTGCAAAAGGTTCATAAAAACTATTTTTCCATCACCCTTCAATAAAAGAAAAAGATAACACAGGAAAGAAAGTTATCCAAAATGACTCTGAATTCCAGGCTTGGCAGTTGTATTCTTACAACTATGTTCATCGCAACAACATTCAGACCCTTTTGCCATGATCTGCAAAAAGTAGATGCAAAATAATTCCATGATCTAAGACATAATTTTCCTTTTCAATTAGCTATTGAATCATGTAATGATGATAGAAATATAAAACAGGAAAATGGGAAACCCGTTATTTTTTTTTATTATTATTATATGAGCAATATTGAATACCAGGAAAAAGGGTAATATAAGTTGGAACCATTTACTGTCAGATATATTTCAATAATTTTATAACAAAATTAAAAGGATAAATAAAATTACAAAGCAAGATAAGATTAGGAAGTCACAAATCACACTGTTCAGTTTATAGAGCTGGGGGTGGCCATATAAGAGTGAGAACTTACTAACCTTGGGACACTCCTAGCCTCATCTTAAAATAATCCACAAGTTGTGTGTGCAGTCTGAAGACAGATTTTTCACCTGTCAAATATCCTCTATTTCTCTGAGGTGATGCTATGGGGATATGGAAGCCTGGGTTTAGCAAAATCAGGGATGCTTCCACGATTAGTTGAATTTCTCTTTCCTGGGACTTGGGTCATGGGACACCCCTCTTTTCTCTTTATAATTAAGAGATACGGTCAAGGTTAAGGAAGGAGGGAAAAGGAAGGCAGAGCATTATGACATGCTTTGACTTTCCCCCCACTTCTAGGCTTGAAAACAACCAAGTCAGTCTAAGATTGCATCCCTCTGCTAATATACTCTGAGCAGTTGCAAGTTTTACTGCTAAAAGAGTTATGCTAGTTTTCCCTATATTTTTCTCGGTGTCAAGTTATCCAAGTAATCTTGATGCTGGATCATATCATCTCAATCAGTAGTTGCTGTATTTGTGGATTTGAGAAAATACTGACCACCAAATTAAGAAGGCAATTTTTAAAAACAGTGTTTGCTTTAAAAATGAAGCTATGCTTTAGCTCAAGGTTTAATTAACTAGTTGTCATGGACTGAATTGTATCCCTCCAAAATATGTGTCAACTTAAACATGATTCCCAGTATTGTGTGGTAGTCCTCCATTTTGTGATCTGATGTAATTATCCTATGTGTTGTAAATTCTAACCTCTGCCTGTGGTTAATGAGGCAAGGTTAGTTTATGTCAAAGAGGATTAGGGTGAGATACAATACCCTTACTCAGGTCATAAACCTAATCCAATGCAAGGAGAGTTTCCCAACAGTGTGGCCTGCATCACCTTTTATCTTACGAGAGATAAAGGGAGAGAGAAGCGAGCAGAGAGAAAGAAACCTCCTATCCCCAAGAAAGAAGAGCCAGGAGTGCAGTGTGCCCTTTAGAGCTGGGGTCCCTGAGCTGAGAATCTCCTAGACCCACAGGAAGATTGATGCCAAGACACATGGAGATTTAGGAAGAAAGCTGGGCCCACAGATGTTGAAAGGAGACATGGACCTTTCCACAGAGCCAACAGAGAGAAAGCCTTCCCCTAGAGCTGACACCTTAAATTCAGACTTCTAGCCTCCTAAATAAATTTGTTTGTTAAAGCCATCCACTCGTGGTATTTCTGGTATAGCAGCGCTAGATAACTAAGAGAAAAAAAAAAAAAAAAAAACCTGTTGCCATAGAGTTGATTCCGTCTCACAGCGACCCTACGGGACAGAGTAGAACTGTTCCACAGGGTTTCCAAGGAGTGACTGGTGGATTCAAACTGCTGATCTTGTGGTTAGCATCCAAGCTCTTAATCACTATGCTGCCACCACGGCTCCAATAACTAAGACACTAGTTATAATTAATAACCTAATTAATTAGTGACTTCATTTTCTTTCCTGGGAACACTCCTAGAGATTATTTTCAACTAGTGTTATCATGCAACTCAAGAAGTTCTATAATTCATATTGCATTGGTATCTTTTAAAAGGAATAAGCAAAATTCTTCTAACTGTATTCAACTTTTATGATCTAGAAAATGTGTTATTCAAAAAATAATTCAAACAAAAATAAGACATTATTTCTACTCCCCAAAAATTTATAAAGCAGAATGTACACAGAGTAAAAAATAACATTCAAGTGAAACAGAATGAGTTCAGAGGGGAGAAAGAGAATGAGAAGGTGAATTTTCGAATGAAAAGAAAGACATCAGTGGTAAACGTCTTTAAAATTCAGACTTAAGAGTTGTGTAAGAGCAAGGTCATGGAAGCTCCATAGACACATCCAAACACCTCAAAGGACCAAATTACTGGACTGAAGGCTATGGGGACCATGGTCTCGGGGAACACCCAGCTCAAGTGGCATAACATAGTTTATAAAGGAATGTTCTACATTCTAGTTTCATGAGTAGTGTCTGGGGTCTTAAAAGCTTGTGAGGAGCCATCTAGGATACTCCACTGGTCTTACCCTGTCTGGAGCAGGGGAGAATGAAGAAAACCAAAGATACAAGGGAAAGATCAGTCCAAAGGAATAACGGACCTTTACTACCACAGCCTCTACCAGACCAAGTCCAACACAACTAGATGGTGCCTGGCTACCACCACTGATTGCTCTGACAGGGATCACAATAGAATGTCCCAGACAGAGCTGGAGAAAAATGTAGAACAAAATTCTAACTCACAAAAAAAGATCAGACTTACTTGCCTGACAGAGACTGGAGAAACCCCAAGAGTATGGCCCCGAGACACCCTTTTAGCTCAGTAATGAAGTCACTCCTGAGTTTCACCCTTCAGTCAAAGATTAGACAGTCCCATAAAACAAAATGAGACTAAAAGGGCACACCAGCCCAGAGGCAAAGACTAGAAGGCAGGAGGAGACAGGAAAGCTGGTAATAGGAAACCGAAGTTCGAGAAGGGGAGAGTGTTGACATGTCGTGAGGTTGGCAACCAATGTCACAAAACAGTATGTGTACTAATTGATTAATGAAAAGCTAGTTTGTTCTGTAAATCTTCATCTAAAGTAGAATTAAAACAAAAACAAAAAAAGAGTTGGGTAAGACCGTAAAAATGGGAAGGAGTAGAGAGAGGCATATCAGACAAGACAACTACAAATGAAAATAGATGGAATGGAAAAGGTATAGAGGTAGGAAACCATTTTCAGGAAACTATGGGTTTTACAGTTTGTCTAGATTATTAGGTAGGAGTGGGTGATAAACCTGAAAATGTGATTTTAGTTAAGCTCATTGAAGACCAGGAATATGTTTCTCAATAATGGAAAATGGCATCATATATAGTCTTTAGAACATTTAATCCAGTGACCACGTGGAAAGAGGATTGGCTAAGGAAGAAGGGAGAAGACAAGGAGACCGATTAGACACTAATCCAGGCAATACTTGGTGGATGATATAAAGCAAAAGGTGAACTGGAAGGATGACTGAGATTGCAGAAAGAAAGAAGTAAACAAAATCAGCAAGATATCTACAGGTTTATGTGACACCTTAAAGATAACTTACTACTTTATAGGACATCTATTAGCGAATCCATTTCTAATAATTCATAAGGGGTTGAACCATTTGTGTTAGAAGATAACCATGAGAGTCTTAGAGAAATCAGTCTTACAGATAAGTCATTTACAAGCTTAATACCTATACAGATATATTTAGCTTATTATCTATATGGATAAAATTAAACACACACACATCTCATTTCTAAATTATATTCAAAGAGTTATATATTAAAATAGTATTTCAAAAAGTAGGGAGAGACAATATTAGAGAATCACATATATGTAGCTTTTAGCCTAAGGGCAGAAAAATCCACAATACTAACTTTTAGAACACCCAGAAGCATTTCAAAGCTTGATCATTAAGAAGGAAATTTAGGAGGCTTGGCGAGCACTAATAACATATCTCCAACTGGAACCTTTATATGTGAATAAACAGAATAACTGGACCAAAATATTACAATTGGATTTAATGGCAGTGGAACAATGTCATTGCTCAAAGACGAAGAAAGTGGGATTTCTGCCCAACAGACAAGAGACTAGAGACTCAAATAATTTCTACTGATTTGAATCCAGAAAGAAAAAGAAATCTCAAGTGTGAATTTGTATCAGAAGGGATTGTTCAGTTTAAAGTAGAAATTAGGTACTGTGATTTAGGTAAAGTAGGTAAGTATTTGGGGACTTGAAAATGAATGCTAGTTTCTAATACAAAATACTCAGTGTTACTGGAGTCTCCCTGAAGACAAATATGTTGTTGTTGTTATTAGGTGCTGTTGAGTCAGTTCCTACCCATAGCGATTATATGTACAACTGAACGGAACAATGCCAGGACCTGTGCCATCCTCACCATCATGGTTAGGCTTCAGCCCATTATTGCAGCCACTGTGTCAATCGATCCCATTGAGGGTCTTCCTCTTTTTCATGGACTCTCTACTTTACCAAGCATGATGTCCTTCTCCAGGGACTATTCCCTTCTGATAACATGTCCAAAGCATGTGAGAGGAAGTCTCCCCATCCTTGTTTCTAATGAGCATTCTGATTGTACTTCTTCCAAGACAGATTTGTTTGTTCTTCTGGCAGTCCATGGTATATTCAACATTCTTCGCCAACACCATAATTCAAAGGCATCAATTCTTCTTTGGTCTTCCTTATTCATTGTCCAGCTTTCGCATGCATATGAGGTGATTGAAAACACCATGGCTTGGGTCAGATGTACCTTAGTCCTTAAAGTGACATCTTTGCTTTTTAATGCTTTAAAGAGGTCTTTTGCAGCAGATTTGCCTAATGCAATGCATCACTTAGCGACTCCACGTGACAGAGTGGAACTGCCTCAGAGGGTTTTCTCGGCTGTCATCTTTGCAGAAGTATATCAGCAGGTCTCCCCCTTTCCCTTCACACCCCAGTTTCCGTGTATCCATTCATGCAGTTCTCCTGTCCCTTCCTGCTTTCTCATCTTTGCTTTCTGGGCAGGTATTGCCCATTTGGTCTTACTTCATTTTTTTAACATGAATTTAAAATTGAGAATCATGAGATATTTGAGGAAACACTTCCAACATGAAAGTTAGAGACCTAAACAAAAACCAAACCAAACACACACACACACACACAGGAAATGCAGAGGGATCAGAGAGTATTAGCATCCATGATAAATAACAGGAAATATTCATGAATGACAATAAAAGAGGATGCTGATAAAAAGATATATTCAGAAAGCAAAAAAAAAAAAGCTCTGAGATATTAAAAATATGAGAGCATACACACATAAAAAACAATAGAAAAAAATTTTTTTTTAAAACAATAGAAAGCTTAAACTCAAGAAAATATTCTCAAAATTAAAAACAAAAAGTAAGCCAAAAGGATGAACAATAGATGGAACAGATAAAATTAAAGGACTAACTGTAGAGAGGGAACATCTGACTAATGGGAGTTCGAGGGGAAAAAAAAAAAGAAAAAACAAAACCTGAGAAAATTTGCTTATAAAGTTGTAACAGGAATCCAGGGAACATCTGTTATTTTTGCTATTGTTGTCATTTTTGTTAAGGAGGCTTCTATCATTATTACCTTTCCCCTCTATGAGCATCACACTGATAAAAAAATAATAATTATTATTTGAAAATTCACCAATGATTTTAAAACATGAATTTGAGCCCACATGCTCAATTGGAGGGCTCACCAAGTTATTCACAAAGTGCGTATTTGA
Organism: Elephas maximus indicus; assembly: GCF_024166365.1. Taxonomy (NCBI): domain Eukaryota; kingdom Metazoa; phylum Chordata; class Mammalia; order Proboscidea; family Elephantidae; genus Elephas; species Elephas maximus. The sequence goes on along the minus strand of NC_064845.1, from coordinate 18,064,048 downwards.
GGTAAGTTCCTTAGGGTGAATTACAAGCATGGCTTTTTTGTTTTTTTTCCTTTAGCAAGTAGAGAAGTCATAGGCCAAGACAGATCTGATTTCTTCCTGCTGACTCATTTGCATGAATCAAGTAAAACGTTCAAAACCACAAGAAAGATAAAAACTCCAGCTAATGAGGCCATTTGTGCAAATTCATTAGCACGAACACTTCCAATTGATTAGCTCGAAGTGTTACAAGAAAACTCCAGAGTAAAAAGCAACAGACAAGATTGGAGGCTGCTCTTCCAAGATGGCGGAAACCCCTGGCGATGAGGCACTGGGGAGTTACGGAAAACATCTGGCCTCCTCCGCAAGCGAAATTCTTCTAAAAGGAAACATCCACTGTAACGCTGAGTACTTATGAGACCAGAGGAGAGCAATAGCTTCACTTATATAAGGCTGCTAATGTGAATCAGTTAAGCAAAGTAAATTTTAATGCTGATTATTTATAAAACGTTACCATTATCCTATAAACACTCCCATCACTTCCCTGGCTTATATGTGTCCAAAGATGTCTTGCTCCTCGTCAGGCTAGGTAACTGCATTTCATTAATGATCTTGAGGACAACTTTGACCTCGAAGGTGAATTTAGCAGTCCCTTTCCCCAAGAAGCTTGAGCAGATCAACTCACATCAATTCCAATTTATGGGTACCCAGAGGTCCTTCTAAGTCTCCATTTGCAGCACTTACTATGCTGTTGTCATAATCACTTCATTTGGTCTCTATTCTCTGTGATACTTTATGTTCAGAGAGAATTAGGGATGAGGCTATCTTATTCATTGCTGTAACCACAGCTACTAACAGACTAGTCTGGGTAGTATGTGAAATTGATGGAAAGAGTAAATGAAAGAATAAATGGCAACTTGGTTTCACAGATCAGGAAATGCCGTAATAGAAAAGTAAGCCACTTGCCCAGGATCAATTGGTAGCAACGCCAGGAGTATAACTTCGGTTTCCTGCTTGCCTGCTTAATGCTTTTTCTAAGTATTAGAACAGAAATCATTAGTTCACATCAAGAGCCTCTAAAATAGGATCATAACCTTATTCTCTGCTCTCTTATACACGAATCATAACCTCTAGACGAAAAGACCTGTTTACTGTCCAGATGGACCCATCTTACCTCTCCTGCTGGTCTCTGATACCTTTGATCATAACAGGAATTCCTTGCCTTTACCTTTAACTCCCCCAAATTTACTACTCAGGTCCAGCTAAAATCCTATCACTAAAAAAAAAAAAAAAGAATTAAAACTCTGAACATTTTCTATATACCAGGCACTAAAGGAGACAGGGACATGGAAAACAAATAGCTTCTCCTCAAGATGTAAACAATTTAATAGTATTAAAAGTTTGATAATATCTAGTGTTGGTGAAGGAGCCCTGGTGGTACATGGGCGCATTTGGTTAAAGTGTTCGGCTGCTAACTGAAAGGTCAGTGGTTCGAAACTACCAGCTGCTCTGTGGGAGAAAGAGGTGGCAATCTGCCTCTGTAAAGATTCACAGCTTTGGAAACTCTGTGCAGCAGTCGTACTCTGTCCTATAGGGTTGCTATGAGTCAGAATCTAAAATAATAATCTACTCAACAGAAATGGGTTTAGCTTTGCTTTTTAGCAATGGTGAGAGGGTAAGGAAACAGCCACTTTTACACAATGTTGGTAGATATGTAAATCAGTGCCACAGTTTTGTTTTGTTTGAGAAGGGAAGATGTAGCAATATCTCTCCATGTTAATAGTACATGTTCCCTTAGACCCAGCAATTCTGCTTCTAGTAGTTTATCAGATAGATATTCTCCTAGATGTTTATAAATTCTTATAAATATGAATGATGACTGTAGCAGTCTTTGTAAGAGACCAGAACTGGTAAAAATAAGTGCCCACCTATAGGCTACTAGTTAGATAAATCATGTTACAACTCCACAGAAAATATTTCATTTATTAAAAACAATGAGCTAGCTCTCTATAGGCTACTACAGAAAAAACTCAATGATATTAAGCGAGAAAAGTAACAGGCAGAATGATATATATACTACAATTTCATTTGTATAAAAATACATATCTATACCTTTATATAAAAATATATACATACATATTACAATTAAGAAAGTATAGTTAAAAAACACAAGTAGTGCTCAATCGCCTCCAGGAAATAAGATTGGGGATGTGGGCTGGGCATTGGTCTTTACTTTTCATTTTTTATCCTTCAGTATTTGAGTTTTTTAACCACACACAGATATCTTATCCATAATTATTTATCAAAATTAATTAAACTTTTAAAAAGTCTGTGGATATTGACTTAGTTGATAGGAAGGTAGAGCAAATATTAGGGAAAGGTTAAACGAGATAGCAATTATTTTATACTCTCCATGAAGGCTACCTAGTGTTTCTACAGACAAAGATAGTAGAAGGATTCTATGCACAAAGTAGACCATGCTTCCCAGCACATGGCAGCTAGGTATGGCCATATGACTAGTTCTAGTCAATGAAATAGGAGTAGAAGTGATATGCCTACTTCCAAGGTAAGGCAGTGGGAAGCCCTTATGTAACTGGACTCAATAATAAAGAAGGACTTGTGTTGAGTTGGTGGAACGACAAGATGGAAGAAGTACAGATTGCTGGGTGACAGTAAGGAGAAGGGCTTCTCTGGTATTATATGTACCCTCAAGAGCCAAAAATAAACTTTCACTCTGTAAAGAGATGTGGGGATGTTTGGTACTATAGTCTAGCCTGGTATGACTAATACAGACAACTTCAGGAAAGAAAATAGCATCATAGAGAAAAGTGTTTAAGTTATACTAAGGAGGCCTTGTGATGCAGGGATTAAGTACTCAGCTACTAACTGGAAAGTTGATGGTTGATGGTTGGAATCTACCAGCCATTCTGTGGGAGAAAGATGGGACAACCTGCTTCTGTAAAGATGACAGCCCTGGAAACCCTATGGGGGCAGTTCTACTCTGCCATATAAGGCCTCTATAAGTCAAAATTGACTCAACGGCAATGTTTTTTGCTTTTTTGTGTGGGGGTTGGTATTTTAAGTTCTACTAGCCCATTGCTATTGAGTCAACTCCAACTCATAACAATCTTACAGGAAAGGGTAGAACTGCCCAATAGGGTTTCCAAGGCTGTCCTATTTACAGAAGCAGACTGCCACGTCTTCCTCCGGAAGAGCTGGGGTGAGTTCAAACTGCCAACCTTTCGGTTAGCAGCCAGGCGCTTAATCACTGCGCCACCAGGGCTCCTTTAAGTTATATTAACGAGTGTCCAATATGTGTGTTGAGATGCAGGTACAGGGGACATTCAGAAAGTGGTTAGGGGTTAAAAGGCAAAGGGATTTTACTGCCACACTGAAGAACTAAACTCCTTTGTTCGGGCTAAGATGCTACTGAAAGTTTTTTGTTTTTGTTTTTTAAGCTGGGGAGTGACATGATCAAAGATTACAAATTTTAATTATTTAGGAAGATCAGCCTGGCAGCTGGGGAAGAGGGGTAATCAGCGAAGAAAACAGGAAACAGTCCGAGAAAAGTAGGAGTGTTTTGTTGTATTAGTTTCTTAGGGCTGCTGTGAAAATTATCCCAAACTGCGTGACTTAAAACAACAAAAATTTATTCTCCCTCATGGTTCTGGAGGATAAATGTTAGAAATCAAAGTACTGGCAGATTTGGTACCTTCTGAGGGAGAGGCTGTTCTACCCTCTCTCCTAGCTTATGGTAGTTGCTGACAATCCTTCATGTTCCTTGGCTTATAGGCTTCTCACTCCCAATTTCTGCCTCTATCTTCTCTCAGTGGCTCAGTGATTAAGGGCTCAGGCTGCTAATCAAGATGTCAGCAGTTCGAATCCACCAGCTGCTCCTTGGAAACCCTATGGGGCAGTTCTACTCTGTCCTACAGGGTCACTACGAGTTGGAATCGACTCAATGGCAGTGGATTTTCTTCTCATGGCCATTTTATCTCTGTGTGTCTTCGCGTCTTCACATGGCCTTCTTGTAAAAACACCAGTGACTGGAAAACCCTAAACCAGTATGATCTTACCTAATTACATCTGCAAATACCGTTTCCAAATAAGGTGACACCTGAGGTTTTTGGGTACATGTCAATTTTGGGCAGACTCTGTTCAACCCCAAACTCTACTAGAATCTAAAGATGAAAGCTAAATGAAGAAGGCATGTATGGTTAGTAATATGAAACCCCAAACTCTACTAGAATCTAAAGATGAAAGCTAAATGAAGAAGGCATGTATGGTTAGTAATATGAAATCCAAGGAGGTGAAATGAGGTGAGACATGAGAAGGATGTCTGTGGTCATTAACTGACACACTTAGAGAAAGTAATTAGTAGAGTAAGATGGGAAGGAATTAGGATATAAGAAGTTGAACAGTGAGTAGGTGGTAAGGAAATGAGGTCACTTGGTAGGAAACTCGCAAAGAAATTTGCAAAGAGAAAGGAGACATGGGAACAACTTGAGGAAAATGCAAAGTTAAAGAACGGTTAGTTTTGTTGGTGCCTGTTTATTTACTGAGTTATTTCTTTAGATACGAAAGATAATGAAACATTTGTGGCCAAAGAGGAACTGGGTTGGCAGCAGAGATAGGACAATGAGAACTGTTGCCGTCAAGTCAATTCTGACTCATAGTTACCCTATAGGACAGAGTAGAACTGCCCCACAGTGTTTCCAAGGCTATAATCTTTACAGAAGCAGACTTTCACATCTTCCTCCTGAAAAGGGGCTGGTGGGTTCAAACCACTGACTTTTTAGTTAGCAGCTGAATGCTGAACCACTGTGCCATCAGGACACCTTGATAGGAGAATAAAAAAACAAAAACAAAACCCTTTACTGTCAAGTTGGGTCAATTCTGACTCATAGCAGTCCTGTAGGACAAAGTAGAACTGCCCCATACAGTTTCCAAGGAGTGCCTGGTGGATTTGAACTGCCAACCTTTTGGTTAGCAGCTAAGCTCTTAAGGCACTGCCCCACCAGGGCTCCCATAGGATGATAAAAAAAAAATCGTCCATGGCCCACACTTTTTATTAATGGGTAGTCTGAAATACACAGGCAAAGGAATTAGTCTTGAGCATACCTCTGACACTGAAAGATTGGAGGTAAAGAATGGAAACTTAAATGGGCTCAAGCTTATTGTTAGGTGCCGTCGAGTCGGTTCCGACTCATAGTGACCCTATGCACAACAGAACGAAACACTGCCCGGTCCTGTGCCATCCTTACAATCGTTGCTATGCTTGAGCTCATTGTTGCAGTCACTGTGTCAATCCACCTCGTTGAGGGTCTTCCTCTTTTCCGCTGACCCTGTACTCTGCCAAGCATGATGTCCTTCTCCAGAGACAGATCCCTCCTGACAACATGTCCAAAGTATGCAAGACGCAGTCTCACTGGACTATATGAAGAAGAACGGGGCATCGAGATTGGAGGGCTTGAACTAGCTAGTCTTAAAACTTCTTAGTGGAAGAAATAAAAGGCAAGGTCTCCTGATGAGAGTACGGAGGCTGCCAAGTAGTTTAGAAGTGAGAAGTTCATTGGAGGGGACAGAAGGGGACTGGGACATTTAATTTCCAGGAATAGACAGGGAGTTAGAATGAGAGAAACACAAGGATAACTGAGCCTCCTTGAAGGCCCAGAGAAAATGAGAAAGGATTTAGATTGGACCCCTCTTCAGTTTGGTGGCTTTCCTTAGTTAGGCACAACAGCCTTGGGATGGAGAAGAGAAAGCAGAAAATTGGGGTCTCTTTGGAAACCCTGGCTGGTGCAAACAGTTAATACACTTGGTTGCTAACTGAAACGTTGGAGGTTCAAGTCCACCCAGAGGTACCTCATAAGAAAGACTTGATAATCTACTTCTGAAAAATCCTCCATGGTAAACCCTATGAAGCATACATAGTTCTACTCTAACACACATGGGGTTGCCATGAGTTTGGAGTCGACTCACCAGACACTGGGTTGTGCTTACATTGAGGGAAGAAGGATAAGGCAAAGTGTACTGGGTCATGGCATGGTTATCATCAAATTTTCTAAATGCCTCGCCACAGGTGCGAGCTATGCTGGGAAATTAAGTATCTGCTAAACACAGATGATAGGCCGGGCGTACTGTGAAGGGCCAGTGGAAAGGGAACAGAGGACATAAGCTAGTTAAATAAGCTTTTCTTGACTCCAAATAAAACAGATCTTGCTCTCTTTCAGCATTTTTGTCTATCCACTCCCATAGCATTCATAACTTCTCGGTGCCTCAGTTTCATCATCCGTAAAGTTGGGATGGTGACAACAACTACCCCATAGATTGCTGTAAAGATTAGTCGATATTATTATATCATTTTATCATCACTCAAACTTTTTATTTTACATCTGATGACTTAGGTATTATTAATTTCAAGGTTTTAGGTGAAAAAACTGAGCGTTTAACCCTAGTCTTTAACGATTTCTACTGAGCCTACCTTACTCAACACAATCCAGTGTTTGATGAATCAAATACAACATGCACTAGATATACAGAAATCACATATTACACCCCTTAGAACATGCAGACTGGGCTGGTTATCCTCTTTTTTGCCTCCTTATCCACTCTCTCTTTCTCTCCCCTCCTCTGTTATCTGAGGGCTCACCCCTCTGGGTTCTATCACCTGGATCCCTTCCATCTGACTTCTGGTTGTCTTTGGCTTTTAGAGGCACCAAGAGAACCGAGGGATGGAGGTGAGAAAGGCCAGGGTTCAGTCTCCCCAGCTCCCTCCCAACATTCACACCAGTCTGGCAGTAGCTGCTTCTTTTTAAGACCACAGTTCCAGCCCGGCAGCCCTTCCTGCGCAGCACCAAAACTACTTCCTCCCCTGGTACCTCAGGACTAGCTGTGGTAAGATGGCCGCCTCTGGGTGCTTTGACATGACTTGCTTCCTTTAGCCTTGCCCACAACTCAAAGCATAGTCCCATCATTATCTTCTATTAAACCCTTTTTGAGTAGTTTTGTTTTCCCTGTGTCCAGACTGATCCACAGTCTGTATGAAATATTATATATTTTATGTACAAAATAGAATGCCAAAAATGAATTTTAGATCCACATAGGACTTCAGACTACATTTGAAACAGATGAAGAAACTGAGTCCTGGAGAAGTAACTTGGTTCCACGTTTGCAAAGCTAGTAAGAGCAGAGTGGAGAAGAGCCAGGTCTCCTGACTCCCAGAACAGGGACTTTCTGCTCCATCCTGTCATCTCCCTCACAAGCGGACCTGAACTAGAAAACAAAAAGTTTTGATTATAGGACACATCTGCAAGACAGTACGGTAGCTTCTATTAAATAAATTCCACTGTCAGACCTTTCCACCCCATTGTTAGAACAGTCCTACCACCTCTCTCTGTGGAGATAATTAGGGTTTAACCTCCATGTTGGAGGTAAAAAGCTGCTGGCTTTCAGAAAGAGATATTACTTAAAGGTCAAAACGACTGTCTTCTGATCAATTCTTCTCCAAATGGGTAAAATTCTTAGATTTGCTTCTTATTTTGGGGTGGAGGGGAATATCTTGAGGAATGCCGCCTTCTAGCTGAAACAATAATTTGTTAATTCTGATGCATTAAGAAGCAAAGGATTTATTTAATCAAAATTAATTTCCTAACGATTTTGTTCTCCCCAAAATTATTCTTAAAATTGATGGTGTGCACAATAATCAATGGTACCTCACACATACGTGTGTATATATATGCATGTATAAACATATATATACAAAAATATACACATAAATGTATACATATGTACATGTAAGTGTGTAGACAGACATAGACTTTTAAAAACCTACAATAAAGAATGACATTTATTTACTGCTTAATTGGGGAAACTTTTACATTAATGGCATTGCATTATATCATCCTTCAACATTTATAGTTAGCATTTATTATTTGTTGCCATTTAATAGATGGCAAAATTAAAGCATATTAAGATTAATTAAGATAGGCTAAACTAGCACAGCTAGTAAGTGGAGAAATCCAAATTTGAACCTAAAAAAATACTCTTTCCATTTTCCTGATGCTGTACAGTCAATACCGTTACTGGGGTGACACACCAAGTATAGCAACTGTACAGACGAGGTCAAAAGATGTCCTCTGCCAATTCTTTCTTTCCTGGCCCCACATCCTCTTCTCAGAAAGCCATCTCACCCGATAGCCCTCAAGGGACAGCACCTGTCTGGTCAAATTCCCATTCTTTCTCTTGGGAATTTAGATATGGGTGTTGGAGATAAAGGTTTGAGGCTTTGTTGGGTGCTTGGATGGTAACATCCTATGGAAGCCAAGACTGGAGGCCATGTGCGTATAGGATCAGGGAGAATCAACCTATAGAGACAGAGGAGAACAAATGCCTATCTCTAGAGAGAAGCAGAGATGAGAGACCAGGTAGCTCTGGAGAGAGGGAGAGAGTAACCTGGACCCTGGTCTCATCTCCTAAAAGGCCTGATGGTGGCTCCTGTCTTTGAGATCCATGAGATGCCCCCTCAGTTACCCCTCCTTAATTTACATAAGCAAACTTGACTAACCAAGTGACCCAGAATGCAAAAATCTATTTTTTCTGACACTTATGTGCAACTTTTAAGAATGTCATTAAGAACATGAATTCTAAGCATTGTTGGCTATTAAACAATAAGCATTAATGGAATGCCAGACTGACTAAAAAGGTACAATTATCACTGTGGTTAAAAATGTGGACTCTGACTTCACAGTCCCTGAGTTCAAACCTTCGCATCGAGTGTAGCATAATACAAGTTATTTTCTCTATTCGGCTTCTGCTTCTTCTGCTACAGAATATGGATAATAAGATTAAATAAATTAAAATGATATATGTAAAGCAGTTACCACACTTGCTGACACAAAGGAAGAACTCAAAAAATGTCAGGTTTTTTCTTCTATTATTTTTTTACCTTGATCATCTCCATAGTGTCACGTCCTGTGTCTTACTCTAGATAAAGTTTGATTATTGGTTTCATGTAGAAGAGTCAAAATTCTATCCGTAAATCCAAGTAATTCCAAATCCAGTTGTGAAATGAAATAAAGGCCTGTCATAGTCATTAATGTTAACATTTATAGCTCTTCCCTTATCTTTGTTTAAATTTCCAATGAGTTTCATTCACCATCATAAGGATGGGTTGAGAAGATGAGGCTTTCCTGAGACAGGGAGGAAAATTCTTTTTAAATATCCTGTCAATGATAAGTCAGACAACCTTGGGATACAATCAGGTAACTAATATGAAAATAATCATGCTGTCTTTCACAAATGTAAATGACTGCCAACTCCTTTCACGTGCAGCTGCCTTGGAGATGTTTTTTCCATCTGTGCTGAATGGGATTGTGCAAAACAACATATTTGGCCTCCTCCCCATCCCAAGGAAACCCTGGTGGCATACTGTTTAAGAGCTACGGCTGCTAAACAAAAGGTTGGGAGTTCGAATTCACCAGCAGGTCCTTGGAAATTCTATGGGGTAGTTATACTCTGTTCCATAGGGTCACTATGAGTTGGAATGGACGGGACAGCTATGGGTTTGGGTTTTTTTTGGTAGTTGTCCACATCCCAAAGCAGGTGTTTCCAAAGAAGTATATTAGAGACAAGGCTTTGAACTGGTTCCTTCTGGTTCGAGCCTTTGCTGAGAATTTGCATTTCTAACAAGTCCCCAGGTGATGCTAATACTGCTGGTTAGGGACCAATTCCGAGAACCATTAGTAAAGCAGTGTGTCTCAAAATTGTTTATACATAGGAATCACCCATAGATCTTGTTAAAATGAAGATTCTGATTCAGTATATCAGAGGGGTGTACATGCAGATTCTCAGTAGGGGGATCGAACCAGAATGAACTGGTTTGAAGCCGCAGTTAGAGTAAGGGTAGAGTCCATATTCCAGAGCACAGAAAAACCTGCTCTCCTACAGAGGGATTTACTAACCACATGAGCCTCATTAACACACAGCTCTAGCCCATCGAACTAAATAATTAGGGTCAGCTATAGCTAGAACTACAATTAATTGTTTTCAGATTTCAATCCCTGGGCCTTTCATTTCAGAATCACTAATTGAAATAAGGAAGAAAAAACTCCTCAGAAGTATAGAGTCAATTTATGCTTCATAATCATCTATTAGTATGCCAAATGGCTCATTCATGGAGAACGCTACCCAAATCAAGTTTTCCAGTAGTAAATATTTAAATTCCAGGCACTTGTGAAAAATGTTGCCAAATAAATTCTAGACACCACTGTTTTGTCTAGTTAACATGTCATATTCTCAGTCTCCTTTGGGAACAGCTCCACTCCCTATAAATAGGGGTGTACTTATAAACTATGCAGAACTTCTTATAGTATCTCACATCTTAATGGTCACAGTTAATGATCCAAGATGTCAGTACAGAACCTAAAGGGAGCCTAAAAAGATTACTTTCAAGAAGCTAAGAACACATGTTTACCTTGACCACTCTGGTCTTAGAAGGGTTAAGATATAAAAGTCAGCTATTGTAGCTATTTGCATAGCCACACAGAGACAAATGAAACTCACCTGCAGACAGAAAGTGATGAGATGCAGAGAAGAAGGAAATAGAGGCCTGGTGGCTTTTGAATGCCTCCTTCAAATATCTTTAGGCTTTCTCCTACCATTTCCAACTATACAAAAGAACAAACTCATTGCCGTCGAGTTGATTCCAACTCACAGTGACCCTATAGGATAGAGAAGAACTGCCCCATAGGGTTTCCAAGGGGCACCTGATGGATTCAAACTCCCGACCTTTTGGTTAGTAGCTGAGTTCTTAACCACTGTGCCACCAGGGCTCCATTCCCAATTATTCAAGCTAGTAAACATAAACTAATTCAAGTTAAGTTTCTATCACTTGCAATTGAAGTGTCTTGAATAATATGCCAGTACAACAGTGTTACTGCCTTTGAGCACTGTTGAGGCTTAATTCATTTCAAAGACTCAACAGTTACAGGAGAAATTTAGACTATATATATACACACACACACATACATATATAAATATATATAAATATATATATATATATATACACCCCCTCTCCTCTCTTATCAACATGGTTAGGTTTCAAAGACCAGGTCATTATGTGAAATCAGAATTATGAGAAAATGGAGGATGACCACATCATTAAACAACTGCCAAATTATGTCATTACATAACTGCCAAATTACATCATTACATAAGTATCAAATTACATCATTACATAACTACGAAACCACTGAGAATTATGGCCCAAACAAGCTGACACATAACCTTAACCATCACAGCCAGTGTTACTCTTGCTTCGCACCTAGGCATTTGTTTGTGCCAGATGTAAGCCGTTAATAAGCAAAATAGTTGGATAGATTTTTTTGCCATTGTTGTACATGCAAAATATCAGATAATGAGAGAGTTGATAAGTGAAGAGAATGTGTATACGTACACATACACACACATATATGCATATACCTGGTAATATATCTTCATTAAGGCCTCACAGTGACTTTCTAAGAGATTGTACTCTCACAAAGGACAGGCATCATGGAGTCAAATGTATAAGAACACAAATAGACATTACAGTCCTGGATTAAGCATGATGATGATGATAATAACTAACTTTTATTGAGTTATTAAGGAGCGCTAGTGGTGCAAAGGTTAAGTGCTTGGCTGCCAAAAGAATAGTTGGTGATTTGAACCCACCCAGTGGCTCTGCAAGAGAAAGTCCTGGCTATCTGCTTCCATAAAGAACGCAGACAAGAAAACCCTATAGGGAAGTCCTACTCCGTGGTTCAGTGTCTCTAAGTTCCTCGCCATGTGACCTTCACTGTAAGCAACTCATAACATGGCAAATGAATTTTCAAAGCCAGCAAGAAACTCTCTTCATGAGACTGCTGTTACAATCTATGTAATATAATTACATACATATAGTCATGTATGTACATTCATCACCTTTGTCACATTCTATTGGTCAGAAGTAAATCAGAGGTTCCACCCACACTCGAGGGAAGGGAATTACATAAAGGCATGAATAGCCGGAGGCAGGAATCATAGGGACTGCCCCAGAGTCTATCCACCACACAGATATTATTATCATTCCTATTTTACAAGTGAGTATGCTGAGGCACAGAGAAGCTAAGTAAATTGCTGAAGACCACACAGCTAAGGTATAGACCCAGCCTTCAAGTCCAGGCAGTCCGTTTCCACTACGCTACACCTTATGGAAAAAAAAGCTACATGTGGTGTATGGCAGGTTCAGTACTAGTCTCGGACTTGATATTTAATAGTTATGTGAATTGGGGCAAAAGTCTTAGCCCCTCTGATCTTCACTTTTTTTTCCCTCTCTCTAAAGCAGAAATAATGAATAATAACACTTGTGGGGGTTTGTGTCATTTATGGGTAAATGGCATACTGCATATGAAAACACTTTGAAAGTTAGGTATGACATTTAATTCAAAGTTGGTACAATTCTATACACCTAGATCATCAAGGGCTTTCGTTATTCCCATTTTTCTGCAACGCTGACACCCACTTCAGTCCTGGCAGGCAGAGGAAGATGAAAGTTCCGAATGGTGGCATGATGCTTTGCCATTACCAGGACATGAGACCTGAGCACTTTGTCTAGAAGGAGGGATTGGTTTGCACAAATTCACCCACATACTTTTGCTTCTCATGCCCCATAATACTGCTACGATGGCTAGCCTTGGAGTGTGGTCTTTTGTCACAATGGATAGGAAAAGTAAAGAAGCTCACATCTATTGAGTATCTACAAAAGTTACCTGTCCTAGGCAATTCACAGGTGTTCTTTTGTTTAGCCTGCAGGAAGCTCTGTGAGGTACCATTATTAACTCTACCTTCAGATGAAGAAATTAAGAATCAGGAGGTCATATAACTTGTTTAAGGTAGACTGCAAACCCAAGACTGCTTGAAGTTGGACAAATAGGGGAAATATACATACTTAAATATATATATTGAACTCTGGTGGTTCAGTGGTTAAGAGTTACGGCTGCAAAATAAAAGGTCAGCAGTTTGAATCTACCAGGCACTCCTTGGAAACCCAATGGAGCAGTTCTACTCTGTCCTATGGGGTCGCTATGAGTTGGAATCGATCTGTATTGCCATGATGGAATTCACACATTTGTTCAGTTATCAAATCACCAAGGAGTAATTGAGCTGTTAAAATATCTCAGGCCAAAATATGTAAAAGAAATGAGAAGTCAAATTAAATCATGTCTCAGAATTTTGAAAGACAAACCACTGACTTGGGACTCAAAAGACATTCATCCTACTCCTGGCCACACTGCTAAATATTTATGTGTTACCTGACTTAGATTCTGCAGACTAAACCTCAGTGTTCCCTTTGTAAAAACCCTGGCCCTTCCCCCTGTTGTATCTTTTTTCTCAAAGCAGTTATCGGAATCAAATAAATTAGTATGTCTATAAAAATAAAGCACTATAAATGTAAGGAATTGTCACAGTCATGGGATAGTAAAATACATCAAAGAAAGTATTAAATTAAATAATTCTGGCTTCTAATCATTATAAACCCAAAAGTGGACTAATTCCAGAAAATGATGATGAAATTTTGAGTCACTGAGAGATACAGGCAGCTTATTTACAGAAACATATTTCCCCCCAAAATATCATTTAAAACCATGATGGCTTTAAATAAAAAATGACCTAGGAAATATACCAGGCATCCAACACCTGCTTCTCTATAACATCAGTATGCATTTGTGAATACCTGGATAAGGAATAGAAACTTCTTCACTCCGTGTCCCGTGTAGAGACAGGACTATTGGCAGAAACTGATTTCAACACAAAAGAATAAAAACGAAGAAGAAAGTAACAACAACAGTAACAATACAACAAACATTTTCATGGTTAGGGTTGCCCCACACTGAAATGGAAGGCCTGGGTTGGGGGTGGAAGGGTCTTGTCGATAAGAGTTCAAGCCAGGGCTTATCACTAGGGCAGACCCTGATTTTGTGGGGCCTAAAACTGAAGTTTATACAATTTTGGTGAGTGTTTTAAAGAAAAAGAATATACACTTTCCAATACAAAATTTGGTTGGAAAGAGAATATTTATTTATAGTGAGGAAAATTACAACGAGCTTCAAATGTTACCAAAAAAAAAAAAAAAAACCTAATACACTTTCCAATACAAAATTTGGTTGGAAAGAGAATATTTATTTATAGTGAGGAAAATTACAACGAGCTTCAAATGTTACCAAAAAAAAAAAAAAAAAAAAAAAAAACCTAATAGGTACCACAAATATAAAATACAGAAGAAAAAAAAAAAAAAAAAAACCAGCATTTGTTTTTATTAACATACCAGGATATCACTTTTTTCCACTATATTTTTTGGCTATATACTCTTTTACTACTTCTTCATATGACAATGATTTTGTACTATAATTTTCTATGGAGAGACCATAAAGGAATAAAATCAGTCTGTTGTAGTATGTTGAACTGATTAAAAAAAAAAAAAAAAAAAAACAGTTTTCCTTCATCTTCAAAACTCATCACTGGTAATATAGTATAAATTTGGGGTATGAGTTGGAATTGACTCGATAGCAACGGGTTTGGTTTTCGGGGGTTGTCAAACTGGGAATGTTTCTCTTAAGTTTCTTTTATATTTCAAGAGTTAGAAGTATTTTCTATAGACTAGTTTCAGGCGGCTCTAAACATTTCAAACCTTGTTTCTCCTCCACTATACACATACCTTCAGTACTAAGCTCTTTAAAATAGGTTCATACTGAGATCTAAACCCTGACCCTCAGCTTACCTGCTATGCTGCAAGCTAAACTAACAATGGAGTGGAAACTGTATTTCTGGAAGTCATTTTTACACCAGGATGGGTAGCATCAACTTAACTCTATAAAGAAGAGCTCCTAAACCACACTAAATACATCCTATTAAACTCAAACTGAATGTATTCCCAATCCAATTTCCCCTTAGCTGGATTCTAAAAATACCAGTGGCCACTCCAAGACCATCCAACACGTACGGAAGTACAGAAGAAGAAGTCAGAGATTAGTCTTAACGATTCGTGTTTACAATTTTGTTTTTAGCAGACAAAAATATGTGACCATGTAAACACATCAATAGAGCATTTACAGGGTCTTGGAAGTGACTCAGACATTCAAGGGGCCCTGAAGCTTGCCCTTTTATTAGTTTCACAGTGAATCCTCCTTTGTGTGTTACCGATAATAGATAAGAGGAATCAAAACCACATGAAGAAGACCCTGAGTGAACTTTCTGGTGCTGCAATTACAGAAACCTCTGTTTCTTTGTGCATTGAATGGCTCTTTGAGCTCTTAGAAAAGCAAATCGGCAAACTTGTATTACCAGACTGAGACAGAGTGAGAATACTGGGGTTGAAAGCTGGGGCTAAGCATGTAAATGAGTCATGGAAAGACTGCTTTGTAAGGGAACTGACACATTGGGTCCTTGGCCATTTCCACGCACAGTACACCCATGTTGATTTCAGCAATCAGTCCTTGCCCCTATATTTTAAGGTTGTTGTAATCAGAAACCACCTTGATTAGTTAGGATAGGCAAACTTCCATAAGAATTGGACCTCAAATATAAAAAAAATGACTCAAATACAAGGAAGGTTATTTGTTGTTCCACAAGGTCATACTGGGTGGGTAAGCAGGTCTGAAGAGAAACTTTCGTTCATGTGGTTAGCCAGGGTCCTGGGATGACCAATGTTCCACCACCTTTGACATGTGGCTTCCAAGGTCACTGACGGGTTCTCCTAATTCCAGTCAGACAGAAGTGTAAAGGAACATGAAGGAACATGGCATGGGGGATTTTTTTTTTTTTTTTTCCCACCAAGCCTCATAGAGCAGGATTATCACTTCCAGTCACATTCCTTTAGCTAGAACTTAGATACGTGGCTACTAACAAGGAAACCTGGAGAACACAGGACCTCTAAGTAGCCATCTTTCAGCAAAAGTTCACACAGGAAAAGGCAGGTGTTTCTGCCACAGCATAGTATTCAATCCTGTAGGTTTCTTATTGACAGGTAACGAGCACAGAAGTCCCACAATAGCAGCTCTCCAGATCTCATTCTACCTCATTTAACTCTAAAAATCCATTGCCATCGAATCGATTCTGACTCACAGCAACCCTGTAGGACAGAACAGAACTGCCCCATAGGGTTCCAAGGCTGTAATCTTTATGAGAGCAGACTGGCACATCTTTTTCCCATGAAGCAGCTGGTGGGTTCGAACCACCAACTTTTTGGTTAGGAGTGGAGTCCTTACCACTGCACCACCAGGGTGCCTTTGTTTAACTCTCTCTACCTCATATTTTCCACCACTATCATCATCTAAAACTCTTCCAGACTATCCCCCTAGCTATGTCCTCTACTCAGTTTTTTCACCTTCAAAGCACAAGAGTTTTCTTGTTGCTATTACTCTTTTAAGAAACCCTGGTGGCATAGTGGTTAAGAGCTATGTCTGATAACCAAAAAAGTTTGGCAGTTTGAATCCACCAGGCGCTCCCTGGAAACTCTATGGGGCAGTTCTACTCTGTCCTATAGGGTTGCTATGAGTTGGAATCAACTCGACAGCAACAGGTTTGGTTTGGTATTACTCTTTTGCTTATCTTTCATTTTCTATTTAATAAAAACTTTTTGATGGTTAGGGTTTCAGGTGGCCAACCCATCTTATAAGGCCTCCCCTAAAATCACTAAAGAGAACAACTGTATAGGAAATGGGGGAAACGTGTGCATGTTGGGAGAATGGTAAAAAAAAAAAAAAAAGAAAAAGGATCAATTTGAAAAGACCGGATTATTCAGTGAAAGACGGTAGAAAGCATAATAAGCTAATCTATAAGCAGCTTCGGGAATCTGAGCAATTTTATTTACCTGGGATATAAACAGACAACTTTCTGAAAGGCTAATCAGAATTAATGAATAGAAAAATTAAGGAATAGAATTAATACATGGAAAATTAGGAAAAGAAAAATTTTAATCAGGCATCAAGTTTGCTTTATTTAAATAAGCTGAAATCTATTAGAATTGGAAAAAAAAACTACCTTAGACAACTCCCCTCTGAAGATTAGAAAATAAAGACTTAGAAAAAAAGGGGGTATAATATTAATCAAATAATGTGGACAAATAATACAATGAATATAAAGGTCAACTGAATGGGTAAGAACACACAGTATTTGAGAATCCAGGTGATATGACAATCCCGGGTGGCCACACTTCACACAAAAGAATCTGGGTAATAGAAACAGGGGAAGGATGGCTTAATTCTTGTTTACTGTTGGGAATCTACAGACATCTGACTCACTGATAATGCTAAATTAGTTGCTTCTCCACCGATGCTAAAGATACCCTTCAGTACCTTCCATCAGAAAATCAATTTCCTTGCAGCAGAATTTTTGAGGGAGGCCAGGAGACCTTCTACTATTACACTAAATAACTAGTCATGGCAAAACTCACTTTCATTCCTAAAATGGCCTCTGGAAAACACCATATTTAGTCTTGCAACCACAAATGTTTCCCTATTCTGTAAATCTAACTAGTTTTACGATAGAACAAAAAACAACTCATGTTCTCCTGCTTATTTATTATTGCTTATTGGACTTAGAAAGTAGGTTGTTAAAATGTCTCTCAACAATAGTGAACAGCTCTGAGCAATATACATGTAAGGCTCACTCATTACCTACGTCACGTATTATCTAGTCTCTAAATGCATATGCTTTTTTAAATGCATATTATAAAGTGCTTCTTGCAATATTCGTATATTTTTGATACATTGATGACGTAAATTACCAACACAGGTCACTTTGAAGCTGGCACTTTAATGTGTTATAAAAATAAATGTGCACATTATTGTGAGTTAGGAGCCTACAATATAGTATGTTATTGTATCAAATATCCAAATTCTGATTTCCTCTTGCCTGATTATTTTTGAAAAAGGCCTCCAAAAAGTTAGAAGGTCCCACATCTGACTACATCACAAAAACACATTGATTTTGCCCTGACCACATACCATAAAATACTGGTCTAATGACATTTTGCTTCTCTGCAAGGGCCCCAATTCCAGCAACCTCCTCTCTGTCCTTGAAACCGGTCCCATCAATAACAATTTCTACATTTACAAGCCTTAATGTGTTGAGTAGCAGAGAATTCTGCCCTCTCTTGCCACTAAGGATACCATGTTTTCATTTCTATGCCTACATTTAATAAAATTGAGACCAAGGTGTCTTGACTCTCCTGTGTTCAGACTAATAAGATGGGTTCTTCATACAAAATGTCCCCAGCAAAAAATCAGGATTTAATATGGTGCTGGATACAAAGAGCTGGCCTACGTTCCATATAGCTGAGTTGGAGTCCTAGCTGTTATTAAATACCTGTGTGACCTTGAGCAACTCGCAACTCTCAGGACCTCCTGAATGCATTTGTAAACGGAAGACTAGGGATTAGATGCTGGGTGGTGTTGCTGTTATTGTCAGCTGCCATGGAGTTGATACCATGTCACAGGACCTCATGTGTCAGAGCAGAGCAGCTCCATAGAGTTTTCAAGGCCATGACCTTTCAGAAACAGATCACCAGGCCTGTCTTCTGAGGCTCCTCTGGGTGGCTTCAAACCATCAACCTTTTGGTGAGTAGTTGAGCACTTAACAATTTGTGCCACCCAGGGACTCCTCAGATGCTGGCTACTGATGACTAACCCAACACCTGTCTGTGAGTTCATCATACTGTGGTGGCTTGAATGTTGCTGTGATGTGGAAGCTAGGCCATCATTATTTCAAATATCAGCAGGGTCACCCATGGTGGACAGGAAACCGCAGAGCTTCCAGACAAAAGGCCTCGCATATGCTTCCAAACATTAGCCAATGAAAACCTTATGGATCACAACAGAATACTGTCTGACTTCCTTGCTTTGGACAGGTCATTAAGGCAAGATCAATCACTAGAATAAGGCCAGTGAGGGTGGTGAGAGACCCTCAGTAAGATAGATTGGCATGATAACCACAATGATGGACTTAAACATGCTGGTGATTATGAGAACGATGCAGGACGAGGCAACATTTTGTTCTGTTGTATGTAAGGTCATCATGAGTTGGAGCCAACTCAACAACAGCTAACAAGGACAATGATGGCTAATAGTTAGAGTGCTCCTATGGATACTTCGCAGGGCTTTATATATCTCTGTTCATGGCATCTTAGAAAAACTCTAAAAGAAAGGAACTTTTATAACTTCTGCTCTACAGATTAAGAAACCCAGTGCATGGTGAAGTTAAAAATCTTGCCAAGGCAAAAGCAGCGAGTTGTGAAGCAGAAATTCTACCCAGGAGTAAATGCTCTTAGCCACCGCATTATACTGCTAAGGTCCTTTCTAGCAGGCATGCTCTATTTCTTTTACAAAACACTTAGCTTTAGTGCTCTTCGTAAGACAGGTAACAGGTAACATGGTGGAAGGGAAAGAACTCTGTACCAAAACCAGGCAACTGGCCTTCTCTTCCCTCTCCACCCTTAAGAAGCCATGTGTACCCAGGAAAGTTGTTATAAACTTTCTGTGCCTCACAGATCCCTAAGGTCCCTTCCAGTTCTCCATTTGTGGTATTTTAATTTTGAATTCACAAATGGCACATATCTCATCGCGAGTGGAGGTCTACGTTGCTGGAACAACCATTTTTTTCTTTTCTTGTATACAGTTGGTTGGAGCCCTGGTGGTACAGTGGTTAATCATTCAACTGCTAACGGGTTTGGTTCTCTTGGTATAGAGTTGGTTGAATGGTGGCCACCAAAAGATGTGTCCATGTCTTAATCTCCAGAGCCTGTGAATATTACCTTATATGGCAAGAGAGTAAATGTTAATGAAAAAGAGTCTTTGCAATGTAATTAAGAATTCTGAGTGGAGGAAATTACCCTAATTTACCCACATGGGTCCTAAATAAACACCACTACAAAACATCTTTATAAGATAGAGGCAAAGGGAGGTCTCATACATGGGCACACAGAGTAGAAGGTGAAGTAAAGTCAGAGGTAGAAATTGGAGTGATGTGGCAATAAGCCAAAGAATGTCAAGGATTGCCCACAGCCACCAGAAGCTAGAAGAGAGGCATTTCACCTCAATTCCTCCAGAAGGAACCAATCCTGCCAACACCTGACTTCCTGAACTTTGAGAGAATAAACTTCTGTTGCTTTAAGCCATGAAATTTGTGGTAATTTGTTACAGCAGCCTTAAGAAACTAATACATCATAAATGACTACCATAAATGTCCATTATTTTCTTATCTTTTTCAACTTTCCTTACTTAAGCAGTTACTTGTTGCCCGACCATCAGTCACTCTCCCTAGCCAACAGAAGGCTGATTTTATAGGGGGCAGAGAGCCCTTAAACAGGAGGCTAACACTCAGCCCTAGAGGAAGAACACAGTTATTCCTTGGTATCTACAGGGGATTGGTTCTAGGACCCCTGCAAATACCAAAATTCAGGGATGTTCAAGTTCCTCACATAAAATGGCATATATTTTCACATAACCTACACATATCCTCTTGTATACTTTAAATCATCTGTAGATTACTTATAATGCCTAATACAATGTAAGTGCTATAAAAGTAGTTCTTATATTGTATTTTTTTCCAAGTATTTTCGATGCGCAACCTGCGGATATGGAGGGCCAACTGTGTAGTCGGCTAAACCAGTCTCTTCTACATTAATCACATGACGCAGTTCTGAACCTTTCAGATGTTCTGTCTGACCATATATTTAAGAAATATTCTCAAATCTCCTCCATTCCTTTAGTACCTTCTAAACTGTTTTTGTTTAAAGCAGATTCCTGGGCTCAACTCCAGACTGACAAATAAAAAAGACTGTAGGAGCTAGGGAATTTGCCGTTTTCACAAAGCCACTAGATTTCTGTTCTTGCTCCTCTTCCCACTCTGCACACATACTTTGATCTCATCCATGTGCACAATATCCGCAGCAGTTATATGCTAACTAATCCCACATCCCTGTCTGCAGCTCACATATCTTTTGAACCCTACACTGATTTACGGCTTACTGAATATCTCCAATTTAGACTCACTTCAAAGTTGACATATTCAAAACTAAATTTATTATATTGCTTCAATATACATTTCTCCTCTTGTATTCCATACCCTAGAATAACAATATTATCTTTACCTTAGTCACAAAAGCTGAGGGCCATCCTGGGTTGCCACTCTACCTTAGCTCTTGTATCTAATTAATTGTTCATTCAATTCTGTAGACTGATTCTCCCAGATTTTTACTATAAACGGAAAATAGGTACGTTCCAAAAATTTACAGTTAGCACTTGGGTGTATTTTTTTTTAACGTATATACTAATGTAATGTCTCTTTCAAGGTTTTCTTTATATTACAAATAGAAATTTCTGCCACTTCTTTTTTTTTTCTATTTGGCATTGCATCAAACTCATTTCCCATGTCTTCCAAGGATTTTGTTTATTGGATGTTGGGACAATAAATAATACACTTTAGATTATGTACATCTGAAAATGTAAACTGCAAGGAAAATGACATCAAGACTACTACAGCTCGTCCTAGCCCTAGAGTATTTTTTAATAAATTGTTGACACATACAAAAAAAAATCATGTAGACTACATCTCACGAGTAAGTATTCAATCTGATACTCCATTAATTTCCACTAAAATTTCTTTAGCTTAAAACAAACAAACAATAAAAACAGAACAACAACAACAACAAAACCCACTGCTGCTGGGTGGATTCTGTCTCATTCTGGTTAATTCTTTAGCTTAGGTTACCATTGTTTATTTTGTAGACTGTTATAATTGTGCCTCCACTAGTATAAATACTTCATTGTCTCCCCTTTGCTTATAGCAAGCTTTTCTATAAAGCGCCAGATAGTAAATACAAGTATGTTAGCCTTTACAAGTCCCATGTGGTCTCTAGCACATATTTTTCTGCTTTTGTTTTTGGATTTTTGGGGGCAATATGTTTCTCTTTATATACGGCCTTTCTGGCCCTGGGTTTGTAGATCTGCTAAGATGATTTGCTAGGCTACAATCTTGCAAAGGGATTGGTTATTCTGCTATGCAACTAAGGTGTGTAAAACATCTGTAGGGATTGGTCAATTACTATGAAAACAAGGTGGCTGTGGCCTACCTAGGGGATTGATCAGTTTTCCCATCCTGCTAGGCTTAAAAAAGCCAATTCCACAAAGGTTGAGTGGGGAACTTCATTATCACCAAAAAGAAGAACCTGGAGTGGAGCAGGTCTTTGGAACTGGGCTCTCTGTACTGAGAACTTCCTAGACCCAGGAGACAGAAAGCTGTAACACTGAGGATGGTGAGAGACCATCAGAGATGGTGCAGCACGAGTGGCAGCTGTGTGAGTCAGTGAGAAGGAGGAGACCAGCGGTGGCCCTTGCTGATCCATGGAGACAGAAAGCTGAGCACCTTCAGGTAAGAGGCTTGTTGGCGGAATGGGGTGCTTTCGGGCACTTGTCAGCAGAGTTAAAGACCTATAACATTTTCTTAAGCAGAGCAAAGGCCTGGAGGGAGAGGCCTGGTCAGAATAGTAGTGAGCTGAAGAGGCAGGAGCCAAGGGCCTGCCAGTAGACATAGCTCAGGAGGAGCTGAGAGCTGGTTTGGTTCAAAGCTGTTCTGATTGATGAGGTGTAACCTGTTTCCTGGGTTGCATCCTGTTACCTCCGAGTTGATTCTGATCCTGAGTCATAGCCTGTTACTTCCCTAATGAACCCCACAACTGTGACCATGGTCTGTGAGTTCTGTGTGGCTAGTGCAGTGAACTATCGAGTGCAGTAGAGAAGTAGAGAGCTCCATGAGAAGGATGGCTGGTGGCAGAATTGGGAAAGAGTTGAGGAGTGGAGGTATGTCTGACTTCTACCTCATTGGAATCAGATTCGGGTGGTCTTGATTCTCACCTATTCCCCAAAGTCAGACGAGACCTGATGCTACCACATTACAGGTTGCTTCCACACTTTAAGAATGTAAAACACATTCTTCACTCTAGGTGAGCCTGCTGTACAAAAAGAGGTTACAAACTAAATTTGGTCTGCTAGCTGTAATTTGCCAGTCTCTGACCTAGAAGATAAACTACAGACTATAAGGACCTCTGTGATCATGGCCTATCTCTCTCTCCTAATTCATTTATTTGTGTGTTATCAATCCCCAAACTCTACACGTAAGCCTTAATAAAATACTCACTAAGCCTGAGTCATTGATGCATTTCCTTGAATTCTGGCACATTCTGTTTCTTCTGCTTGATATGATTTTCTCTTCCAAGTGCACCAGTCTAACTCCTACTCTTACTATGATGCAAAGCCCAAGTATCTCCTCCCCTGTTAATCCTTCCCCACCTTCACCCAAACGGAATTAGTCACTTCTTTTATGCCACCAGCGTATTGCATTATGACACTGGATTATAAATGTTCAATTTCTACTTTGTGAGGCCCTATTCTAAATAAGCTCTGTAAGTCGGAGAGTAAAGTCTGAATCATTTTTATACCCCAGTGATCGCATGGTAAATGGTCAACAAATATAGTCTTTTAATTATAAAATCTGCTTTTGCAGAGTGAAGAGGACTTGATGCCCTTACTAATGAAGATCAAAGACCACAGCCTTCAGTATGGATTACACCTCAACATAAAGAAAATAAAAATCCTCACAACTGGACCAATGAGCAACATCATTATAAACGGAGAAAAAATTAAGTTGTCAAGGATTTCATTTTACTTAGATCCACAAATCAACACCTATGGAAGCAGCAGATGAGAAATCAAACGATGTATGCATTGGGCAAATCTGCTGCAAAAGACCTCTTTAAAGTGTTAAAAAGGAAATACGTCACTTTGAAGACTAAGGTGCACCTGGCTCAAGCCATGGTATTTACAATTGCCTTATATGCACACAAAAGCTGGACAATGAATAAGGAAGACCAAAGAAGAATTGATGCATTTGACTTACAGTATTGGTGGAGAATATTGAATATACCATGGACTGCCCAGAGAACAGACAAATCTGTCTTGAAAGAAGTACAACCAGAATGCTCCTTAGAAATGAGGATGGCGAGACTTTGTCTTACTCATGTACTTTGGACATGTTCCTAGAAAGGACATCATGCTTAGTAAAATAGAGGGTCAGCAAAAGAGAGGAGGACCCTCAAGGGGATGGACTGATGCAGTGGCTGCAATGATGGGTTTAGCCATAGCTACCCTTGTGATGATGCCACACG
Source organism: Elephas maximus indicus (assembly GCF_024166365.1). Lineage (NCBI taxonomy): Eukaryota > Metazoa > Chordata > Mammalia > Proboscidea > Elephantidae > Elephas > Elephas maximus. The sequence continues at coordinate 18,039,834 of NC_064845.1, read as the reverse complement.
ACCAGGCAGTGTTTTGTTCTGTTGTACATAGGGTGGCTGTGAGTCAGAACCAGCTTGATGGCACCTAACAACAACAACAAAATATAATTTCACAGAAGGCAATATGCTTTAGGCTCTTTAAATAAAAACTGGAAACACTGGTGAGGACAGGATTCTTAAATAATAAAAAAGCCCATCAGTAAAAGAACAAAAGTCTGTGTAGCATAGAGCAATACAGTCCAAAAAAAACAGACACATGAAATTTAAATCTATCATTCTCAGGCCTCAACCTTTATGCGTGTGTGAGTATATATGTATGCATAGTTAGATCTAACCAGATATGCCTGTGGTCATTTACTTTTTAAATTCACTCCATTATCCTGCCAAACAACACTGATAAAACACAAACTGATGATCTTATCCTACTGTGCTTAAAACTAGCAATGTTGGCTAGTAAAAGAGACTCTATTGCACTAAAAATGCCTTTAAGAAAACAAGTCTGTGTCTATCTAATGAAATTTACAGCAAATTTCGTGGTCCCAGCCCTATCCTATTTAGGGAGTAGGGTATGAACAAGAGATGGGGAGGTTCCCGCTATATTCTGGGCTTAATTGCTAAGGTGATTCAGGGAACACCTCATCACACAAAGAAATTACCAGAACTCTCATGGATATATAATTTGCCTATATGTGCCTGAGAAAGAATTGGGGAGGTACACTACCCTATTGTGGGTATCAACCAGGCATCTCTCTTGGATGTACGATATGGTAACTTGACTGAAATACCAGCGGAATTAACACTGTGAGTATCCAAGGGTCTGTTAGCAAAGCATCTGCTCATATTACAAGGTAAGATCAAGTTGTTTTAGAAAGCAATGAAGGGTGCATCAGAAATACACGGCAGGGCGAAGTGCATGTTTGAAAACAACAGCAGAGATCTCTGACTACTTTGTATTTATTTTTAAATTGAGGCCAGAAAAGATCTAAGCACTGGTTTCCCACCTCTTGTGTTCAAAACAGAGGGGCTAAAATGGAGCTGATTGCTATTTAAATTAATCATCATAGCTCACTATAAAAGAGGCCTCTTTTGTCAATTTTTAAAACATTCTCCCCTGCCCCGATCCACCTCCTCAGCCCCCTATTAATGACTCTTTTGGGTGAACAGGCATGTGATTGGGATGGGACTCTTATCTCCTTAGCAGGAAGCTTTATGTTAATGAAGTGTCATTTTATACTAACTAGCTAATAATTAGTCCCATTCAAAGCAGACATTCTGTACAGCCTTGGATTCAGGCTACCCCCATGCCAAGGCCTTCTTTTAGTATCTAGGCTCTTCCTTTTAACATTAAGCAGCACAGAAGGCAAGCCACATATTTTAATCTCGGCCCACTGGTTTTCCTATTTGAATGCCCACAGCCTATTTGATTGCACATTTCAGTTCCGGCCAATGTGCTGAATCTTGAGTCATACACCCAATGGGAACAGGAGGTGGCTGTGATATAGTGCCTGCCAGTACACTCCATCTCTGAAAGGTCTCAGTAGAGGCAGCTTTCCACAAAGGGCTCAAGAGGCAAAACTGGCAAGGGGCTCTGAGCCCAAAGCTGGAAAGCTACATGCATAAATGCTAATGGTATGCGATTCCTGCACAAATCCACCGCGAGTGAACTCATCACAAATCAAACACTGTAGGTAAGCAAAGCTGTGTGCCTGTGTGTGTGTGTGCGTGCTGTGCAGAAACACTTACGCACACACACTTTTTATTTCCTAAAGCAGTGAATACCTGGCTGTGCTAACCATTAAGCAATAGAAAGCAGCTGTTTCCTTATAAAAACCTGTGCTACTTGCAATGCTGTGAATAAGAAGGCTGCAAAAACACAACTTTGTAAAGCTGGACTCCTTGCTGCAAGTACTGGGTGGCTTCTTCCCCTGCTAATTATGCATTTGCTGTCTAAGATTAATCAGGGAAGTTAATGACGCAAAAAATTACATTTATAATCCAGTCTGAATACAGCTGTATTGCAAGCTAAGTTCTAAGTCCTATTAAAGTAAATGAAATTAATGGGGTGTCGCTGGCAATCTTTATATCTATCAGTTACCAATTAACATTCTTCTGTAAAGAATAGTTTGCGGTGGGGAAATAATAAAACACACCTTAGTAGCAGCTATGCTAAAGCGTAAGTGGAGTCATTAAAGGCAAGCCCCAGTAGGGGCTACCAGGGATTACGGGGCATGGTGTTCACGATGCAGTGAGCAAGAAGCTGCCAATTCACAGTGTTATCGGTTACAAAAACCTTTGTGTGCGTGTGGGTGTAAAGTCGTTTGTTTTATGCAGTAGCAAGTGATCAGCAGTAAGGATGACCTTTCAGTGGGAAATGTCGACTTCAGCTAATAATGTAAGGACAATGGCCTGCACGCTGTAAAACTACAGAATTCAATTAGCTGTAAAACTGAGGAAACATGAATGCAGTGTGTTACCTTCCTAGATACTCAAGCACATTGCTACTCTCATCACAAAAAGCTCCCAGTTTGATTATTAATTTTATGTCTTCTGTATGCTTTTGTATGCATGTGAAGTGTCCCTTCTATCCCTTTACCACTGTGTGTGCGTGTGTGTGTGTGTGGTGTGGTGTGGTGTGTGTGTATGTGTATTTGGTCCTTATCACACAGAGGAAAATTAAACTCTTCTGGAGTTTTTTTTTTTTTTTTCAATTCGGCTTTTATTTCCTTCCTCAGGAACATGCGCTTTGTCACTTCACAGTCCAGAAGAGACTCACTTTGCTAATAAAGTGTGCACTTTTTCTTTTGTACAGGAAACAACATGAGCTTCAACTCATTTAGAGTTACTCACAAATTGAAACTCTGATAAAAGAAAACTTCCCATAGTGCTATCACAGATGAAAGATGAATTATTTTAATAGGAAAACTGGGATTGAGGAGAAAGGCATTTAAAAATAGTACTTTATGAAGAAAATAAAGTCAAGAGATTTTGCCCTCAACTTCTTAGTATTTCAAATCTGCTTTGACACAAACAGGAGAGAACGTATGTCTCCAAGCTTTACAGATTGCAGGACTGGATTTTTTCAGTTAGATGCACACCGAACCACACAGAACAGCGGAAAGGCAAATGATTTGAGAAGTTAAGTAATGGAATAAACTGAGTTCTAAACTTTGAGCCAAAGATCAAGGTTCAAGTGCAGCTTTGACACTTAGTAGGAGAGGAAGACTGAACGTGAGATTTCTCATCTATTAAAAGGAGACAGTTTTAAAACAGTGCATAACCTTCCTTCTAAGGAGGCATTAAGATGTTAAAGGCTTCATGTGAGGTGACAGATAAGAAAGTGTTCATAAGTGCAAATTAATTCTCCTTGTTGAAATCAGTCCATCTATGTCACTCAAGAAATCTTATTTTTAATTTCCCTTGGACCTAATTATTATTTTGCTTTTTAACCTACAATAAATGATGAAGTTTGTCTAATCCTCACTTTACTTGATGATAGCTATAATATCTCTCTAACCTAGGCACCTTTTAAGTAAGAATTACCTCTTTAAACTCGTTCATCTGTTCTTCCAAAATGATGCATGTTCACGCACTGAGTAAAATATAATGGTAAAGGAAAGCCACAATTTAAAAATTTCACCTCCTGATATCACAACAGACTCAACTGAAATAAAAAGAATCATAATAGGATACTATGAAAAACTGTACTCTAACAAATTTGAAAACCTAGAGGAAATAGACAAATTTCTAGAAACACATTACCTACCTAAACCAACACAAACCAAAGTAGAAAAACTAAATATACCTATAAAAAAAGAGACTGAAGAGGTAATTAAAAAAAAACAAAAACTCCCAACCAAAAAAAAAAAAAAGCCCTGACCCAGAAGGCTTCACTGGAGAATTCTACCAGACTTAGAGAAGAGTTAACATCAATACTACTAAAGGTATTTCAGAGCATGGAAAAGGAAGGCTTGCTCCCGAACTTTCTATGAAGCCATCATAACCCTGATACCAAAGCTGGGCAAAGATACCACAAAAAAAGAAAATTACAGACCAATATCCCTCATGAACATAGATGCAAAAATTCTCAGCAAAACTGCAGCCAATGGAATTCAACAGCATATCAAAAAAATAATTCACCATAACCAAGTGGGATTCATATCATGTATGCAGGGATGGTTCAGTACCAGAAAATCAATCTACGTAATCCATCACATAAATAAAAGAACTATGTGATCTTATCAATCGACGTAGCAAAGGCATTTGACAAAGTTCAGCATTCATTCATGATAAAAACTCTCAGCAAAATAGGAATAGAAAGGAAATTCCTAAACATAATAAAAGGCATTTATGTAAAGCCAATAACCAACATCACTCTAAACAGAGAGAGATTGAAAGCATTCCCCTCGAGAATGGGAACCAGACAAGGATACCATTTATCACCACTTTTATTCGACATTATGCTGGAAGAAGTCCTAGTCAGAGCAATTAGGCTAGAAGAAGAAATAAAGGGCCTCCAAATTGGTAAGGAAGAAGTAAAGTATCCTTATATACAGATATGATCTTACACACAGAAAACCCCAAAGAATCCATAAGGAAACTACTGAAACTAACAGAAGATTATAGCAAAGTATTAGGATACAAGGCAAACATACAAAAATCAGTTGGATTCCTCTACACCAGCAATGAGAACTTTGAAAAGGAAATCACTAAATCAATACCATTTACAATTGCCCCCGAGAAGATGAAGTACTTAGGAATAAATCTAACCAGAGACAGAAACGTGAAAGAAAACTACAAAACATTACTGCAAGAAACCAAAAGAAACCTACGTAAGTGGAAAAACATACCATGCTCTGGTCAGGAAGACTCACTATTGTGAAAACGTCAATTCCACCTAAAACAATCTACAAATATAATGCAATCCCAATCCAAATTCCAAAGGCTTTTTTTAACAAGATGGAGAAATAAATCAACTTTATATGGAAAGGGTAGAGGCCTAGGATAAGTAAAGCATTACTAAAGAAGAACAAAGTGAGAGGCCTCATACTACCTGATTTTAGAATCTATTATACTGCCATGGTGGTCAAAACAGCCTGATTGCTGGTACAACAACAGATACATAGACCAAGGGAACAGAATTGAGAACCCAGACATAAATTCATCCACCTATTATTGGCTGATATTTGACATAGGCCCAAAGTCCGTTCAGTGAGGAAAAGACAGTCTCTTTAACAAATGGTGCTGGCATAACTGGATGTCCATCTGTAAAACAATGGAACAGGACCCATACCTCACACCATACACAAAAACTAACTCAAAATGGATCAAAGATCTAAATATAAAATCTAAAACAATAAAGATCATGGAAGAAAAAAGGGGGACAATGCTAGGGGCCCTAATAGATGGCATAAATAGTATACAAACCATAACTAACAATGTATAAACACCAGAAGAGAAACTAGATAACTGGGAGCTCCTAAAAACCAAACACTTAAATTCATCAAAAGACTTCATCAAAAGAGTAAAAAGAGAACCTACAGACTGGGAAAAAATGTTTGGCTACGACATATTCGATAAGGGTCTAATCTCTAAAATCTACAAGACACTGCACCAACTCAACAACAAAAAGATAAATAACCCAATTAAAAAACTGTCAAAGGATATGAACAGATACTTCACCAAGGAAGACATTCAAGCGGCCAACAGGCACATGAGGAAATGCTCACAATCATTAGCCATTACAGAAAGGCAAATCAAAACTGAGATAACCATCTCACCCCAACAAGACCAAAAAACACAATTTAACAAATGTTGGAAAGGTTGTGGGGAGATTGTAACTCCTCAGCACTGCCGTTGGGAATGTAAAATGGTACAGCCACTAAGAAAAATGATATGATGCTTCCTTAAAAAACTAGAAATAGAAATACCATATGATCCAGCAATCCCGCTCCTAGGAATATACCCAAGAGAAATACGAGCCGTCACACAAATAGACACATGCACACCCATGTTCATTGTAGCACTATTCCCAATAGCAAAAAGATGGAAACAACCTAAATGCCCATCAAGAGATGAATGGGTAAACAAATTATGGTACATACACACAACAGAATTCTATGCAACGATAAAGAACAATGATGAATCCACGAAACATCTCACAATATGAATGAATCTAGAGGGTATTCTGCTGAGTGAAACTAGTTAGTAACCGAAAAACAAATACTGTATGAGACCACTATTATAAGAACTCAAGAAAAGATTTAAACACAGAATAAAGCGTACTTTGGTGGTTATGAGGGTGTGGAGGCAGGCGGACGGAAAATCTCTAACTAGATAGTAGACAGGGGTCAACTTCAGGGAAGGAAAGGACAACACAAAATACAGGGGAAGTCAGTACAACTAGACCAGACCAAAAGCAAAGCACTTCCCTAGACACAAACACTTTAAAAAGAAGGAAAAACATAAAAATGTTGCCCCAAATGAAAAATAGCCTTCTTTCCCAGTGTGTCACTGAAACAAAGTAAGGATAAAATAATTTTCTCATTTCAAAGAAGTACCATTTTATACACAGGCAGTATAACTTGTGATTGAAAACAGGACCCTGACTTTATATTACCCTCCTTCACATTAAACCCTGGTGGCGTAGTGGTTAACAGTTATGGCTGCTAACCAAAAGGCTGGCAGTTCAAATCCACCAGGCACTCCTTGGAAACTCTATGGGGCAGTTCTACTCTGTCCTATAGGGTCGCTATGAGTCAGAATCAACTCGAAGGCAATGGTTTTTTTTTTTTGGTTTTCCTTCACATTACAGTCTAGTCTTTACTATGTGATTTTGAGTCTCAGTTTCCTCATCTGTATTATAAGGGCAACCCAGTACCAACCCCACTGAGCTGCTGTTAAGATCCAAGGAGATAATCTAGGTGTAAGTATAATACCTAGAAAATAAAAAGTATTCCATAAATACAAATTGCTATTTTTTTTTATTATTTTATCATGGATAACAACAAAATGATATTTTGAATTAATACGTTTCACAAATCTCTTACCAGAAAATTAAAAAAAAAAAAAAAATCCATGGCTTTGCAAATGGATTTTACACTATCATTCGAGTATCTGGTATGTTTGTTGGTACCTCAGCAGTTTTGAGCTGTCTCTTTTTTAAATCACACAGCCTGATGATGCTGGCTTTAAAGAAATAATTTTTCCCCAATCAGCTTTCTGTGACTCTCTGAGCTGTAGATTCTCTTTCTTGCAAAAGCAAAACAATAACATCTTGACAGATTTAAGTTTAGCATTATGCATGTCAGTGAGTTTGAAGTGAAAAGCAGAGATATGTTAGGATAATCAATCTGTATTGAGAAAAAAGAGGAATAAGACTAAGGTGCTTTATTGTGGTTGTTTGGTTTGTTTACTGAGAGATATAAACTGACTGGACCATATGACTAGTCAAGATGGAACCAAATACAGTGAAGAAAATGTTAGAAATATTCAGTTTGGTTTTTCCATCCCAATTCGCACACAACCAATAAATGTTATTTGATGGAAACCAACAGTACAATAAAAAAAAAAAAAGTCTTTTATTGCCATCACAACACAGTTTTGGAAATTACAATTTGGTCTGTTCTTGGAGCTTCCAGGTTTGGTCACAAGCCTCAGAATGGAGCCCAGATTTCCTTTGCATAAAGGATCACCCCTTCACCCTGCCTGCTTCTCTGGGTGATATGAAATTAGTCCGCTATTAGAAATTGGCATAAAGGAGGTAATGCTTTTTTTCTCTTTTCAAAAGGTATGATTATAAAATAAGGATGATATTTTGAGTCAGAGACAACCATAGGAAAAACTGAAAGATACGTTACCTGAATTGGAAAAGATTTCGTTTACTTTAAAATAACAGAAATCTGGAAAATAATCATACTCTGAGGCATTATAATGACTACTGGCAAGAACTGGATTGGAGAAATTCCGGCAGCTAGAAAAGTGCTGGCCTGACAATCTCACAGAAAAACCATGAGTCCCTCCCCGGATCTCAGGAAGGAAACCAGTTCTCCCCAGCTCTCACCCACCAGCCTCAGAAGACACAATTCAAGCATCATGCAGGTTTAGCAAATGCTGACTCTTCCAGGAAAACCATAGCCAACTGCAATGTGAATCCTGGAACTGAGGAAAGGCAAAAGAACATCTTATTTCAACTGAAGTCCCACTGCAGCTGCCAGACCTGTTTCCTGTTCCCGAGTTGAAATTAAATTTAAAATCAGTCAAAGAGTAGAGGTAAAAACTTTCTGCTTAGCGTGACCTGCCAAACTTGCTCTACCACCAACTCCCACCATGGAGACATTAAAAGGAAGGATTAAGATTCTATAAAAATTAAACTTTGTAAAGGTCCATGCACTTGTGAATATGTGCATAATATGTCTCTCAAATACTTTCTTTTGACCTAGCCATAAGGATAAATAAGTTAAACATATAATGTAACAAGACAGAACATGATTGGTTTCTAGAAAATACATGCAATAATTTGATGGTAGACCTCAACAGTCAGGTAAAGTATTAAAGGTAAAATCTAATTAGCTTCATTTATTAACTTAGCTTTATGAACAATAAAGAACACATCTCCTAATGTTTCCAAGTCTATGACAAGGGGCTTTCTAAGTTCTCCCAAGGTTCCTGTTCGTGCAGATGCAGGCATTATACATGTTCTGCCCTCTCCATTGAGACTCAGATTACTAAATGATCCAAGCAAGGAACAACCGGAAAGGACGACTCGACAATTTTGCTGTAGGGCACACTCAGATGGAAAGTTTCTAAACCAAACTTACCAAAGCCTTCAGACCATCAACGAATCTTTGTCTGAATCCAAGCCTGTTAAAGAAAAATACTCAGCAACATTTTTCTTTTTGCTCACTGGTGGCTATAGAAACACACATGTATTCACTACATTTGAACAACTCAAGAGAACAATGTTACTGGACCACATTAAAGAAGAAGCCTTGACTTGTCCCCAAATACAGCCCTTGACAAATAGCTAAATGTTAAGAACTCATTTTTGCCCACTATGCTGATTAAATGAGACACAGACAAGTCCTACAGCTATCTGTGCTCCCCAATACAGTCATATGTGGCTATATTTAATCAAAATTAAAAATTCAGTTCCTTGATCCACCAGCCACATTTCAAGGACTCAATAGCCATAAGTGGTAAATGGCTACCCTACCGGACAGGAATAGAACATTTCCATCATCTCAGAAAGTCTTACTGGGCAGTGCTGCCAATGAAGTCAAAGCATTCGAGGTTGCCATTCAAGCCCTTTTCTATCCTTTCAGATTTCTTAAAGCTACTATTTTATTTAAATCTTACCATTGGTCAGGTCTTCCTATATTTTATTTCCATTTAATTCTCAGAACTACCCTATGAGATAAAGGATGTAATTCCCATATTACAGATACAGAACACGAAGTTGAAGGAGATTGAGCAAATTACATAAGATCACTTACCTAAGGTTCGACCCCACGTCTATCTAAGTCAGAGCTCCTGTTCTATGAGTGCTGTTGCGACGCTTCTAGAGTTTATACCCACTGGTCCAAGATATCCAGGAGCATGGGATACAGAACAAACACACCCAAATGCACCTTCATATATGTTCTCTGGGTGAAAACATGACAGGGTGAGGAAGTAGAAAAGGGAACTAACAATGTACCGAGAGCCACTTTGGGCCAGGAACTATGACGCATGTGTTATCTCAATCTGCACAAAAAGTCCAGACAATGTATATGTACAATATAGACAGGCAGAGACAGTACTGAGTTTAAGTAATAAAATGGCTAATTAGTTGAAGTCAATGAAATATCATTTCTTGATATAAGATCTGGTTCTTATCTTTCTCTACTTGTGAGATATTCCTTTCTGATTTAAGATAGAGAGATCCCCAGTGGCTCTGGCAAGAAGGAGCTTTATCTCCACCACCACCTTGTGGCGACCACGGCCACTACAGTTACTGCCACCTCTGAAGGGTAAAGGAAGTAACTTTCACCTTTGGTTGCGGTGACTCGGTGTGATGGGAAGCACCAAGATGTAACTTCAACAGTGAGTCCAAAATGGGATGCCAATGCAAGAAGACCTGATGCAAAACTCCAGAGGTAGATTGGGGATAGGAAACCCGAGGCAATGAGAGGAAGACAAGTGTGTTAGAATTTGTAAATGGGCAAATACGTGGATGGATCTCAGAGACAAGGTCCAAGGCTAATGGGCTGTTTATATGCTTCAATGCACAAAGGTTTTAAAGGATCTGGGTACTGAGGGGCTTAGGGTGAAAAAGCAAATGTGAACTAGAGATGTGATGTCTATCTACGATGAGATTTTCAGTGCTTTGCAGAGAAATTAAAAAAAAAGGAAATAGAGCAGGTTAGGGAGGATTTTTCCCTTCCATAAAACTAAATGAATACAATTGAAGGATTTTCCTTTTTTCACCTAAGGTTATGCCTTTGGTGTGTGTGAGATATATAAACAAAAACCCACTGCCGTGGAGTGGATTCCAACACATAGCGACTCCATATGACAGAGTAGAACTGCCCCAGAGAGTTTATATGTATATATATATATTTTTTTATGTATATATACACATGAGCCATGGGCAAGGACTACCACAGCGTGTCAGACGAGGAGATCAAGCAGGCCTACCACCATCAGGCTCTGCACTATCACCGAGCCAAGAGCAAGGAGCGAGGCATCTAGAAGGAGTTCAAGGAGATCTCCAAGGCCTACAACTTGTTCAGTACGTAGTATACATTACTAATGGTAAGATGTACAAAAAAAAAAAAAAAAAAACAAAGATGGTGGTAAGTGAGGTTTGTCATTAAGTGGAATACTTTGTAAGTCGGGTCTATCTGTACTAGAAATTCTGATTTAGTAAGTCTGAGGTGCAGCCATGAAATCTGTATTGTATTCCGATTCTGCCACACAACCAATATGCGGAGTAGTAGTAGACATAATAATAAAAACAATAATAATAACTGAACTTCCACAGCACTTAATATGTGCCAGGGACCCTACTAAAGTAATATACAAAAATATTTCTCAAATATGACCTAGAATATCTTTTCCAACTCTATTATTCTATGGCTCTATGTATCTTCCCACTCATATTTTACCTGAAAGATAGTTAAGGGAAGGACCAATTTTTTTTTTTTTTTAAAGGAAATCACTCTGGCACCCAGCGTTGTACATTCAAATTTACAGACACTCAGTAAAGATTAGTTGGGTGAAATGCAAACTAGTGATCTGTCAAAGCCATTTTCGGGAGAGCCAAAAATACACAGTGTTCTTTATTAGGCTTCTCTCACCAGAGCCCGTTTGAGTGTGGGATGGAGGCTGCGGCCTTGCAGAAGCTGGTCCAAACACGCCCTATGAAAATCTACTTATGATTTCAAATTTGTTTTTTTCCAGGCCTACTCTCCTCTTAAAGAAGGTACATTCTTAAGACAGAAGTAAAAAAAAATAAGAAAATGTACTCGTTCTATATTCCATGTTCACTTCTTTACCTTGAGAATGAAAGGATTAATGACCTGAGAAATTACCACTTGCCCATGTAATGGCACTAACAATGGCTACTTAATCAGGCACACACTTCTGTCTGCCTATATGGAGCGTCTTACTCATTTTTTTGTTTGTTTGTTTGCTTGTTTTTAACCCACCACTAGCATTTTCTCAGGCTCCTTCCTAGTAAAAGTAGCCTCAATTAGCACCAAAAGGTGGGGGCCTTTCACAAGGGCCACTCTTTTAAGCTCTGCATCAACTCGTTTCCATTATTTATCAGAGATTAAAACCTAAGATGCACAATACATATAACTCCCTTTGCTTTTGAAAGTCTAGTCATGGATTAAGCAGAAAGATGTAAATCTAGAGCATATTTTTCTGGCTCACTTTAGAATTGCTTTTAGGAAATTGTATTCTGCCATCATTTCATTGGTTTCTGCGAAATAAGGGCAAGAAAGCCCATCACAATATTTGCTGCAGATATAATTAAATATTCATCATATATATGCCGTTTTCTCTGGTAGGACCCACGAACAAAGCATCCCTCTATATATCTTTTCTTACTCCAGTCTCCCTATCATCCTATAAAGTAGGTTTTATTATTATCATCACCGTTTGATAGATGAGAAAAATGATTATGAAAATTAAGAAATGTTATCATCCTTATTCAGTTAATAAATGGTGGAAGCAGAATTCAAAATCAGGGTCGTCTAAATTCCAAAACGTTATTTTCAAAAGTTTTATTGCACTTCTGAAACACCACACATATCTCAGTGTCACCAACACACTACATACATTTAGACAACTGTTTACCTTTCTGAAGCTCACTTTACTTATCTGGAGCCCCAGTGGCCCAGTGGTTAAGAGCTTGGCTGCTAACCAAAAGATTGGCAGTTTGAATCTACCAGCTGCTCCTTGGATATCCCTATGAGGCAGTTCTACTCTGTCCTATAGGGTTGCTATGAGTTGGAATTCAACTCGACGGCAATGGGTTTGGTTGTTTTGTTTTGTTTTGTTTTGACTCATCTATAAAATAGGGAGAGAGGTGTAAACAGACTAAAAAACAGATTAGAGTCTGGATGCTATGATGAGTTTGTAATCATTGCTTCCAACAGAAATGTGCATTCTAAGCTCCTCTTCATTGGCACCGTCAGCGTCCTAATCCCCATCACAAGAATCTGTTAAGCAAACAGTATGTGTTAATCACCATGTTAGGGATTTTACTTCTCTAACTCACCCCAAGAAGAGGTAAGAGAGAGTTAGAGAGATGAAGTGGTAGCCCAAGTTCACATAATTAGTAGATGGAGAAGATAAGATACAAATACAAATAATCTATTGAGTTTCACAGATCCTGGGAAGCAGCCCTTTGACTCCTGTAAAGGAATATTTTAAGGGATATTTGTATTTAATCGTTTGCACCAAGGGTCTGCAAACTTACTGTGATGGTTAAGGTTGTATGTCAGTTTGCCTGGGCCATGATTCTCAGGGGTTTGGTGGTTATGTAATGATATAACTATGTAATGATGTAGTCATCTTCCATGATGTGATTCTGATATGATCATTTAATCAGTTGTAAGGAGAGTTTCCTTGGGGGTGTGGCCTGTATCCAATATATATATGGTTGCTTTGGCAAAGCTCACTTGCTCTGGATACTATATCCGGCTTGTCATCATCTGACCTCCCAGCTCTTGGGACTTGAGCCAGCTGCCTGCCATCTTACCCATCAATCTTGAGATTTGTTGGCTTTTGCAGCCTGTGAGCCTGGATCCTTTCATTTTACCTGCCAATGTTGGATTTGTCAGCCTCTACAGCCCATGAGCCAGCAGCCTGCTGTCTGACCTGCTATCTTGGGTTCATTAGCCCCTGCAACTATGTGAGTCAGGAAAAGCCTCCAGCCTGATGCCCTGACCCACAGACTTGGGACTTGCCAGCGTCTACAACCATGTGAGCCATTTCCTTGAGATAAATCTCTTTCTATATATATATATATACACGCACACACACACACATATATATATATATATATATATATATATATAGCTTGACTGGTTTTGCTTCTCTGGAAAACTCAGCCTAAGACGTTTAACATGTGTGAGTTTGTATTTGCGGTTCTGGGGAGAAGCATATTAATGTGACATTATAATATACACACACATACACGAGAAAACACTGAATAGGGATTTTCCGCTGACTGTTTCCTTTTCCACATCAGACTTCAGTGGGAGGTTGGGCAGCATTAGCACCTAGCTCCTCAGTTACCCCCTCCCAGACATGGTCACAAAGATACAGAGTCGTCTTCTCCTGTTTCTCTAAGATAGGTCGACAAACTATGTTATGGCAATCAGTATTTCCAGATCACGTCCCTGGAGCCTCCTACATTCAATGTGATCACAACAGCAGACCTACATCTTATTACCCTCTCTCCCCATTTCAGATGGGCTGTTGATGTATCTGGAACCAAGCAAATAACGATTTTTTAAAAATCTCTCTTTCTTGAGGAAGTGCCTCTTTTAACAGCAAGGAAAGCACCATGGATAAGTTCTTCTCTTCCTATTGTCAGTAGTCTTTCCAACTCTCCCACACAAAAAATGTGTAATTGCATACATTTTACAAAATGTCCATGGTTTGTTAGGTAAGTTAACAGCCTTTCCAAACTACATAGTTTTCTGTTTTAAAGACAGGCATTAAAAGACATTTCCAGCTTGAAAAATCTTTGAATTTGTAGCATTAAAAAAAACTAAGTCATAACTTGGGATATGAAGAAAAAGCTTTCCAATGCCAGAACTTGGGTCCTGGTTTTAGGAGAATAATATCAGAGCATAAAAAGGCTCTAAGTATTTTAAGAAACTCCTGGATTTGAATCCTACATTGTTTCTTCTCTTTAATTTTTTTGTCTTCCAATGATACCATCCAATAACTCATTTCATAAAAATGTGTTCAAATTTATCTAATATTAATTTCAACTTATTTCCAGATAAATAAAACTGCATTTACCATAAACGTTTGGTAATATAGAATGCCCTACTTGGAACTATTTAAAAAATATAAAGTATAGGTTCACTTTATCTACGATGGTACATGGACATTGATTTCTTGTTTTGTTTTGTTTTTTTCATTTTGCTTTCCTCTGGAGGGGGGTGGTGGGGACAAAAACCGATACAAGACCAACACCATGAGATTCTTTTGTGAGTTCTGTGAACTTTTTCGTAACTTATTAGTTTAGCAGCAAACATCGTAGTTAATAGAACTCACAATACTACGCCAATTTAATGTCTATCCCTTTTACAACTAATATAGCCTCACAACTGGACCAATGAGCAACATCATGATAAACAGAGAAAAGATTGAAGTTGTCAATGAGCTCAAGCATAACGATTGTAAGGATGGCGCAGGACCGGGCAGTGTTTCGTTCTGTTGTGCATAGGGTCGCTATGAGTTGGAACTGACTCGACGGCACCTAACAACAACATAGCCTTTTCATGCTATATAGCTGTCTCTTTTCCTTCACTGGGGCACAAAATGAGCAGATGTTCTGATGAGCACTGGGGTAAAGTTATCAAAGGTGCCCTCTCATCATGTTGCTGGAAACATAAGCCTTTCTTTAAGCTCTCAGATTTCCAGAAGCAGATTCGTATTAATTTGGAGCTTCCATAAAATCCAATTTTATGTAAGTGTACTGATATCCTGTATTCGTCTACCTGGCATCCCAGAGTGGTGAAAACAGTTAATACACTTCGCTACTAACCAAAAGGTTGGAGGTTCGAGCCTACCCAGAGACACTTCAGAAAAAAAGCTTGGCAACCTACTCAGGAAAAACTAGCCATTGAAAACCCTATGGAGCATAATTCCATTCTGATATGCGTCCGGTGCCATGAGTCAGAACTGACTCCCCGGCAACTGATCATATGTCTAATTATGAATGCCCAATTGAGATTTCCCTCGTTTAATGAAAATTTATTGGATTTTTAATATGTGTCAGGCACCTCCCTAGACATTGGTGATATGGTGGTGAACAAAACATAAAAATCCCCCTTTCACAGAGGTCACAATTTAATGGTAGAGAGACAGTTGATTAAAAATGGGGGAAAACCATTACAACACTCTTACCCTCAGAGAGCTTATCTCTAGTGATGAAAAGACAGACGATAAACGAATAAATATGTGAAATAATGTCAGATTTTGGTGAGCGCCATATAGAAAAGTAATAATAGGAAGGGGGCGTGGTGTGTTGATAAGGTAATGGAAGATGAGGAGTTTTAATTAAAAGTGACCAATTTGAGACTGCTTTTTTTAATTTATTGATTTACTGAGCTTATACCATTAGCTTAAGCCCTTAGGACATATGTTTAATTTTTACTTACTTCTTATGCTGATTTTTGTCAATTGAAAACAATTCTGCATGAAATGCATTAAGTTAATTTCCAGAAGAATGTAGTTAAGGGGGAAAAAGGCAATATAATAGCATTTTGCTCTGGGAGATTGAACAATAACATGCAATATGAATTAGACCCATGGAGTGTATCCTTTAATGAAGGAAACCAGAGGGAGGAGACATAACAAATCTATTTTCAAAGTCACTTGACATAGACTGTTGCCTCTCCCTAATTTACAGTGGAGCGTACATCATCTCTGTCGGATTGGATGTCACAGAATTGGGAGAAACAAAACAGAAACCACTATTTGTGTGAATACCAGAATCAAGCTGCATTGTCATCAAGCAATTGGAAGTTCTGAGAATTCATGTTTCCAAGTATCTTCGCCAAATATCATAATCTGAATAACTGAGGCGTTTACAATATATCAATTTTACTTATTTATTTGATGAATTCATTTACAGGAAAATTATTCCCGAATGTTTACACCAAGACATCTATTTTGAACAAGTCCATGATGCTACTAGAGTTTTTTAAACTTAGTTAAAATTTAAATACACACAAAATAAAAAAATTGGTACATTCTCGAGATTTAACAGTAAAGTGGTCAATTTTCTAGCTACTGTTTTTTGATAGTTAGGGGCAGAGGGGGAAAAAAAAGGAATAATAAACTCATTTCTTTTGGTCTTTTACAAGAGAAGAGTGGAACTAAAACTGTTAGCAGTGTAGCAGTTTTTATCTTATTATACCCTTCCTTTTTTTTTCCTGATCATTCAATCACCTTGAATAAGAGCTGGCTATAGGACTCAAGTTATACAAAGTCATGACAGTGTGTGTGTGCGTCAGAGTGACAGGCATCTAAACTTAAGGATGTATGCAAATGTAGAAAACCAAAAACACACTAAAAATAAAACAAGAAACAAAAGATGAAGAGGCAGGACAGAAAAAAAAAATTTTTAAATATATTTACCTGTACTCAGCTATTGTGACTGTATAAATCATGAATAGATGCTTCTCATTACAGAATTACATTCCAGCTGAATTAATATTTTCAGACCTTTATGAACATTATTTCTGGATATTCTGACTTCACTGAAGAAACTCCAAATTATATCTTAAGTGATTTAAATAATCAATAAACGCATTAAGATTCTGCAAAAAGGAGCTTTTAGCACTGTGTTCTTGTAACACACTAAACAGAAAAATTCTAATCAAGTGTAAACATTTCATCAGACTGTATATTTCTTCCACGTCTAACCTCTCAGTAATGTATAATATACGTATTATCCATAACACATTGATAAACCTAATGAACCTATGATCTTATACTTAATACAAGAACCTTTATAACAACCTATGATCTTATGAGTTTCTTAATGTTTTAAAACAACGCCACTGGTGGCTAACTAAAGTGAATGAAAGGAAAAGGGGACTCTTCTTTCTCACAATGAAAACAAACCACCAAATCTTCCATAAAGAAAACTCTTGATGCTCTAGCCCCAAACAGTATGGTATGCTACACATCTTATTCCCTAAAGCATTAAATACATATATTTTAGTACTAAGTTTGAAAGGGTACTTGTCACATCTTGATTTTCATTTTTCCAGTCAATAAAAAAGGTGACGTTTAGAAGGACATAAAGGCTAAGTAACATCCTTCTGGTGGCACAAACAGTTAACACACTCAGCTGCTAACCAAAACGTTGATAGTTTGAGTCCATCCAGAGGCACCTCAGAAGAGATGCCTGGTGATCTGCTTTTGAAAAAGCATTCGCTGAAAACCCTGTGGTGCTCAGTTCGATTCTGACACACAAAGGGCTGCCATGACTTGGAATCAACTCTCTAGCAACTGTTTTTAACAACCTTCTAGTTTTTCCAGCTACATAAAAACATTTCAGGTAAAATGCATGTAAAGTATGGTCTTGTGATGACTTCTTAAGAACACAAATATTCAGCTAATCAAATTAAACGTAAATAAACCAATGTTCTCAAACCTGGTCTTTTCCTTCAGTATGTTCTGATTTGAGGCTTACTACAGCCCTGGGGGAGCCCTGGTGGCATTGAGGTTAAGATTTCAGCTGCTAAACAAAAGGTCAGGGGTTCAAATCTAACAGCAGCTCCTTGGAAACCCTATGGGGCAGTTCCACTCTGTCCTATAGGGTCGTTATGAGTCGGAATCGACTTACGGCAAGAGGTTTCGTTTTTGGTTTTTTACAGCCCTGGTAGAGCCCTGGTGGCGTAGTCGTTAAAAGCTCGGCTGCTAACCAAATGGTAGGAAGTTCAAATCCACCAGTGTCGCTATGAATCAAAACCAACTTGACAGCACCTAACAACACAATAGCAACAACATAGCCCTGGTGGCACAGTGGCTAAGAGTTCGGCAGCTAAACAAAAGGTCAGTGATTTGAATCCAGCAGCTGCTCCTTGGAAGCTCTATGGGGCAGTTCTACTTTGTCCTATAGGGTTGCTGTGAGTCAGAATAGAGGGCAAAGGGCAGACTTGTTTCCTGACCAGCATAACAGAAATGATGTCTTTTTCTGGGGCAAAGATTAGGTAGGTTTTCCAGGAACTTCCTTTAAAAGATTGTGGTTTCCTAAACTCAGGGCTCCTGAACTGTGACATGAACTCACTGTGGGTGTAGCATCCACCTGAGCTCACCTTTACATTGCCTGGTGGGACTTAACTGATACATAGATGAAGCTCATGGTACCTGATATGCTGCAAGTATTAAAGTCCTTTGTCTCTGATCCAGGAGTCTCATGTCTCCTGTCAGCATCTATGAAACTGTGGTAGACTAACTGGTTAGCTTACGAATAGAGTAAAATCTCAGATGCTGACCGTGCTTGACTTATTCCAATTCAATGAGAGGCGTGTTGGTTGTGTGCACAGAAAGCTACTTTATCAATTAATTACTTCAATATTTATCCACCTTTTGTAATCCTCAGGTTTCTAGAGGAACATCTAGTAAAACATAAGCTTGCCCTTGAACTTGACAATAAATGATACAATGGCAATCAAATCTGAGTCTTTTGCTTGGAGAAATTTCCCCAGCTGCTGAAGCATTCTCACATACTCATTGGAATGAAGCCATAAAGAGATGGCAGATCTAATTCACATTACAACAGAAAATTTTTCACATCTGCCAGATACAGACACACACACACAGATACATAAGCAATTTCGAACACAGTAAACCTCGTATTCCATCTAAAACAACTACAACTCTGTGAATTACCTAGCATTTCAGAATCTAGGTAGCAACCAATTATAATTTTTCAAATTGTTAAAGAACAATGAAGAGACTAGTCATATATGACATTCTCATACTCAAGCCCTTCAACAACAGAAACAGACCTCTAATGCCCTGCATTCTTTCTTCCCTTTCTCTGCTTTATTTCTCCCCAAAGCACTTGGCCCCTTAGCACACATCGTGTATACTCCTTTTTTGACTTATTTTGTCCCCCTCCAATAAAACACAAGCAGCATGAAGGATGGTATTTTTGTGCTTTTTAGATCCCCAGGATATAACAGCATATGACATAAAGTAGGTACACAATAAATATTTGAAAGAATTAATAAATACATTAAATAAATGCATAAATATATAATCGGAATTTAAAAAAAATTGGGACATTACTAATAAAAGTTTTATATGCTTGTTGAATAAAAATATCAAAAGGCTTTCCCCATGTCATTCAGTATTCTTTTAAACCATTATTTTTAATGGCACTGTACAATTCTACTGCACCAAGCTACCAATTTGATTTAAAGATTCCCTCATTGATAGTTGATTCACTTTTGTCCAGGGTTTTGATATTATAAGTGATCTTGCATTGTACTTTTTTTCTTTTTTTTAATTTTTATTGGGCTTTAAGTGAAAGTTTACAAGTCAAGTTAGTCTCTCATGCAAAAATTTATATACACCTTGCTATAAACTCCTATTTGTGCTCCCCCTAATGAGACAGCACACTCCTCTCCACTCTCTATGTTTGTTTCCATTCGGCCAGACTCTGACCCCCTCTGCCCTCTCATCTCCCCTCCAGACAGGAGCTGCCCACATAGTCTCATACGTCTACTTGATCCAAAAGCTCACTCCTCACCAGTATCATTTTCTATCCCATAGTCCAGTCCAATCCCTGTCTGAAGAGCTGGCTTCAGGAATGGTTCCTGTCTTGGGCTAACAGAAGGTCTGGGAACCATGACCTCTGGGGTCCTTCTAGTCTCAGTCAGACCATTAAGTCTGGTGTTTTTACAAGAATTTGAGGTCTGCATCCCACTGCTCTCCTGCTCCCTCAGAGGGCATTGTACATTCTTGAATGTGAACCTTTGACTATCCTAACATGGATTAAATATGATATTCTCCTTCCAATGAGCTCCTATGTATACAATTTCTGCATAAAAGCCAATTGCACAACAGATATGCCTGGTTTAAAATAAAATGAGTGAAGTGTAATTATTTATATTTAGTGATAGATTTTTTATACATTTACTTTAATTGTTTTACCACATGACTGCAGAAGTTAAACGCAATGAAGACTGAAACTAAACATCTCATAATTTCATTATATAAAGAATAGTCCAAAAATACTTTATGACTTTGAAAAAAATCTTTCCGTATTATTCATATTTCTCAGCATTTTAAGCAATTCAAAATTTAAATTACCAGCTCTAGATGATCTTGAATATTAAAATTGGAGTTATTTCCCTCTTATTTAAAGTGTCAACTTATTTTCTTTTTTTCTAATCATTGAGAAATAAAGAAACTTGGAATTCGTTCTGTACTATGAGGGCTTTGCAGATAGGGCACTGGTCCTCCAAATGGTTCTGATTAACACATTTTACTGCTATTCACACGGCGACAGTGGACCTTCCAGCAGAAGCCCACACACACTTATTTAAATTATCACAGTAATTTACCATTATACTTTCGCCTCTCTGACTCTGTTTGAGCCATGGTAGTGGCAAAAGAAAAGCGTAAAAGAGAGTCTCATCACACTCAAACCATGCTCCTGTATCTATCTCTAAACAATGGACCATCTCAGATTCACCACCCTTGAAACTCAGATGTTTACTGTTTTCTAAACCTATTATATTTTTTTCCAGGCACTAAGAAGTATGATGCCCACTGAAAGTGAAAGTGCCCGTTATGATCTTCAGCTACCGGCTAGATATACACAACGACACAGAAATTTTTTGTGAATATATTCTGCCATGTGTGTGACTACACCTGTGTTGTCTCCTAGGAGACGTGAATGAAGGGATGGGATGGCATGATACCTCTAACCGTTAAACCGTATCACTGCCTTCTTACAAGCTTTGAGAACAGGCCTTACAGCAGGCTAGGGGTTCTTTGTGATAAAGGCTAGTGTAGCTTGGTCTCTGCTGTTTTCTTGACTACTGGGTCAAAGGCACTCCAACAGACCAAATTTAAAGTTTCAACTTATTTCAGTCCAGCCCAGGCTACATTTAGTGGTCTGTAAACCGGCTGTAGGGAGAGCTGAGAATCCATGTGAAGCACTACCTGAGATATGCTATTACAGTGTAAACGGCACTAGAACAGGACTCAGTGGAGACCAGTGGTTGCAGACTTTTTCTCTGAAGGGCTAGATAGTAAATATTTAAGAATTTGTGGGCCATAGCATGAAAGCAGCCATAGACAATACGTAAATGAGTGAGTATGGCTACATGCCAATAAAATTTTATTTATACAAATAGGTGGCAGGCTGAATGTGGTTCACAGGCTGTAGTTTGCCAAGTTCTGGTCTAGGCTCTTGACCTCTATTCTGGAATGGTGACTACATCCTTAAATTTACCATCTATTAAAAAAAAAAAATCTCTCTCTTTATATATGTATGTATGTGTGTATATATATATACACACATACACACACGCATATATATATACACATATACATACACAATACATATACATATACAATGTGTGTATATATATATATATATTCACATACACAGACACACACACACAGAGGCAGTTCCTGGGTTATGATCGTAGGACTTACGGACAACTGGTGCTTAAGAACAGACTGCCATAAAACCTATTATATTGAAAATCTCAGTTAAATACTGTGGTTCATAATAATGAATACACACACTACTTTGTGATGCTCATGAAAACAGTGCATAGTTTGGAAGTGTTTCTTAAGTGTTTATACGCACAGAAAGGTAAAATACATACTACATACTAAAATAAATATTTGAGACTAAATAAAATCCATATGTACCTTGTCATGCATTGAATTGTGTCCCCCCAAAATTTGTGTCAACTTGGCTTGGCCATGATTCCCAGTACTGTGTGATTGTCCACCATTTTGTCATCTGATGTGATTTCCCTATGTGCTGAAAATCCTACCTCTATGACATTAATGAGGTGGGATTAGGGGCAGTTATGTTAATGAGGCAGGACTCAATCTAGGAGATTAGGTTGTGTCTTAAGTCATTCTCTTTTGAGATATAAAAGGGAGAAGCCAGCAGAGAGACATGGGAACCTCATACCACCAAGAAAGCAATGTCAAATGCAGGGCACGTCCTTTGGGCCCAAGATTCCTGTGTTGAGAAGCATCTAGACCAGGGAAAGATTGATGACAAGGACTTTCCCTAGAGCAAACAGAGAGAGAAAGCTTTCCCCTGGAGCTGGCACCACAAATTTGGACTTCTAGCTTCCTAAACTGGGAGAGAATAAATTTCTCGTCGTTAAAGCCATCCACTTGTGGTATTTCTGTTATAGAAGCACTAGATAACTAAGACATACCTGTTCCAACTTACCTACAAATTCGATTTAAAGACAGTTTTAGGAATGGATCCTGTTTGTATTCCGGGGACTGGCTCTGTGTGTACTAAAGATACTGGTATATATATGTCCACACAAAAAGACAATCACATACTGACCTATAAATATTCTTGTTATAGATACACACACACAAAGATTTGATAGGATGCCTTATTTGATGTTTCTGCCTCAGTTATTTCAAGGGTAACTTTTAAGTATACACAAAAAAATACAGTCTGAAGTGTCACTTTCTAGTTTTAGGAAAAAAGACATATTAGTGTATTTTTACACAAATGATGTACACCTTCTACGTTTATTTGCCAATTATGCCCTCCCCCTGCCCCAAGGTTATTTTTGTAAGTGCCTCTATGCCAATTTTTTTACATGTGGCTGTAAAAAAAAAAAAAAAAAAAAAAAAATTAGCAAAGCATCCTTACGAAAATACTTCATAGGTGGAGTGTGCACTTGGCAAACAAATGTAGAAGGTGCATGTTATTTGGGTAAAAATATGGTAATTACTGCCTTTGTGTCTCATATCCTCTTTTCTAAAATGGGGACAATTTTAGTGCACTAAATTGCTCTAACTGCATGTATAACCAAAATGTTCAAGTCAAGAGAGCCCCAAGTCATTCAATCTTTAGTTTATTCATTCATAAGCAAGTTTCTTAAGGTCCCATCTTAACATGGTAGACTACTCCAAATTCTCAATAGTATCTCCAAAGGTTGGAAGTAGAGTCATGATTTTCCTGTATTTGCCCTGCGGTGGCCAATTCCCCACTACCTCTCGCAGTGGGCATCCAACCTCATTAGTCTGCTGCTGCCCACACTGGAAATCGCCACTCATCTTCAGCTTCCCTAGAACGATAGTAGGCTACCGTGGACAATACAGTGGCCCTGGTGGCACAGTGGTTAAATGCTTGGCTACTAATCGAATGGTTGGCAGTTCAAACTCACTAGTTGCTCCATGGGAGAAAGATGTGGCAGTTTGCTTCCAGAAAGATTACAGCCTTGGAAACCCCGTGG
This sequence comes from Elephas maximus indicus, assembly GCF_024166365.1. Taxonomy (NCBI): domain Eukaryota; kingdom Metazoa; phylum Chordata; class Mammalia; order Proboscidea; family Elephantidae; genus Elephas; species Elephas maximus. The sequence continues at coordinate 18,016,144 of NC_064845.1, read as the reverse complement.
GGCAGTTCTACTTTGCCCTATAGGGTCACTATGGGTTGGAATTGACTCGTAGGCAATGGGTTCAGTTTTTGGTTTAAAGTGAATTTTAGCATGAGAAAGAAAGAAATTCAGGACCAGACAAGATTGTTCTGAAGAAAAAGGAGAAGGATTAGGAGAAGAAAAAGAAGAGATGGAAAAGAGAGGAAGAAGAGAAGGAGAAGATGAGGAAGAGGGTAAAGAAAAAGACACAAGGTAAAAGGAAGAAAAAGAATCAGAATTAGAACTTCCTTTTGCTGGAAACTTCATGAGTTATATTCCTCTATCGCCTGGTACTTCTGCTGTGTAACTCAGTTTCTTCTTGTTCAACCAACATTGTATCTCTCCATTCTCTCTATTTCCAAACATCACCCACTTTCTACAATCAGAAAATTTAAAGTTTCTCTCTCTTTACTATGCTCAGCAAAATTAACTCTCTACTTTCAAACAATCTCCTTCCATAACATGAGGTAGGCACCTCTTTTATACATGACGATGACTGTCAAGGTATTTTCACCCTCCCCCCTTTCAGTCAGGAGTGTTCTCTGGTTAAGAGAAAGTAGAGAAAATGCATTTGATTTTCAAAAGCCAAAGCTTTTGAACTCCAAGAGCTAGGCTTTTGAGTTGAAAAGCATAAGTTCTAAAGGCCATAATGCACAAAGTCTCCGCCTCAAAAAGACAGACTGAGAAAAATGTCTGATCATCTAAGAAGCATCTTTTTCACTTCAAAGAGCAATACTATTGTCTGGGTTGAGGAAGACAGCAGAGAGTCACAGGAGAAGAGAGAAACTTAGCACTGGTTGGTAAATAAGAAGACCCAAGGTGCACTGCAGGATAGCAGAACTACTGCATGCTTTTTTTGAAAAGAAGAGAAAAGGAAACTGTTTCACATACATTCTCCATCTCCACATCCACCATCAGGAAAAGCCAGAAAACAGCAAGAGTCCAGAGTTTTCTTCTGCATAGCATAGCTCTAAAGCAAAATCTACGTCTGCATGGGGAGGGGAACATCTAAACAGATGGGTCTCAGTCAATCTCACAGAATTCTAGTATGTTCCAGTGACGTGATGTTCATGAAGCAGAATAACTTCTCATGCACCCCAAAGTAGCCCTGAAGCTATTATGGTTTTAGAGCTTCCTCCCAATTTTCCAAGGATCCAGAGTCTAAAGAGTGTTGTGAATAAATTCCAAGACATAGAATAAAGTGTGGAAGCCAGGTAACCTACAGAGGCCCAGTGACTTAGAACTGTTCTGTCTGGTTGGGTAGCCACTAACCACATGTGGTTATTTAAATTTAAATAAATTAAATGAAAAATTCAGGTACTTAGCTGTACTAGCAACATAATAAGTGCTCAATAGCCATCCATATATGGCTATTGGCTACCCAATGGAACAGTGTGGACATAGAACATTCTCAACATCATGGAAAGCACTATTGGAGAGTACTGGTTTAGAACAAAGGGCTGAAATAGCAACTTAGATGGATGGACAACCACGTATCATATGGATAGACAGAACAGGACCAAGGTGCCAGATGTTTCCTGTCCTGTTATTTTTAAAGCACCCAGAATTTAGATACAAGCCAGGAAAGTGGAGAGGCTCTGAATTACCTAAAATTGTATTTTACCACGTTAAGGTTGCATTTTTACCACATGTAGAATGGAGGTTCAAAAAAGAAACCAAGTTCAGATTTAGGAAAAAAAAAAAAAAACTTGAAGTTTTCTATGGCCACAGAGGCTTGCGGATTAAAATTTATACTGCATTTCACATAAATTGCACTCCCCTGAGACAAAACAGGCTACACACCTATTACACGAAAGTGATTACAGAAATATAAAAAAAAAAAAAAGACTTTATTTTGTAGAACAGTTTAGGTTTCCAGAAAATCTGAGAAGACAGTACAGAGAGTTCTCATCCACCCCTTCCCTCCCCCCCGTGTCGCTCCCTCTCCTTTACATCTTACATTAGTGTGGTGCATTTGTCTCAATCAATAAGCCAATATTGACACATTATTATCAACTAACATCCACAGTTTCAATTAGGGTTCACTCTTTGTGCTGTACAGTTCTCCGGGCTATAGTCATCACTATACTCTCATACAGAAGAGTGGCACAGTCCTAAACATCCCCTGTACTCTACCGATAATACTGCCTTTCCCCAAACGCCCAAACTCCTGGCAACCACTGATCTTTTCACTGTCCCTATAGTTTTACCTTTTCCAGAACGTTTCCAGAACGTTAGGATCTCACAGTATATAGCCATTCCAGATTGGCTTCTTTCACTTAGCAGTAGGCATTTAAGTTTCCCCCATGTCTTCTCCTGGTTTCATGGCTCATTTCTTTTTACTGCCGAAGATTACTCCATTCTTTTGATGTACCATTGTTTGTTTATCCATTTGCTTACTGAGGGATGTCTTGGTTGCTTCCGTTTTGGGCAATTATCAATAAAATTGCTATAACCATTTATACGCAGGTTTTTGTGTGGCATACGTTTTCAACTCATTTGGGTAAATATCTAGGAGTGTGAATGGCAAGACTATATTTATCTTTGTAAAAAACTGCCAAATAGTTATTCGAGAGTGGCTGTACCATTCTGCATTTCCATCAGCCATGAACAACAGTTCCTATAGCTCTGACGCTCTCGCCAGCATTTGTTATTGTCAGTTTTTTGGATTGTGACTATTCTACTATATGTGTGGAATGACATCTCACTATTGTTTAAATTACGTTCTTAACACTATCTCTATGAAATGCCCAGCCTAGGGCCTAGCTTATAGATGGTACTCAAAATCATTAGCTTTTTTGATTATTACTCCCTAGCTCCGTCTTGTCATAATCATACCCACTCTAGGGCAAAATAAAAGTATGAATTTGATAAGGGGCAAAAGGCCCACCTCTAAAAGTGACAAAGATAACTTTGAAAATAAGCAACCAATAAGAGCAAAGAGGCCTTAAGGTCTTCTGAAGTCACAAAACTCAGTAGGTCTTCGATGCAATGGTTCCTTAGAAAGTTTTGTGAATTCCAAATTGCAGAATAAACGAGCTTCTTGTACTCACTGGCAGTACCGGAATTGGCAGCAGCTGTGCTGTCAAATTCACACTAATCAGTTAACAGTTGCCCAAATCAAATTGCAGCCAAGGTTGTTAAAGTCACTGATAGAATAAACAGTTGTTGAGAGCATGATGGTGCAAGCTGGTGAGATCATGCTAGCAGCTGGAACTTGGGGTATGAAGATGCACAGAAAGTAAGAGGACAATTGAGACCCCTGCACCTTACACATTTGCAGACCCTAGTGTAATTAACCCACTATCCTTGCTGTCTCTAAGTCTCTAATAACAGAGGATCTTAACTGCAGTTGGAACTGGTATCGAAAGAAAGGGTGAAAGAACAGATAAGCCTCTAGGGTATTATTCCTGATATATAGCCAACACTCTGAGGGTGAAAGCTATGTTTAGAAATAAATGGTAAACTCCTGAATCCACTTACCTGTAGAAATGAGGAATTTAAAGCTAGGGTGGGAATTTGAGAAAAATAGTTATTAAGCTAGCTAGTAGGTACAACCACTACAGATGAACAGAAAGCCTTGAATTCCCGGGAATGCTGAAGGGGCCTCACCGCAGCCCCCACCTACTGCAGAGGCAGTCACCAGCCCTCAGTGTCAGCCAAGTTTAATGCCAACAGTCTATGAATGGGGGAAGGGAAGACACAAAGAAGAACAGCTGGGCAAAAGTAGAATGACTTCATTCCAACTAGCTCTCTCTTCCCTCGTTTCTAGGTCTTGCTAAATACAAAGCATGTTCAGAATTATATAGACAGAAAAATTGTACATTAATAAAACTTTGAAAATGTCTCTTTCACTACTAAAGGATTTAGTTTTTGCACCTGTTAAGTCTGGAATTCAATATAGGCAATGCACTCCAAGAACTGAGCTTTGTGTAAAAAATGAGCAATGTGTAAAACTCTCATTCAGAGAAGTGCCAGGCTCATTTATTAATGAGATTGAGAAAAGAGCTAAAGGCTGGCAATGGTCATGCTGCCAAATTAATTTTTTTAAGGAAAATTTTCGTTTTCTTTTCAAAAATTGAGGAAGAGTAATATATGCATATATATACATAGAGAGAGAGCGAGCCAAAACCCGTTGCCATTGAGTTGAGTTCAGCTCATAGAACTTCTCTACAGTGATTCCAGTGATTTCTCCCACGGAGTGGCTGCTTTCGAACTGCCTACTTTTCGGTTAGCAGCTGAGCACTTAAACCACTGTGCCACCAGGTCTCCATATATAACCAACTAAAACCAAGCCTGTTGCTGATAGTCAATCCCAACTCATAGTGACCCTCTGGGACAGAGTAGAACTGCCCCATAGAGTCTCCAAGGAGCACCTGGTAGATTTGAACTGCAAACCTTGTGGTTACCAGCTGTAGCACTTAACTACTATACCACCAGAGGTGCCTAAATAGTTCTGGAGCCCCGGTGGTGTAGTGTTTAAGAGCTCAGCTGCTAACCAAAAGGTCAGCAGTTCGAATCCACCAGCTGCCCCTTGGAAACCCTCTGGGGCAGTTCTACTCTGTCCCATAGGGTCACTATGAGTCGGAGTTCACTCAATGGCAACAGGTTTGGTTTGGTTTTGGTAAATAGGTCACGGAAGTAAACACAATCATGGATTTGGTTCAGTTTTAGAAAATGGAGGGAGGACAATGTCATTTATTGAGTACCTACTTACTTATCCAAGGAGCTCTGGTGGCACAGTGTTTAAGCGCTCAGCTGCTAGTTGAATGGTCAGCAATTCAAACCCACCAGCCACTCCTTGGGAAAAAGATGTGGCAGTCTGCTTCCATAAAGACTACAGATTTGAAAACCCTATGGGATAGTTCCATAGGGTCACTATGAGTCAGAATCGACTTGACGGCAGTAGGTTTGGTGTTTGGTTTGACTTACTTATCTGGGACTGTGCTTGGTACTGCATAGACATCTCATGTTAATCTACATAGAACTTACTACTGTGTCACACATTGTTATCCCTATTTTATAGATGAGAAAATAGAGGGTCAGAAAGGTGAAGTAAATGTGCCAAGATCCACAGCTACTAAGCTGCAATGCCTCCTGGATTTGAACCCAGATCTTTCTAGTTTTCAAAACTAAGCTATCAATTTAAAAAGGATTTATCCAGTCAGATTATTTTTGGTGGTAACTGAGACAAGTTCATTCAACAAATATTAATAGTGTGTGTCAACCGTACGCTGACAGCTGCTGTGAGAAAATGGCGAATTGTGGATTTAGAAACACATGAGCCCAAGCGAAAGCCTGATAATTTTGATGACTCAGCAGTTACCACCTACTCCAGGCACAGTTCCAAAGGAAGAAACCAACCTTTCTTCCCTTCCTCACCATCAGAGGCCTGGATAGGCCATTCCGTTTACTTTCCTTCCTTATATCATCGTGGGAATGTACTCAATCAGCCTTCAGAGGTGAAAGCTTCGATACGTTGGGGTACAAAGAGAAAAAAAAGTCCCGAATAGTTACCTGTAATGGCAACACTACCCAGTCCCTCTGACTGATTCTTTGGCTTGCTGAAATCAAGGCTAGACAGAATTGAGAGGCAGTCCAAAGCGATTCAGTAATCTGTCATTATATTACGCTAACGGTAATCTTTTAAATTGGTAATCAATTTCTTAATGGCATATGTAGTTTCTAGTTTCTTAGCAAAACAGAACTCCAAGGAAAACAGTCAGAATTAGACAGATCTAGGATTTTCAATATTATATCCACAGATAACCTAAACATCCGGAATAATTCTCGTTATCCAAATTCTGATATGGCTGTTAAGTAAATTACAGTTGCTCTCGAAGCACTGATCTTTTAAAGAGATTGTTAAATTACATGTAATAAAACAACACAAAACCTCAATATAAGAGTTTCCTTACTGCCTTACTGTAAACCATTTCCTAACCTACATTTCTTCAGCACAATATTCTAAAAGGGTAGAAATGAATCTTCTTTCCTTCTTTTCTTCTTCCTCCCTTCCTCAATCTTTCTTTTCTCCCTTGCCCTTGCCTCCCTTCCTCCCTCCCTTAAAACAAAAAAGGAGTTGCCGTCCAGTTGATTCTGGCTCATAGCAACACTATAGAACAGAGTAGAAGTGTTCCATAGGATTTCCAAGGCTGTACATTTTTCTGGAAGAAGCCCTGGTGTGCAATGGTCAAGCAATTATCTGCTAGCCAAAAGGTCGGTGGTTGGAACCGACCAGCTGCTCCTCGGGAGAAAGATGTGACAGGAAGAAGTGGAAGTCTGCTTCTGTCAAGGTTATGGCCTTGGAAACCCTATGGGGCTGTACTACTCTGTCATATATAGGGTCACCATGAGTCAGAATTGACTTGGTGGCAATGGGTAATCTTTACTGAAGCAGACTGCCACATCTTTCTCCCACAGAGGCACTGACTGGGTGGGTTTGAACCACTGACCTTTCAGTGAGCAGCTGAGCGCTTGACCACCAAGCCAGCAGGGCTCCTTCCCTCCCTGCCTTACTCACTCCTTTTTTCTTTACTTGCCTCCTTCCTTCTCTCCTTCTCTTCATCATTCCGTTTACTTACCACCATGGACACAACTAATTTGTGCTTATTTTTCAAGAGCTCTTTAGGTTCTAAAGAATATTAGGTAACACAGCTAATTATGCAAGGCCCATTAATACAGGTGAATCCCTAAAATAATGATTTTGTTCCACTTTCATTATCTATAACTCTGTTTATTTTACCCACAGAATTAACCGTGGTGATAAAATGTGTTTCTCGTTTTATATTCCTGACTAGTTTTATCAAATAGTTTCTTAAAGGACATCACTATTCATTTTAAATGTAGCTTTAAAAAACAGGTTAACAACTGCCTACATTTAACTGTAGATTTTATGTCCTATAATATTATATGTCATCCATTACCAACTTTATAGGCTTAGCAGAACAAAATCATCATTGATCTTTTTCATCTGAATGCTATTAAGAAAAACTGTATAAACTTCAACTGATAAAAATATTACTTAAAATGCTTTATTAAAATTTATTTTAAAGCTGTTTTTCTCATTAAGGCTTGACAAATCTGGAGAGCACTTCATTTAATCTCCTTTATGAGGATGTTTTGTATGCAAGGGACAACCCACGGGACTGAGATTCCAGAAAGGCTTGGGCGGACTGGAGCACAGGGACTGGGAAGCAGTTTTTTCTTGCAGATCTGCTGAGCAAATGGCTCCTTATACAAATCCAGGTGAGAAAAAGAGAGGCAGGGCCTCAGAATCTTGTATTTAGTTTTAGTTTTCTATAAACATACGTTTCTATAGACAATCTCAACTGGAAAGAGGAACAACTGCCAAGTTGAAATCTCTGCAGTTCTTACAAATCTCTCATGACTACTTGATTAAAATGCTCCATAACAGGAATTCAACAGATTGGAAGGGTGTTACGTGACCAAGGAACTGGAAAAAAATCTACTGAGAAATAACAAAGAAGCAGTCATCACCGCCATCCTCTCAACTACCAAAAGCAAGAGCAGTATCACTGAGGTCAGGCAAGTTCCAGAAAACGAGACACGTGTGATAGATGGGATAAATGTGTTGTCTCATTCAATCCACAAATAACCCATGAGGCACTTAGTAATACTATCTCCAATTTACTTGAGGAAACTGAGACATAGGAAAACCAAGTAACTTCCCCAACATGATATTTCCAATAAGTGGTGAATCTAGAGTAGAAATCTAAGGCTGCCTGATTTTAAAATAAATGCTCTTCAACACCACAGCCCTGCTCTCTACTCGATGTACAGACAAGCTGCCTCAGCACCACCTGTACTTTGTTACAAGTGTATAATCTGATTTCAGTGACATTTGAGAACACTGCTCTAACTATAAAAAATACTATAAATAATGATATATATTACATTACATATTACTTAATAAAGTAAAGGTATGTTCACATATATTACTAACTGTATCAAGACAAGGCAAAAAGGCAAATAAGAACAATTTTCGGGAAGATGAAGACTGCATCTGGATACCTCCAGAAGGCATTTTGCCCTGTAATTTATGAGATAACATGAACACACTGCATTCTTGGAGGCTTGAGAAGGGAGTGGCCATGGATTCATGTTCCCAGGGGTTGACATCATGCAAATGGGTTGAGCTGCCCTAGGAAGGATTGTCCAATCACGTCATAAAGTTATCTGACCAAAAGAGACACTAACTGTCCTTTCTGAGGATATAATGAAAGTCATTTCATAAGAGTTCCATTTATGCAAGGAGAAATCCTGGCAAAGCAACTCTTCAGAACCAGAAATTTTGAAAGCTATAGTCTCTTCCACTGAACATTTCAAATAGCTAAGAAACACAAAAATTAATTAATTTTGCATGCAAAACGGGATATAGCTCTTTTATAAATTCAATAGGCTAGAATTTATTTTTTCCCAATTCTTTTCATTTGTCTAAAGGACATCCAATTCATTAAGGGGAAATCAATCTGTCTGATTGGTAATACTGAATTTACTACAGAAATTATTTAAAATATGTTGCTTTCTTGTGCCTGCCTCCTCAGCCAAATTATGAACCTTATTCTTAATTTCTTCTACAATATCCCTCAAGTGTTTACGAATTGTCTGTCATTTACATCTCCAAAACAGTGCCTAGCATGGTACTGGAGTTATATTAATTGCACTGTAAATAAGTGCTGGTTGATCTATCGTTTAGAAAAAAAAAAAAAAGCTTGCTCAGGTTCCCTGGATCAAGACTTTAAGTTCTTTGAGGGAATGGATTGGTTCTTTGTAACTGTTGTATTTCTTAGGTCTAGAACCTTGCCAGTAACACAGCATTTATTGAATTAGTGAATGAACAAAAGGTAGCAGAGAAACAGGAAGTTACTATGGTCTTGAAGGGCGCCATAAACCCCAACCAAATCAAAAAACCAAAACCCAGTGCCGTCGAGTCGATTCCGACTCATAGTGACCCTACAGGACAGAGTAGAACTGCCCCATAGAGTTTCCAAGGAGTGCCTGGTGGATTCGAACTGCTGATGGAATATGTTAATTCCAACAAATGAATAGTGTGCACTTTGATGGTAAAACATAAATATCTTATATTTTGAAATATAAATAACCAAAATTTTCTGTCCCAAATATCTACCAGTTCAAGTCAACCAGTTAGCAAGCTTCAAGGTTTTCATTTTATACTCACCTCCACTTTGTTCACACCTTTTGTGACACAATATTACTTGATAGAAAACAAGCTGATACACATATTTATATATTCACAAATGTTTCTTTCACTCCCCAAAGTTAACATCTCCTTAATATCCATATTATCAAGAGTCAAAATTTATGAGGGCAAAGCTCACGATTTTGGAAACGACATACGTTGTTGATTTTGGTAGCGGAATTCCTTAAGCCACATCCTTAAACATCAGTGTTCCACAGGAAGATACTTTTTAAAAGGCGTATAGATAAAATACACATTTTTAATTATAATTGGGCGCTTTTTAAAGCATTCTTTATATGATTTTTGTTTATGTCATCCTTAACAAAATAAGACAAAGAAGAAAATAATGCATAAATAATTCAGGGCACATGAAAAATCTACAGTCACTTATTCGTTCACTTCATCTCTTCAAAAATAAAATAGTTGCCAGTAACAGTTAACCATAATGGCTCCTGACCATCGGGTATATCCGTATGAAGAAAGAAAATGGCTTCTACTGATAGCAGTCACTGTAATAAATATGGAATCAGAGAGTGATTACAGAATGAATTACTGTGTTCAGTCAAACACTGAAGTTGGCAAGAAGCCACCCCATAGATGTGACGAGAAGGGAAGCATCATTGAGCTCTAGTATTTCAGAAACTGAGGTGTAGAAAAGCTGACCAAAATAAAGGCAGAATATAAGGAATTACGTATTTAACGTTTCCAGAAACCTATGAAATTACATATTAAATATAAATGATGTTCATGTTTTGTCAATTTTAAATCCCTGGAAAGATTTCAGAAGCCCAAACTCAATTTGGAACATTTTACTTTGATTGTCGATTCCCTATGGGGAGTATTTTTCTCCAGCTTCTTCTTCCAGGTTTCCTCAGCTCTATTAAGAGTAAAGCTAATATCCCCTTTTACTTTTCAGCTGCTATAAGGGACTTCCAGACCATAGTAAACAGGCTGTACAGACACTCGAATGAGTAAGAAGTAGTTACAGTCATTTGTTTTTCTTTATTAGGCATGAAAGTTTTTAAAACATGAAATGAAAAGATAAGTCCTCCAAACGGCTGGCAGGCACCAACAAAAGGTAGGTAATTCAGGACAACATATATAATAGGCCATACTTTCAAAGGAGTTCAGACAGCAACATGGGCTCTCTCATTCTGCATGGTCCTTCTCATAGACTTCCAACACTTTTAAATGAATTTAGAGACCAGTGAATGTGACGCAGGCATTTGAGTTTTCTTCCTCAGTTTGAACTTACTAAGAGTTTCCAAGAAGAATTTATTTGGCGTGGAATAGAGTGAAATCATCAACCAACACTCAAAGAAAGAGCTAATTGATTCGAAGTTGGTTCCTGTTGTTGGTGTGGGCTGTTTTTTTTTTCCTTTTTAAGGAATATGTTAACATTTACCTTTCTATTTTTGCCAGAATTATGTTTTATAGGCTCTTGTAGTTTTTTAAAAAAATTTGGAGTCTTAAAAAAAAGAAAAAACTGAAGAAAAATTCTGGGGCCAAGAGTCTATAAAATATTGCTTCATGTATGTTTTGGCTCATGTTGTTTTTGTTCTGCTAACATCAAATATGTTCATCAGATGAACCAAATTAGTCCATCTGTGATCACTAAATTCTACTGCATGGAAGAAATTGTTGTGTTTGGGCTAAAATGCACAACAGTCTCGGATTTTTTTTTTGCAGAGCAGGGAAGAAGGTGGGACTCCTGCAAGTCATTGCTAAAATTATTTCGAACGATGATATTTACATAGCAAGTTGAATGTACAAGCCAGTCTGGTCAACCAATATTAAATTTAAATTAGACTTTTTAACCTCATTCAGGAGTCTTATAATAGATATAGTATAGCAGTGATCCCTGCTTCTAAAATGATACTCTCCCCAATACTCAGAGTCCAGCGATTATCTAAAAGCTACCGCAATTCCTTGAAACATACAGACCTTTCAACAGAAACTTATGTTATCAACTTGACATTTTCAATTTGCTGGCTGGATCCACTTGTTCTAAGGAAGTATAAATAGAGATGACCAGATCTGGTAAATAATCACAAAGTATACTGTTTGAACAGTGATTAATTTGTCCAAGACTCTAAAAGACTATCCCTACTATATTACAAGAGATGCAAGCTAGAAGACATTCTCAGTCAGGTTCCAATACAATTTGATATTAAAATCCAGGAATTTTACTAACTTCCTTTACCTTCATTGGCTATGTAAGTGTTGAAAGTAAATGATAATGTGTTTAACAAGTAAATTTGTATTGGGTTTTAGGGGTGGGCTGCTGAGTTTGCTCAACACGTTTTCTGATGGACTTTGCAACCACATCGAAACAGTAGCAGGCTGCAAGAATCGATGCACTCATCTTTCTACCTGGACGTTAGTCCATACAGCTTGACGTTCTACTATATAGCCCCTGAAAAAGCCAAATCATAATTGTGACAAAGAGACAACAGATCTGGGGACCTATTGATCAAAAGATGCAATCTTGTGGCTAAAAACATCACATCATTGTAGTAATATCAGCTGGGCCCTTAACTAGTAATATAAGTGGCAATATGATACAAGTAAGTACTTTGCTGAATACATTTGCCACATAAAATTTGAAAAGCTTTTTCAGTACAAGTATATAAAATACTGCAATAAATAGCCACGTACTAATCACCGAGAATGAGCCCCGGTGGCACGGTGGTTAAGTGCTCAGCTACTAACAGAAAGGTCTATGGTTCGAACCCACCAGCCCCTCTGTAGGAGAAAGATGTGGCAGGCAGTCTGCTTCCTTAAAGATTTACAGCCTTGGAAACCCCATGGGGCAGTTCTTCTCTGTCCTATAGGGTCCCTACGAATTGGAATCGACTCAAGAGCAATGAGTTGGGTTAATTACCGAGAATGAAAACCTATATATTAACATTTCTTCATTTTTGTTTTATGTATTTCTTTTTTTAAATACCAAAAAATTGAGCATTACAGAAACATTAACTTCTCTTTTCTTTCCCTCACAGTCCCGTTTTTTCTCACTCACTCCCTAAAACCAAATGCAAATAAGGATTTGATGTATTGTCACCTAGTTCACATCGTTGTAAACTGTCAATCAATCTAAATCTCTCATTGCTGTGTGATTTTCAAATACGCACACACATATTCCAACATTCTGTACAGATTCAGCAACTTATGTTTCCTCTCCCCTCACAACATTATGCTTTTATGATATTGCCATGTTAAAACATTTCTTTTATTTCAGGTGACTCTTAAAGTGTATTTCATAAATAGATTTCAAATTATATATCCACTTCTCATTGATGGAAACCCTGGTGGCGTTGTGGTTAAGTGCTACGGCTGCTAACCAAGAGGTCGTCAGTTCGAATCCGCCAGGCGCTCCTTGGAAACTCTATCGGGCAGTTCTACTCCAGCCTATAGGGTCGCTATGAGTCGGAATCGACTCCACGGCCGTGGGTTTTGGTTTTTCTCATTGATGATTATATTGATTGTGATGTATTTGTTTTATTTTTTGTTAATAAAAACAATGCTCCAATGAACATTTCTGAATCAAACCTCCTGATGCTCATGCTTGCATTCAATATTTTTAACTGTGACCTACAGTAAGAAGCATGCAAGCATGCAGACATACACACACATGTATCCATATACATATTATGTGTGTGTGTGTATATATATATCTCAAGCACCCTCTTTCAAAATTCTAATTTTTTTTACTATGATTTCAAGTAAGTTAAAGTCAGAACAATACAAACAAACTCTAAGTTCGAAATCATTCTATTTTCTCTGCCTCTTTCCGAACCAGGCTCTCAAAACCAGAGTAAGTCACAAAGACCTTTTAGGTGGTCCAAGAGCTAGAAAGTTGGTTCTGAAAATCAAAGTTAGTAATTTAAATTTTTTTTTTTTTACATTAGAAAACAATTATGATTATCTGCAGGAAAAAGGCCTATTTCTCCACTATCTCCATACATAAATATCATCTATCTGAGCACAGGCAGTCCCTGGGTTGCTAACGAGATCCGGTCCTAATTGTGTCTTTAAGTCGAATTTATAGGTTAGTGGGAACAGGTGCACACGGTTCTTTTTTAGCCTTACCTTAGTGCAAGAACAGGCTGGAAGGCTTTTTCAATGATTAAAAGCTGCCCACGCAGCAAGTAAAGGTGATAGTGATGAAGACTTTGTTACAAGTGGGGGCTGGTTCAATAGTTTCAAAAAAACGCATTGCTGTTGAGTGAATTCTGACTCGTAGAGACCCCATAGAACAGAGTAGAACTGCTGCATAGGGTTTCCAAGGAGCAGCTTGTGGATTTGAACTGCTGACCTTTTGGTTAGTAGCCAAACTCTTAACCACTGCGCTGCCACACTATAGGGCAAGTGCACGCTATCCTAAGTCACATGTTTGTAAGCTGAGTGCCTTTATATAAATTCCATATATGTCAAAAGTGCTAGAATATGCTGGTTACTTCTCTTGTCTATCCTTCATATCACAAGTTCCTTGGAAAGCAAGGACTATTCCTTTTAACGTAGTATTAGGTGACAAAAGTCACAGAAGCACTAACACGATAAGTATGCATAGATGTTCTAATGAGCTCAAGGACATTTTGCTAAAACTCTTTTTCTGTGTGATCTCATTGAAGAAACTGCTGAAAATACTCCACTATTATATTACTGGATTATCATTTCTTCTAGTTTCTATTTTTTTTTAAATAAGATTTAGAAATCAAGAGAATAATGTCTCTTGTTTCCATACATATTGTTGCTGTGTGCCATTGAGTCGATTCCAACTCATAGCAACCCTATAGGACAGGGTACAACTGTCCCACAGGGGTTCCTAAGCTGTAATCTTTACACAGCAGATCACCAGGTCTTTTCTCTCGTGAAGTGGATGGTGGGTTCGAACTGCTATCCTTTCGGTTAACAGCCATGTGCTTAACCATTGTGCAACCAAGATATTTTCCATTTTTTTAGTTCTTAAAAATCCCTAGGAAAGGTCCTTGAAAGGAAATTCCATTTTAGAGTGTCCACAGAAAGAATTTCCAGAATTAACAACTGATCTCAGCACTTTATTATTCACCCAAACACAAAACAAAATGTGGCATAAAGGGGTTATGCTTCAGAGAAAACAAAATGCAAATTATTTCACTTTTGACTCTACTACTGTCTTGATTTATGAGTTTCAGAGAGGGCCATTTGCCACTGCCATGCCTCACCAGGATAAAGGAAATTGGTAGAGCTAAAGAAATTTGAGTCAAATTGTATTTGTAGCTCTCTCAACCATATGTTGTGGAGATTAACTACATAACTGTTTAAAAGCCCCTTCCACATTCTATGTATTGACAGAATGCTGAAATCTTTAACACAGAACAGTGCTTCTCAACTCTCTGTGCTGAAGGACAAGCATGCACCCCAATTTACCACATACTGATACTTTGATAAAATAAAATAAAAACAATTACCAGAAATTTGAAATGAAAAAAGTTATACAAAAGATAAGTCACAATTCTTTATCAACTGCAACAAATGTAAAATTGCTCTGTTCCATTGTTAGAAAAACATCTATATGCTCACTCTCAATTTTGTACATATCTCATTGCAGACCTGTAAACAGTTCTTGGCCCAGCACAGGCCCATGAACCACACTTGTAGTACCACTGAGCCATGGAACAAATACACTTGTGTTGGCAAAAAATCCTCATTCCTTTGACTAAGAGTAATGAGAAATACCATTAACATCGTTCTTCACATTTGTGGTGGATAGAAAACGTGGAAGAGACAACTTTCCTCAAAAAACGGCCTGAGAGGTTGACTTTTTTCATCTGCACTTTACTACGAGAACGGATTTTCCCACCAATTTTGGCCACAGGCTGGAGTACCTTGGGGAACTTGTTAAAAAATTCTCATTAAAATTCAAACACCAGAGACTCTGATTCAATACTCTTCTTTCTTGTCTACTATTTCTGGAGCACTTTTACCCTGGTTGCCCAATGATTAAGAACTCGGCTGCTAACCAAAAGAACGGCAGTTTGATTCCATCAGCCACTCTTTGGAAGCCCTATGAGGCAGCTCTACTCTATGCTATAAGGACACTATGAGTTGGAATTGACTTGATGGCAATGGGTTTTTTTTTTTTTTTTTTAATATTTAACAGTTTTAGACACTCTTAAGAGGCCAACAGAGCCGTGGTGGTGCAGTGTCTGACAGCTATGGCTGCAAACTAAAAGGCTGGCAGTTTGAATCCACCAGCTGCTCCTTGGAAACCCTATGGGACAGTTCTGCTCTGTCCTACAGGGTCGCGATGAGTCAGAATTGACTCAATGGCAATGTTTCTTTTTTTTTTTTAAGAGGTCAATATGATTATTCTAGTTTTAAATACAAACAAGCCAGTTGCATCAAGTTGATCTACGGTATCCCCTTATTTTTCATGAACTGTGCTCAATAGGATTTTCTACGGTTGTTATCTTTTTGAAGCAGATCACCAGGCCTTTCTTCCAAAATACCTCTGGGTGGATTCAAACTGCCAACCTTTGCATTAGCAGCCGATTGTTTAACCACCGAGGTTATCTCTTCTGGTTTTACAGATGATGAAGTACGGACTCCGGGTTTTTTCTCAGGCTGCAGATAAGGAAGTATGAAACACAGGGTTCAAATCTTCTAGACCTTAAGTTTAGTCTTGACATACTTTTGGGTGTCCTCTGGTGCAGACTGATCTTGAGTCTTAAAAAGCCTTCATTGTTTCTATCACAGGAATGGACTTTTATTTTATACCACTTAAAATTACTTATTCCCCTAACAATGATTGTCCAGATGCAACAAAACGTCTTCTGAGGATGACATAATATACAGTCCATTGAGGTGCCAGATGTTCTTTTTCATAATAATCCAGTCACAGCCAGAATCTTGTTCATGAAATAGCTTCCTTTCTTAGAGTTAAATCTTCTGAGGGACTACAGACTGTTCAGTTAATTAGCGATTATAGTGTGCCAAGGGCCTGCCAGCTGATTAAAGAGACTACAACAGTTTGCAGGCAAGAGACCAGCTAGCTAGACTGTAGATGGAATTGCACTGGACTTGGATCAGTGAACCTGAAATCTAGCCGGGATTCAGCGATGCACTATTTGTCTGATTTGTGGCAATTCATTTTCTCTCTCAGAGCTCAGCTCAGCGTCCTTACCTATAACGTTCAGGTAATACCTACACTGTGCACGGCCCTTAAAAAAAGAAATCAGATTTACAAAACAACGTGTGTAAAAGTGCCTTCCCTACAGCCCCTGTCACTTAGTAGTGGACTACATTAGTATTACTCCACTAATGGATTATTAAAAAAAAAACAACAGCAAAACCCAAAGCGGTTGCTGTCAAGTCCATTCCAACTATTCAAGGTGACCTCACGTGTGTCTGGGTAAAACTGTGCTCCATAGGGTCTTTGATAAATATTTCTTTATAAAAAGGCATATGCTGGGTATTAATTTTAATCTCTCTTAATATTAATTCATATTTTGCCATCCTTGGCAGTGCAAAATTATGCTGTTTTAATTTACTTGGTAATATATCAATACAAATGATGTATTGCTTAACTTCACTCTACACTCTAGGGGTATTTTGTTTGCTTTGAAGCATTCTAAGCAGAAGGCTTAGAGGAGACATTTTTCAAATATCTTTATGTACATCAGCAGCAAAAGATATGCTCATTTAAACAACATACGTTGGACTAACTTTTCATTGGAACAATGAGCGGTTTCAAGAATATGTGGCTGGCTACTATCAAGTACAGGCACTGCCATCCTTGCATAAATAATGTGTAAGTCTCTGGTGATCCCAGGTCTAGAATCTGGTGTGGCCATCTGGGACTGGAACTTCTTTGGTCATCTGTTACTCCAATTTATCAAAGACTTGGCTGCCTAAACCAAAAAGAAGCCTTGCTGATTCTGCTGTCAGATGACTACTGCAGCCACTTAAGTGTGAAGCTTTTATGGAAGATGCTACATAGAGTGCGCCAAGGCTACTGGGCTCATGAGAATACTTTGTAGAACCAGTTCTAACATGCTTGCTAATAAATGTTTGCATTTATGTGTGAGGTTTGGCTGGGGAGTCACATCACAACAGACCACATGGTAGCAAGGTTGTAGGGGAAGGGGAGAGAAATATATACTCACCGACTCTAAGAGTAGAATGCTACCAACACTTAACAAGAATCTACCAAGTTTACTGGCAAATTGACTTAGTAAGTTTGAAATAGCAAAATATGCACATTTATTAGTATTTTCAATATTTAAGACATATTTGTAAGCACCTAACAAGACCATAAGCCAAATGACTCGGAAAACCCCCACTCCAAAAAAAAAAAAAAAAGTTCTCATTCAAAGTTATGCTTCCTACAGAACATAATAGAAACTATATAGTAAGTGTTCCTTATATACCACGTGGATAAATGAACCCACTCCGTTTTGGAGCTAGTTAGTGACCAGTGGCATATACTTGCAAGAGGTTACACGTCAGGAGTAAAATCAAAGGCCACAGAACAAAGTAAAGTAAAATGATGAATAAGTAAAAGACAGGATCATCAAAAACCGTACCATGGAAAACATGATGCCCACTATTAACCAGTGTTTTAATATTTCAGTATGAGAACTTAATGACGATATCTATTCACATGTACTAATTCAGCACACATATATTACTTACCTATACCTAGGCATATAGTAAACACTCAGCAGATATTAATAAATGAGTTAATGCAATAATGATGATAATTATGCTTAGTCACATATAGCTTTCTTTTAGCCACCACACATCAAATTATCTTCATTCTTGGTTTATTCATTCTAAAGTAATTTGTCGAACACCTACTAAGTTCTAGGCAGTAGGACAGGCTTTGGTGACACAGGTGGCTAAGGAGTTCATGGACTAGTGGGGAAGATGGGTAGACAAATGCCATGCTCAGGATGTATTTATAGAAATAGTTACCCAGAGGAATAGCCCTCATTTACAGTATGGCTAGTAGTTCAGAATATTTCTGAAAAGGATCTCCACATACTGTATTACCCTCAGAAAAGCTGGGCAGGATGGAGAGTGCTCTGGCAACCATATTCAAAGAATAAACCAAAAACTTGCTGTTGAGTCAATTCTGACTCATAGTGACCCTACAGGACAGAGTTGAGCTTCCCATAGGGTTGTCCAAATAATAGTTGCTTTAAATATGGGAGCGGAAATAGGTAGACTAGAATCGATGATAAGGAATTACAGGGGGGGCTAATTTGGTTCCAAATAGAGAACTTCCCAATACCAGTGTACATGACCGATGATATAGTCTGTCTTCTCCAGGATAGGCTTATTTACCATCACTGGAGATGGTCAAGAAAAAAAAGCTGGTTTGTTTGTCAGAAACTTAGAGTAGATTCTGTTATGTGTGGCCTGGTAGATCACATGGCCCTAAAAGTCCTTTTTTGCTTATTTTGATTCTGTTATTAGCATACTCTTAAGAAATAGAAGCTGAAAGACTCAATTTACCCTAGCTCTGGCATTTAACACACACCCACTGCCGTAGAGTCAATTCCAACTCATAGCGACCTTAGAGGACAGAGTAGAACTGCCCCATAGAGTTTCCAAGGAGCGCCTGTTGGATTTGAACCGTCAACCTTTTGGTTAGCAGACATAGCACTTAACCACTATGCAACCAGGGTTTCCAAAACTCTGGTCTGGCAGCGGTGGGATTCGAACCCACACCTCCGAAGAGACTGGAGCCTAAATCCTGTGCCTTAGACCACTCAGCCACGCTACCTGTGTGCTCTGGCATTTACTAGCTATGAAATTTTGTTTGACACTCTCAATCACTCTAGGTTTATCTATAAAATATATGAGTTAGGGTAGAAACAGATTAACTCTAAAAAAGTTCTTTTCAATTCAAAATGTCTGTATCTAAGTGTGGAATGTGGATTTCCAAAAAGGAGTACTGGATCATAAAATGTCTAGGGATAAGAGCTTACATACCTTCTTATTCAGGTCCCCTTATTTGCTCAGAATCAAATTAGTAGGAAAGTCAGTCTAAAAAACAGGCCAAATATATCCCTTACAAGAATAAAACTTCAGGGCATTATTATATTTGATTGACCACATAAAGCAAAAAAGAAAAAAAACTACATAGAATGTGTGTTATGCTTGTCTTTAATGAAAGAGGAACAATTAACATAGTCAGGCATCAGAATATCTCTGGAAAACTAGACTCCAAAGTCATTTATCACATGGATTGTCACTCAAGAGTGGAGGACTGAGTGTTTTGGATTACAGGAAAATGTATTGCCTATTTAAAAAGTAAAAAAGTATTAAGAAATATTCATGTATTATAGATTTGCTTACGCTTTTATTCCCAAGTCTGGATATCCTATATTTCATACAGTTTGTGCTTTGGGGTCATTATCATAGGCTTCACTTTTATAAACTTTCTGTTTCACAGCAAGCCCTGGGGCTCAGCAAACATGCTTAGATATTTGTTTCAGTGTGAAAACATAATAAAAGAAGACTTCATAAGCATATGCTTCTTAGGAGGCTTTTACTAGATAAATATGACACAACTAATGCACAGAACTAAGCAGCAATCTGCTACATCCATCTTCAAAGGACAAAGACCATAGCAATCAATACCATATTTACTGTGGTATTTTCCACCTCACAAACATTCCACCCCTCTACCAGTGGTGTCTAAGAAAGGCAGGGTTATTTTTCCACTCATAATTTTCCCTGGCTTCCTACCAATTTTAGTGACAGCAGCAGTGCCTTAAAAAAAAAGAAAAAACAACTCAGAGCAGTTATGAATGTGCAAACTGAATTTAATTAATAATCCTTTGAAGAGAACAAATGGAAGGATACCTAACCACTGTTTCCATAACTCTGATCACTTTTTACTTTTAGTGCTGCAGTGAGGGGGTGACAGTGTGAAGACAATGAGGTGAGTGATGGCAACATTCCCAAAGTTTGAGCACGTAACAAAATGCAGAGCCACAGAGGGGAGCAATGATCCATTTTTGAAAGTAAACAAAATGTGTCAATAAAACGCGGTAAAATTTCCATTATAAAGATGGCGGAAGTGAAGGTACTTAAGAGTTTATTGCCAAGGATAATAAAAAATTGAATTTCAAATTTTCTTTTTCGGTTCTACAGTTTGTGTGTATGTGTGTGTGTTTTAGGTGAAAGTTTACTATGCAAATTAGTTTCTCATTCAAACATTTACACAGTTTCGTGACATTGGTTGCAATCCCCACAATGTATCAACACTCTCCCCCTTTCCCTTTTCACACCATTTCCCCATGTCCATTCGTCCACATCTCCTTTTCCTTCCTGCCTTTTTGTCTTTCTTTTGGGCAGATGTTGCCCATTTCATCTCATATACTTGATTGCACTAAGAATCACGTTCCTCACATGTGTTGTTTGTTTTATAGGTCTATCTAATCTTTGGCTGAAAGGTGGACTTAGGGAGTGGCTTCAGTTCCGAGTTAGCAGGGTGTCCAGGGACCATAGTCTCGAGGGTTCTTAGCCTCTGTCAGACCAGTAAGTCTGGTCTTTTTTTGTGAATTTGAATTTTGTTCTACATTTTTCTCCGGCTCTATCCGGAAACCTCTATTGTGATCCCTGTCAGAGCAGTTGGTGGTGGTAGCCAGGCATCATCTAGTACTTCTGGGCTCAGTGGTGGAGGCTGTGGTCCTTGTGGTCCATTAGCTATTTGGACTGATATTTCCCTTGTGTCTTTAGTTTTCTTCATTCTCCTTTCCCACACATGGGATGGGACCAGTAAATGTATCTTAGATGGCCACTCACAACCTTTTAAGACTCCAGATGCTACTCACCAAAGTTGGATGTAGAACATTTTCTTTATGAATTTTTTATACCAGTTGACCTAGATGACCCCCGTGACCATGGCTGCCAGGCTTCAGCCCCAGTAACTCAGTCGCTCAGGGAGTTTGGATGTGTTTATAAAGCTTCTATGACTTTGTCTTGGTCATGTTGTGCCAACTTCCCCTATGTTGTGCACTGTCTTTCCCTTCACCAAAGTTAACACTTATCTACTAGTATTAATATCACACTCAGGTAAATTTTACTGAAGATCATTCAAAAGTGGCTGCAGCAGTATATCGACAGGAACTGTCAGAAATTCAAGCTGGTTTCAGAAGAGTACTTGGAACCAGGGATATCATTGCTGATGTCAGATGGATACTGGCTGGAAGCAGAGAATATCAGAAAGATGTTTACCTGTGTTTTATTCACTATACTAAGGCATTTGACTCTGTGGATCATAACAAATTATGGATAACATTGCAAAGAACGGGAATTCCAGAACACGTAATTGCGCTCATGAGGAACCTGTATATAGATCAAGAGGCAGTCTTTCAAACAGAACAAGGGGATACTGCATGGGGATACTGCACGGTTTAAAGTCTGAAAAGGTGTGCATCAGGGTTATATCCTTTCACCACACCTATTCAATCTATATGCTGAGCAAAGAATCCAAGAAGCTGAACTATATGAAGAAGAACAGGGCATCAGAATTGGAGGAAGACTAACAACCTGCATTATGCAGATGACACAATCTTGCTTGCTAAAAGTGAAAAGAGCTTGAAGCAATTACTGATGAAGATCAAAGACCACAGCCTTCAGTATGGATTATACCTCAACATAAAGAAAACAAAAACAATTAAACCAATTAACAACATCATGATAAATGGGGAAAAGATGGGAGTTGTCAAGGATTTCATTTTACTTGGATCCAGAATCAACACTCATGGAAGCAGCAGTCAAGAGATCAAAAGACACATTGCACTGGGCAAACATGCTGCAAAAGACCTCTCTAAAGTGTTAAAAAGCAGGGATGTCACCTTGAAGACTAAGGTGTGCCTGACCCAAGCCATGGTGTTTTCAATCACCTCACATGCATGCAGGAGCTGGACGATGAATAAGGAAGACTGAAGAAGAACTGATGCCTTTGAATTGTGGTGTTGGTGAAGAATATTGAATAAACCACATTCAGCCAAAAAACAAAACAATCTGTACTGGAAGAAGTATAAACAGAATGCTACTTAGAAGCAGATATGGCGAGGCTACTTCTCATGTACTTTGCAAATGTTATCAGGAGGAATCAGTCCTTGGAAAAGGACATCATGTTTGGTAAAGTAGGTCAGTGAAAAAGAGGAAGACCCTCAATGAGATGGACTGACACAGTGGCTGCAACAATGGGCTCAAACATAACAACAATTGTGAGGATGGTGCAGGACCGGGCAGTGTTTTGCTCTGTTGTACATAGGGTCACTATGAGTTGGAACTGACTGGACGTACCTAACAACAACTATTTAATTGATGATGTCCCCTCCCCAACCATCAAAGATTTTTTTCTTTCCATTCCATATAAAGTTAAAAAAAAAAAAAAAAAACCCAGTGCCATTAGTTTTTCCATCTTGTTAAAGAATGTTGTTGGTATTTGGATCAGGATTGCATTATATTTGTAGATCACTTTGGGTAAAATTGACATTTTCATAATGCTGGGTCTTCCCATCCATGAACATGGTATGTGTTTCCATCTGTGTAGGTCTTTTTTGGTTTCTTGTGATACTGTTTTGTAATTTTTCGTTGTATAGCTCTTTTATGTCTCTGGTCAGATTTATTCCTAAGTATTTCCTTTTCTTTTTTTTTTCTTTTTATTGTACTTTAAATGAAGGTTTGCAGAACTAGTTTCTCACTAAATAGTTAGTACATATATTGTTTTACGACATTGGTTAAGAACCCCACAAAATGCCAAAACTCTCCCTTCTTAACTTTGGGTTCCCTATTACCAGCTTTCCTGTCCACTCTTGCCTTCTAGTCCTTGACCAAGGGCTGGTGTGCCCCTTTAGTCTCGTTTCATTTTATGGGCCTGTTCAATCTTTCCCTGAAAGGTGGACCTCAAGAGTGACTTTGTTACCGAGCTGATAGGGTTTCCGGGGGCCGTACTCTCAGGGTTTCTCCATTCTCTGTCAGGCCAGCAAGTCTGGTCTTTCTTTTTTGAGTTAGAATTTTGTTCTACATTTTTTCCAGCTCTGTCCAGGACCCTCTATTGTGATCCCTGTCAATTTTATTTTTTAGGGGCAATTATAAATGGTATTGTTTTCCTGATTTCCTTTTCAAAATTCTCTTTGTTGGTGTATAAGAATCCAAGTGACTTTTGTATGTTGATCTTGTATCCTGCAACTTTCTGAATTCTTCTATTAGTTCCAGTAGTTTTCTTGTGGAATCTTTGGGGTTTTCTATGTATAGGATCATATCATCTGTGAATAGGCATAGTTTTACTTCTTCCTTCCCAATTTGAATGCCCTTTATTTCTTTCTCTTGCCTTGTTGTTCTAGCTGGAACTTTCTGCACAATAGTACAAAGGAGTGGTGATAAAGGGCAACTTGTCTTGTTCCCATTCTTGGGGGAATGCTTTTAGTCTCTCTCCATTGAGAATGACGTTAGATATTGGTTTTGTATAGATGCTGTTTATTATATCAAGGAATTTCCCTTCTATTTGTATTTCTCTGAGAATTTTTATCAGGAGTGGGTGTCAGACTTTAACAAATACCTTTTCTGTGCTGATTGAGATGATCATGTGTTTCTTTTATTTATGTGGTGGATTACATTGATTGATTCTCTATTATTGAACCATCCTTGCATACCTGGTATGGATCCCATTTGGTCATGGAGTATTATTTTTTTTTTGATATGCTGCTAAATTCTATTGGCTAAAATTTTGTTGAGAATTTTTACACCTATATTGGTCTCCAATAGATGTATTTTAGATGGCAGCTTGCAAGCTTTTAAGATCCCACAAGCTATTCACTAAAGGACTTAGAACATTTTCCTTATGAACTATGTTATGTCAATTAACCTAGATGTCCCCTAAAACCATGGTCCCCAGCCCTCAGCCCCAGTAACTCAGCTCCTCAAGGTGTCTGGATATGTCTAGGAAGCTCCTATGGCTTTGTCTTGGTCAAGTTGTGCTGACTTCCCCTATATTGTGTGTTGTCTTTCCTTTTACCAAAGTTAACTTTTGTCTATTACCTAGTTAGCGCTTTTCCTCTTCACACCCCTACCCTCCCTCGTAACCATTAAAGATTGTTTTTTTCTGTGTGTAAACCTTTTTTGGGTTTTTATAATTGTGGTCTCATACAGAATTTTTCCTTTTTTGATTGACTTATATCACTCAGAAAAATACCCTCCAGATTCATTCATGTTATGAAATGTTTTGTGGATTCATCATTGTTCTTTATCGCTGTATAGTATTGCCTTGTGTATATGTACCATAATTTATTTATTCATTCATCTGGTGATCAGCACTTAGGTTGTTGCCATCTTTTTGCTATCATGAATAATGCTGCAGTGAACATGGGTATGCATATGTCTATTTGTGTGACGGCTCTTATTTCTTGAGGATATATTCCTAGGAGTGGGATTCCTGGATCGTATGGTATTTCTATTTCTAGCTATTTCTATTTCTAGCCATATCGTTTTCAATAGTAACCCAGACCCAGTGCCATCGAGTTGTATTGTTTTACATTCCCACCAGCAGTGCATTGTTAAAAAGACTCTCTTTTCCCCATTTAATAGACTATGGTCCTTTTTCAAAGATCAGCTGATCATAGGTGGATGGATTTACATCTGGGTTCTTGATTCTGTTCCATTAGTCTATGTGTCTGCCATCGTAGCTGTGTCAGGCTATTTTGACTACCGTGTCTGAGATTAGGTAGTATGAGGCCTCCTATTTTATCTTCAATAATGTTTTGCTTATCTGAGGCCTCTTTCCTTTCCATGTGAAGTTGGTGATTAGTCTTTTTATCTCGTTAAAGAATGCTGCTGATTTTTGGATCAGGACTGCATTATATCTGTACATCACTTTGGGTAGAATTGACATTTTCACAATGTGAGTCTTTCTACTCATGAGCATGTAGGTCTCTTTTGGTTTCTTGCAATAGTGTTTTGCAGTTTTCTGTTTTTAGGTCTTTTATATCCCTGGCCAGATTTATTTCTAAGTATTTTATTGGGGGGGGGGCAATTATAAATGGTATTGTTTTCCTAATTTCCTTTTCGAAGTTCTCTTTGTTCGTATATAGGAATCCAACTGATTTTTGTATGTTGATCTTGTATCCTGCTACTCTGCTGAATCTTCCTATCAGTTCCAGTAGTTTTCTTGTGGAATCTTTGGGGTTCTCTATGTATAGGACATATCATCTATGAAAAGGGCTAGTTCTACTTCTTCCTTCCCAATTTGGATGCCCTTTATTTCTTTTTCTTGCCTTACTGCTCTAGCTAGGACTTCCAGCACAATGTTACATAGGAGTGGTAATAAAGGGCATCCTTCTCTTGTTCTTGTTCTCAGGGTAAATACTTCTAGGCTCTCTTTGTTGAGATTGATGTTGGATATTGGTTTTGTATCAGATACCCTTTATTATGTTGAGGAATTTCCATTCGATTCCTATTTTATTGAGTTTTTTTTTTTTTTTTTTAAATCAGGGATGGGTATTGGACTTTATCAAATGCTTTTCTGTGTTGATTGAGATGATCACATAACTCTTTGCTTTCACTGTATGTATGTGGTGGATTACATTAATTTTCTAATGTTGTGGGTTCCATAGTTTTGTCATCCTTCCCCATTATTATAAATGTACACTTTAGCTACAGTTCTAGAATAAGCTCTATATGTTAAGCATGTCCCTCTGAAAGTTCTCAAGTGTCTTACCAATATTTTATTCTCATGACAGCCCTTCCTGCATAACACACATTCTATGTATTTTTTTCCTTTATGTGGTTAATCTAATAATGTGTTAAATCTTTATTATCAAAACCAATATATTTGTTCTATTTCTTAATCTGACTCTCTCAGTAACTACATCAAATAGTTGATGAGTAATATATAGGGCAGATATTACAGTATATTCAATAGGCAACCACTAGGATTTTTACCTTATCGTCCTTTCAAATAGCCAGAGTGAAAAAAACACATGAGTCTACATGAACTTATAGACGCAGATTAAGGAGACAGCTTCATACTTACTAAAAACTGCTTAAATGATAACATGCATTAGATACAAGCAATCTGGTCTATGAACATAATGAATCTTGGATTTTTTTTTTTTAATTGAGATACTTTCTTCAATTACTTTTCTTATGGTACAACTCCTATGGCTATTTCTCTTGTATTAATTATCTGTCACTTTTTTTTTTCCTGTCTGTCTATCTAACTATCATCTATCTATCCACTACTCATTCATTCAAGAAATATGAGTTGAGTCTTTGCTATGTACAGGTCCAGGACTTGAACTATGGCTACTTTTACAAACAGGGTAAATATGGAGCTGCTCTCAGATCCCAAATCAAACTTCACCTTTACCATTTAGCCTTCCTTCACCTTCTTGTTCAAAACACTGCCACACAGCAAGCTACAATGAAGTTGTTGTCAGCATGGGGAATCACAATGTATAGAAAGCTGGGCAATGTTTAACTCTAAAGACATATATAATTGAATTGCACATGCACCCAACAACCCTTAGGACTCCGACTTCATTGTTATGACACTGATGCCAACTTCATTGTAGACCAGATCTACTGTGTGATCTTATTCACCATTTTGTACCAACAGAAACATCAGTTGTTAATCTGAAGCCAAGTTATTCAAGATTATCTGACTGTAACACATGTACTACTTATACCTCCAACAATATGTCTAGCAAAAGAAGTCATGCCACTGCAAGTTCTAATCCCAAAAAGAAGGTGAGGAAGGCTATAGACGTGGATATAAAGACAAAAACCACTAAGGCCTATGATAATGGAAAGAAAGTTGGCAAAATAGCATGTGAGGAAGGACTGTGTTGTTCAACCATTTCAATAACCGTTAAGGATAAGTATAGGATTTTAGAGGCAGTTAAAGGAGCAGCTGGCATAAAATCAACAATTTTTACAAAGAAGAGACAAGGACCAATACACAAGAGGTATTCAACTTATGTCAGAACCAACTTATGATAGAGTCATCAGAGCAGAACCCCTTCTTAAGTTGAGGACTCTCTGTACTCATTTTTAAATGACTTTACTTAAGCACTTAATTATAGAGTTCTTTACAGAATGATTTAACCTTTTCATTCAACCATTTATTGAATATAGATATATAGATAGAATTCCTCCTCCCATAGAGCTTACTATCTGATATAGTATTTTATCATCTAGATGCTTTACCAGTAGCTGATGGAAGACAATATTTAAGAAGTGGCTAATAAACTCTGCCAGCTCCATAGCTATTAGGACCATTTCTCCTGCCCCTCTTCTTCCTCCTTCTCTTCTTCATCTTCTTTTTCTTACCGTTGTTGGTGTGTTTCTAGTGTCTACTATAATATCAGGCACATAACCCACTGCTGTTGAGTCGATTCCAACTCAGAGCAACCCTATAGGACAGAGCAGAACTGCACCATGGAGTTTCCAAGGAGCACCTGGTGGAATCGAACTGCCAACCTTTTGGTTAGCAGCCATAGCTCTTAACCACTATGTTACCATGATTTCCAATCAGACACATGGTACTTAATAAACACCCAGTGGCTGAAGCAGGAAGAGATTAATTACCCCTTCTCCCTTATCATACTCCCCATCATATCTGTCACTACTATGATTTAACAGAGGCTTTTGAAGAGAGGTACTTTTTTTTTTTACTTTCAGTAGGTATGTTTTTCAATAAGTAGAATTATTTGGTGGAACTCAAAAGTTTGTAGGATGAAGAAATCATTCAATGAATACGTGGATTAAAAAACTCACTCGTGCACTTTTCTTGCCATCACTTTTGGGACTGACATGTATAAAAGTTAAATAATAATCCATAGGAAAAGGTTAGTCTTAAACTAGTTGAGATGCAAGGGATAATGCACGTAAAGTGCTGAGCACCAACCTGGCATACTGGAAGCATTTAGTAAGTGAAAGCTGTAATCAAGGTCCTGAACAATGTAAGCCTACAAGTGAGACTCATAGTACATATTCCTGGGAACCAAAACAACCACAGAAGGATCACGCTTGAGGCAGAGCTGAAGCTCCTAATACCTCAAATTTCGGCATCTGTTATCTCCTCAACATCCCACCACACAAATGTCCCACCACACAAACATAAGAACATTCCACCATTGCAAAGATTCAGTCTTTTAGTTTCACTGCTGATCCCCATTAAAAACAACAAAAAAAAATTTTTTTAATAGGTCCTCAATAAATATTTGTTGAATGAATGAAAAATACTCTCCCCAGCAGTGTAAAAACTGTCCAATATATTTAATCTTTTTCCTGGCTTTCCCTCTTCCCACCTCTAATGTTCAAACGTCTTTGGACTCAAAATGTGGCCCATGGACCAGCAGCACAGCATCACCTGGGCAATTGTTAGAAGTGAAGATTCTCAGGCCTCCACCCTGGAACTGCTGAACTTGGACTGCCATTTTAACATGATCACCAGGAGATTTGTACGCAGCCTAACATATGAAGAACCATTACTGCAAATCACATAAACTCCACTTCCCTGACCCCCCGGCAAGTGATAAAACGTTGGAACCTACTGAGTGGAACCCAAACTAACACCATACTCAAGTTTTCAGGAAAGTGTGTGCTTTCAAGATTCAGGAAGAACGACAGCAGAGTCAGGCACTAGGATTTAATCTCGCTCTATGTCTCTCTCCCTCTATTTCTATAAAAGAAATCAGATTTCACAGAGGAGCAGCACAGAGTCAGAATTTTCTATGCTAAGATCATGAAGAATGCACGAGATCGAGCAACGTTGAGTTCTGTTATACATAAGTTCACTATGAGTCAGAGCTGACTCGACCACAACTTGCAACAACAGTAACATTAAAGATTAGCCAAAGCTACTCTCTTTTATCCGCCTTTCTTCTGCCTCTTTGCCCTCTATCTGACCTCCTTGCTCTTCCTTGTTCATCTCCTGGGAGGGAGAAGGACTCAATATCCATGGAGTATCTGTCCCACGCAGGTGTGTTAGGACAGTTTGCTCATTTAACCCTTATACCAACAAATACAGCCATGGGGAGGGGAGATGGAATCAGGTTCTCAGTCATTCCCCATCAGCACATTCTTCAAAAGTGGCTCCTTTTCAATATTCTAATCAATCTTTGTTGTCATAACTATTGTATGACAACTAGACTTTAGAGGGTAAAAAAATAAGAAAGAAATCATGAAATCCTGGGACAAAATTGTCAAGGAGTGCAGCCTATTTTTAACGACTAGCTCCCCCTTTTAACAGCATTCCAGGGTCTTGCCCAAGTACATTCTCAGCCTTGATCTCTAGCATTTTAAAACCCAGCCACACTTTTGATAACAAACCTAAGAGGTATTTAGCTATTCTCTTTTTACAGAACAGGAAATGAGTTTAGCCTCCTGCCCATGGTTACAGAGATATCCAGCCTCTGTGATTCTATACAGGCCTTCCCATCCTTATTGGGGCAACTCAGCACTGTGTTTCCTCTTCTATGTTCTCCCTTATATCACAGGCACTGGAAACTCAAGGATCCCTGCCAGCAGTGTTCAGGCTTAAATTCCATTAAAGAGAAGCATTTAATGGGATTTGGATGAAAGCAATTGGGATTACAGGGTGTCCTGTGTTTCTGCAAGTTTCCGACTCTATGAAAGCAAGCAGAAAAACTAAGAGCTAGCAAAAGCTTTCTCTGACCTTTGTTTGCTCTGTACTTCCAAAGGTTTTGTAAGCACCCGAGTCCTTCTATTAGAAGCCCTGGTGGCACAGTGGTTTAAGTGTGCAGTTTCTAACTGAAAGGTCAGCAGCTTGAACCCACCAGCTGCTCTGAGGGAGAAAGATGTGGGGCAGTCTGCTTCTGTCAAGATTTACATTCTTGGAAACCCTATGGGCAGCTCTACTCTGTCCAACAGGGTTGCTATGAGTAGGAACCAACTCAAAAGCAACAGCTTTGATTCTGGGTTTAAGTCCTTATATTAAGTTCCTTCTTGTTTGGATGCTTAGAATAGTTTCTATTTTCATCATAAATTTGTTTTCTTTCCCTCCTAATTATGCTTCTTTTCCTTCACCATTGTACCTCCCCTTGCCCCAAATAGATGATTCCCTATTCATATTCTTGGGGGGAAATCTAACAGACAGTCTCTGAGCCTCATGGACTTTTTTTTTTTTTTTTTATAAAGTTCAGATAGGTGAAGGCTGTTAAGGTGGCAGAGTGGTTCATCGCTTTCTTGGCAAAGGAGAAAGGGCTGTATGGCGCACCTAGGCAGGAGAACAACAGACTGTCTCGCAGAGTTTGTGCATTCCATGCATGGAACAGAAAAGGCAGAAAGCTGGGAGCCTAAAAAGTCATGCAAACTGGAGTACTGACCACCTCACAAATGCCTATGCAGATAAATAACTTGATGACCACAGAAAGTCTCCCACCAACAGCTGGATAACCTCTTATATTCCAAAGTCTTAGTGTGCCCTGAAACTGAAATAGATCGCATTTCCCTCCAGCCTTGAATCAGACATTAAATCAAGTTATAGCCACAGAAAATTACATTTCATATACACCCATGAGTTTTCGGATTGAGATTCATACCTGCAACAAAAAACAAGAACTCTGGCTGTTACTTAGGGAGATGCTCTACCCCCTTATTTGAGGCCCAAGCCACCTGGATATGGGCTTTACAACCATTCTTTTCAGTTAGAAGGAGTGGCTTACCCCTCAGTTGGCTGCAGCTTGACTAGCACCGTAAAGAAATAGAGAGGGAATAAGTAGTGGGCGAGGCAATAAGCCTTGGTGGCACGGTTGTTAAGAAAGAGCTCAGCTGCTAACCAAAAGGCCAGCACTTTGAATCCACCAGCTACTCCTTGGAAACCCTATGGGGCCGTTCCATTCTGTCCTAAAGGGTGGCCATGAGTAGGAATTGAC
The DNA here is from genome assembly GCF_024166365.1 of Elephas maximus indicus. NCBI lineage: Eukaryota > Metazoa > Chordata > Mammalia > Proboscidea > Elephantidae > Elephas > Elephas maximus. The sequence continues at coordinate 17,984,992 of NC_064845.1, read as the reverse complement.
TCAATGGCAACCAGATCGTATTTTGGTTTTTTTGATAACTGTTTGGCAGCTAACTGAAAGGTTGGTAGTTTGAACTCACCAGCCACTCCTCAGGAGAAAGATGTGGCTGTCTGCTTTGTAAAGATTACACCTTTGGAAACCCTATGGGGCAATTCTACTTTGTCCTATAGGGTCACTACGAGAGAGTATCAACTCAATGGCAATGGTTTTAATTTTTTTTTGTTTGTTTTCTAGAAATAAGGGGCCTCTTGGTTTAACTGGAATGCATGCCAGCACAAGTCAAAACCCACCGAAGAGGAAAAAGAACTAAGTCAAACTATTGCAATCAGTTAGTCAATGAGCTGCCAAATTCAAAATAGGAAAGGTGTACTGGCTATTTACAGATATATAAAATCTATCACTTAAATTGTGTTTCCTCTATGCCAAGCCTTGTTCTAAATGATTTACATGTTAACCCACAGAATCATTATCATACACCTATGAAACCAAACCAAAAACCAAACATGTTGCTGTCTAGTCAATTCCGAATCATAACAACCCTGTAAAACAGAATAGAGCTGCCCCATAGGTTTTCGAAGGAACACCTGGTAGATTCGAACTAAAGACCTTTTGGTTAGTAGTCGTAGCCCTTAACCACTGCACCACCATGGCTCCACACCAGTGAAGTGGGTTACATTATTAGTTCCATTGTACAGATGAAGATACTGAGGTATATGGCAGTTAAAAAACTTACCCTACGTCCTACTGATGGCTAGTGGCAGTGCTGGGATTTGAACCTAGGCAGTCTAGCTACAGAGTCCACTTGACCAATATGCATTGCTACTTTTGCCCCTGCCCAAAAAAAATAAAACCACCTAGAGTATTTCAATGGTATAACCCCCAAAGGAAAAGATCATTAGGTTCAACTTATTTTAAAGAAAAACAGGAGCAGAGAAGTTAGAGATTTGCTCAGTGTCATATAGCTCAACATATCACTTATTTTTGTTTAATGACAAAAAATACTATGAATCAAATCATTTTGATTTTAATGTTTCCCAAAGAACAAATCAAGTTTTAAACCCAGCCTTTTACAACCTTCCAAGAATTTCACCTAAACTGCTATAAAGCCCATATGGGACCTGAGTGACAGGGTGCCGAGTGGTGTCAGAGGCCAGGTAAGGTTCCATGATGGCTCATCTCCCAGGTGTCTGCGAAGCAAGGCTATGCCAAGACGCCACTTCACAGAAAGACAGTCAAGGAGCTCAGAGAAAAGGAACCCAGGAGACTTCACTGTAGTCATCTAAGAATAAGGGAATGTGACGCTAAGTAAATCTTTTCCCTACTCTTGCTGAAACATTCAGAATTAGAAACCTATACTTTGCAAATGCAATCTTCCTCCTGCTTTATTTATGGTTCATCAATTTCAAAATAAGAGTCCTATGGAAAATTTCTCACCTCCTCCAAAAAGGAAAGGGATGGCTTTAATTCTCCCTTGTTTTTTATTGAGGAATAGCCCCTAACTCCATCACCCATCAGTTTGCTGCACTGTAGTGGCTTGGGTGTTGCTATGATGCTGGAAGCTATGTCACCAGTATTTTATATACCAGCAGGGTCAATCATGGTAGACAGGTCTCAGTGAAGCTTCCACACTAAGACTAAGAAGGAAGGCCTGGCCATCCACTTCCAAAAATTAGCCAATGGAAACCTTACGGATCACAACAGAACACTGTCTGACTTGCTTGCTTTGGACACACCATCAGGTGGGATAAATCGCTAGAGAAGGACATCATGTTTGGTGAAGAAGAAGGACACCAAAGGTGAAGAAGACCCTCAGTGAGATGGATTAGTACAACAGTAGCCCCAGTGAGGGACTTGAACATGCTGGTGACTGTGAGGATGATGCAGGACTGGGCAATGTGTCTTTCTGATATAGATAAGGTTGCCATGAGTCGGAGTCAACTCAGTGGCAGCTAACAACAGCGCCTTATTGTCCCATCTCACTGTCATTTTTAGTTGCCACTGAGTTGATTCAAACTCCCTGTGACAAAGTACCATTAAAGAAAATAAGACCACTTCTACCTCTTAAGTAAAAATAATTAAATTCCTGGCAGGATTAAAATACAAAATCCATCACAAGGGCAAGACAGTGCAACAAGGAAGCTGGATTATTTAGACCACTGGGCATTTAGGGACCTTCCATTGTAATCCACTTTGCTTTGGTTGTGTTGACAGGTCCTGTCGTTGACAGGCTCAGATCTGCTTTATAAAAGCTACTGAATGCAGAACCAGATGACATTATTAAACAAGGTCGCTTACTTGTTTCTAACCTTTTCAATTTCCATCCTAAGAATACTCTCACAGTCTGTACAAAAATAAACATGATGGTGAATATTATGGATTGAATTGTGTCCCCCCCAAATATGGGATGTAAATCCTAGCCTCTATGCCTGTGGTTATAACCCCATTTAGGAACGGGTTGTTTTTGCTAAGTGAATGAGGCAGGGCTAGTGTAGAGTGCATCTTGAGTCAATCTCTTTTGAGACATAAAAGAGATTAAATAAGCAAGACAGATGAGGGAAGAGAGATGCCAAGCCACATGGAGGTCACCCAGGAACAGAAGCTCAAAAAGACAAGGACCTTTCTCCAGATCCCAGAGAGAGAGAAGGCCTTCTCCTAGAGCTGGCACCCTGAATTCAGACTTCTAGCTTCCTAAACTCTGATAAAATACATTTCTATTTGTTAAAGGCACCCATTTGTGCTGTTCCTGTTTAAGCAGCACTAGATAACTAAGACAATGAATATGATGAATCTGCCAACTTATAAAAACATGTTTAAGAGTGAAAATAGAAGCAAGAGGGTAAGTGAACTTATGCTGATTAAGACTGTTGACAAAGCCCTAAAAAACTGAGAGAAATAATTTAAGAAAGGCTAACTTGAGCAACTCTGGTTGGGCAGGAAGAAAAAAATATATATATTAAAACTTTCGCTACCGGAAGCCTGATGTGTTTCGTGCTGAGGAGGAGAAAAAAATTATTTTTTATATGAAATGTGTAACTATTATGATTATCAGGATCCTCTTTATTAAATTACAAAAGAAGAAAAGAAGAAACAGGTTTAAAAATTAAAGTATATAGCCAAGATAGAAGAAACACACATTTACAGTTTTAGACATTTACTTGAATTCCAATGCTTTCTCCAACTAATTCATTAAATTTCAATTTGTAAGTATTCCAACAAAACAGAATTGTGGATGTTACCCAGAAGACACTAAAGGGGAGATATCAAGTCACAAACAATCCAGTCAGATCAAATCATTTTTTCTTTTCCCTTGAACAGGAGCTTGGCTCTGAGGACTTTACACACCCAGAGACAGCTAACTTCAGCATGGATTTTAGACAAACCATGGGATAAATGACACAGTGAGATGGAGGGTAGTGACCAAATCACCCCAGGCCTTCAAGGTTTCCCAATGCTCTGGCAGACGCAAATTTGGCCATGGTACTTACCGCATTAAAATTGGGAAAAAGGTTGACTGCAGCTGCAGTGTCAAGAGAAAAAGGAAGAAACGGTTTAATATCCAGCGATGGCTGCAAAGGAGGGGCTGGTGGACGGACCAGGGCTGGGAGAGCAGGGCTCTGGCATGTACCACCTGCAGAGAGGAGAGAAGAGAGCAGTCAGGGACATCATGCATGGAAAAAACCGCCAAGGTCCCTCTTGAGCAAAAAAGGGCAGTTTTACGGGTCACAGGACATGGAGTTTATTGATCTCAACTGGGAACTAGCCAAATGAGCAGATTTGCCATTAGGCAGAGTAAGCTAGTTGAATGGCTCTCTTTTCTTCAGATTATAGCTATCTGGTCATGTAAATAACAGTTAACATTTCAAAGAGGCAGTCACTCTTCAATCCGGCCTTCCCTTCCCTTTGTTCCCCAATTGCCTCTGAGTTGGGTCAGCTACAAATCTGCTGCAACCAAGATTCCTGGATTCAAAAGAAAAACCCCTCAAATGCACACCTCTCCCTCTTTGAAACCCAACTTCTGCTCAGAAAATACACTCAGTCTGAGTGATTACTTTCCAGGACTGCTCTTTTCCCCCACATCCAGAGCTCTGGCAGCAAGATGACATGAACCTGGCACAGATAAGAAACTCAACTGCAAACACAGGCAGCTGTACCTTACTGCCCTGGCAACTAGAGGATTAAAACCCAGCAAACCCAGTGCAACAAACTGAGTAATCCCTGGGCTGCTCAGCTTTGAGCACTCAAAACTACCTGCCTCCTTGCCAGGTATGGGTAGGCGGAAATTAGAAGGCCACCAATGAGCAGGCTGTGGGACTCATATGGCAACAAAGACGCCCCCTTTGCACACTAATACACAGCCAGCTGTTTTGTAAAGAAGCACACACCTTCACCCCCTGTTATAGGACTCCACTGCGCTCAGAACCTGGAAGGACGAAAGCTCAGCTTCAAAGTTCAAAGTCTCCCATAATTTGGTAACATTCCAAAACATCAATTTGCTGCTAATTAAAGGCTGTTTGAATCCTAGGAAACTGTTAAAATATGCCAGCATTCTTCTAATCTGAAAGGCAAGCAACAGACTGTAAAAACCTGCTGGCGAGAATCCAAGAAGCATGAGGAAAACAAAATGCAGTGAGAGTTTTCTTTTCTCACTGAAGAGAATTCTAGGAGGTGGAAGAGAGGAGAGAAGTTCACATCGATGGCCCTTAGCTGACGCCATCTTGTTCTTAAAGCGAAGTAGAGGGAGGCTCCATATAAATTGCCTTCACACATCTCATAGCCAACTCTCTGGCCAAATGCAAACATCAGGCCATCATCCTCCCTTCAAATGGTTACCTGAATACACGGTAAAAAATTCTGAAAATGATTCCCCAACGGTAAATCCAACCCCATTGGACCAGAGGACCTGCTAACAAATTGGGTGACTTCAGACCTATAACAGAAGCCATCAGCCCAGGGTTTAATTCACAGCACACAAGAGCCATCAGCTCTCCTGCTTCCAGGTCTAAAATCAGCTGGAGCCAAATTAGCAAAAACACTATCTTTCCCCACTGCTTTTACTTCTGTTTTGAAATATTCCTCAACAATGGCAAGGCCAACAACTGACATTTGAGTCAGCAAAACAATTAAAAAAAAAGAAAAGTAGTACAAGGGAAGAAATAGAGAGCAGATGTTAAAACAGAGATAAAAGCAACATATAACAAGTCTGCATTTACCAGAACACACCACAAACTTTCTACTGTCCACCTGGTAGTGGATTAAGGAGCCCTGATGGCACACAGCGGTTAAAGCGCTCTGCTCCTAACCCAAAGGTCAGCAGTTCAAACCCACCAGTCACTCCACTGGAGAAAGATGTGCTTCTGTAAAGGTTTACAGCCTTGGGAATTCTATGGGGCAATTCTACTCTGTCCAACATGGTGGCTATGGGTCCGAATTGACTCCACGACAATGAGTTTGGGGGAGTAGATTGAGTATGGTTGTGCATACTTCCCTAGTAAGGGCATCCAAAAGACTTCAGACCTGCTGAGAGTTTAATACTGCTAGAAGTTTCTCTTTTGATGAAAAGTTAAAGCACCAAAATAAATTTTTGATTGGCTTTTGTTTAGAAAACACAGATAATAAGTGTTTGTTGACATCAGTGGTATGGCTTAACATGTCCATAAATAATAGAAAGCTTCAATAAAAATTTTAAAATATATTCATCTATGACTCAAAGTCATGTTTTATAAAGGATATTCATATATATCCATTACCTTGTTTAATCCTAACATTGCCAAAATTAGGTAAAGGGTAAAATAAACTCATGGAGAGAAAAAGTAAGTTGATAAGCTTTTCAGCTCTTTATGTTGCTTCCACAGAAAACTTCAAGGCTTATAGTCATAAGACTGCAATTTACAGGGCTGTATTTCATTATTTTTTCAAGTTCAAGGGATTCAAAGAAGTTAAGCTCAAGCTCCTTTTTTATCCAGTGCACTGAGAGGCACAACAAATAAATATATGTTGATTCTTATGTGACGTGAAGTTAGTTGTACTCTTTTTCCCTTCTCTCTTTTTCCAGGATATGTATTTCGTTTATACTTATACGTACAACTCAAAGCCCTCTCTCAACATTACAACCAAATTGTCCATCAGAGAGGATAAAAAACACTAGGGATGAATTGAAAGATTTTAGGAAATTAGGAAAAATATTTGCATGTAAGTCTTCCTACTTGCTTGAAGACAGAAAGCCTAGAATATGAGTGAAAATCAGAGGACATGTGACTACATATTCTTTGGCCTCTTGCTAGGCAAATATAGCTGTAGTGAATGCTGTGGTGTGCTCCCCAGATGCCCCTCTACAGCTGAGACACTCATTTCCCCAGCTTCTGAGAGATTTGGTGGCAGATGGCTCTGATCTGAGACTCTATTTGAAAATGGCCCTGGGCCAAAGGGACCTGCCTCATCCAAGTCATGGTCCTTTTCCAGGAGGAGAAGTTGGTGTCTCCACTGAATGACTGATCAATGAAGGGGCTTAATGGCTTTTCCACTTGCCTCAAAGCAGGACAGTGCTAAAGTGCTATTTGAGCTCTAAAGTGCCTCATAAAATCTAGAATAGGCAGAGGCCTCTGTTGTGATTGAATCCCAGTTCACCTTCTCCCTCTGCCAAATCCTATATCCCTCACTCCTCACAGGTGGTGTCCCCAAGAGCTGTCCCAAATAAAGCCTCAGAGTCTGCTTCCACAGGAACCTGACCTGTGACACCAGATATAATTTAGGATTACGAGGCTAATTAATGAGTCTAAGTGAAATACTCAATTACTTTACTCTAAAAATACTGTAGATGCTTGCCTCCAAATCTATAGTACTGACATTGATATACAAAATTGAGGTTACCTCTTAAGAATTATCTGTGACTAACATTTTTGCTTTTAAAATTTAGTTAAAACCTGAACTATTTCACTTGTACCAAACTGTACATACTCAGCAGCAAGGATACTATTTGCAAATAGTGTAAAATATGTTCTTTGAGATAATAGCTATTTCATTCCTTCATTATTTTAGTAGAAACTATTGCATTTGTAATATGACTATGATTATTATCATTTTGTTGCTGTTGTTGTTGCTGTTAGGTGCCATCGAGTCGGTTCTGACCCATAGTGACCCCATGCACAACAGAACGAAACACTGCCCATTCCTACGCCATCCTTACAATCATTGTTATGCTTGAGCTCATTGTTGCAGCCACTGTGTCAATCCACCTCGTTGAGAGTTTTCCTCTTTTCCGCTGACCCTGTACTCTGCCAAGCATGATGTCCTTCTCCAGGGACTGATCCCTCCTGACAACATGTCCAAAGTATATAAGACACAGTCTCGCCATCCTTGCCTCTAAGGAGCATTCTGGCCACACTTCTTCCAAGACAGATTTGTTCATTCTTTTGGCAGTCCATGGTATATTCAATATTCTTCGCCAACACCACAATTCAAAGGCATCAATTCTTCTTCAATCTTCGTTATTCATTGTCCAGCTTTCACATGCATATGATGTGATTGAAAATACCATGGCTTGGGTCAGGCACACCTTAGTCTTCAGGGTGACATCTTTGCTCTTCAACACTTTGAAGAGGTCCTTTGCAGCAGATTTGCCCAATGCAATGCGTCTTTTGATTTCTTGGCTGCTGCTTCCATGGCTGTTGATTGTGGATCCAAGTAAAAGGAAATCCTTGACAACTTCAATCTTTTCACCATTTATCATGATGTTGCTCATTGGTCCAGTTGTGAGTTGTGTTTTCTTTATGTTGAGGTGCAATCCATACTGAAGGCTGTGGTCTTTGATCTTCATTAGTAAGTGCTTCAAGCCCTCTTCACTTTCAGCAAGCAAGGTTGTGTCATCTGCATAACACAGGTTGTTAATGAATCTTCCTCCAATCCTGATACCCCGTTCTTCTTCATATAGTCCAGCTTCTCAGATTATTTGTTCAGCATACAGATTGAGTAGGTATGGTGAAAGAATACAACCCTGACACACACATTTCCTGACTTTAAACCAACTGGTATCCCCTTGTTCTGTCTGAACAACTGCCTCTTGATCTATGTAAAGGTTCCTCATGAACATAATTAAGTGTTCTGGAATTCCCATTCTTCGCAGTGTTATCCATAGTTTGTTATGATCCACACAGTCGAATGCTTTTGCATAGTTAATAAAACACAGGTAAACATCCTTCTGGTATTCTCTGCTTTCAGCCAGGATCCATCTGACATCAGCAATGATATCCCTGGTTCCATGTCCTCTTCTGAAACTGGCCTGAATTTCTAGCAGTTCCCTGTGGATATACTGTTGCAGCCATTTTTGAATGATCTTCAGCAAAATTTTGCTTGCATGTGACATTAATGATATTGTTCTATAATTTCCACAATTGGTTGGATCACCTTTCTTGGGAATAGGCATAAATATGGATCTCTTCCAGTCAGTTGGCCAGGGAGCTGTCTTCCATATTTCTTGGCATAGACAAGTGAGCACCTCCAGCACTGCATCTGTTTGTTGAAACATCTCAACTGACATTCCATCAATTTCTGGAGCCTTGTTTTTCATCAATGCCTTCAGAGCAGCTTGGACTTCTTCCGTCAGTACCATCGGTTCCTGATCACATGCCACCTCTTGAAATGGTTGAATATCGACTAATTCTTTTTGGTATAATGACTCTGTGTATTCCTTCCATCTTCTTTTGATGCTTCCTGCGTTGTTTAATATTTTCCCCATGGAATCCTTCACTATTGCAACTCGAGGCTTGAATTTTTTCTTTCCCACGTGTCTGTCAGTTTGTCGTACTGTGGGGGCTTGTGTGTTGCTATGATGATGGAAGCTATGCCACTGGTATTCAGATACCAGCAGGGTCACCCATGGAAGACAGGTTTCAGCTGAGCTTCCAGACTAAGACAGACTAGGAAGAAGGACCCGGCAGTCTACTTCTGAAAAGCATTAGCCAGTGAAAACCTTAGGAACAGCAGTGGAACATTATCATTTTACTTATCATAAAACATCTTGATAAAAATATCAAAGTATATAAATATTTCTATAAGTTAAAAGTTGTTTTCTTCTTATTGTCTACCAACAGTGTTGCTTCAACAAATACTAATATTCGTAATTTGAGGAAAGCAATGAAAAGTCTCCATGGGGTAAGGGTTAAAAAAGATATAAACTCGTACCCTTTGTATTTGATACTCTGCCTATATCTGTTGTTGTTAGTTGCCACTGAGTCACTTCCAACTGATAGTGACCCTATGTACAACAGAGCAAAACACTACCATATCCTGCACCATCCTCACAATCGTTGCTATGTCTGAGCCCATTGTTGCAGCCACTGTGTCAACTGACCATGGTTAGGGTCTTCCTCTTTTTTACTAACCCTCTACCTTACCAAATAAGATGTCCTTCTTCAGGGACTGGTCCCGCCTGATAATATGTCCAAAGTACATGAGACTAAGTCTCACCATCCTCGTTTCCAAGGAATGCTCTGCCCATCCTTCTTTCAAGACAGACTTGTTCATTCTTCCAGCAGTCCACGGTATATTCAATATTCTTTGCCAACACTGTAATTCAAAGGTGTCAATTCTTCTTTAGTCTTCGTTATTCATTGTCCAGTTTTTGCACGCATATGAGGTGGCTGAAAATACCATGGCTTGGGTCAGGCGCATCTTAGCCCTCAAAGCGACATCTTTGCTTTTCAACACTTGAAAGAGATCTTTTGCAGCAGATTTGCCCAATGCAATATGTCCTTTGATTTCTTGACTGCTGCTTCCATGGGTGTTGATTCCAAGTAAAATGAAATCCTTGGCAGCTTCAATATTTTCTCCATTTATCATGATGTTGTTTATTGGTTCAGTTGTGAGGATTTTTGTTTTTATTGAGGTATAATCCATGAAGAAGGCTGTGGTCTTTGATCTTCATCAATAAATGCTTCAAGTCCTCTTCATTTCAGCAAGCAAGGTTGTATCATCTGCATATCACAGGCTGTTAATGAGTCTTCCACCAACCCTTATGCAACACTCTTCTTCATATAGTCCAGCTTCTCAGATTATTTGCTCAGCATACAAATAGAATAAGTATGGTGAAAGGATACAACTGTGACTCACATCTTTCCGGATTTGAAACCATCCATTATCTTCTTGTTCTATTTGAACGACTGCCTCTTGGTCTATGTACAGGTTCCTCATGAGCACAATTAAGTGCTCTGGAATTTGATTCTTTGAAATGTTATCCATAATTTGTTATGATCCACACAGTTGAATGCCTTTGCATAATCAATAAAACACAGGTAAACATCTTTCTGGTATTCTCCACTTTCAGCCAAGATCCATCTGGTACCAGCAATGATATCCCTTGTTCCACATCCTCTTTTAAATCAGGCTTGAATTTCTGGCAGTTCCCTGTCAATGTACTGCTGCAACCATTTTTTTTTTAATTATCTTCAGCAAAATTTTACATCATGTGATACTGGTATTGTTTGGTAATTTCTGCATTCTGTTGGATCACCTTTCTTCAGAATGGGTGCAAATATGGACCTCTTTCAGTTGGCTGGCCAGGTAGCTGTCTCCCAAATTTCTTGGCATAGACTGCCTATATCTAGCACTACATATTTCATAGCCTATGCAATTTTGATTTATTCCCAGTTTTAACAAATTTGGCTATTCTGATTTTAGAGCAATTGCTATCTCTCTATAACAAATTTCCTATATTTCACTCAAGTCAACAAATTAAAAACATTCACTGAGTACAGAATAGCTATAAGAAATTGAGTAAGAGATGGGATAATATGGTAAATAAGATTAGGTCAGTGGTCATTAAAACTCACCAAACTCTTCTCTTTCTCTTTTTTTTTTTTTTTTTGGTGTTGATTGCTGTTGGTTAATATTGAGAACTGAAATGGCAAATAATGAACAACAGTGCAAACATATTAAACAGTACTTTGGTCTATTCACAAGACAGCTGTGTATTCACGAAAAGTACTCTTTTGTGAGTTTGAAAGAAAAAAAAAATTCTAGAGTAACCTACCCATATTTGTTAATAGAGGCTGTCTGAGAAAGTAAGACACATCCACTTCAGAAGTTTGCCTTTTCAAAAGCAAAGTTAAGATGGAAATTTGGAAGTTTCTGTTGTAATAATATATACAGATACATAGGAATTCTAAGCCAATGGTTCTCAGTTGAGAACTTGTGGTGTTACACACAATGTATATAAAGTGTCTAGCCCAGCGCCTGGCCACCTGACACTCACTAAGTGAGGCACTGTCTCTTCAATGACCATAAGTAACTTTTAAGGCAGCTGTTCAGGCCAATTCCAAGTTCAGGCTCTCTAAAAGCAGTCAGTCAAAATAATTTTAAAAGGACACAGTACCTTCCCATTCTTCAATTTATTTTGACCCCTACAGGAGGAGGACACTCACAATATAAGGTAACTTTGTATATCAATATTTTGAAATATTCCTGGAGAGAGGGGTGATGTTCTTCCCATAATACCACACTTTTCACCTGGAACTTCTTCACTTGATCCAGCTAGAGTTCATCAAACCGTCACAGACATCCTGTTTGACAGTTTAACCTACTACTTAATCTTTCACTTCCCCAAATGACAAAACTGAAGTTCAAAATGATCAGGGGTTTTTGCTGTTAAATATTCATGCCAGTGTGTGCCTTGGAACTGGGAATTGTTAACAGAATATTTTTTAAATCTGTGTTTACAGGAAGCTGAACAAATTTCTGATTTCTCCAATGGGAGCAAGACTTTCTATTGTATCTTTTTCCTTCACCATCAACTTAGTAATATTTATATATATTAATATATTAGTATTTATATATTGAATATGTGTATATGTGTGTGTATTTCAATGATGAGCCATGGTTAAACTACTGAACTGCTCAGAATAGTCATACTCAGCAGGAAAATATCTGATAATTTTGTAGAATTTTGGATCCGATGTACTTACTTTTGATACGCAACTAATCTGATACTCATGGGAAACTGCTCCCATCCATTTACAGATAATTTCAATTAGAATTCACCATGACCATGGAGGGGAGTGGTGGACTACAGGAAGTCAAAGTCAATGTGATAGTGGGCATAAAAAACTAGAGCTAATACTACTCATAGGAAGGAGAACAAAAGGACGGACTTGGACCCTTAAGGGAAAACTTGAATTGACATAAAACATCTGCCATGGAGTGCTCTAGTTTAAAATTGGCAGGCCAGGGTGGGACTGAGAGAAAATAACTAAATTGTATAAATCTACAGTGTAATTGACATGGACAGGGCCTGCTCGCCTCTTAATACCTTTAAAACTCAAAACAATTCTGCCAGGTATCTATGATACCCAATTTACAAATCAGAAACCAAGGCTGTAAGAAGCTAAATGCATTATCTAAAATTACATAGGTCATAAATGGCACTTGATGGAATTTCACAATTTTCAACGCACTGATTCAAAGAGCTTTTCACCTAGAACAACAACAAAAACAAAACCAAACAATAACAGAAAAGAACAATTCACAGAGTGAGTTTTATCACATTTGGTAAGCCTGCTATGTTACAGCCAGAACATAAAGCACTAAAAACAGCAATACTGTGAGAAGTTTTTATTCTTGTTTTTTTTTTTTTTTAAAGCAGACACATTCTTTGCAAAGATGATGACACAAAGGAATATTCAGTATTTATCACTGATATTTATCTACCATGGGAACATGCTGACACTATTCTACACTGGAAGAAGATTCAGAAAGACACAGATATCACATTAAATGTGTTTCAAAAGCCCTGGAGTTTACATTCTTTTGCATCTACTTGCCAAACCAGAAAAATAAACATCCACTTGTTGTATCCCTTTGTGTAGTTGCCTCTCAGAACAACTCAAGGTTGCTGTTTGGGGATTACAATGGGCAGTTTTGTTGTTGAGATAATTTCTGACTCCTTGGCTGGGAAAATTATGTTTATCATGTTTCCTTAAACCTCAGGGATCCACACTTCCATTCAGTCCCTATATCTGTGTAAATGCTGTTACCAACAGAACGATAACACCAGCAACTTTTTTTGAGATAAAATTTAAATTAAGTGTGACTTTGTCGCAATTTTGCTTTTATTGCTCTAATTTTTTCCCTCCGTTTGGAATTGCTGATTCTCTGAAGACTTTTGTGCTGAGGTAGAAAGTGCTGGATCCGCTTTCTAAAACCTAGAAGATGAGCTCAGCTGCTAAATGAAAGGTTGCAATTTCAAGTCCACCCAGGGAGTCTCAGAAGAACGGGATGCTGATCTACTTCCAAAAGATTAGCCATTGAAAACTCTATGGAGCACAGTGCTACTCTGACACACATGGGGTCACCGTGAATGGGAATCGGCTCCATGGCAACTGTTTTTTTTTCTTTCTTTCTTTCTTTTTACTTATTTATTGTTTAACAGAGGTCCTAATTGGTGTACAATGTCCTGTCTTTGACAGATGAACTCAAATGTCAAAACTAGGTCTACAAGATCTTGCCCAAAAGAGCAAGTTGGCAGCACTAATTCACACCAAATGGTGACTGCTGTCTCACACACTCTGCTCTTGACCACAGAGAGGAATGAGGTGGGAATGGGAGTATGAATCAGGAAAATGGAGCACCACACAGGAAACAATGATTCAAAACCATTTTCCAAGTCTCTGGCCGGTGACTCGATCTTATTCATAAAGGAAAACACATGTGAGTGATCCAGGTTTTCCTTTTGCCCAAATTCTTCACTCATTTTAATTTCTGGTATTTAAATACACCAGGAAACCATCTCAAAACTCATTTTGGATAGAAGCTAGGAAAGAAGGAAAGGCTAATTTTGCTCTCTGTCGCTGTCACTGAATGTCATCATCACAATTAAAATGCTGCTACCACCCTGAACCAAGTCTTCACTGAGAGGAAAATGGAATCTCTCATTTATTTAACTAACTTTTGTGACTGATTCACAGTGTCTGGGAAACATTTGACAAGATTCCGTTAGCAGTGGCAGGTAAGGAGTTTTAAGTACTCAACCTCAAATCTGCCTCTATGTCTCAACAGTGCATAAGACAGGTATCTGCCTCACAAAAAATCAGAAGTTTCCCTTGAAAAATACTCTCAAGTCAGCAGTCAGTGCTATCAAACAAAGCTGATCTAGTGCTGGGCTGTCCAATATGGTAGTTACTAGCTACATGTGCTATTTTAAAACTAAAATAAAGAAAAATTAAAAATTCAGTTGCTCAGTCATGTTAGCTATACTGTAAATGCTCAATAGCCACATATGGCTAGTGGCCGCCATTTTGAACATCACAGATAAAGAACATTCTCATCATCACTGAAGTTTCCATTGGTCAGCGCAGCTCCAATGCAAAACCAGCAGCCTAAAGCAACTCATAATCTACAGATAAGGTACCTGATGCAATCTGTTTCAGAATGCATTGCTGTTAGGAAAGAAATTCTGGCTTTCTCCTCAGTAATTCTCCTTTTAGGATCAAGACGGAGTGCTATATCACAGTTAATCGTGTCCACTGTCTTAAGCCAGAAACTGCTGGGATCATGCTCTTAGGATTTTGTACTATATATAGCAGCCTTTGAATCTACACAGAGGTCCCTTGGAAGAAAAGCCTGGCAACCTATTTCCAAAAGGTCACAGACTTTGAAAAACCTACGAAGCACAGTTTTACTCTGAAGCACATGAAGTCATCATGAGCCAGAATCCACTCAACAACAGCTGTTTTTTTTTTTTTTTTTTTTAATAGCTAGGTACCCGTGTTGACTCGTTCGTCAGTTTGTCGTATCGTGGTGACTTGCATGTTGCCGTAAGGTCAGATGCTATGCTTCTAGTACTGAAAATACCAGCAAGGTCACTCATAGTGGACAGGTTTCAGTGGAGCTTCCAGGTAAGACAGGCTTGGAAGAAAGGCCTTCCAAAGATTAGCCAATGAAAACCTTATGAGTCACAACACAACATTGTCTGACTCATCTGCTTTGGTCACATTTTCAGGAGAGATCAATCACTGGAGGAAGACATCATGTTTGGTAAAGATGAGGGCCAATGAAGGTGAGGAAGACCCTCGGTGAGATGGATCGGCACAATAGCCTCAACAATGGACTTGAACATGCTGGCAGTTGTGAGGATGCTATAGGACCAGGCAACATTTTGTTCTGCTGTACATAAGGCTGCCATGAGTCGGAGTCAACTGGATGGCAGCTATTATCTGTCCGTCCATCTGTCTGTCTATCTATCCACCTATCAATAGTTAAACCACTGGACAGCCAGAAAGGATTAGTTCCTTTCATTTCTAGAGATAACAATGGCCAATCTATGAATTTTCATGTGTGATCAATGATAATAATACTCAGATGGCAACCTATCTTTTAAATACTGAAATATTAATGAATAATGAGTATTTTGGAAGATATGATACCATGTCTTCAAACCAAGAATGCAAAATGCCATTCCTGGGGCAAATAGGTGTTTACTAATATCTGATAATCTTTGAGAGTGTTATCACAAGGCTTTTATTTCACTCAATGAACTGTCACAATTCAGGGTCTCCCTAACAGCCAAATATTTAAACCAAGCTAAAAGAGGCAGTAAAACCTGCCTCACTGCATCTAACTCTCAGGGTAGTCTGGCTCATGATATCTAGGCTATGGTCACCTCACTCTTTAAGAGAAAAACAGATGCTGAAGTCTTGTTTCTATCCTTTCATTTGGGACCTGGCTCTGCACCTGTGAAGCGGGGCATGCGGTTCTCTCACAGCCTAATACACACCTCCTTTCCCCATTTGTCCCCATGATGTAACTGTGTTATATTATCTGTCTCAATTCCCGGTACCTGTCAGTTTGTGTAGGCACTAAATCTAATCCAAGGCATAAATGAAACTTTTCTTGAACTGAAGTGGTTCAGTGTAGTTTTCCCAGTACCATCAGGTGAGGTAAGAAAATCATACAAATTAAAGAACATCTTTGCTTGTCTAACTAAAGCATCCTCATTATATAGATGGTGAGGCTATGTTAGAGAACAACTGAGGAAGAACAGGTCTTGGAGAAGGTTACAAGCTCAGTTTGGGTATAGTGAGTTTGAGGTCTAAGTGGAAATGTGGAGTAGACCATTGGATATGCAGTAAATTACATTCTGAGGGCAGACTGGAGAGTAATTGGTTAGTAACTGAAACCATGGACATGAAAAAGATTTTCTTAGGAAAATGTAGAACAAAGAGAGGTGGACCAAGCACCTGAGGATCTGTAGCCCTGTCAAGAAGATGAAGGACTGGCAAAAGACAGAGACAGGCAAGGGGGAGAATGTGGACTCCAGAGGCAAAGGGAGAGATTGTTTCAAAAAGAAAGAGAGGTCAACGTTGTGTAAGGCTGTGGAGGGACTGAGTCAGATGGCAATGTTCGCTAGATTTAATATCTTGGAGATTTTTGGTGACCTTTATGAGTCATGTACATGCAGTCATTTAAGTGAGTCACATCACAGAGAAGCCATTTTTGAGGAGGGTTAAGAATGAATGAGGATTTTAAAAGGGAGAGATGTGGGGACAGTTATTTTGAAAATTTTGATTGGGAAGTAAAAGCAGTCATGTGCTGCATGACGTCCATTCAGACAACATCCAAGCACATATATATTTGTGGTCCCATAAGGTTATAATAGAGTTTAGACATTTCCATCAGAGAACAGGACATAGCAGACTTAATACTTAAGAAACACTTCCAAACCGAGCAATGTTTTCACGAGCATCACAAAGTAGTGCATGTTTTCATTACTACAAATTATTGCATGTATTTAACTCAAATTTTTAATATGTTTTATAGCAGTCTGTTCTTAAGTATGAGTTGTCCATAAATTGGACTTTCATAACCTGGGGATTGCCTGTATATAATATGGTGTTCGTACAACGTCCAAATAACATAACGGCCTATTTCAAAGAACATATCATGGACGTTAAGCGATGCAAAGCTGTAGATATAGAATACTACGTTGTTGTCGAGTTGGCTCCAACTCTATAGATAGTGGTAAAAAAAAGTTTCATAGTTATAGAAAGGAACTGATTCAATCTGGAATATCTGTTATAATGGTAAGTTTTGATAGCAATTAGTTCTAGAAAATTTGAGTCAGAACTCATTAGAGCTTACTCAGCATTGTAATTTGTATTAATCTATGTTGCACCCACCACCCCACATACTCTCTCAACCTACATTAAAATATGGCCAATAGCCAATAATCTATTCTTGATTCAGGAAGTGGCTCAGTATCACTTACTTCATTAAGTACCTTCTGGCCATCTCCATACAAAGGTCACACTTTGGTTCCCTGTCCTACCCTGTATAGGCTTCCATCTGAGCACACTATGGCACTTACTTACTTCTGTGTTTGCCTACCCACATGAGGGTGTTAGTTCTTGAAGAAAACATCTATTTTATTCTTCCCTGTCTTCTATGTGTTAGGGGACTACTTGTATTTGAAGCCCTGGTGGTGCAGTGGTTAAGAGCTCAGTTGCTAATCAAAAGGTCAGCAGTTCGAATCCACCAACTGCTCCTTGGAAACCCAGTTCTACTCTGTCCTATAGGGTCGCTATGAGTTGGAATTGACTCAATGGCAACGTGTTATACCTATTCAGTGATTTGCCATTCTTTTTTTAGGAATAGATGGATAAATGGATGAATAAATGAATGAATTTGAATTAAAGCCTGCTGAGATGTTGTACCTCCTCTTCTACTATGCCTAACTTAACGATCCTATCCATTTAAAAAACGAGCAACTTTCCTGAAGACACAAAAGGGTGCTAAACAATCAGAGAGTTTACTGAAATGCATTACTAAAAGGTGAGGAACAGTTTATTTTATTTATTTATTTTTTACAGATTTTCAGTCCAATTAAGCTTCTATTGTTGATTTTTTCTTTAAGAAAAATAAGCAAATGGCCTCAACATAAAAAGCCCTCGTCTTTTTATATGATGTTTTAATTAACAGTTTTTCTCTCTACATATGTTTCTTAAACTTGGATTTCATTTTTAGGTGTTAATTTCTTCTTTCCTTGTAAACAGCTCCCCTCTCCTCCACAGGCATAAAAGCAGTAATATTTCTGCTCCTATACACTGGGCAGGGACCATGGTGATGCAACAGTTAAGCACTCAGCTGCTAACCAAAAGGTAGACAGTTTGAATCCACCTAGCAACCCCCAGAGAGAAAGGCCTGAAGATCTGCTCCCATAAAAGTCACAGCCAAGAAAACCCTTCATGGTGTAGCTGTGAATCAAAAACAACTCAACAGCACCCAACAACAACATACATACAATTGGCATTGAGCCGGGCACTTTTATGTGGTATTATCTCCTTTGGTCCTTCAAGATTCGTGTGGATAAGGAAACGGTGCAATAGACAGGTTAAGACAATTGCTTGAAGTCGCACATACAAGAAGCGGTAAAGTCAGCATCCATCACCAGAAATTCTGTTTCTAGAGTGTCAGCTCTTATATCTATAGTTTATTCAGAGGTAGCCATTTTTTTTTTTTCTATGAAAGGCAGTAGAGAAAAACATTTCTATAAACAAAATGCTGATTTCAATTAAACTTCGCCAAAGCAAATCAAATCAAGAGACACTCACTGGTAAGCACTGGGTTTTATAAGAAGCAATTTCACACGTTTCTTCCCTCCACTGGGATTTATAATCTACTATTTAGAGATTATGTATATATTGAGTCTACCAGACACCATGCATTAGTCTAAAGGCCTCAGATTTTTATTCTATTTGAATTAACTTTATTGGCTCAGTTTTCCCTTTCATTTTGTCTATGGAGTCCAGAGGAGCAAAGCAGAAATTAGATTTATATCCTTCATTATTAGTCCAATTGAACATAGCGGTAGTAACTCCTAGAGCATTCACTTGATTGCGAATATTTTAATTCAATGTTTCATTGTGACCGTTTTCAAATTTTAGTCAAAGATACTTAAAGAGGAGGAATTTCCTTTTACAGTAGCCATGGCACAAAATTCCTAGGAAATCCCACTGGAGTTGCCATTGGGTAACATTTACAAATAAGAGAAGAGAGACTATGTCACTAACACGAAATTAATTAAAATGCATTGGGAACAGTGAAGACCACACTTATGCCATATTTTATTTCTTTTTCTTTTTTTTCATACTTATGTCATCCCAAGGGGCCAACACTAAGCACATCCCAGCATCCACTGTATCCATTAGATCTCAACGTTTAGGAACTGTGAGTTCTAGTTTCCACCGCTTTGGTGAACCTTCTTACAACCTCAATAAAAACACAAAAAAAATTTAAAAAATACTCATTTCAATTTCCCCAGGAACGTTCCCTGCAGAGTTGACGTGTGCTCTGTTTAGTCTCAGACTCTGTGTGATTGTTTCTCCTGGCAGGTTTTCCTTAAGACAAATCTAATTTTATATTTTCTTTTAATTCTGAAACATTTGGTGCTTGCAAAAGATGTAAAATCAGTTACTAATGGAATCGCAGTAATTGTGGGATCCTGAAAACGATTTGGTTTAAACGGAAGAGAAATAAAACACGGATTAAGTGGTTGCAAGCAAGGAAACACACCTTATCATTTTTTATTTTTATAAGAAATCCTGTCATTTTGAACCCTGACTATACCCTAGTTTCTACGCAAGATGGCTTTACATACTTTATGTAAATAATGAGGACAACTTTGTCCTCATTTTATAGATACAGAAAAAGAGACTTATTGAGAGCATTTTACTCTGGAAAAACCACTTCGTTAAATGGTAGAGCTGAGAAGAATTAGAAGCTAGAGATGTCTGACTCCAAAGCTTAACATTTTTTGATTATATTACATCCCTCTCCTTATAAATGCCTACCAAGTTCATTTTTCAACAATTTGAAAGAGAAATTAATGGGAGCAGAAATTGCCTCTGAGAAAGGGTCTAAGTTTTCACATTCCAGTAGCCAGGAGGCAGCAGGTACAGGGTTTACAAATCCAGAAAACAGAAAATACTCATAGCCCCAAAGAGGAGAAAGTCATCCTACCAAGGTTATAAAGCCACAGCCAGAATGCAACACATGATGAAAAGGGACATCTACAGTGTGACAAAATAAAACAGATCATAAAAGACTGCAATTAAACACAAGGATAAAAGCTAACCTAAAATGAAGGGGGAGCAGATAATCAGTGGAAGATATCGTTGCTGGGAGCCATGTTGGTGGGGATGCTGAGTATTAAAGGCTAACTCTGACATGGACTAACAGAGCATCCCTGAGCTCAGAGAATCCCCAGCACTGACCAGAAGTGCAGGATCAGAGGCCAAGACAAAGCAGGGAACACAGATTTTTTTTTTTTTTTTTTTTTTTTCGGTTGCCATCCTCATCTTCTTGTATATTGCAGACTTAACTATGCAGATCCTTGACTCCACAGGAAATCCTGGTGGCACAGTGGTTAAGAGCTATGGCTGCTAACCAAAAGGTCAGCAGTTGGAATCTACCAGGCACTCCTTGGAAATCCTATGGAGCAGTTCTACTCTGTCCTATAAGATCGCTATGAGTCAGAATCAACTCGATGGCAACAGGTAAACTCTACTATTTTTTGTTGCATATATATTATCCATATATGTTACATACATACTATTATGATTATCAATGATGCCAGAAGACGCATAAAATCCTTTGTAATTATTGAAGACAGTTGGAACAATTCTTATGATTTTCTTACACCAAGCCATTTGACAAAGTGTTCTGCCTTCTTTTGTTTAAAATCTGAGGAAAAGACTAAGAAAAGACATCTGAATTTTTCTGCCAAGGCTTGCCCAGGTTATGAAGATAATTGGAGATTTGCACTTGCTCTTCAGTAAGTAGGAGGCTTCCCCTCCTAGGCTTTCTGCAAGAGCAAGTGTTGATGTGGTAAATGTTTTTTTCTGAGATCTCTTCATGATTCCTCTGTGATTAAATATCTTGAGAATAAACTTTTTTTTTTTTTTTTAATAGCTGCTTTTCCTTATTGATCTGTTTTAGGCAATGGAAATCTGTGGAGTGGTCTGATCAATGTAATCCTAAATAGCTATGTGAAAAACAAAAGGACTGCTGACTCTAAAGGGAAACTTGAGAAGGAGCTTTGATCATAAAGAAAAAAACCAAACCCAGTGCCATCGATTCGATTCTACTGAGAATCTGAGTTAGTCTCTTCAAATTCATGGGCCTGTTTGCCTTCAATTGTAAAGATTATTTTCTGCTTTTGAAAGGAAATTAATCCCAAAGGCTGAACAAAACAGAATGAGTCAAATTGCTTTGAGCAGGAATGCCTGCTGAGACTGGAGAGAAATTCTGTAAGAAGCGTGGCCTCTGAAATTGGCACAGCGTTTTCCTGAATGATTCTGATATGTCCTGCATATAGTTTTCAGAAGTCATTATACCTGCCAGGTTCTAAGTATCTCTCTCCAATATTATCAAAGTCATTATGACCTTTTCTTGCCTATTCATACCATTTAGAGGCCTCTTCCTACAACTAGAATTTTAAAAATTGCTTTTTTAAATTTTCTTAATATGTGTCTTTACTTTATCCTTTCCTATCCTTGAAGGTCCAGCTGAAATGTCACTTCTCCACAAAGACTTCCCTGCCCCGTCTTCCCCTGTCCATTTGCCACCACAATCAATTTTTCTCTTCTGCGAACTTGCACAGAATATTTTAAGTTGTTCGGTGCACAGATTTTGTCATCAGAAACCTGAATCCAAATTCTAACATTTTCTTCTCTCAAGTAACATAATAGGCATTTAGTTCCTTTTCCTGTGAAATAAGGAAAATAACACGTAAATTACAGGATTTCTATAAGGATAAAATGGAAAAATATTTAACACAGTATAAATATTCAGTTATAGTAAGTGTTCCTTTTGTTTCTCTTTATTATTAATTTATTAAAATGGCTTGAAATAAAGTACATATAATATTTTGTCAAAATTATTATTGTTTAAATCAGTAGTCAGTGTGTCTCATGAGTTTTACCTTTTACTTACTAGTAGAGTTATTTGGTCCTGGTTTAAAATTTTTTGAAAGGAAATGTCCATGTCTATATTAATTATTTTCCATGGTACTTAACAAAATGCTTTGAAAGTTATAGATACTGATTTAAATGTTCTTGAATGAATGAATGAATAAATGAGCAAATAACATACTATTTCTTTGAAAACTACTTTAAAGATAACAAAAAGAAATGGCAAAATATAATTTAAGTTCATTAATAGTTTATTCCAATAAAGAACATGAAATATTCATTGGTGTGTATTTTCAATGTATCAATATTGTAATGATGGGCAGGGAAAAAAATCCTAAAAAGAGAGAGAGAGAGAAGGAAGGAAAGAGGAAAGAAAGGACTTTTTAAAAATTGGGGCAAAGGACCATATCC
Organism: Elephas maximus indicus; assembly: GCF_024166365.1. Classification (NCBI taxonomy): domain Eukaryota; kingdom Metazoa; phylum Chordata; class Mammalia; order Proboscidea; family Elephantidae; genus Elephas; species Elephas maximus. The sequence goes on along the minus strand of NC_064845.1, from coordinate 17,962,628 downwards.
AAATCAGATATCCAGATGACTCACTTGACCTAGAAAGAACTGTTTCTGAAACAGCCTATAAACAGCTTGGATCTGGCCAAAAGACATCCTATTTGGAGATTAAAACAAAAGAGACAAAAAAAAAAAAAAACCCAGTTGCCATCAAGTTGATTCTGACTTATATGGGTCAGAGTAGAACTGTGTTCTACAGGGTTTTCAAATGCTGATGTTTTTAGGAGTAGATCACCTGGTCTGTTTTACAAGGTGCCTCTGGGTGACACAAACCACCAGCCTTTCAGTTAGCAGCCAAGGGTGTTGACCATTTGCACTGCCTAGGGACTCCTCTATGGAGGCATCCACTCTTATTTCTAACCCACAGAAGTATTTCTATCACTCAAATTGGAAAGTAACTAGTCAAAGCCATAACATTACCTGACAAACAACTGTATAGGAAAGAGACTAGCTCAGTATCTAACATACAGTGGACCCTCACGACATGATAGGTGAGTCTGCATCTGAGATGGAAGAATTTAATATCATTTTTTGTTAGTGGAAACACAGACACACACTAATTCACATTCCTCCCTTTTTCCCTTTGTTCTCAGCTATTTACCTGCTCTGTTATTTCTTTTTTCTTAGTTGCCTGCTCCTCATCTCTTTTTCCCTTTGGATTTACTTCTTGGCTTAATCATTCATTCTTACTCACTAGCACTCATCAATTATTTATGGCTTTCTCACTCTTTTGAATGCACTGTTTTAGTTTCAAAATAGCAAATATAATCCCAAGACCTTTAAATGAAGAGAAAGCAAAGCAATAGGGAAGGAATAAGTAAAACTTTTCTCTCTCTCTTTTTTTTTTTTTTCCATTCTTGTTCTCTTCAGTTTCTACTCCAGGATATTAGTTTTCTCTTGTTAAATAAAATGAAACCCCTTCTAATCCATCAAGTAAAACTAGTGAAATTTGTAATATTACCATATACTAACGAAAGCAAGCAAGCTTCTATCTGGGCATTGGTTGCCTTCAGTTTGGTCTTTCTTTGATATTTTCCGATAGTCTGAAACCTGTTTTCTTACCAAAGAGTCATATGTGGTACTTAATTAACAGTATCAGATATGATGATGGCACTTTTTTTTTTTTTACCAAAGGTGACAAGTTCTATCATTCGCATAGACAAGAATCAAGTCCATTCATTTCATAAGCATCCTTCTTATCCATTTGCTACATTTTCACCAACTGTTCAAGTCAGACAAAACTTTTGGTGGCATATTGACACCAGGGAAATCTTGACAATAATTGTTTATGGCAGTCTTGCCTGTAGCTGGACAATTCAATTAGTACAGTCAAAATTTTCGTTGGCTCATTTTTCCAAAGACCCTAGCCAAATCCTTAGTGCTACACAGTTCTACACAGAAATATCTTTTCTTCCCTATTCTTACACACGGGCTCATGATCTTACATCCCTTCTTGTCCACAGGTAACTATGTTACGTACACGATCTTTGTTCAATGGCCATTGCCAAGAAGCCAGGTAGACGTTCTGGGTTTTATTTCTGTACTTTGTTTTATTTTGTCTTCCACTTTGAATTTCCACTGGATGCATTTTTCTTTAGCTGATCTAGGATGTGTCTCCATTCACTGATAAATTCCAGTTATAGATCTGAGGGTAGAAGAACCATTTTCAAAAAACTCAAGACTCTACCATCACAATTCAGAGTATTATCCCATTGCAAGATATCGAAAGTCCTTCCCTGATAACCTAACAACATGGTAATATAAATCGTCTTATAAAACATGCTATTTTTATTTTAAATGAGTCATATGCCCTAAGCCTATGTGAATATATTTTATGAAAAGGAGCTACAATTTTTTGGAAATGGGATTCAAATTTGATTGGCATGGGGCAAATTATGTTATTCATTATGCTTCTGGAAAGGTAAAGGCAATACAATTGGTAAATTAAAAGTGATTATTTCAGTAATGAGACACTTCAAAGAAGTAGGCTTTAATCTGCTGAAGGAAATAGCAGGGCATACCTCAAGGGGGCAAGCTTAGGACAGCTGGCTGTCCCTCAAATAAATCCATAAAACCAAGGGCACAAATGTACATTGTAGATTAAGTGGCTGTAAGAGAAACCAAAGGGGGGAAAACAATGGCCCTGCATATATTTGTAATGGAAAAAACAAAACAGGAACAAAAACATGTTTTCAGGAAGAATCCACACTAAGGATGATAAAAACAAACAAAAAAACCAAACCCGTTGTGGCTGAGTCAATTCTGACTCATAGCAACCCAACAGGACACAGTAGAACCGCCCCATAGAGTTTCCAAGGAACACCTGGTAGATTTGAACTGCTGACCTTTTGGTTAGCAGCCGTAGCTCTTAACCACTATGCCACCAGTTTCATTTATACTTTTAGGACAACAAATCGGATAATATCAAGATTAAGGATGAAACTTAATGTGGAAGGAAGGAAACAGAAAACAGAGAATTCACTGATTGCAATCACTGATCAAGTGGCCAGGTATTGAGAAACTGACAGAAACGAGCAATGGAATATAAAACTAGAATTGGGCACCTAGGGTATGCCAAACCAACTGGTCAACCATTGGAGGGGAAAAAAATTAGATGCCAGTATGAACTTCCATCATGCCAAATACTCGACATCCTTGAGGCCAGCCTCAGAAAGTAAGACTTAACCATATTAAGCCTGATTATTCAACTGATTGTGGAGAGTAATGGATATAAAGTAAGGGATGAAGATCACATTTAGTGAACTTTAAGGAAAGGCAAGATAGGAATATGTAAAGTTACACAGAACTCTAAGAAAATAAAGTATTGAATCCTGGAATGTTGCAGGGTTTTTGTTTTATGTAGAAGCCAGGAGGCTTAGCTAAGTATGTTCAGAGTCCCATAATTTATGGAAGATGTATACAACCTGGGAAATACCCAAAGCTGAGAAGCAGACATGATTAAAGGGTACGGAAATGGAAGGAATGGGAGAGAGCTAAAGGTATTAGCTAAGTTTTTCCTGAAGGAGAGAGACTCTCAAGGATGTCTTAATAGGCTTAACTATTTGAAAACTAACATAGGCGGGATGGGAACATATGTTCTCCATGTCCACCCAAGAGAGGAACAAGCTGACTGAGGACACAAAGTGCAAAGATGAACAAGTCATTTTAATTGCAATCATGCCTGCAGGAAACGACACACTTCTGGGCTATCTAGTATGAATGACTATCAAGGGTTAATGTTTTTTAAGAGAATGAACTCCTAAATCTCATGTAGTTTTGTAGGATTCATATGCGAAGGTTTGGAAAAAAGAACAAATTAGAAGTGAATGAGGCCTAAGCAATCAAGTAATCTACTTTCCTTAGCAGAGGTCAGCAAACTTTTTCAGTAGTAAATATTTTGGGCCATACGGTCTATATTGCAACTCCTAAACTGGTGCTGAGGAGTAAAAACAGCCACAGACAATATGTAAACAAATGGGTGTGGCTATATTCCAATAAAACTTTATTTACAAAAACAGTCATCAGGCCAAATTTGACTTTTCACTTTGCTGACCCTGTTCTAGAGCACTGGTTCCCAGACTTTAGTAAGCCACAGAAACACTGGAGGGCTTGCTAAAACACAGACAGCTGGGGCCAACCCCTGGAGTTTCCAGTTCAGTAAGTTCTGAGTAAAACCGTTGCCCTGGAGTGGATTCTGATTCATAGCGATCCTAGAGGACAGAGTAGAACTGCCTTATAGAGTTTCCAAGGAGTGACTGGTGGATTCGAACTGGTGGATGTGAACTGCTGGCCTTTTGGTTAGCAGCTAAGCTCTTAACTACTGTGCCACTAGGGCTCCAAGTCTTGAGTAGGGCCTGCTGATTTGCATTTCTTACTAATCCCCAGGGGATGCGGATGATGCAGGTCCAGGCACCACACTTTGAGAACCCTGAGGCCAGAAACAGAAGTGGTAAGCCCAAGGTCTGGATGACTGTGTGTGTGTATGTATGTGTTAACGTGGTAGGATTCTAAGATGGCCTCCCAACATTTCCAGCCTCCTGGTGTATACGCCCTTCATAATCCCCAAGACTGTACATCTGTTGGATTTTATTTCTATGATTAGGTTATGCTATATGACACAGTGGACCCCAAGACTAGGAGTTATCTGGGTGAGCCCGACCTAACCATGGAGCCCTTTAAAAGCATAGGACATTCTCCAATTGACTGCAGAAGAGGAAGTCAGAATTTGAAGCACGAGAAGGGTTCCATACATGGATGCTGGCTGGAAGACGGAGGAGACCACGTGTTAAGTAATGCAGGTGGCCTGTAGGAACTAAGAGCAGCTCCCAACTGACAGCCAACAAGGAAACAGAAACATCAGTCCTACAACTGCAAAGAACTAAATTCTACCAACAAGAACAAGCTTGGAAGCAATTTTTTCCCCAAAAACCTTCAGAAAAGAACTCAGTCCAGCCAACGTTTTGATTTCAAGTCTATGATACCCTGAGCAGATACCCCAGCCACATCAATGCATACTTCTGACCTACTAACCTGCAAACTATTATACATGGGTGTTGTTTGAAGCCACCAAGTTGCAATGTGTTAATGCAACGATAGAAATCTAACACAGTGTGTAAGCGTCCCACTTCAGACCTAAAGTTCTGCCAACTGAACTGACTGTATAAACCCAGTGCCAAACAATATTATCAGCTCTAACGACTTCCAGGCTTGCTCTGCTGTACCCACTGCCCCTCTTTATCTGCACACCTGCCATAGCATCATGTGTAGGTATAGTCTCTTTCTATATTGAAGTGTTCTCCAAATGCTCACCGTCCTCCTCTGGCCACAGGCTCAGAGAAACTGAGGTAATAAATACATTTTGCGGATGCTTAGCAATATTAAGGAAACCCTGGTGGCGTAGTGGTTAAGTGCTACGGCTGCTAACCAAAAGGTCAGCAGTTCAAGTCCTCCAGGTGCCCCTTGGAAACTCTATGGAGAATTTCTACTCTGTCCTATAGGGTCTCTGTGAGTTGGAATCGACTCGACGGCAGTGGGTTTCGTTTTTGGTTTTAGCGATATTAAACATATAGTTAATTGTTTCTCTTCCTTTCTTTCCAGGTAACTTTAAATCTTTAACATCAACTGTGAGTCAACATCCACCATTTCAATGACAGAATCCCTTTAAGAGTTTTTAACAAGCCCAATTCATAAAAAGCTCAAAAAATACTCTCAACAGTTAAGTGTTATAAAATCACATTAATTTAAAAGCATTACATTTTCTGACATTTAAAAAGTCTCTGACATGGCATATCCATAGTTTGATTTTTCTAATGTTTTTATAAAGGTCATGTTTATGGTATAATAAGCACACATTTGCAAGGGTTATTAATCAGAGAAAAGCTAGGTAGCAAACAGACTTCCAAAGAATTTCCCTTTTTTTTTCTCCTGAACATATTAGCTCCTGAAGACTGTCACATTTTTCAAGAGCCTACTTGGAAAAAAAAAATAACAATTAATTTTGTTCAAAGGGGTGTCTTCATTTTAAATCAAATCGGAGTGTAGCTTAGGAAAATAAATGACAGAGATGTATTCTGCTAGTTCAGCAAACTTGCATGGCAATTTGGAAAAGTCTAAATTTTAAGCTAATGCTTTAGAGCAGGTAGTTTGCCAGATAGCAAGGAAACCAACAGAATCCAGTGAGTCGTGGTGGTAGGCTTTTCCAATACTCATCCAGTGGAAGAAACATATCTTTTTATAACACTAATAAATTCTGCAAGATCCTGGTCCATATAGGTGTGAAACTTCATTGTCTCAAAAACTAACCCTCCCATTTTTGTCTCAGCAAAAGAGTTATTAGATAAATTCCCTCTTGTTAAGTGCAGAGAAATGGACTTCTTTGGTTTTAATTAGTCCAGAAATGCCAAGAACAGGAGTGTCCCTAAAGATTTTATGGCTACTGGCTATTTGGAAACATTATTTGCCTTGGTGGCAAGAATTCAACCTGACCCTGAAACACAAGCACACTTGCAAAATATTTCAGCTTAACAAAAAGAAACATTCAATACAGCACAGCCTAACAGTTCGTAAAAGACAGCATAAATGGCAGATTTTTAAGCATCTGATTTTCAAATTTCCGTATCCCTCCTCGGTTTTTCCATACGAGTTTCTCTAACCTTGTGTGTGATGAACTTTACAAACCAAACAAGACAAGCTGGCGCTTATAGTATTGCTCCAACAAGAGGAAGGATCGGCTCCAGAGAGCTGCTGCACCTGATACTGGTTTAAACTAAATGCTCCCACTCCAGCCAAATTTCAAGAGCTCTGAATAGCATGGCTCATAAAAAGACAAGGCACAAACCCATTAGAAAATGGTGAAATTGGTAATTGGCATTGCCAAATTACTAATGATCCGAGAAGTCTGGAAAACCTTTCTTGTATGGAGCAACACAGCCATCTCTCTTAATTTAGAAAATGAAATGCTAGGTCCAAATGATCGGCCACCCTGTAGTTTTGGCCAAGAAACTGAGCAGAGCAATCGGCCAAGTATGATAGCAAGATAGGTGAATTCCCCAGGCAAAAATTGCTCAAGTGAGGAAATCAGAGCAGGGAGAATGGGTCAACCAAGAAAGGAGACAGAGGATAATGGTGAAAACTGAGGGGCAGGGCTCCACACATGCCAGCTTGGTTTCCCCCACTGATATGGGTCAAAGGCAAACTGAAACATCCCAGCAGCCTTTCATGTGACCCGCATAAGAAGAATTAAAGATAAATCGTAGTGGAAAAGGAAAAAGAAACACAATGAAAATTGAGAATGTAACTTTTTTCTAACATCAGGCAATTTGGTGGTTGCAAATATTATAATATTGTGCAGAAATATGAACCTAATTTTTAATAGTCTATTTCTAAATCACTTCACTGATGTAACACCAAATGTTTATTGTGCTTGCATTTTAGTCAGAATCGACTCAACAGCAGTGGATTTTTCTTGTATACCAAAAAACCAAACGCATTCCCATCAAGCCAATTCTGACTCATAGCTACCCTACAGGACAGAGCAGAGCTGCCCCTAGAGAGTTTCCAAGGAGCGCCTGGTGGATTTGAACTGCCAACCCTTTGGTTAGCAGCTGTAGCACTTAACCACTACGCCACCAGGGTTTCCATACGTAGGTATAACAACGTTTAAATATTCCACTTTGAAATTACTTATGGTCTCTAGCTATATAACTGCAAGAAATAACCATTTGTAGCTGCTACCTGAAATGATATGAAAAGCATTGGTATATAGAACAGTGCTGTCCAATTGCAATATAATCTGAGCCAAAGAACAGAATCACAAATGTCATTTTAAATTTCCTTGTAGCCACATGAAAATATTAAAAATATGTAGGTGAAGTTAATTTAATAATATTTTTTATTTAACTCAATATAAACACAAGGTTATTTCAGTATATAACCAATATCAAAAATTAATGAGCTATTTTACTTTTTTTTTTTGTACTAAGTCTTCAAAAACTAGTGTGTATTTCACATTTACAGCACATTTCAGTGCAGAGTTGCCACATTCCAAATGTGCAATGGCTACGGTATTGGGCAATTCCGACTCGTGGCGAGCCCACGTGTGTCAGAGTAGAGCTGTGTTCCACGGAGTTTTCAGTGGCTGATTTTTCTGAGCTATATTTTTTATATCACCAGGTCTTCCTTCCAAGATGCTTCTGGGTGGACTTGAACTGGCAACCTTTCGGCTAACAGTTAACCATTTCCACCACCCAGGGACCATGCTGGTATAGAGGTTAAGAATTCAGGCTTCAAAGTCAGACCCTGAATTTAAATTTAATTTTCACCATCATCTAATTGTGTCTAGGCAACTTGGTTAATCTTTCTTAACCTAATTTCCTTTATCTGTTAAATGGGAATAACAACATTACCTACCCTTAGAGTTTTGGAGTTCCTGGAAGGCACAAATTGTTAAGCACTCAACTACTAGTCGAAAGGCTGGCAGTTCGAACCCACCCAGAGGTACCACGCAACACAGGCCTGGCAATCTGCTTCTGAAAGGTCACAGCCTCGAAAACCCTATGGAATAGTTCTACTCTGTACTCATGGGGTTGAAATGAGTCAGAATCAACTCGATGGCAACTATCAACAATAACAATCAGCCTTAGAGTTATTCCGTGGATTGAATGAGATAATTCACATAAAAGTAACTTTAATACTGACCTGACTTAGTAAATGTTCAATAACTTGGTAAATCCTCAATAATTTTTAAATTGTTAATAATATTTCAAGATGACTCTGAAATTACTTTAAAAAAATGCAACAGCCACCAAAAACTTTTTATCAATAACTGGAAATCAGCCTTTAAAGGTTTAGTCATCCCCTGTGGCAAATTAAATATGGTCACAAATATGCTGCTGATCCTCCTATCATGACGTGTAGCCTATTTTCCCACCCCATGACTTAGCACTGGCCTCATGACTTGCTCGGATTAATAGAATGTGGTAGGGTGACATCACATGCATTCCAGGCCCGGGGTCTCAGAAGGCCTTGCAGCTCCTGCCCTTGCTCTCTAGTAACATTGCCTGGAGACCACCAGGTAGAAGCTGGTCTATCCTATGGGAGCATGAGAGACCATAAGGAGGAGAACCAAGGTCCGTTGCCAACAGACATGCGAGTGAGGCCATCTTATACCTTACAGCCCAACTGACCCTCTAGGCCAGTGCTGCTAATATGAATGAGCCACATAAAACAAGCAGAGGAAGTGCCCAAACCCAACATACCAGGAGAAATAATATATTGTGGTTATAAGCCAATACGTTTTCGGGTTGGTTTGTTATACAGCCTTAGATAATGAAGTTATCACCCATAACCTGTAATATTTTAGTAAAGCAAAAGGTGTATTTAAATTTACATGGAATCAATACAAAAATGGAGGTACCATGGCACACCAATTGTGATCATGTATAATTTTGGTTTGTTTCATTTGAAAAAGAGCTAACTGGCCTAATGAAGCTATGTGTTCTTTGTAGGAAAATTAGAAAACATAAATAAGCAAAAATAGGAAAAAAAAAAAAAATCACTGTAATCTCACTATCAGAAATCGCTTTTGTTATTTTTGGGGCCTCTACTGCTTCTCTTTCTTTTTACTATGTATTTCATGGGGGCACACACATTAGTTTACAAAAACAGAATCATTTGAAATTCTCTTTGTCTTGTTGTAAATAATTGCACATTACAATAAACATACTTCCAAACCACAATTTTAAAATCTGACAAATAATTTAGGGATACACCATAACTGATATAACCAATGCTTTTTTTCTATGGTATGCTCAATTTTCACCATTAAAATAAAGCTAATGTATAATAATTTTATAAACATAAATAAGTTGTTAAAAATAAAACAAAATTAAAAGGCAAACAATACATTGGAGGGAAGATAATACATGCTCAAGAAACACATATGACATTATTCGTTAATTTTCTTTACATAAGAAACCAAGTCTCTATCACGGCTAGACATTAACTGCATTCCTTCCAATTCTCAACTGCTTTAAGTGTTTTTATCAATGTCTCTATTCCCACAGTGCATGAATATCCCATAAACTTTTTAAATCCATTAATTCTTCCATAACTATTGTCAACTGATGAAAATGTAATATATATTTAATTAATAATTCCAGAAATGCGACATAAAAACTAAATAGGAAGCCACATAATTTTAAAAACTACACAAAGAGAAATTTCTCAGTTCCCACTCAACAGCTTGGTATGATACCATATGTTTAGAAAATCAATTAAGAGCACACCAGGGTATCAGAAAACAGTATGTGTGTGCTAGGAAATTATTATAACATTCTCACACTCCCAACAATATACTTCAGTATATAGAGTCCTTATCCAAGAAGATTGTTGTCTATTTAAACAAATGAGATAAGAGAAAATATCCTCTGTGACAAAGAAAGGGAACTTGGATGTAGAAATCTTATATACTCCCATGGCTGAGACAGTGCAATTCCAACATCCCGAAATTGCTTCGATATCCAAATATTTAGAATCATCTGCCCTGCCCTACTTCCTTGAAGGAAAGAAGATACAGGTCAATTAAAAAAACTGAACTACTGAATCTCAGAGCAGTTAAGCCAACCAAGCAAAATTGTGTCATCTGCATATTGCCAGTGGTTCACGATTCTTCCTCCAATCCTGATGCCACAGTCTTTTTCATATAGTCCAGCTTCCTGGATAATTGGCTCAGCATAAAGATTGAACGAGCATGGTCAAAGGATATAACCCTGACACACATCTTCCCTGACTTTAAACCACACAGTATACCCTTGTTCTGTTCAAATGACTGCCTCTTTATCTATGTACAGGTTTCTCATGAGCACAATTAAGTGTTTTGGAATTCCCATTCTTCACAATGTTATCCATAATTTGCTACGATCCACACCGTTGAATGCCTTTGTATAGTCAATAAAACACAGGCAAACATCTTACAGATTATACATTAATATTTAGACACCTGGGTTTAGATTTCATGTACATTTAGTTCTTAGGTATAATCTTTGAGAGCCTGCTTGCTTCTTCTGATAGCAGAATCAGCTTGTGGGGAGGCCAGTCAGATAGTTGCCTAGGGCATCAACCTACAAGGAGCTCTAAAACACTGACTATCAAACTTTATCAGAATTGCCTGGAGGCAATTTCTGGGCCTGAGAATCTGCATTCTAAGAACTTTCCAGGTGATACTGATGCTGCTGATCTGGGGGTCTTCCTTTGAAAATCACTGTACTAAAATATACTTGGATTGAATTGGGAATGTGATGATAGTTTACGCAGGTTTCCAAACCCAGTTCTTTATAAAACTATTGAAATGTCAGTAGTTTTGCTCCTGCCAAAGTAGATCATACCCTTGAATGATGTCTCCAACCTAGTTCCCTAGGAAACAGAGCCTGAGGCAAGACTTAAGTGCAATGGCAGGACAGTGAGAGTGAGGGAAAGGGATGTGAGAGAAGGAAGGATGGGAAAAAATGCAAGGAAATTCACCAACATGCTGGCCACTGCTTTATAACTTTGCTGTACCACCTGTAACATTGTCAGACAAGTTATTCAGAGAAACTCCACCTTGAAGTAGTTCATGAGACACAGGAAGGAGAGGGAATTTAACTGTCTTCCATCTCCTTCCCCCCTCATTCTAAGTGTGCCCCACACAAAGGTGACTCCCCTGCTCTTCCAGGCTGCATCTTACAGGTTTGTGGAAACCCACATTCCAATTTTCAAGAGGTTTGGCATTTTGTCTGAGTCTGGAAGTTTAGGAAGGAGCCAAAGACTCAGGGCTTGGTGCTGACTAAACTGGCCATGCAGCAGTGGCCTAGAGGAACGACTTGACCTTCAAAACTAACAACCGGACTATGCCATGATGGAGGACTATGAAGGCACAGACAGAATTACTTCCTTGATTCGGTGGCAAGTAAGGCAGAGCAGGAAGTTGAGGGTATGGAAGATAGAAGTACTGAGAATACCCAAGGAAGCTCATTAAATCTGATACAAGTAGAAATTGAAAACATTACCTCAATTCCACCAACTCATCGCCAATGAATAGGAGCAGTATAAGTGCTATCAAACTCTCAAATGACAGTTCTTCTATCAATCCTAAGGTCACTCAGCTCACAGTTGCCTGAAAATGCTAGATGCTGTAAGCTAAAATTCTAAGGCCGAATAATGTATGCCAAGGTGCTGCTTACTAGCAACGAGGGAATTATATTCATTATTTAAAAAAAATCTAGAGGCGGGGCCAAGATGGCGGAATAGCCAGACACTGCAGATGATCCCTCTTACAACAAAGACCCGAAAAAACAAAGTGAAACGATTATATTATGACAATGTAAGAGCCTTGAACATCAAAGGCAAAGTCAGAAAATGGACTCAGCAACAGGGGGAGGGAGACATGGTTCAGAAGTGCAGAGGAGTTACCTGACCTGAATCACCGGGCTCCCTCAGGCACCATACCTGGGAGTGGCTGCAGTGGGCTGGTAGTAGCGTTCAGCTCCAGTTTCCTCAGGGAGAAGCAGCCAGCCATACAGCCCACTCACACCTCTGGAACCAGAGAAGAATGGTGCTTTTGGCAAAAGATAAGTACTTGCGTATATTTTACCTCGCTCCCTGCCACCAAGCCAGCTTCAGAGGCTGTTGATTTCCCTGGGCCTGAGATAGGCCTTGTTGAGAACTGGGAGCCATTCTCCCAGCCTTGGAGAAAGAATAAATTCACTACTGAGGGAAAAGATAATTTGCCAGCTCCACTAACCGGGGGCACTCCAGACAGAAGCAGCTCCTGTCCAGGCATAAAAAGACCATGGACTTTGAATATCTTTCCCCCCTGCATGTGCCTCTGTGGGCCTATTTCAAGAGAATAGTCCCTTGTTGGCAGGCTGCAACTGTTTCAGCTATCTGGTGGAGAGGTGGGTGTTTGATATTTGACACAGCTTTGCCTATTAAATAGGGTCCTCACCTACCAACATCAGGGGTCTAAGGCCTAATGGCTCCACTCAGGTCACCAAGCCACTTAAGACAGTGGCCCAAGGATAAATGGTACCTCGCAGCATGTAAAACCAAAAGCATTGGGGGCCAGTGGTCTGTGAGCAGAATCCACCCACCTGTATGTTCTAGGGAACAGAGGCATGCTTTCCTCACAGACATTTGAGGAATGGCTCTCAGCTCCGTGCCTTGTTCAGAGCATGACCTCCTGCTGCAACCAGAAACCAGTAACTATACCAATCACCCCTGCCCTCTAAGACTGTAGGACAGAGCATGTACCACACACTTGATGACCAGCTACCTGGACATCTGAGCTGAATACATACAAGAAAAATGAATGGACTCATAGACTGATATACCTGATAACAGCTCTAGCCAGCTGGTGACAGGATGTCAGAGCTTCAAAGGTGAAAATAATCAAGCTAGCTTACTCAAGCAACCCAACTAATACAATAACTTATAGACGGCTTGGAGACAATAGTCAATATCAAGCCACATGAAGAAACAGGCCATGATCACCTCAACTGACTTTCAAAACAAAGAATCAACAGATCTGGATGAAGATGCCGTCATGAACTACCGGATGCAGAATTCAAAAGATTAATATACAGAACTCTTCAAGACATCAAGAACAAAATTAGGAAGGAGAGCAGGCAATATGCAGAACAAGCCAAGTAACACACAGATAAAGCAATGCAAGAAATTAAAAAGGTTCTTCAAGAACATAATGAAAAATTGAATAAGCTTCAAGAACACACAGAGAGACAGGAATCAGAAATTCAGAAGATAACAATAAAATTACAGAATTAGACAACTCGATAGAAAGTCAGAGGAGCAGAATCAAGCAAGTGGAAGGCAGAATTGGTAAGCTTGAAGATAAAACACTTGGCACCAAAATATTTGAAGAAAAATCAGATAAAAGAATTAAAAAAAAAAATGAAGAAACCTTAAGAATCATGTGGGACTCAACTAAGGGAAATAACCTATGAGTGACTGGAGTACCAGAACAGGGAGGGATAACAGAAAATACAGAGAGAATTGTTGAAGATTTGTTGGCAGAAAACTTCCCTGATATCGTGAAAGATGAGAAGATATCTATCCAAGATGCTCATCAAACTCCACATAAGGTAGATTTTAAAAGAAAGTCACCAAGACATATTATAATGAAACTTGCCAAAACCAAAGATAAAAAGATAATTTTAAGAGCAGTTAAGGATAAACAAAAAGTCACCTACAAAGGACAGTCAATAAGAATAAGGTCAGACCATTCAGCAGAAACCAGGAAGACAAGAAGGCAATGGGATGACTTACATAAAAAATTTAAGGAAAAAAATTGCCAGCGAAGAATCATATATCCAACAAAACTGTCTCTCAAATATTAAGGTGAAATTAGGGCATTTCCAGAAAAACAGAAGTTTAGGGAATTCATAAAAGCCAAACCAAAACTATAAGAAATACTAAAGGGCGTTCTTTGGTTAGAATATCAACAATACCAGGCATCAACCCAAGACTAGAATGACAGAGCAATCAGATGTCAACCAAGACAAGGAAATCACAAAAATAAATCAAGATAAAATGCTCAAAACACAGAAACAGCAATGTTATTATGTAAAAGGAGATAACATCAAAACAATAAAGACGAATTACGAACTGTAGTCATAGATTATTTGTATGGAGAAGAAGACAAGCAGATATAAGGAAATAAAAGTTAGGTTTCAACTCAGAAAAATAGGGGTAAATATTAAGGTGACCACAAAGGAGACTAAATATCCTACACATCAAAATAAAATACAAGAAAAAAGGAGACTCAGCAGAAACAAAATCAACAACAACAAAGAAGAGGAAAAGACGATATATAAACCATTCAGCACAAAAAAGTGGGGAAAAGAAACTGTCAACAACACACAAAAAAGACATCAAAATGATGGCACTAAATTCATACCTATCTATAATTACACTGAATGTAAATGGACTAAATGCACCAATAAAGAGACAGAGAGTGGCAGAGTAGATTAAAAAAAAAATATGATCCATCTATATGTTGCCTACAAGAGACACACCTTAGAGTTAGAGACACAAACTACAACTCAAAGGATGGAAAAAAAATATATCAAGCAAACAATCAAAAAAGAGCAGGAGTAGCAAGATTAATTTCTAACAAAATAGACTTTAAAGTTAAATCCACCACAAAGGATAAGGAAGGACACTATATAATGATTAAAGGGGCAATATACCAAGAAGATATAACCATATTAAATATTTATGCACCCAATGACAGGGCTGCAAGATACATAAAACAAACTCTAACAGCACTGAAAAGTGAGATAGACAGCTCCACAAGAATAGTAGGAGACTTCAGCAGGACATCCAGAAAGAAGCTCAATAAAGACAAGGAAGACCTAAACACCACAATCAACCAACTTCACCTTAGAAACATATACAGAACACTCCACCCAACAGCAACCAACTATACTTTCTTTTCTAGTGCACATGGAACATTCTCTAGAATAGATCACATATTAGGTCATAAAGCAAGCCTTAGCAGAATCCAAAATACTGAAATATTACAAACCATCTTCTGTGACCATAAGGCCATAAAAGTAGAAATCAATAACAGAAAAAGCAGGGACAAGAAATCAAACACTTGGAAACTGAACAATACCCTGCTCAAAAAAGACTGGGTTGTAGAAGACATTGAGGATGGAATAAAGAAATTCATTGACTCCAATGAGAATGAAAACACTTCCTATCAGAACCTTCGGGACACAGTGAAAGCAGCACTCTGAGATCAATCTATATCAATAAATGCACACATACAAAAAGAAGAAAGGGCTAAAATCAAAGAATTATTCCTACAACGTGAACAAACAGAAAGAGAGCAACAAAAGAAACCCTCGGGCACCAGCAGAAAGCAAAATTAGAACAGAATTAAATGAAATAAAAGACAGAAAAAGAATTAACAAGACCAAAATCTGGTTCCTTGAAAAAAATAACAAAATTGATAAACCACTGGCCAAACTGACAAAAGAAAAACAGGAGAGGAAGCCAATAACCTGAATAAGAAATGCGATGGGCAATATTACAACAGACCCAACTGAAATTAAAAGAATCATATCAGCTTACTACGAAATATTGTACTCTAACAAATTTGAAAACCTAAAAGAAATGGATGAATTCCTAGAAACATACTGCCTACCTAAACTAACACAAACAGAGGTAGAACAACTCAATAGACCAATAACAAAGGAGGAAATCGAAAAGATAATAAAAAAATTCCCAACAAAAAAAAGGCCTGATCCAGGCGGCTTCACTTCAGAGTTCTACCAAACTTTCAGAGAAGAATTAACGTCACTACTGCTGAAGGTATTTCAGAGCATAAAAAAGGAAGAATACATGCAAACTCATTCTATGAAGCCAGCATATCTCTGATACCAAAACCAGGTAAAGATACCACACACACAAAAAAAATTACAGACCTATAACCCTCACGAACTTAGATGTAAAAATCCTCAACAAAATTCTAGCCAATAGAATTCAGTAACATGTTAAAAAAAATAATTCACCATGACCAAGTGGGATTCATACCAGGTATGCAGGGATCATTCAACATAAGAAAAATCATTAATTTAATCCATCGCATAAATAAAACAGAAGACAAGAACCACACGATCTTATCAATTGATGCAGAAAAGGCATTTGACAAAGTTTAACACCCATTCCTGATAAAAAAAAACTCTCAGCAAAATAGGAATAGAAGGAAAATTCCTCAACATAATAAAGGGCATTTATACAAACCGAAGAGTCAACATCATCCTAAATGGAGAGAGTCTGAAAGCATTCCCCTTCAGATCGGGAACCAGACAAGGATGTCCTTTATCACCACTCTTATTCGACATTGTGCTGGAGGTCTTAGCCAGAGCAATTAGGCTAGATAAAGAAATAAAGGGCATCCAGAATGGCAAGGCAGAACTAAAAGTATCTCTATTTGCAGATGACATGATCTTATATACAGAAAACCCTAAAGAATCCTCAAGAAAAAGGATACAAGATAAACATACAAAAATCAGTTGGATTCCTCTAACCCAGAAAAAAAAAACCCAGTGCCGTCGAGTTGATTCTGACTCATAGCGACCCCATAGGACAGAGCAGAACTGCCCCAACAAAAAGAACATTGAAGTAGCCCCCCAAGAAGATAAAATACTTAGGAATAAATCTTACCAGAGGTGTAAAAGACCTATACAAAGAAAACTACAAGACACTACTGCGAGAAACCAAAAGAGACCTATATAAGTGGAAAAACATACCTTGCTCATGGATAGGAAGACTAAACGTTGTAAAATGTCTATTCTACCAAAAACAATCTATAGATACAATGCAATTCCAATCCAAATTTCAATGACATTTTTTAATGAGATGGAGAAACAAATCACCAAGTTCATACGGAAGGGAAAGAGGCCCCGAGTAAGTAAAGAATTACTGAAAAAGAAGAGCAAAGTGGGAGGCCTCACTCTACCTGATTTTAGAAGCTATTATACCACCACAGTAGTCAAAACAGCCTGGTACTGGTACAACAGCAGATACACAGACCAAAGGAACAGAATTGAGAATCCAGACATAAATCCATCCACATATCAGCAGTTGATATTTTACAAAGTCCCAAAGTCAGTTAAATGGGGAGAAGACAGTCTTTTTAACAAATGGTGCTGGCATAACTGGATATCCATCTGCAAAAAAATAAACAAGACCCATACCTCACACCATGCACAAAAGTGAATGCAAAATGGATCAAAGACCTAAATGTAAAATCTAAAATTATAAACATCTTGGAAGAAAAAATAGGGACAATGTCAGGAGCCCTAATACATGGCATTAACAGTATACAAAACATTACCAATAATGCAGAAGAGAAACTAGATACCTGGGAGCTCCTAAAAATCAAATACCTATGCTCATCCAAAGACTTAACCAAAGGAATAAAAATATTACATACAGACTGGGAAAAAGTTCTTATCTATGACATTTCTGATCAGCGCCTGATCTCTAAAATCTACAACTGTAAAAAGGCAACCCAATTAAAAAATGGGCAAAAGATATGAGCAGGCACTTCACTAAAGAAGACATTCAGGTAGCTAACAGATACATGAGGAAATGCTCACGAGCCATTAGAGAAATGCAAATCAAAACTACAATGAGATTCCATCTCACTCCAGCAAGGCTGGCATTAGTCCAAAAATCACAAAATAATAAATGTTGGAGAGGATGTGGAGAGTCCGGAACGCTTATACACTGCTGGTGGGAATGTAAAATGGGACAACTACTTTGGAGACTGATTTTTGCACTTACTTAAAAAGCTAGAAATAGAACTACCATACGATCCAGCAATTCCACCCCTTGAATACATCCTAGAGAAATAAGAGCCTTCATACGAACAAATATAGGCACACCCATGTTCATCGCAGCACTGTTTACAGTAGCAAAAAGTTGGAAGCAGCCAAAGAGCCCATCAACGGAAGAATGGATAAATAAATTATGGCATATTCACAAAATGAAATACTACGCATCGATAAAGAAAAATGATGAAACCGCGAATCATTTCACAACATGGAGGAATCTGGAAGGCATTATGCTGAGTGAAATTAGTCAGCTGCAAAAGGACAAATATTGTATAAGACCACTAATATAAGAACTCAAGAAATAGTTTAAACAGAGAAGAAAATATTCCTTGATGGTTATGAGAGGGGGAGGGAGGGAGGCAGGGAGAGGGGTTTTCACTAATTAACCAAAAACCCACTTTCACTAATTAGATAGTGGATAATAACTATATTAGGTGAAGGGAAAGACAACACACAATAGAGGAGAGGTCAGCACAACTGGACCAAATCAAAAGCAAAGAAGTTTCCTGAATAAACTGAATGCTTCAAAGGCCAGTGTAGTGGGGGGGGGGGGGTGTGGTGGGGAAAATGGTTTCAGGGGACATCTAAGTCAATTGACATAATAAAATCTATTAAGAAATTATTCTGCATCCCACTTTAGAGAGTGGCATCTGGGGTCTTAAAGGCTAGCCAGTGGCCATCTAGGACGCATCAATTGGTCTCAACCCACCCAGAGCAAAGGAGAATGAAGAATGCCAAAGACACAAGGTAATTATAAGCCCAAGAGACAGAAAGGACCATATAAACCAGAGACTACATCAGCCTGAGACCAGATGAACTAGGTGGTGCCCGGCTACAACTGATGACTGCCCTAACGGGAAACACATCAGAGAACTCCCGAGGGAGCAGGAGAGCAGTGGGATGCAGTCCCCAAATTCTCATTAAAAGACCAGACTTAATGGTCTGACTGAGACTAGAAGGACCCCAGAGGTCAAGGTCCTCAGACCTTCTGTTGTCCCAGGACAGGAACCATTCCCAAAGCCAACTCTCTAGACAGGGATTAGACTGGACAGTGGGATAGAAAATGATACTGATGAAGAATGAGCTTCTTGGATCAAGTAGACACATGAGACTATGTTGGCATCTCCTGTCTGGAGGAGAGATGAGAGGGCAGCAGGGGTCAGAAGCTGTCCGAAAGGACATGAAAAGAGAGTGGAGGGAAGGAATGTGCTGTTTCTTTAGGGGGAGGGCAATTAGGACCATATTGCAAGGTGTATATAAATTTTTTCATGAGAGACTAACTTGATTTGTAAGCTTTCACTTAAAGCACAATAAAAATTAAAAAAAAAATCTAAATGTAAACCTCCTTAATATGCCTTCCAATAAGTTTGCTGGGTCAGAAAAAAAAAAAGCAAAAATAAATAAATGAAGAATAAAAAACAAGTGAAAAACATTGGCCAATAAGAAATGGAAATTTTTAAACATTTTGAATGAGATTTTCAACTGTCTAAATGAGTGTGTGATACACTAAATATATCTTGAATAACGGAAAGACTTAAAATTAAAGATAACAAATATGCTAAATGAATAAAGTGCGTGTAAAAAGTCATTATTCTAGACATAACATTTATATAACCAAACCCATTGCCATTGAGGAGATTCTGACTCACAGTGACCCTATAGGACAGAGCAAAACTGCCCCATAGGGTTTCCAAGAAGCATCTGGTGAATTTGAACTGCCGACTTTTGATTAGCTATGGCTCCTAACCACTATGCCACCAGGGAACATTTATATAGGGCTCCATATATATATAAACAGATAATTTTTATTAGTAGAAACCTCCATTTTTATTTTCCCCATTAAATACATATAATAATTTTAATATAAAACAAATAAATGTGTGGGTATGTACACACACACATATGCACATATAAAAAAACTCAAAAGAATATTGTTTTGAAGGGGCATTAAATCATTCAGCCAGCTGGAGTGCATATACGATGCAACATAGCCTTTTCTAGAGGTCTTTAAGGATCTGAGCTGGTTGACTGCTACAGCAAGGTCTGGATACTGTGTAAAGCCCTGACTGGAGGGCTATCGACCAACCCAGCAAATATCTCATGCTTACTCTCAAGCCCCCTTAACGTCTTAATTTCATATTCTTAAGACTCCCAGGTCATTCACTCATAGTCTTAAAAACTCTGGCACCTGACATAGAGCTCTCCTTCTTCATCTTCTGTCCTGTTTAACACCTACATTGAAGATCCGCCCTATCCCTAACCATAGACTTTACTTTCTACTCTCAAGGTTATTTTGGTGTGATCCCCAGGCCAGCAGCACAGAAACTTGTTAGAAATGCAGAATTTCTGGCTCTATCCCAGATCTACTGAATCAGAAACTAGCTGTTAGACCCAGCAGTTTCCCCTGTAAAGAGCGCCCCCCCCCACCCCGCCGCCGTGATTTTGGAGCTTGCTAAAGTTTGAGACCTTCTACTTTTACTCTACTCCATCATTCACATCCACTTGTCTTCAGCCTTCTCATGTTATCTGATCAATATCTGGAACTGGTCCTCATCTGAAATGTCGAACTCTGGCATTCTAACCTCTAATCACAATCCATGTTTACTGCCTTTTCCCTTCTTTAATACCTCTGGTCCCTGTCTTCTCTCAGTCTCTCAACCCCTCCTTTTTTCCTTTCCTTTCCAGCCTGGACCACACGGTCAACCAATTAAGTTGTATTCTCATGAGTTCCCTCAATTCCCTCAACTCTTTAATGTTTGACCACAACTATCTTGCCAATGCCATACCCTAAATCAATCCAACTGCCTGTTTCTCCAGGTTGTTTCTGTGATGCTAAGTACTATTAGAGAAAATGACATAGCCATGCTCGCTGGCTTCATTACAAATTTATTAAATCCAATTTCAGTTGGTTTCTCTCCACTACTTGGCAATCCTTTTATTCTTCAGTAGTTATCCGATTTCTTTCCCACCAACAGCAGCTGCTCCAAGGCTTTGTAACTTTACTCATGACCCCAACTTCACCTACAATCTTCATACGCCTTCAACATAAAAAAAGTCAACAGGCAGGAGCCCTCTCCTCTACCTCTAAATGTATCCACATATATGTTACCATCAGTTCTTTCTTTCCATCTAAGAAGTCCAAGCTGTACTCAAGGCATTGGCTAAAAACAAGGCTCTAGGAGTTGACAGAATACCAATAGAAATGTTTCAACAGATGCTTGCAGCGCTGGAGGTGCTCACTTGTCTATGCCAAGAAATTTGGAAGACAGCTACCTGGCCAAACAATTGGAAGAGATGCATATTTGTGCCCACTGCAAAGAAAGATGATTCAACCAAATGCAGAAATCATCGAGCAATATCATTAATATCACACAAGTAAAATTTTGCTGAAGATAATTAAAAAAACAGTTACAGCAGTACATCTATAGGGAACTGCCAGAAATTCAAGCCTGATTCAGAAGAGGATGTGAATGGAGGGATATCATTACTAATGTCAAATGGATGTTGGCTGAAAGCAGAGACCAGAAAGATTCTTACCTGTGTTTTACTGGCTATGCAAAAGCATTGGACTGTGTGGATCATAATAAATTATGCATAACATTTCAAAAAATGGAAATTCCAGAACACTTAATTATGCTTATGCAGAACCTGTACATAGGCCAAGAGGTGGTCATTCAAACAGAACAAGGGGGATACAGCATGGTTTAAAATCAGGAAAGGTGTACATCAGGGTTGTATTCTTTTAACCATACTTGCTCAATCTGTATGCTTAACAAATGACCCGAGATGCTGGGTTTTATGAAGAAGAACACAACATCAGGATTAGAAGAAGACTCATTAACAACCTGCATTATGTAGATGACACAACCTTTCTTGCTGAAAGTGAAAAGGACTTGAAGCACTTACTGATGAAGATCAAAGACCACAGCCTTTAGTATGGATTGCACATCAACATAAAGAAAAAAATGGACCAGTAAGCAACATCATGATAAATGGAGAAAATACTGAAATTGTCAAGGACCTCATTCTACTTTGTTACAAATCAATATCCATGAGAGCAGCAGTCGAGAAATCAAAGGACATATTGCACTGGGCAAATCTGCTGCAAAAGATCCCTTTAAAGTGTTGGAAATCAAAGATGTTACTTTGAAGACTAAGGTACACCTGACTCAAGCCATGATATTTTCAACTGCCTCATATGCATGCAAGAGCTGGACAATGAATAAAGAAGACTGAAAAAGAATTGATGCCTTTAAACTATGGTGTTGGTGAAGAATATTGACTATACCATGGACTGCCAGAAGAACAAATAAGTCTGTTTTGGAAGAAGTACAGCTAGAACGCTCCTTAGAAGCAAGGATGGCGAGACTTCTCACATACTTTGGACGTGTTATCAGGAGCGACCAGTCCTTGGAGAAGGACATCATGCTTGGTATAGGGTCAGAGAAAAAGAGGAAGACCCTCAACAAGACAGACTGACACAGTGGCTACAACAATGGGCTCAGACATAGCAATGACTGTGAGAATGGCGCAGGACCAGGCAGTGTTTCCTTCTGTTGTACATAGGGTCTCTATGAGTTGGAACAGACTAGAGGGCACCTAACAACAACAACTACAAGAAGACATGTTGTGAACCCCTTTCCTAGGTAATCCCACACATCTCCCTTTTCTCTGATCCCACATCCACCAAGATCTTGATGCCTGTCTATCAATTGTTCTGATAAGCATTGTTATGGAACCCTGTTATTTGTATGTACTGCCTACCTGAATTCTCATAACATATACAGACAGAGATCCTGAGGTTCAAAGAGGTTAAATAACTTAACACACAGCTATTAAGCAGGTAGAATAACCAGATCTCAGAACTTCTCACTTTATGTCTTTGGCTTTTTCCACTACATCCCACTGACTCAATCTCAAATATTTCCACTTCTCCGGAGATTGTAATACATCAAATGTCTAGCCTCAGTTGGGTTGATTTTCTCCCTCAGTATGAACTCCTTTCTAAAACCACGCTCAATTCTTTCCAATACTAAAATATAACTGATATCTTACTTTTGATTTAATCATCACACTCGGGAAGGGCAAGGGAAGGAAAAAATGGAAGAAATGGGGGTGGGCAAGTAAGGCAGACCTGGGCTTGAATTCTAGCTCAACCACAGAATTGCTTTTGAGGTTTAATAAGTCATTTAAATTTTCTGTAAAATGGGAGCATATCTTAAAGATTAGATATAACATATATAAAGTACCTGAAACATAGGTGTTGCTCATAAATGGACCTCATAATCTTGTCATCGTCATCATCACCTCAGCATCATATCACCTCCCAGAATATAAAGTGTGATGTGTAAAGGAGAAAGACATCCAAAAGGACATCAAAAAAAGACCAGTGTCAGGGTGTTATTTTTCTCTCCTACAGTTGCTTTCAGAAATTACTTTTCCCTTTTAAATTAATCTGGGAATGCCTCTGGAGACAGATGGTTTCCAACAGCTAAGCGAAAGCGAAGCCAATCCATAGTGGATGGTAATGCTCAACGGATACAGCCTGGTTTGCAAAATGTGTGTCATCAGCAAGATACCACCTGGTGCAGCACTTTTTAGTTCAAAGGTTTTAGACACATGTGGTTTTAAGCAATCGTCACTGCAAGACACCGTGTGTATTATACAGCCTGAAGAGAACTGACCAATAGCCTATCCAGCTAATGCCAGGCCTCTTCAAATAGCGCCAGATGCTTCAGTGGAAAGCATAAAATGCCTCAAATATTCTTCACTATGCTCTACAACACCATAGAGAGAATTTATTCTTGACCTCAGCCAGTCATCGAGCTATGCCCAGGAGCATGAGATCTTACAGCCCTCGTAATACTGCAGGGGCTATTAAATATATATTATACACACACAGAGTCTATGAGAGCTCAAGGAGATATTTCACTGTCTGCTTTAAAATGCTCTCCATTTCACTTCTAACTGTTGTTCCTTCTTGTTAGGGTGAAAACGATGTAGTGTAAATAAGATCAGAATTTTATTCTCCTGTAGTACTTTGTAATTATCAAGCTAATTGTCATTATGGTGTCTTCTCAGAGCCAGGCCCTGAGCTGCTAAGCAACTTACGTTCAGTATTAGTGGCATATTAGCCCCACTTTACAATGAAGGGAGGTGAAGTCCAGACCAAGTAAATTATTTCACCCAATTTCCTGCAATTAATAAGCTTTCAGAGTTGGATTGGGACCCAGTTCTGTGTGTCCCCAAGTCTCTTAGAGTGCACTTCCTCTGAAATACCTTCAGAGAGTAACCAGAGGGCAGCCAGGTGAGTAGCAGTGTCTTAAATTTAAGGGAGAGGGCAGGGAGATTGATATTAACTTTGGAACTTGATTATTCAACTCAGAACACAGAACATTGACGCTTAGCAGCTGTGTGACCTTGAGCACATAATCTCTCCATGCCTCAATTCATTTATCTGTGAAATAGAGACAAGAACACGGCTGCTAACCAAAAGGTCTGCAGTTGGAATTCCCCAGCTGCTCCTTGGCAACCCTATGGGGCAATTCTACTCTGTCCTATAGGGTCACTATGAGTTGGAATCAACTTGACAGCAACGGGGCCTAAACATGCTTGAGATAATCCTTGATCCCTTACATACCTGGCACACAAAAGAAACACCATGTTGGTTGTTATTATGATATTCACTGCATTATCCTTACTAATCAAACTGCAGATGCTATTAACTATATATTATACACATATAGAGTCCATGGACATGATTACTAAATAGTTATGCAGAAGCTGGTCCATATGAGTGAAATCAAGGCAGTAAATTCAGCCATCTTTCAGAGCCTTTAAACATTTCTCTCTTAAACCACTTAATAAATAGCCTTTCTGATCTTATCAGCATAACTGTGTGCCCATATGACATATGCACATCCATCAAACTGCAGCTATTTAAGTAGTTGATCATTGTCCATCAAGCCCGGGCAATGAATTTACAGTGAATCATAAGAAAAAAAATTATAATAATAATGAGAGCCTAGGTTCTACAAAACAATATTTTATTGTGGGGAAAAATCCACTCCTAAGTTAACCTCCCCATAAATCATTAAGTCATGCAGTTACTGGGAGGGGGCCTTACCACTAAACCAGTCCTCACAGACAATTTATAAGGGACCTGAAGTTATTATTTTACCTGTCAGTTTGTGCCTTGTTACTATTCCTTTGTTTTAAATAACGTTTGAGATAAAGGAAAATTATGAGAAAAACAATATGAAGTGACAGTTTCTCATTGTCTCGTTAGTGTGTTTGAATATTTTTAAGCTCAGCCGAATGGTGTAGGTTTAGCGCACTATCTCTCCAGGCCAACTGTCTGGATGGAAATCCTGCCTAGGACATTAATTAGTTAGTTGTATGTCTTGAGAGAAGAATTTATCCTTATTGTGCCTCTGTTCCCTCATCTTTAAAACAACAAATCAAACATCTTTAAAACAGGGATGGTAAAAACTGAACCTACTACATGTGACAGCTAGTTCATCCAACCAAGATTTGAGTGCTTACTTTGGACCAGATACTATTCCATACACTGTAGGTACAACATTAAATAAAACGGGCTATTTCTTCTGCCCTTAAAACGTTTATATTCACATGGGGGAAGAAAGACAAAAAGTAAAATACAGTTTATTAAAAGTGGTAAGTTGAGCATTGTCTTTAACTCTGACAGTAATAAGTCTTGTGGCATTATGTCCTGAGAAACCCATTTAGCCTCACTGAGTCTCATAGTGAAAAAAAAAATGAGCAGAGCTACACTGTCCGATATGGTAGCCTCACGTGACTGGTCCAAACTGAGATGGATGTGTTCTAAGGGTAAAATACACACTGGTGTTGAAGACATAAGATGAAACAGAGAATAGGAAATATTTCATGAATATTTTATATTGATCACACATGTTCAAATGATAATATTTTGGGCATATTAATTTAAATATAATACATTGTTAAAATTAATTTCACTTGTTTCATTTGCTGTTTTTTAGATGTGACTGCTGGAAAATTTAAAATTACCTATGCAGTTTGCATTTGTGGCTCGTGTTCTATTTCTACTGGACAATACTGGGCTAGAGGGTGATGGGACACTGTGGGACTTGAGGGGGTGCAGAGAGGGGTTAGGGAAACCTTCTCTATTAAGGTGACATTGATGTAGGGACCAGAAGGAAGTGACAGGGTGAGCCATGTGGGTTTGCGGGGGAAGAAGAATTCCAAACAGAGGAAACAGCCAGGAACACATGAAATAATTTATATTGGGACAACTAAAAAGGGACCTGATGTACAGCAAAAGGACAAACTTGAGCTCTAATGATTATTAGCCCCACAAGAATGGACTGGTATTTATAGATCTGCATTTATACGAGTTATTTTAAAAATTAGTTGTGAGTTTTGTGTTTCTGAGCATGAACTCAATATAGCCAGGATTAACCACTATTAGGGATTATGGAAAAGCATTTGGACAGAAGGCCTGGGCTCACTGTTTTTGACTTTGAGACACTGTGACCTTGCGACCAGTGTCCCATATGATCTTTCTGAGCCTCATTTACTCATATGTAAAACGAAGAAGAGAGATAAATAAGAAGATCCGATCTGCCTTCTGTAGGGGATTGCTGTGAGTTATTTAAATGATATTAGAAAAATCACTTTAGAATACTCACATGATATGCAAATGTAAATGTCTGCATTGAAACATACCGGTGAGATGTTCAAAACAATTCTAGTTCATCTCTTTCAATTGCCTATAACGGTTTATGTTGAAAAGAATTTTCCTTCAGATTAAAAAAATGTATGTATATATATATATATACACCTTGGAAACCCTGGTGGTGTAGTGGTTAAACGCTACAGCTGCTAACCAAAAGGTCAGCAGTTCGAATCCACCAGCACTCCCTGGAAACTCTATGGGGCAGTTCTACTCTGTCCTATAGGGTAGCTATGAGTTGGAATTGACTCGACAGCAACGGGTTTGGTTTTTTTTGGTTTATACATACCTTAAATGATACCTCTCTGTTCCTACATGTTTCTCTACCCTTTTCTGTGAAAAGGCTGACTAGTATGAACTGAATCAGCAAGCTCCTTGGCCCTCAGGCTTCTGGAAGCATTGGTCATTGGAAGTATCAGAATATCTGAAGTCATAACAATTATAAGCTTGGGGCTTTAAATTCCCTGATGGGTCACCAAGGGTTGGCTGCATCCTTCCACCAATCACCTGGGAGGCAACACTTTCCATAGCTCAGATAAGAAAATTCCTTTCCCTTGTCCAGAGAACTTACCACACCTATAAGAGTATGTGGCATATAGTATGCCCTCAATAAATACTTGTTACATGAATAAATTAACCTTTGTATCCCACGTTTCTCACACAATACTGGACAGAGTGTGTGCTTAAAAAATGCTTGCTTGAATGTTGAATACCATCACCCTAGGAGTGCTGACTACTATTTTCATGAAGAGGTCTCCCATGGCACAGAAAGAACTAGAAAGAGCCTGAGCCATCCAGAAGGGACAGCTGGGACTCAACTCCAGACATTTATTGCTATTTGAGAATGTAGGCTTGGTGCTGCTAGATCTTTCCATATTTCAAGAAAAAAAAAAATCTTGATTTTTCTATGTTAAAATTCCCCCATTTTTAAAAGTTGGTAATGAATTAAAATCAATACTACCTATGTGTGACTCACATTAAATGTTTGCAAGTGTAATGTACCCAGTGGGCTATCAGTTTGAGAACCATTCCTTACCTCCCTGCCCTAAATTATGGCCTTTGTAAAAGAAAGCAAATGTAATAAATGTCAGCACCCTGGACGAATGAGCTCCTTTCAAAACCTCAAAAGTAATCTCTTGATATAAATTAAGAAGGAGCAACAAATGTTCTTTTGTTACATTTTTAAAGAAATCACTTGGAGAAGTCACAAAGCTACTAATTAGAGCTTAGTTTGAAACTTGATCAAAAGTGAACTCTCATATGCTGACAACTCAATGATCTCAATGACCCCACGACCTTCAATTCATTTGTAATGTAGGGTCTTCTTCCTAAGTAGATAAGGTAAGACTCAGAACATGGGCATAAGAAGAGTTCCTCAAAAGTCATTTTGCCAATCTCTTCATTTTACAGATGAAGAAATTAAAGCTGAGAGAACAGGATACTGGTTTGAGGTCACGTAATGACAGCACTAGAAACAGAATGCCCTTGGTGTCCCACCACCTCTTTCCACCACCTCATGAAGAATCCACTTGCCCCATCATGCCTTTCCTTTGGTTCAGACCTGTTACATTAGATGTGGCTCTTTCTGTTCCAGTCACAGGTTTAGGTTTGATTCTCTGAACCGCCTCTCACTTCCTGATCTGTAGTACCCAATGGCTTGAATCCTGCCACTCCCACACCGAGCCCTGGTTGGCAAAAGCCTCAGCCTGGGACACATGCCCAGATGAGCTCAGTCACCAGGGAGAAAGCATGAATTGGCCAGTGATGGCGGAGGTGGAGATGTAAAATGGAAATTTACTATCCCTGTATACTGCAGAACATCTGATGTGCTGCTTTGCCTCCTCCAAGGGTCTAACTCACTCCCGCATGATGAACTGATCTTAGAATAGTTACTCGTTGATCACAGGACTACCAGTGACTACAAAATCACCCTACTTTCCAGACAGGACTAAAACAAAACAGACTTCAAAAAGGTCACACAATCTTGCACGATCCCACCTTGGCTTATCACAAAGTTCTCACCGGGAAATTTGCCCTTGTTGTGTAATCAGCTTTTGATAGCTCACCTGTGACCTCTTACACTGTGGTCAACAAAAAGCCACAGAATTCTACAAAAAGGTGTATCTTGCAGATGACACAACCTTGCTTGCTGAAAGTGAAGAGGGCTTGAAGCACTTACTAATGAAGATCAAAGACCACTGGACCAATGAGCAACATCATGATAAACGGAGAAAAGATTGAAGTTGTCAAGGGTTTCATTTTACTTGGATCCACAATCAACGGCCATGGAAACAGCAGTCAGGAAATCAAAAGACGCATTGCATTGGGTAAATCTGCTGCAAAGGACCTCTTCAAAGTGTTGAAGAGCAAAGATGTCACCCTGAAGACTAAGGTGCGCCTGACCAAGCCATGGTATTTTCAATCACATCACATGCATGTGAAAGCTGGACAATGAATAAGGAAGACCGAAGAAGAATTGACACCTTTGAATTGTGGTGTTAGCGAAGAATATTGAATGTACCATGGACTGCCAAAAGAATGAACAAATCTGTCTTAGAAGAAGTACAGCCAGAATGCTCCTTAGAGGCAAGGATGACGAGACTGCGTCTTACATACTTTGGACATGTTGTCAGGAGAAATCAGTCCCCGGAGAAGGACATCATGCTTGGCAGAGTACAGGGTCAGTGGAAAAGAGGAAGACCCTCAGCAAGGTGGATTGACACAGTGGCTGCAGCAATGAGCTCAAGCATAACAACGATTGTAAAGGATGGCTCAGGACCGGCCAGTGTTTCATTTGGGTCACTATGAGTCAGAACCAACTCGACGGCACCTAACAACAAGAGTGAGCTAGGAATTGGTTTTTCATGGGTCATGTAATATTTATGACTTCAGGATTTTTAAAAAAGCAAGATTTTATAATGTTTTTCCAAGCATAGCTATACCCTTGACTAAAGGCAGAAAGCGGGGCTCCAGGGACATGTACTCAAGCACATGTCCATGTTAGCTTTCTAATCCTATCATGAGAAGGTGGTCATGGGACAAAAAGGTTTATTCTAGTTTCAAATCTTTTAGGTGCCACAGGGTCAATTATAATTAAGACCAATACCCAGAGACCTGTGGTTCCGTATAAACCGTGCAGGTAACAGAATGCCACATCCTCCAAAACTCCACTTCTGGGGGGCATTTAGATAACGGATGGACGAAGGGAGGGATGAGATGGGATGTGGTAGGATGAGATAGGACAGGAAGGATAGAGATAAATATAGTTCCTAATAATAAGGACAAGATTGGGTTTATGAAGCTGACGATTTATCCTGTTTTCCTTCTTTTTTGAGTGGCTGCCTCAGCCTGCACTCATCTGTATGTACAGACACATCCACAGTGACAACTTGAAAAGGTTGATGAAGTTTAAGTTCAAAGGCTTTCAGTTGCTTACCTTTAATAAAACCTAGATGGGATTCAAACTTGAGTGGCCTTACTTGCCAAGGATATTTGTTATCATTTAAAGAAAAATAGTGTGAACTTCTGATCTGAATTCTACTGCTGGGGGAGAGAGAGATGCTTAGTTAAGTAGTTATTATTCTTTTTTAATAACTCCTACTTAGAGTGGCTTCATTATGTGACTTACAAATCAAATCTTTATTAAAGGCACTTAAAATATTCAACATGAGATGAAATTCCACATGCTTGATTTACTATAAATTCTGCACAGGTGTGGGATTGTTTACAGCCCTTTGGTGCAGTAGGAAGTCAAGCTTTCATTTATATTTCACAGTGCAGTAGGTACTGTTTAACTCTGAAATGTTCGGATCATTACAAGGAAGCTTAAAATATGAAGCAATTGTCAATACAGATCAAATTTTAGACTCAACCGCCATTACGGTATCTCCTTTAACGACATTTCAAGTGTTTCCTTGTTAGAAACTTAGAAGGTGAAGGGAGATCCCTACATGTTAAAAAAAAATAAAAAAACCCATTGCGATCAAGTTGATTTCAACTCATAGTTGATTCTGACTCATAGCGAACCTATAGGACAGGGTAGAACTGCCCCCATAGGGTTTCCAAGGAGAGGCTGGTGGACTTGAACCATCAACCTTTTGGTTAGCAGCCAAGTTCTTAACCACTGCACCACCAGGGCTCTAGGGCTTTGAACTGGTTAGCTCAATTTTGAACTCCTGCTGAGAATTTGCATTTCTAACAAGTTCCCTGCTGAGAATTTGCATTTCTAACACATTCCCAGGAAGTTATAGATAAGAACCCTTGTTAAAATGTAGATTCTGATTCAGTATACCTGGGGTGAAAATGGGAACTTGTTAGAAATGCAAATTCTCAGCAGGGGTTTGAACCTGCAAACTGGTTTGAAAAGCCTGGTTTAAACCTCTCAATGCTCTAGGGAGGGAAAAAGATTCCGATTAGGGAAGTGTCTGCTAATATGGGCAAATCCTGAAATGGGCTCCCCTGGGATGGCAGCACTTGGAAAGGGCATGGCTGATTTGAGTACAGCTATAAATCTCTTCAGAAGGTGAGATCATTTGAAAAAGAACTGGTCTCTTTAACTGTGTCTTGGTTAATGTTTCCAATTAGTAATAGCTAGTCCTCTAACCAGTCCTCAGAGACAGGAAAAAGTACGAACTGGAAAAGGTGACTGCTCAGCTCTATTAAAATGTTAAAAGATGAGGAGTGAGCCAGATTATATATGTGTGTCTGTGGTTAGTGACCCGAAGTCATCTAGTAGTGGCAGGAAAGGAGCTCCAGGCTGGGAACGGACAGCTGTGTTTTAGCACTGGCTCTGGTATTAAATGAACACAGGACCTTGGTATGTAACCATCCCTATGTGATTCATTTTCCTTATCGTTTAAAGGAGCAGCAGGAAATCGTATCTGGACTTCCTTTTAGCTCCAAAACTTTATGACAAGGTGATCACTTAATATTAGGTCAACGCCCCCCAAGGGTCACTTGACATTTTTGGTGCTTAAGTAAAAAATAAAAAACCACTTTGGGTTAATTTTGGTTACGCTTACTAACATGGACAACAGAAGGAAAAAACAAAGACTATTTTCTAGGCTGTGAGCTTAGAACCTCCCAAGCATTATCTCAGGAAATGCTTACTGTTATTTCCTGTCGGGTAGATAAAATAACTTGTCCAAGAAGACACAGCTCATAAATTGCAGAAGAAGATTAAACTCAGATTACTCTTGCCTAATGCCATCACTCTTATCCACTATCACCTTCTCTTATAATTTGTGATTCTGGAATGTTCTAGACAATTGCATAGCTTCCCCCACCCATGGACATTTGAAGTGCCTTTATATTTTACCAGTTTTCTTTAAGATATTATTTATTCCAAGAATGTGATAACAAATTTGATATTATTCTATTACATTACTTAGAATTGAAGAGAATTAAAGGATTATCATTTCATTCCTTATGTGTGTTCATTGATGTCTTTTGTACTAAATGTTAGAAATCATTTTATCAGGGTACAGTTTGGGTCTACACAACTCTAATATTTATACTACATCATCAACTTTCAAAAAGCAATAGATTTATTTTAATGTCCTTACTTGATTTAAATTATCACAAAGCAGTTTCTCTTCGAAGGCAGAGGTCAGTTTCCAAAACTTCTAAGATAGGAGAATCCATAGTGAGTGATTTAAGGCCATAGGGATGGGCTGGAACTAAGGTTGTGACTAAAATTCTCACAGGCCCAATACCTCCTTCCATATTCATAAAATAAAATGTACACCAACCATAAATATAACGCGTGTCAGTGACAAAGCTGTTTATTATTAAACAGCTGTTTATTATTTCCATTGGCCATCTTCTTCAGGATCTCATGCACCTTTACTGACAATGAAATGCCCACTTGCCCACAATTTCATTTTGCTTTCATGAGGCAAAAAAATACACTAAAAGGTAGGTATATTATTGGCTTTCTTTGTCAGATCCTACTTCCAAGTGTTCAGCACCTTTCTGATTTTATTACCCAGCACTGTCTGCATGTTCTTCTCACAAATAACGTGGTCGCCATGATTTCCAAGGAAGTTGCTCCAACCCGCAGGATCACTTACCTCCCTCTGTCTTAACAGAACTTTCAGAGGACTTCATCCCTCCCTAGGCGTCTTCATAAAAACCTCAGCTCTCTCTTTAGCCCCCTCTCCTCTTCTTAAACCATCAGTTAATTTCATTTCCTAATTATTCTCAAAAGAAGTGACTCTAGGATGATAAAAAAAAAAAAAATACTGGAACTAAAAATCTCAAGGCTTCGTAGAATATAAGAAAAAGGCTTCCATGTGCTAGACTTAAAAAAAAAAAGAAAACTCATGGATGGAGAGGAATTACTGTACATATTTTTTTCCATATTTTAAAAAGTAAATTAGTTTTCCAATATTTTTTAAAGTTATATACACACTTATCATATGACCCCATTCTCTCACTACTAGGTATTTTTCCAAGGGAAATGAAACTTGGTACAAAAAAAAAAAAAATCTACCTGCAAATGCATACAATGGCTTTATTTGTAATTACCAAAAACTGGAAACAAAAATGTCCTTGCACGATGATAAACTGTGGAACATCCATATACTGGAATACAGCTCAGCAATAGAAAGCAACAAACTACTGATACACCAAATAACATGGATGAATCTCAAAGTTTAAGCTAAGTGGAAGAAGCCAATCTCAAAAGACTATCACATGATTTCATTTATATGATAGTCTGGAAAAGGTAAAACTATTGGGAAAGAAAACAGATGAATGCTTCCAGGAGCTAGGGACAGAGGGTGAGGTTGGAGGAATTTGGGAGGATAATGGAAGAGTTCTATATCTTTATGGTGGCAATCGCTACATGAATGTACGCATTTTTTCAAAACTCACAGAACTATAGAATAAAAGGGGTGAATTATACCATAATACAAATAAATAGATAAATAAGCACTAAATTGTATCTGGTAAAGCCAATGATTTGGTAAGACGGTGGCTGGGTAGGATGGGTTATAAGCCTGCAAAGGAAAGATTCTAGCTTTGTACTAATCAGAGTTTCCTGAGGGAGAAAGCCAAGGAGGGAGAGACATGTCTGTATTTCATGATGTGGCCTTGCCTCCTCCCCTGGCTATCGTTGACTGGACTCAGACTGAGACTCAACTCCAAGGCACGTACTCATGGTGTTTTTGAGGTGAGAGTTTATGAAAAAAAAAAAAAAAAAAATCTACTCTGGGTTTCAGTCCAGGCCCTCAGAACGTCTTTGTAGAGTTTGAACTGGAAAAAGAGGATTAGGAAGTGGAAAGTGAAGACAGTCAGAGAGAAGCAGTAGCTGAGTCATCTTATTGGACAAGTAGTAGAATAAGGCCACGTGAACTGTTGCTAGGAGGCATCAAAATTACCTAACTCCTGAACTCCATTTTGTTCTCCATAAGGTCCAGCTGTATAACTTTTTTTCAGTTCCTATGATGTACTTTGACCCCTTGTTGCCACCCGAATATTTATCGTAAGCTCCTGTATTTGTCTCCTAAAACTGAAGTAACAAATTGTCACAAACTGGATGGCTTAAAACAACAGAAATGTATTCTCTCACAATTCTGGAAGTCAGAAGTCCAAAAATCAAGCTGTCAGCAAGTTTGTTCCTTCTGGGAGCTCTGAGGGACAATCTGTTCATGCAGCTCTCCTAGATTCTAGTAGGTTCCAGTAATCCTTGGTGTTCCTTGGCTTGTAGACACATGCCTCCAAATCTCTGCCTCTGTCTTCTCATGCCATTCTTCCTGTGTGTGTTTGCATCGCTGTGTCCAAATTTTTCTTTACTCATAAGAACATCATCCACTGGATTAGGACTCACCCAGTCCACTGTGACCTCATCTTAATTCTGTTATATCTGCACAGACCCTATTTCCAACTCAGGTTACATTCTAAGGTTTTAGGCAGACAAGAATTTTTTTTGGGGGGGGGGTGGTAGGGAGCTACTCAACCAAGAACAGCCTCCATTACCTGAGATATGCGAGGAGCCTTCCAGGAAGACCACGGGTCATGTCTTGAGCTAAATTTCCACTCTACTCTTTCTCCATTTTGCAGCCCCTGGAAGAATGGTATGTGCTCCTGATTCTCCCTCCACAAACACACTCACTAAAACCTCTAACAGCATATACCTGCTTTATGGGTAAATACAACCCAATGACCTGGAGTTGTGAGTTCAGATTATTCAACTCCACAGTGCATATTGGTGGCCAGTATTCAATGGATACTGTATTTTTAAAGTAATGTTTCCTAGTCCTGCGCTAGTTTTGATCTTCAGTTGTTTTTACCTGTACTCAGGCATGTTTGGGATAGGTTCTGTTAAATTAAAGCTAGAGGAAAGAAAGAACCTGTGCTAATTCCAGAGACTCTCAGTGTTGCAAGCAACGTTAGAGTTCTTTGAACCATGGGAGTTGATGCTTGGGTATCTCCTCCACAATATTTCCTCCAGTGGGTTATCTGGCATCTCCTTGAATACATCTACGGTCAGACAACTCATCACTTCATGAACTAAATTGATTAAATCTTCCACAGCCTTGATGCTCAGTAGTTCTTCCTAAAATTAACCCATTGCTCACGAACCAAAGTAATCAAATCATTTTTACTAACCTAAAGCCTACCTGAATTTTTGATTTTGCTCACACTGAGTAATTGCAAAGGCCCCTCTTCTACTTTGGACAACTTTTTAAACCTCTCTAGGCCTTAGTTTCCTCATTCCCTCAAGGTTTTCTAGAAATAAAACATATAATCCCCTTCTAAGATAATTTCAGAATGCCTTATAATTCTAATAATAATTTTGTAAATATTAGAGAAATGGTTAGGATACTTGGAACCATTTCACCTCTAACTCACACCAATTTCTTTTTCTTTACAACAGTACTTATAAGACAATTCTGATATAAGTCATCCAGTTCCAACAGCCACTGATTCCATACAGTTGACATGCCGTCTGTCTCTATCCTACGGAGAAGATGGGCACACATTTCCTAAAGAAACCAAAATGAAACCCTCACTTATCCTGCATTTTTAAATTTTAAAACACTTCCAAGTGATTTGGTGTTTATATTTAGTTTTACTAACATATCCATTTCCAAAGATATTAAAAGCAGCGGAAACAGCAACGTCCAAGGACAAGCCTTATCTAATCCAAGAGCTGTGAGAGAGAACGCTGAGACTCTAGAAGATGGCCCACAGCTCTGGGACTGAGACGACCACTACATCTGGGAAACCCATTTTTCTACCTTTCCCATATCATTGGGCATGACAGTCCTACGGAATGAAATTACAGAATTACAGACTAACGCACATTGTTAAAAACTTAAATTCTTAAAAACATACAATGATACCAATGTCATTTTGCTAATTAAAACCCCTTTGTGGTTCCCTATAGTCTATTATACCGATAAAACCTAACCCTCTCCTTAACAAGGCACTTGAGGCCCTGTATAAAGATGTCCCCTCCCAACATTTCTGGCCTTTTTTACCACCACTGCCCATCACTTCCGTTACCTTACATAGCCATGGACAGGTAATGACTTCTGAAGTTGCTGTGGTCTTTCATATCTTTACACCACTACTCATAGTGGTCACTCTGCCCTAAAATGTTCTTCTCTCTTGGAAGCCACTACGGATCTCCATAATTCTTCCCACTCTCCACTGGGCATGTCTGCTTTTAAGAATCATTGCAGAAGTGTGGTGCCCACGTTGAGAAGGATCTCTTTCTGGCCAGATGCCCTCATTTCTTATTCTTTAGGAACACCTCAACTACCTTGCTTTGCCTAGTCCATTGGCCAGTTGAGTTTATGGTCTCTTCTTCTTTTTTTATTTCTTTATATGGAATGCCCATCACTCCTATTCCCATATTTCAACCTGTAATTCTTCTGTAACCTGTAACATACTCACATTTTCTTGGTTTAAGCCATGCGAGAATAATGTTATTTTAAATAACAGAAAGTAGAATTTTAAGAAAAAAAAATTCTCAGTAATTTGTACACTCTTGAGAAATTCATTAAATAAAACTTTTAATTTGAGAAATTTCACTATCTGTACACATTGGTGTCCGACGTGAAAACTTCTCGTGGATAGAAATGAGAATAGTTCACAAGGCGATTATTTTAGTTTGCAAATACATAAGCTCTTGAAGACATGGATTTTACTGTGTCTGAATTCATAAAACCTGCTGGTTGCCTTTATCTACTCTGAGCAAATACAGTTTACTGAATCAAGAATCATTTCTTGAACTCACCATATCCTTTCAGCCTCTACCGGCAGTGAATTAATTCATTCATTATTTACCTCCTAAAATATTGCAATGGACTTCTAACAGGCTTTGACGCTTTTAGTCTAAATCCAACACACACACACACACACACCCCCCACACTTTCTCTCCTTCCAACTTTCGAGTTGTGTCAGCCCTTATGAATATAAGCATCACTTTTCAATGTAAAAATAAATTCATTTCCTTTCATGCCCATTTGGCCAATCTCAGGGCCTCCATTAGAAGGAGTCAAGAGAGTGCCTATGTGCTGACAGTAAAGATGGCCCCTCTATTTCCACTGTCCATATGGAAACCCACATGCCTGGACTGAAAATCCGTCCCTACTGGCCTGAAGCATACTCCCAGCAGAATACAAGGGAAGTCCCACACAAGAAAAAAGTCTGCCCCTCAGCAGACCTGCACTCTTTCATAGTCAGAATCCAGTGGGAGCCCCCAAACTCTGTGTGCTCCTGCAAACCTCTTCTGTGGTGTTTCCCTTCACTTTTTGCCAATGTGGGCACTACTTTCCCTGAAATCTTCTTATAAGGAGATTGTTTTCCTCTTCCACCCTTTTTATACCTCTGGTCACTGTTGATGCTCCAACCACACATTGTAGACCACTAGAAAGTGAACATGTTTACTTGGCATATGATGTCCCTCATAGATGAATCAGTGTTATTTATTTCAGAAACGGAGTCGGGGGCCCTCCAGGCAAACCCACCGAGAGCCTTCCTGGAATGCTGTTCTTAGTTTGCTCCCAACCAATCCTTCCAGATCCCTTATACACACAACTCCACGCTGCAATTTGAACCCCTGGGGCTGATACGAGGAGTGGTTTTTATTTGGTCTCCTGAGGAACCCTTCCAGGCACATTCCTGAGAGCCAAGTCAGAGTCTACATCCTGGGAACCACTGCTGTCCACATCAGTCAGCCAGCTGAAGCCACTGGCCAACAAGGTACGATAACAATGAGTGTCAATATTTATTTAAGAGCTTATTACGTGCCAGGATATTTGCTAAGAACTCTACATATATTACCTCACGTAACGCTCTCCAAAACCCCACAAAGCAGGTACTATTAATACCTCTCTTCTATAAATGAGAAGACTGAACCCCAACAAAATTAATTATCGTGCTCATAATTATGTAGCTTGTTAGTGGCACAGCCCAGATATTCTAATTCTGGAAGTCAAAATTATAACTACCGGACCGTACTGCCTTCTCCTAAACATGAAATCAGGAAAGAGGAAAGCTAGAATAACTAAAGTGTTTGCCTCCCAGCACGGGTTGGGAATATTCAGTGAGAAACAAACAAACAAAAAGACACATACTTGGATCAATGTTTAAAACAATTAGCATCGCAGGGTTTACTTATCTCTAAATCACTCAGTTTTTACTTTTTCTTCACTTTAAACTATATTTTCAGTAGAGAGCTTTAAAAACAAAATTAAAAAGCTGTGAAAGTTTTAACCACCAAAAAAGGATAATAATTAAAAAGCCTCGAAAATCTAAATGAACGTAACCTGATCTAATATATTTGCCTAAGACATGCCAATTTTCATGTAGCAGTTATTTATCTGGCATTTGGGACCACAGTTGCTATTATGTTGTGATTGGAAATGCTATATGGTCCAGGCAGGGGCACAGCCCACCCTTATTACTCACACTGTAGTCTGTGGGCCAGCAGCGGGGATAGAACGTCAGAGCTTGAAAATACAGAGTCTCAGACCCAACCCCAGACCTCCTGAGGCAGAATCTGCGTTCTAACAAAATCCCAGGTGACTGAACTTGGCAGAGCTTGGCCTTATACACTTGTCGTTAAATTTTAAATCCAAGCATATTGGTAAGAAGTGTTTCATAATCAAAATCCCCTTGCCTGGCCATCAGGTGAACTCTGTCATAATGAGTTGTTTAACCTTGATTTCATTTTCTTAGGTCAGAGTTTTTTTCCCCACGGCTTCAAATTGGTTCCCTACTGAGAATTTGGATTTCTATCCCAGATATACTGAATCAGAGTCTACATTTTAACAAGATCCCTCAGTGATTCTTACGTATAACTTCCTGGGAGCTTGTTAGAGTCTTGTTAGCACCAGAATGAACAGGTTCGAAGCCCTGGTTTTGTTTTTTGTTTTTTTACTTGAAAAATGAGAAACACAGGTGGGCCCAGAATACCTGTTGTCATCAAGTCACTTCTGACTCTTAGCCACCCTGTAGGAGAGTAGAACTGCCCCATAGGGTTTCCAAGGAGCGGCTGGTGGATTCTAACTGCCAACCTATTAATTAGCAGCTGAGCTCTCAACCACCGTACTACCAGGGCTCTGGCCCTAGAACAGCGGTTTTCAAACTTAGCTGCACAATGGAATCACCTGGGACTCTTAGAAAAAAAAATACTCATGTCTAGTTCTCTAAGAGTGCTGGCGTATGACACCAGGTGATTCAAACGTGCAGCCAAGGTGAGAATCACTGGTCTCTGGTTCCCAAAATGTGGTCCTCAGACCAGCAGCATCAGCATTGGCCCAGGAATCTTTGCTTAAAAAGCCCCCCAGGTGATTCTGATGTTTCCTGAAGTTTCAGACAGGGCTTCCAACCAGTTCATTCCGGTTCGAACCCCTGCTGAGAATTTGCATTTCCACCTCAAATATACTGAATCAGAATCAACAGTTTAACAAGATCTCCAGGTGATTCTTACGTATAACTTCCTGGGAACTTGCTAGAAATGTAAATTTTCAGTAGGCACTCAAACTGGACCTAACCAGTTCAAAGCCCTGGTTTGAGAGCACTGACGAAATCACCTGCATAGCTTCATTCACCTTCATTCTGCATAGCTGGGATTTTAGCACATATTTGTGACTGAATATGTTTGCCAATTCCATGAAGTCCCTTGACCTACGATTTGAAGACCTTCTGTTTGGGGGAAGTGGTGAGGTTGGAAAGAAAGAGGAAATTCTGAGGGAGATTTCCAAAATGGTGACAAAAAAATCCTTCCTAGCAACCATGTGATTATTGGTACCTTTGTCCTATAAGATGAAATGAACTTCACTATTAAGGGGGGATGAGGAGCATATGCCCACCTGCTGAACGATTCTATGTTTACAGCTCCCTCCTTTTTTTTCATACCCCTCGTTATCAAGAGAAAATTGTAATCATTTTTAAGGGTAGAGATTTTATGTAAATTTACCCCAGTGGCCGTATAAACACCTTCCCTTCTCCATTGCTAGAATGGTTGCCTAGGAGTCCCCTAGGAGGACTCAGCTGGTGTTGGCACTGACTCTGCCAGTTTTAGGACCTAAGACCAGCCATACGACTTAATATTCCCACCTTCAGGCAGAGAGTTGAGGAAGGGTGAGTAATATCTGAATATTACTGTCCATTTTACTTGATAGGGAAGAAAGGACAACTGAAATCCTTTAGACATTCTCTTTTAATGGTCTGAAATATTCTTCCCATGGTTATGAAAAGAAATTGTCCAGAGAAGGGAGTGCCAAAACTTGGCAGATCCTAAAAAGGATTCCACAAAGGAAAAGGTCCATTTTTAAATACCAAGAGAGAATTTTCTTGTGCCTTGATTTTTTTTTTTTCTTGAGGTTTTATAATCAAAATGAAGAAAATAAAATCCTATTTTGGAGGGGACTGCATTTATTTTACACTATTTTTGATCCTTAAATCCCTTAGTCATGATAGTAATATTAATTCACACTATTTGAAGTTACTCCAGTGAAGAGTTACACTTTACGGAAGAGATAGCTAGGTTTGTAAGTCCACAAAGCCTCTCAACTAGATTTTTTTAAAGATCAGCAGGAAATCTGGAGCCAAATCTGGCATTTTTGTGTCTGGACTGTAATAGTGTCCGGTCTTCCAAAGATAATGTGCAAACAAATAGCAAGGCAGCAGGGGTGGAACCCATTTCCCAAAGGGGACAACTGATGTAAGACAATGGTCGCCCCTAGCAATGCTGCTGTTTTGAACAGACGTGCTGTAAAATAGCATTTTCCTGCCCAGTGGTTGTGCAAGCCAGCAAGCAACTCTAGAAAAACATAAAAATTAAAAAACTTTTCCTCAGATACCATCATGTGTGAACAACAGATATTTGGTAAGATGCGTGTATACATTCTTCTTCCGCTCTCTCTCCCTTTCTCCTTTCCCCTTGGAAAACAACGCTTTTGACTGTCTGCTGCTTGGGCCCTACCTGTTTGCCTTGCCTTCTCTTCCCTGTTTTTCACAGCAGAACATGTGATAGGACCCATAGGCAGACCCAGGCTTTCCCAATAGAACAGGGCTTGAATTATCAAGATGCTGATTCTGGAAGCTTATGGAACACAGTTCTACCCTGACATACATGGCGTTGCCATGAGTTGAAATCGACTGAAGGACAACTAGTTTTTTTTTTTTTTTTTAAATATTGAAGGAACACAGAATTATATCTTGCTTTCAGCCCGGCCAGGCATGAGGCCTGAACGCCGTGGCCTCTGGGATATAGGACTGATTTTCCTCATCCCACCCCCTCCAAAGGCCCATTATCCCATACCTTATACTTTATACACCTTGTGTCTTCTGTCCCCTGGATGTGACCTAGATTTTCTTGCCAACCTTCCTATCAAGGAAATCAGGTATTTTCTACATGTTCAAAACCAATTTTGAGCCTGCTGGCACTGAACAAAGTTCCAAAAACTTAGAAGTAAGTCTAACTGACTCTACGTCTACAGTGTATGTGGCCTCATCCCCCAGGTTTTCCTGTCTCCCTGCTTCGCTATTCCACATACCTGTTGGAGCTTGCTACAACTGGATGTTGGATCTCCAGGCTGGTTGTCCTTGGTCAGTTCTCCAGGCTCACAGTCCTGGCTCACCCTTCTGCCCACCCAGCTATATGCTGTCTTCTGGTCTTGAAGCCTCACAGCTGAGCCTGAACGGGTTAGGACCCAGGTGGTTTCCCCAATACTATACAAGGAAAAGGAAGAGGAGACCAGATGGCCACCCAACCAGTAGGGCTGCATTTTCTTTCTTAGATTCAGCTTAGTTGGGGCGGGGGGGGGGGGGTGGAAATCCAAGGTCTTATCAGGTGACAGAAGCTCAAGGCTTGTGTGACAAACATCACAGGACACCCTGAAACATAAATACCTTCAATAAAAAAGGGGTTTTACTTGCCGAACATGTAATAATAAAATAAGCAATAAAAACCTACAATGTTCTGAAGATCCACTATGTCAGTCGTTTAACCAAGGTTACGCACCATTGCTGTCTGGTCGATTCCAAGGCTGTAATTTTTTTTCTTTTAATTTTGACTGTGCTTTAAATGAAAGTTTAAAAGTCAAGTCAGTCTCTCATACAAAAATTTATACACACCTTGCTATACACTCCTAATTGCTCTCCCCCTACTTTATACACACTTCCTGACTCTACTCTCTCTCCTCCTGTCCATTCGGGCAGCTTCTGGCCCCGTCTGCCCTCTCATCTCCCCTCCAGACAGGAGATGCCAACACAGTCTTATGTGTCTACTTGACCAAAAACCCCATTCTTCATCAGTAACATTTTCTATCCCATATTCCGGTCCAATCCCTGTCAGAAGAGTTGGCCCTGAGAGTGGTTCCTGTCTTGGGCCATCAGAAGGTCTGGGGACCATGACTTCTGGGGTCCTTCTATTCCCAGTCTGACCATTAAGCCTGGTCTTTTTACAAGAATTTGGCGTCTGCATCCCACTGCTCTCTTGCTCCCTCAGGGGTTCTCTGTTGTGTTCCCTGTCAAGGC